>NC_064614.1:362542347-363167347 GCF_023898315.1 Schistocerca nitens | reverse complement strand
GATTCATGTTTCAGTAACTGTTGTTCAACATCGATTAGAATGGACAGAGACAGTGATTGCTGTGTTCGGATGAGGGCTGAGTTGGCATCCCTTCGCTCACAGCTGCAAGCGGCGCTGACTTCGGTCGCGCAGTTTGAGGCTGTTGCCAATGGGCACCACTGTCGGGAGCCGGACTTGGGTATAACGGGAATATCAACCTCGTCCCGTCTGTCCCCAGATCGGTCTGCCGCTGTGGTTGCCCCGGTTGCTGCCCGCAGTGGGGCTGAGCCCTCGCCTGTGGTTCACTGGGAAGTCGTTCCAAGGCGTGGCAGGCAGCGAAAGACGTCCCCGGAGGCTGATTAGAAAGCCTACCCGGTGCGTCTGACAAACAGGTTTCAGGTACTGTCTCTGGCTGAGCCAGATGCAGCTGCCTGCCCTGTTTCAGAGGATGATTCTCAGTCTTCAAGGTCCGGGCAATCACAGAGGGTGGGCTTATTGGTAGTTTGGAGCTCCAATGTTAGGCGCGTAATGGGGTCCCTTAGGGATATGGCGGCTAAGGAGGGGAAGAAATCCAGTGTGCACTCCGTGTGCATTCCGGGTGGAGTCATTCCTGATGTGGAAAGGGTCCTTCCGGATGCCATGAAGAGCACAGGGTGCAGCCAGTTGCAGGTGGTGGCACATGTCGGCACTAATGACGTGTGTCGCTTTGGATCTGAGGAAATTCTCTCTGGATTCCAGCGGCTATCTGATTTGGTGAAGGCTGCCGGTCTTGCTTAAGAGATGAAGGCAGAGCTCACCATCTGCAGCATCGTTGACAGAACCGACTGCGGACCTTTGGTGCAGAGCCGGGTGGAGGGTCTGAATCAGAGGCTCAGACGGTTTTGCGACCGTGTTGGCTGGAGATTCCTTGACTTGCGCCATAGGGTGGTGGGGTTTCGGGTTCCGCTGAATAGGTCAGAAGTTCACTACACTCAGCTGGCGGCTACACGGGTAGCGGAGGCTGTGTGGCGTGGACTGGGCGGTTTTTTAGGTTAGAAGGCCTCGGGAAAGTACGGGGTGGGCTGCAATCTCAAAGGGTGCATTGCAAGTACAGGACGTGCTTGGATCAAGGAACAGTCGGAATTGTAATTGTAAATTGTTGTAGTTGTGCTGGGAAAGTCCCTGAGCTTCAAGCGCTAATAGAAAGCACAGAAGCTGAAATCGTTATAGGTACAGAAAGCTGGCTAAAGCCTGAAATAAGTTCTGCAGAAATTTTTACGAAGTCTCAGACGGTGTTCAGTAAAGATAGAGTAGGCAGAATTGGTGGTGGAGTGTTTGTGTCTGTCAGTAGTGGTTTATCTTGTAGTGAAGTCGAAGTAGATACTCCGTGCGAATTGGTATGGGTGGAGGTTATACTTAACAGCCGAACTAAGTTAATAATTGGCTCCTTCTACCGACCCCCAGACTCCGATGATATAGTTGCGGAACAGTTCAGACAGAATTTGAGTCTCGTAACAAATAAATACCCCACTCATACGGTTATAGTTGGTGGGGACTTCAACCCTCCCTCGATATGTTGGCAAAAATACTTGTTCAAAACCGGTGGTAGGCAGAAAACATCTTCCGAGATTGTCCTAAATGCTTTCTCCGAAAATTATTTCGAGCAGTTAGTCCACGAACCCTCGCGAATCGTAAATGGTTGCGAAAACACACTTGACCTCTTAGCCACAAACAATCCAGAACTGATAGAGAGCATCATGACTGATACAGGGATTAGTGATCACAAGGTTGTTGTAGCTAGGCTCAATACCGTTTCTTCCAAATCCACCAGAAACAAACGCAAAATAATTTTATTCAAAAAAGCGGATAAAGTGTCACTAGAAGCCTTCCTAAGAGACAATCTCCATTCCTTCCGAACTGACTATGCAAATGTAGACGAGATGTGGCTCAAATTCAAAGATATAGTAGCAACAGCAATTGAGAGATTCATACCTCATAAATTGGTAAGAGATGGAACTGATCCCCCGTGGTACACAAAACAGGTCCGAACTCTGTTGCAGAAGCAACGGAAAAAGCATGCGAAGTTCAGAAGAACGCGAAATCCCGAAGCGTCCTGGGACCTCTGCTGTTCCTGATCTATATAAATGACCTGGGTGACAATCTGAGCAGTTCTCTTATGTTGTTCGCAGATGATGCTGTAATTTACCGTCTAGTTAGGTCATCCGAAAACCAGCATCAGTTGCAAAGCGATTTAGAAAAGATTGCTGTATGGTGTGGCGGGTGGCAGTTGACGCTAAATAACGAAAAGTGTGAGGTGATCCACATGAGTTCCAAAAGAAATCCGTTGGAATTCGATTACTCGATAAATAGTACAGTTCTCAAGGCTGTCAATTCAACTAAGTACCTGGGTGTTAAAATTACGAACAACTTCAGTTGGAAAGACCACATAGATAATATTGTGGGGAAGGCGAGCCAAAGGTTGCGTTTCATTGGCAGGACACTTAGAAGATGCAACAAGTCCACTAAAGAGACAGCTTACACTACACTCGTTCGTCCTCTGTTAGAATATTGCTGCGCGGTGTGGGATCCTTACCAGCTGGGATTGACGGAGGACATCGAAAGGGTGCAAAGAAGGGCAGCTCGTTTTGTATTATCACGCAGTAGGGGAGAGAGTGTGGCAGATATGATACGCGAATTGGGATGGAAGTCATTACAGCAAAGACGTTTTTCGTCGCGGCGAGATCTATTTACGAAATTTCAGTCACCAACCTTCTCTTCCGAATGCGAAAATATTTTGTTGAGGACAACCTACATAGGTAGGAATGACCATCAAAATAAAATAAGAGAAATCAGAGCTCGAACAGAAAGGTTTAGGTGTTCGTTTTTCCCGCGCGCTGTTCGGGAGTGGAATGGTAGAGAGATAGTATGATTGTGGTTCGACGAACCCTCTGCCAAGCATTTAATGTGAATTGCAGAGTAGTCATGTAGATGTAGATGTAGATTGCCAACAACCGTTCTTCCCGCGGACCATACCCGACTAGAATGAGAGAGGGGGGCGTAGGGACGGAGTAACCGTGGTGCACGAAGTACCCACCACCACACGCCGTAAGGCGCGCTGTGGAGTATAGATGTAGATACATACGGAAAATATCGATTCCTGGTCACTGGATTTGCCTAGTGTGGTCGTCTGAGGATCAGTGGATTAGTCTCGATATTACGGCCCCATCAAATATTGCCCCTCGCGGCCCGCTGATTCCCCCGGCGCCGTGGTAAACGCTGCGTGTGCAGCACGCCATTACACCGCGCCGCCGCTGCAACATTTCGCGGCAAATCCGGCGTCTTCTGGACGCGTGACACTCGCAAATTGAGGTGTGAATTGTTTCTCATTGTATTTCAAAAAGTCGCGCGGTGAGTGGCGTCTCGCCACTTGCCAGTAAAACACCATTAGATTGTGTACGCCTATGAGATGTAAAGAGCTTAAAAAATCGGCTCATAGAAAACGTAAAATTTTTCCCGTTCATCCGATACATTAGTGAGTAGGCACACATCTTGTGCTTTTGCTCGCATTCATGTTTGATAAAGAAAATATACATATTGAAACGTTCCTTCTTCCTGCTCTGCGAGCTTCTGCAGCGTCTGGTGAAGTGCCACTCAGTTGTGGCGAGAGTCCACGAATTCTTAAGCCATCGTCATACGGGACGAGTTAGCTGCCGTCGACGTGGTGTAGCATGAGTTTTGAGACGCCACTTCCTGGTGTTTCACGGTGAGGAGTCATTTCTTCACGTGAAACACTAAATAAGTTCTGCGATATTTCCGTAACATGCCACTTAAAGTAGAACCAATAAGAAGCAAGAACGCTCTTATACCAGAAACAGAACTTGGGAGACGCCATATATCGTGATCAAACTAAATGCTGCATATTGTTTTACCTTCAATACGGGACGTAACAGGAGAGGTACGTGACTTTTCTGTAAGGTAAAGACAAAAGAAAACAAAAATAGAAAAGATAAACATATTTCCACTTGATAAACTAAAAAAGAAACCCTACGAAAGGTTGAACTGCAAGCACTATAGTTCCTTCTCACTGTTATCTTGCATAACACGTTGTTTTGAACCAACTGACCCTCCTCGTAAATGGGAACACTTTTGAATGTATTTGGGCACACTCCTTAGTAAATTTTCCAGAGAAACCTGTGCTACATTGTCCCGTTCCTCCGCAGCAGCCTACATGATACACTGTAATACCTATGGTGGGACAGGACAATTGCAAACCGTTCGCTTTAGGATGGTTCATGCATTCTCAATGCAGCTAAGATGTAGAAAATATGTAGCGCATACTATCCGACTGATTCTTTGCCCTACTAGGAAGGCGGTCACGTGCTTCTGACTATGGGAGCGTGCATTGCCGTCCATCAGCGTGGATCCCCCTTCAGTATGTTCACCAAATGGAGCCACAATGGGTGCAAGGATGTCGTCGCGAAACTTCACACCAGTCGTCCTCCCACTTATTGGCACAAGAGGTGTCCTCCGGACTTACATGATTCCTCCCCAAAACCACTATGATTAGGGTTGCGGTCTACGAATCATTTAGGTGTAAACATTGTCCTCTTTGCCTCCGCACACGAATATCAGTATTCTCAGGGTGGTGACTTGCACAGGTCTCCTCAGAAAAGAACTTCATATCCCACTGCTGCCTAGTCCACGAAGAGTGGTTTCGTGCCCTTCAGGCACGAGCCCGTCTCTGAAACGGACTCGAGAGAGGAGCCTTGAAAGATCTTATGGCACTGCTCATGGAGCCTATTTGTTATCATTTGTGTTGACACCTGGCACAACTGTAGGCGTTTGGGACTATCGCTTTGTGTTGATGGTTTCTGCTTGCTGTTATCTGCGGATATCGGTCCTGCATACGTGGTGCTTTTCCGCAGCGATCACTTCTGTGGCGATCGTCAACTGATTCTCTGCTTAGAAACTTATTCCAGCTTCTAGTGACATCACTTTGACTCACAGCGACATCCGCTGCGCCGTCCAGCTGTCACTGCTCCATTACACTGACTGTACGGAGTCTGATCTTACGTTACTGCTGTGTGAACCATCCTGAAGCAACGCAACGCTCGTAATGACACACAGCGCAAGAGGGCAATGTTTACAGGTGCTTCGGGTCCCATAGACTGCACATACTGCCCCCTTGAGTTAGAAACATTTACTGTTTCCGCTAGGATTGCATTACACGCAGGCTGGCTGCTGTGGGCGAGCGCTTCTAGGTGCTAGTTAGGTGTAAGTAGTTCTAAATCTAGGGGACTGATAACCTCAGATGTTAAGTCCCATAGTGCTTAGAGCCATTTGCACCATTTGAACCATTACATGCAAACGAATGTATTGATATCATAACATACGAGTATTTCAGGATCAAAACGTTCAGTATTAAAATCTCGGCAATATGCAACATTTATTTTGGTCACTTTAGTATTAGTCATTTTCAGATGAAGCCACATTTATTGGAGTTTTTTGTTATTACTTAAGGATATGAATATATGCTATTTCTAGGCACCAGCTCATTGAGAATTATTTGACAATGCGTCTTCTTTGTACGATCTGTTGCAATAAATTGACGAGAAACGTTACATTGATAGTCAGAGAATTTTTGTATTTAGTTATTCTCGTGTTACAAAGAAATGGTTCAAATGGCTCTGAGCACTATGGGACTTAACATCTGTGGTCATCAGTCCCCTAGAACTTAGAACTACTTAAACCTAACTAAACTAAGGACATCACACACATCCATGCCCGAGGCAGGATTCGAACCTGCGACCGTAGCAGTCGCGCCTCGTGTTACAGTTCACTTCTTATGTAAGTACGCCGTTTTAAGGCAACAATAGACTGAAGATTTGTCAAAAAACGTGACGTTATTGGTAGGATTTCTTATAACCAGGGGACCCGAGCAATTATGTAGTTTTAAATAATGACAGTATTTAGAATAAGTGTATTCGTTAGGATAAGGGTAGTTGTGGGAATGAAGAGAAAACATGACGTGAAATATTAATCAGGAATTTATGATGTATCCTTATATATTACATTTCCATGTGTCCAAAAATGTGATTTTACATTCACTGTTTATGCCCCGGCATGCCGCGCGGGGTAGCCGCGCGCCCTCAGGCGCCTTTTCACGGTCCGTACGGCTCCCCCCGTCGGAGGTTCGAGCCCTCCTTCGGGCATGGGTGTGTGTGTTGTTGTCAGCGTAAGTTATTTTTAGTTAGATTAAGTAGTGTGTAGACTTAGGGACCAATGACCTCAGCAGTTTGGTCCCATAAGACCTTACTACAAATTTCCAATTTTTGTCCCGGCTTCTACCACAGTAGGACCATATAATTTATAACTTTGTTCAATTACCGTAAGCACGTTAGTCCGTAGTAGTAACAGGTACACTGAAGAGCCAAAGAAAATGGTACACCTGCCTAATGTCGTGTAGGGCCCCAGCGAGCACGCAGAAGTGGCGCAACACGACGTGGCATGTCTGAAGTCTGTAGAAATTCGCGTAAGGGTTGCTCTTCTGTCACGTTGAACGATTCTCTGCTGGACGGAACTGACACCACCAATCCTGCAGGGCTGTCCATAAATCCGTAAGTGTACGAAGGGGTGGAGATCTCTTTTGAATAGCACGTTGCAAGGCATCTCAGACATGCTAAATAATGTTCATGTCTGGGGAGTCTGGTGGCTAGCGGAAGTGTTTAAACTCATAAGAGTGTTCCTAGAGCCACTCTGTAGCAATTCTGGACGTGTGGTGTGTCCGTCGGATTGCACAATGTATATGGATGGATGCAGGTGATCTGACAGGATGCTTACGTACGTTTCACCTGTCAGAGTCATATCTAGACGTATCAGTGGTCCCAGATTACTCCGACGCCATTACAGAGCCTCCACCAGCTTGAACAGTCACCTGATGACATGCAGGGTCAATGGATCTATGGGGCTGTCTCTATACCCGGACATGTCCATCTGCTCGATACAATTTCAAACGAGACTCGTCCGACCAGGCAACATGATTCCAGTCATCAACAGTCGAATGTAGGTGTTGACGAGCCCATTAGAGGCGTAAAGCTTTCTGTCGCGCTGTCATGAAGCCCCGAAAGCCCATGTCGATTATGTTTCGTTGAATGGTTCGCACGCTGACACTTGTTGATGGCCCAGCACTGCAGAAATTTGCGGAAGGGTTGCCCTTTTGTCAAGCTGAACGATTCATTTCAGTCGTCGTTGGTTGCGTTCTTGGAAGATCTTTTTCCGGCCACAGCGACGTCGGAGATTTGGTGTTTTACTTGATTCCTGATATTCACGGCACTCTCGTGAAATGGTCGTACGGGAAAATCCCCACTTCATCGCAACCTCGGAGATGCTGCGTCCCATCGCTCGTGCGCCAACTGTAACACCACGTTCAAACACATCTAAGTATGGGCAATGGAGGAAACGTGTCTTTTAATAGAGTTTGGATCTTTTCTATCTCCTCCGTCAACCCGATCTGGTACGGATCCCACACTGATGAGCAATACTCAAGTATAGGTCGAACGAGTGTTTTGTAAGCCACCTCCTTTGTTGATGGACTACGTTTTCTAAGGACTCTCCCAATGAATCTCAACCTGGTACCCGCCTTACCAACAATTAATTTTATATGATCATTCCACTTCAAATCGTTCCGCACGCATACTCCCAGATATTTTGCAGAAGTAACTGCTACCAGTGTTTGTTCCGCTATCATATAATCATACAATAAAGGATCCTTCTTTCTATGTATTCGCAATACATTACATTTCTCTATGTTAAGGGTCAGTTGCCACTCCCTGCACCAAGTGCCTATCCGCTGCAGATCTTTCTGCATTTCGCTACAATTTTCTAATGCTGCAACTTCTCTGTATACTACAGCATCATCCGCGAAAAGCCGCATGGAACTTCCGACACTATCTACTAGGTCATTTATATGTATTGTGAAAAGCAATGGTCCCATAACACTGCCCTGTGACACGCCAGAGGTTACTTTAACGTCTGTAGACGTCTCTCCATTGACAACAACATGCTGTGTTCTGTTTGCTAAAAACTCTTCAATCCAGCCACACAGCTGGTCTGATATTCCGTAGGCTCTTACTTTGTTTATCAGGCGACAGTGCGGAAATGTATCGACCGCCTTCCGGAAGTCAAGGAAACTAGCATCTACCTGGGAGCCTGTATCTAATATTTTCTGGGTTTCATGAACAAATAAAGCGAGTTGGGTCTCACAAGATCGCTGTTCCGGAATCCATGTTGATTCCTACAGAAAAGATTCTGGGTTTCCAAAAACGACATGATACTCGAGCAAAACACATGTTCTAAAATTCTACAACAGATCGACGTCAGAGATATAGGTCTATAGTTTTGGGCATCTGCTCGACGACCCTTCTTGAAGACTGGGACTACCTTTGCTCTTTTCCAATCATTTGGAACCTTCCGTTCCTCTAGAGACTTGCGGTACACGGCTGTTAGAAGGGGGGCAAGTTCTTTCGCGTAAAATGTGCATATGTGAAGCACTACTTTGTTCGTACGTTTTTTCCGTCGTTAGTTACAGATCGTTATCACAGGTGTATTCTAGAAGGCACTGACTCCCGCAACCAAAGTACTCAATATTGTGGACTAGCAATAAGGAGAAATGTAGGAGATTTAGAGAACATGAGACGAGCAGTTTGGGCAACATGGTTTCAGAGAGTGTCAGCAGATGAAACCCCACAGCATGGTTTGTGTCCAAAAGGGGAAGATTCGTGGTGCAAGTACTGGTTGAGAAATGCTACAGGCATACAATATACCCACAAACATTCCTTACCACTTGTTGTAATGGAGGCAATTAGGCTTATATATAGGGATCAGGCGAATAAAAATCCACTTAGGAAATGTATGCATGGTCTCTCTCAGAATGTAAATGAAAGCTTCAGCGGCTGTATATGGGAGAGAATACCCAAAACCGTATTTGTTGGGCTGACAATGCTGAAGATTGGTGTAACGGATGCAATAACAATGTTCAATGATGGTTCAATTTCAAGGATCAATGTTATGAAGAAAACATCCAAACGGGAAGAAATATCGCTTCAGCTCTAACTGCTATTGATAAGCGGCGGGTAACCGAAGCAGAGACAGCTGCAGAAGCTGCTACCAAGGAGTCAAGGATAAAGAAAAGAATGAAGAGAAAGACTATGGAGGATAAGGAAACAGGAGGACAACTTGAGTATGCAGCTGGAATTTTCTAAACGAGCATAGTGGTAAATTAACAAATCTGCAAATCTTCTTTTGCGATTTACCGAAAACTTGAATTTTCATCATTCAGGGACACTTTTCTCCCAGATGACTGAAGTTAAACTCACAAAAATTGGTACAGATATTTAGAATGACCTCCTGTATATCCCTTGCCTATTGTTTCCTGAAAAATTTGTAACTTCATGAAGATGTAGGTGATATTTGAGCTACATTTTTAATTATTTTTGTTGTAGTAAAATAAATTACTAGTCTTTTTCACATATCACCATCAGGGAAGGAAATTGGAGGCATAAAACACTTAAGTGAATGTTGTCTGTACTGTGACTCTCTTTCCAAGCTGTGCAGTCAGTGGTTCCAAAGAAAATGCTACCGCAGTGAAATAGTGTTCCGTTTTTTATACTATTATATTGTTGGCAGTACCAAAGTATAATAAATATCTCAATGGTTTTTCCAGAATGATTTGACTGATGACCCTTATTGTGTCTAAACATTTTGAGCTATCTCTCATATATAGATCAGTTGCACTATGAGGCTGAAAATAATAAAGATAATACTAAAAATGCAGCCCGTTCAGGGGCGTGTCCCCTTAGGAATTACAACAACACTGCTTCTGTCTAACAAGTTAATTTACTCTACCCCTGTGTAACCTAACAGTTTGTCACTTTAATTTTACCTTATATCACATGTATCAAAAAAATGGTTCAAATGGCTCTATGCGCTATGGGACTTAACATCTGTGGTCATCAGTCCCCTAGAACTTAGAACTACTTGAACCTAACTAACCTAAGGACATCACACACATCCATGCCCGAGGCAGGATTCGAACCTGCGACCGTAGCAGCAGCGCGGTTCCGGACTGAAGCGCCTAGAACAGCTCGACCACAGCGGCCGGCTCACATGTATCAATTACCTATAAGTTTAAGTTATTTGTATCATCAGTTAATAAAATCTGCGTCGTTAGCCAGCGCTGATACATCTTGTGCTTTGTAAAATATTTGCAACTGAAACAGTACTATCCAGTTTGATATATCACCAGACGTACATTTAGGTGAATCAGTAAATGATACTTAGCATTGATAGGTGTGTCCAGTTAAATTTTCTGAATTATTATGCTTCCTCCTCTGAAACTATCTGCCAGAGAATAAGACTGACAACCAGTGCTCTGTCTGATAGTACTGTGGGATGTCAAACTTGACTATTGATGGGCAGTCGTCATAAACAACTACTCGTTGTCGCTATCGGAACAGTTTGTACCTAACATATCCTCTCCTTTGTCAGGGTTTATTCTGTTGTGATAGTTTAAAGAAACATCAAACTAAAATAATATATGAAAGCAGTGCATGTGACGGCATTAACCGGGAGAAGTAATGCGTGATATGATAAGACTGTATTCGAAGATAAAAATAATTATGATATCTCACTGACTCTCTCATTTCCCTGTCTCGTTTCGTGTTATTTGCCAACGTCTCAGTATATTATTATGTTTGAAATGCCGGAAGACTATCTTTTGTGCCTATTAGCTTACTTGCCAACCAGGCTTTCGTTGTGTAGACCACCTAATTATTTTTAAAATTTTGAGGTTATTGATATTTTTTTAAATTCACTGTCAAAGTAAATTACGCATTAACAAAATCGTTCGATCGTTGCGTAGGAATTTAATATGCTGCCATTGATGAAAATGTTGCTTCACCGAAAGTATATCTGAAATTGTTTCCTATAATAAGAATTACTCCGTAATCAGTTTTCCTCACTTAAAACTTCTCTGTGTCGTCCACTTTTATAACTAAATTCTGAACATATTCCTTCCAAATTCTTATATGAATCTTTTCAATCAGCAGACTTTAAGGTGAATTTCTTGATTATTCCTTCAGAAAGACAACAGCAGGTTCCCTTTCCAATCCCTGTCTGCTAGGTCCAGTGCCCCATCCCTGATACCAACTATTTAGTTGAGCAGTCAATCATCGACTTTATTCCTGTTCTCTCCCACAGACAAATTCAGCGTTGGATATCTAGTTCTGTTTCTTCTTATTCAGCTACTGACTAGGGTCGCCCTCTGCTTGTCTGCCTCATTCCGTGGATGTATCGCACCAACTGCTGTCCTGTCTCTATTGTGGTAGTCGGGGAAGTCATTTCCCTTCCGGTCGTCCATGTTTACAAATTTTATCTAGCCGTGCGAGGTCATCCTTCCCATGTGATCATTCCAGTTACTTTTTCTTGCTTCATCCATTTATTTATATTTTGTATCCAACACTGTACCCTTATCGACTCATTTCTTATATTGTCCCACATGATTACTCCTTGGATCTTAGTACCTTCTTTTCCACTGCCATTAACTTTTATTTGATCTTCGTTTCTGTTCTAATTTCTGCTGCATATAACAAAACAGGACGCACCATTGCTTTACATATTTTTATTTCCCTCTCAGTTGTCATGAATTTTTTTTACCATAAATATTTTGTAGGCTACCCTTACCGCCTTTGTCACTTGATTTTTCACTTTCACCGTTAGGTCTTTGTAGTTGGTAGTAACAATTCCATGATAATTAAAGCTCATCACTTGTTCAATTGACACACCATCAACTTTTAATTTACACCATGAGGTGCGTTTGATATTACCATACCCTTAGTATTTTTAGATAAGATTTCCATGTTATATTGCTTAGCTGCTTTATTAATCTGGTGTAAATCATCCTCACTATTTTAACATTTTATTTCTCATTTTATAGCCCGTTTTCTTCCTTACGCCGTGAGTGAGGTGGTCCATTATAAGGTTGAACGGAAGTGGGTTGAATGAGTTTCCTTGTCTAATTCCTTTATATAGTATAATTTAATCTGTGGATCCTTCGTCTGTCGGAATTCTCGTTTTATTACCTGTATATACATCCTCTATGACTTTCACTTAACCGATTAATTGCTATCTTGTCGATTAAGGTTCGAAATTATATTCATTTTCTAATACTATCAACGGCTTTTGGCAAGTCAACTAAGCACAGGTTGGCTGGGTTATAAAACTCTATGGATTTATCAACAGCTTGTCTTAAAGTAAAAACAAAAAATGTCTTAAACAAAATCTGCTTCACCTTAAGCACGATCGGTGTTCCCATAAGTTCCAGTTTTCTTTCTAAATTTTAATAACATTCTCTGAACTGTCCTACGATTAAAATTATTATTGTCCTGTGTACCAATACGTAGCGTCCCATAGGTAATTCTAAAACCCCATATTAAAAACACTGAGAGGTGACAAATGGATTCGGCTGAGATGTTTTCGGTACTTTTTAAGGTATTCTGTGTTAAGACGAGCCTGCGCACTTGTCAATTGCGCAACCATAGCGACCCGTCCTTTGTGTAATCGGATTGCTCCACGGTCAAGAAACTCGTGAGAAAGTGCACGGGCAGCCACAACCCGTCGCTGTCGCCGGCGGAAGCAGGCTTCATTTGTCAGGCCGGGCAGGTCGTTGACCTCTTGCAGCCACAATACGACCGTGCAGTTTTGTCGGCTTTCGTCTTTCACGAAGCCAGCGAATGCGTAAAATGTGTATCCAGCACTAAAATGTTCCTAAAGCATGTTTGGCATGGGCTCATAACCGACCACTTTGACGACTGAAATTTGTACAAAAAAAAAAAAAATCAAGTATTGCGTTTAATTCATAGCTTACACGCAAAGTGTTAAGACACTAATCTCTCTAGTGTTAACCCAGAAAAAAATTGACCAATGCTTAGTATTTACCTCACCTCTGTGTTTAATTGAAAAAACTCCAGAAGTCACTGTGAACTACGAATCTTCATAAAAGACGGTGTACTATCAAGAGCGTACCTAGGAATTACGGTAGGCGGGAGGGGGGGGGGGGGGTAACTTATGTTAGTTTCACTGCTAATGACGGAACTGTTTTCAGATTTCATGTCAAATGACTGTGGTACACTTAATATCCATTAAATATTCAAAATTTTTCAGACTTATACTGAACTGATATGTTATATTTAGAAGATTCTATTGGCTCATAATTCAAAGTATACTTTCTGCTTTTCATTCATCCCTGTTATTATTCCCCTCTTCTTATACATACAGGGTGTCTTTTCTAAGAATCGTCAGGCACATTTTCTCTGGTGTTTTGGCAGATATTTCCAATTTAGTTTTTTTATTGTGTAGCTGGAGTCAGCAGAAACAACTTATGCTCATCACGTCTTTCATGCGACGTCCAGTGTCGACGAAAACGGTCGATTTGTTTCCCGTTACAAACAAAATGGTTCTTAATGATCGATTTAACGAGCCCATTCGATAGATCGGGCCCAGGTTGCCCTAGTTCGATATTTGTTTTATCGATATGGATCAATAGGAACAAAAAAAAAAAAAACTCGAAGAATAGCCAGTACTCCACCAGTGGCAGCACCACTCTTGCCTGCGCTGACTGCTAACTCATAGCATGCAGCCCTACCGATGCGCTGCTGGATTGTCTTTATTCTTCGTCTTTTCTGTCCCTGGAAATACGTATCGATAAAATGACTATCGGACTAGAATACGTTGGAAGCGCTCTGTCGAATAGGTACATAAAATTCTGATTTAAAAACAATTTTTTTTGTAAAGAAACATGCAAAAACACACACACACACACACACACACACACACACACACACACACACACACACGCACGCACGCACACAAAACACACGAGAGAGAGAGAAAGACGGAGAGAGAGAGAGAGAGAGAGAGAGAGAGAGAGCAATATGTTGCAAGTGTCATTCGTAGTGAGAAGCAGATTGTTGGTACTCTTATAGTGCGTGATTCCGTAACCAAGATAGCCGAAGTGTCGTATCGAAGATTTATACCGCGTACGTGGAAAACGGGGAAAACATCATCCACAAAGTAACAACGCAGAAGAAAGTGTTTGTTGAGTGGTGGTGGCGATCATTGAGGAGAAATGTGACGAAAAAAATTTTCAAAAGTCACTGCGGAACTGAATATCGCACTCTTGTACCCAGTCAGCACCAAGATAACACGAGGGCAGCTCCAGAAGCTGGGAACTGCAAGGTGAGCTGGAACTGCAAAACTACAAGTTAGTGGCGGGAATTCCCGTAACAGATAAACGTGATGCCGTAGCCATAGAATCTGGATTATGGTGCTATGGAAGAAAGTCATTCGGTCGGATGAGCCTCGTTTCACACTGTTTCCAACTTCTAGTCGATTATATGTCTCTGGAGTGAAACTTGGCGGGGTCTCGGTGCTGATGGGGGCAGCCTTGTCCAGATATCCCATGGGCCGCACAGTTACTCTGGAAGGTTTCGTTATTGCCAAGAACAACGTGACCTTTTTGCCTGGGATGTCCACCTCATCGTACATTGGTTGTTCCCCAATAGTGTTGTTGTGTTTCAAGACGACAGAGCCCCTGATCAAACAGCTCGCTTCGTCCAGAACTGATTCTGTAAGCACGAAGGTGATTTCGCGCATGTCTCCATCCAAGATATATATGACCGAACTGAGGTAAATGACGAAAATGTCAAGGAAAACTGCAAAGCCTAAGTAAGGAGCCTGTGAGATGAAATAGCCTATGCAAAAAGAAAAAAAGTTTGCCGCAGCAAAGAAGAAGAAATCTAGAACTACAGCTTCAACATTGAAACTGAAGTGTTTTGGAGACTGCAGGGAAGCCACCACAGAAAACTCATTTGCAAAAAAGAGGAGTAGTATAGCGAGTTGTGTGATGAAGATCGAATCCAAAACTTGATCCGATGCACGAACTCCTAAATATGAATGAATGGAAAGTGTGGGAAAGTGGGGAAATGAGTGAAAGATTTATGCGAGGTGTGGCTGGAAAATTACGGAACTATTGCTGTAAAACCTTTAATTTCAAGCACACGCACATTTGGTTATGTCACCCTCAATCTACATCCCTCCTCTTTCCTTTCATGCGAATTTTGCATTTATCGAAACAGTGTTGGAAGTCTTCTTCTGGCAAGCTCGTTGATGAAGCGTACTGCTTTTTCTTTCACTTACTCAGCGGACTGAGCTCTTATTCCTTTTAAAGTAGGTCTGACCTTGGGGAATACATAAGTCACATGGTGTAAACTCAGGCGAATCAAGTGGATGGTCCGACACTGGGATTCGCTAGAAATCTCCTAACAAAGAGTGCAGTATGATCCAGTTGATCCGGTGCGTTGTCTTGATGTAGAACCAATGTCTTATCCTTCCATTTGGATCTTCTTTTCCCACGGGTTTGAGCAAGAACTTCAAGGTAATATTGTTGATTAATTGTCTGACCTTCAGGAATCCAGTGAAGATACAACATTGTCTAATAAACATGAGCTCTAAAGTGCATACTGTAAGAGCTATGAGCACTTTTTTCAGTAGAAGAGATGTTTCACAGTAGGAAAACTGAACAAATGCTCATAGCTAAGAGGGCACGCACTCTGGAGCCGATGCACGCTGGATATTTTTTCTTACTTTGGTGCGTGCTAACTCCTCCTAAAAAATTAAAAGCAAAGAGCTTGCAATAGAATAGGTCAGAGGTATCAGAACGATTTACCCTTATGACTTTCAGCTCGGTCGTTTCTGGAACAGGGTGCCTTACCACAAACTGATTCATTTACCCTTCTCTTGCAACAACACTGCTGAATGACACTTGTATATGCAGATACAAAAGTCAATAGTAAGTAGTTGTTCCTGTGGTCTTCAGTCCAAAGACAAGTCTGATGCAGCTCAGCATGGTACTTTATCCTGTGCAAGCTTCTTCATTTCCGAATAACTACTGCAAGCTACATCCTTCTGCATCTACTTACTGTATTCCCCTCTTGGTTTCCCTCCTCGATTTTTACCACCCACACTTCCCTCCAATACTAAATTGATGATCACTTGGTGTCACAAAATGTCCTATTAACCGATCCCTTCTTTTAGTCAGGTTGTAACTAAAGTAATTGAACTTAAAATATGAGGAAGAGAAAGTGTAGATATCGAAGAGGCAAACGTAATGCAAGGGAAGGGTTCAGCAAAAGGCAAAATGACTTTCGGAGAAGTTGAAGCTAAAACATCAATAGTAAGGTTTCAGATGGAAGTTCACTGTTAAACTCAGAGAAGAGAGTGGACGGATGGAACGAGTCCACTGAGTTCGTACGAGAGGAGAAGGAGCTCTCTGCTGACATGATGAAGGTGTAGAAAATATATCGGATCCAATATTAGAGCCAGAGATTACAAAGATTTGTAAGGTCAGAATCATACAAAGCAAACGCGATGGATAACATTCGAAAAATTTGAGAAGCTGCTTGTAAAATACAACCAGTTTCAGTCATCTGGCCGTCATCTGGTTCATAAAAGCATTCACATAATCATGTTAGGCGAAATATAGTCTTTATCGTCAGGTGATAGAACTATAAAAAATACGCTGTTATAGTATCGTAATACAAATTACGTCGTCAATCTAGCACAGTTTTTATAGACTAGTTGTATGAATAAAGTATTTTACCAGCACTCAAGTGGTAATATGACATTATTCAAATATATAAGTGCTGTTGGGCACCACCTCCTGAAAATATATACGTAACATTCCTTCGAAGGTACTAAAATCAGTGGGAGAAGTGATATTAAAACAATTATTGATGTTAGTGAACTGATTCTCACTAGAGAGATGCTATCGGACTTCCTTAAGAACATCATCTCCACAATCTCAGAGCTAGCGAGGGCAAATGAGAGCGAGAAATATTGCACAAGAGCTTAACAGCTCTCGAATTCGAGAGATGCTATCGGACTTCCTTAAGAACTTCATCTGCACAATCTCAGAGCTAGCGAGGACAAATGAAAGCGAGAAATATTGCACAAGAGCTTAAAAGCCCTCGCATTCAAGTCACTGAGAAGAATAATAAGCAGAATATTGTAAAACAAAACTAATAATCCATTAGATGACAATCATTTTGGCTTTGGGAAAGGTGAAGGCACAAGGGGGCTGTTCTAGCTTTGTTCTTGATAATGGAAACAAGACGCTTAGTCAAGACTCGTTCATAGGATTTGTCATTTGTCGATCTAGGAAAAGTGATCGCAAACTTAAAATAGTGCAAAATGTGCTGACGTCCTCAGAAAAATAACTATTGGCTGTAGAGGAAAGACGAGTGCATATACAATAAAAATTATATAAACATAATATGTGCGCGAAGACCGGATTAAAATAGGATTAAGGCCAGCTGTTCATTCTGTATACCGTAGAAGTGATGATACAAATAAAAGAATGATTCGGGGGTAGTATTCACTTTCTTGATGGAAAGTTATTCGTAATACGATATATCGATCATATTGCTATTATCTCTGAAAGTGACGTACGGTTACGAGACACGTCGAACGGAGTGAAGTCAGTTCCTCAAAGAATATGCATTGGAAATAAACAAAACAAAAAAAAATGGCAAGATGCGAGAAGTTCTTGTGCTCTGAGGGTTCCGAAGATACTTAAATATGCATACACATAGTTCATCCGTCCTGGGAATCGAAAGTCACGGCAATTTTTGCCTGTTATCGACATTGATACTGCCAACATATCGATCCCGGGAATTCCAAGACTTTCGAGGACGTTTTCATTTTAAATTTAAAGTCGGATAACAAATGGCAAAAGAAATGTTATTACAAATTAACAGTTTCTTGATTTTTTTCCTTATTTGTTCTATGACGCATTGCTTCTTCCAAATTTCATGATTCCAAGGTAATGGGAAGTACCCGCAGATTTTAATGAGTGAGACTGCAAGTATCGGAATATGTGACATAAGTGGTAGTATCTCTTGATTACATTGACTTAGAAGCTTAACTTTATTATGCCACTAAGGAACCATAGTGCGTGACTTAAATTTCAGCTTAATACGTCTAACTGTTCCTGACAGAAAGGCGTTTTAACGAACGGACAGACAAGAAGTCATATAATAAACGACAAAAAAGTTTTTCGTGTGCTATAATTGCAGATCAACGATTTCGGATTTTTTCCTTTACTTGTACTGTGAAGTCTGACTTCCTGCCAAATCTCATGATTTTACGTCCACGGGAGGTACCTTGCAGGTGAGTGAGTTTTCGAATATAAAAATATGTGGCTTAAATAGCCATATATTTTGATTGCATTGACTTAGAAGCTTAAGTATTTTTCACCGCCAAGCGACCGTAGACCTCAGTGTGTAACGTAAATTTCAAGTCGATACGTCCGCTCATTCCTGAGAAAAGGGCTCCGAACAGTCGTACAGACAGACAAACAGACGAACGGACAACAAAGTGATCCCGTACCGTTCTTACCCATGGAGGTACGGAATCCTAAAAGGATAAGAGCGTAGAGAAGTAGCAGAAATCAAACGAATGGTATACCTGACATCAGAATTGGGGACTCCGGAACAGACGAACTGATGGAATTCAGTTAACTTGGAAGCAAAATAAAGCAATGGAAGACGGAGCAAGTATGACGTAAGAAGAAGACCAGCACTGACAATGAGGGCATTGCTCTTGAATTCTACTAATATCAGGCACAAGCCTTACTTTGAGAACGAAATTTCTGAGAGCGGACCATGTATTTATAATTAAAGGGCAGAGTGTAATTATTGTATGGCAGCGAAACGTAGAAAATAAGCTGATGCGTTAACGTGGAACCGATTTACGCTGGATAAAAATTAGTCTCAATTTTGGCTACAAGCTGCAAGTCTGGCGCCGTACACCACCTTGTCGTAGAGAGCATATATTTATATATAAATGCTCTCTTATCTCGTCGATGTCTCCGGTTCTCATACTGAACAAACTGTGTAAGAGGCGATTAGTAACGAAATCGATTGTGAATTACTGCTGAACGGTGTGGGATCCACATCAGATAGGATTGACGGAGGACATCGAAAAAGTGCAAAGATGGTCAGATCGTTTTGTATTATTACGAAACAGGGGAGAGACTGCCATGGATAGGGTACATGATTTCTGGTAATGGTCATTAAACAAAGGCGTTTTCCGTTGTAGCATAATATTCTTGTGAAGTTAATCAGCAACTTTCTCCTCAAAGTGTGTAAATATTTTGTTGGTGCCCATCTATATAGGGAGAAATGGTTATCATCATAAAATAAGGGGGTTGAGTTTGTTTGGGGGAAGAGACCAAACTGCGAGGTCATTAGTCTCATCGGATTAGGGAAGGACGGGGAAGGAAGTCGGCCGTGCCTTTTCAGAGGAACCATCCCAGCACTTGTCTGGAGGGATTTAGGGAAATCGCGGAAAACCTAAATAAGGATGGCCGGACGAGGGATAAAATAAGAGAAATTACAGCTTAGCTTCTCACGGTGAGACAGTAGAGAAACAGCTTGAAGGTGGTTCGTTGAAGCCTCTGCCAGGCACTCAATTGTATATTACAGAAAAAATTAGTTACAATTTCGTACTCAAGGTGCAAATTTGGAGCTGCTTTTCTCACTTGTTTGACCTTTTCTGTCCATATCCCGTTCCTTATCCATTACATATGGAAACATTTCTATACGTATTTCTTGCGTTAACAGCGCAAGATTTGCACCACCTGGCCAAAATTGGAACGGATTCTTTTCCAGCGTAAATCGGCTCTGCATTAACGTATTAGCATATTACCAAGTTTCGTTGCCATGCGATAATTACAGCACACGCTGGACATGTGTTAGTATCTGCTCTTTAATTATAACCAAACGGTATCTTCGGAACGCATCATTGTATGGAGGTGAATCATGGACTGAGAAAACCGGGAAAGAGGGGAGTTGCAGTGTTTGAGATATGATGTTACAGAACGATGGTAAAAATTGACGTACGTGGAGTGATAAGATTAGAAATGAGGAGGCTCGCCACCAAATGATGTGGAAAGTAACAATTGGGACGTACTTATTAGAAGAAGGTGAGCCGGCCGGTTTTGCCGAGCGGTTCTAGGCGCTTCAGTCTGGAACCGCGCGACCGCTACGGTCGCAGGTTCGAATCCTGCCTCGGGCGTGGATGTGTGTGATGTCCTTAGGTTAGTTAGGTTTAAGTAGTTCTAAGTTATAGGTGACTGATGACCACAGATATAAGTCCCATAGTGCTCAGAGCCATTTGAACCATTTGAACCTCTTCACTCTCTAACCGCACCCCTAAAAAATGAGCTTATATAATTTTTCGTTTGTGGTGTAATCGAAAGATACATGCAGTACTCAAGTAAAAACACGCAGCTGGAACTTAGAGATTTTGATCTCTTACAATGTCAGCGTTACGTCATAGGAATCTCATCTACTCCAAAATCGAATAAGAAGCAATGGAAAGCGCTTTAAAGCGGACAGGTTGTGCGACTGAAAGCAGGAGATTAGAGGCTCTTTACATGCAAGAAATCGCGAAAAAGTAGCCTTCTGGTACGGGAAGCAGCTTTGGAAAGTGCGCATTATGAAGAAATTTTCAGGCTTATCAAATCTCCGACGTCAGACAAGTATAGTCGTGTATAGTCGTGCTCGCAGTTTCATTATTGTTGGCACACAGTATTAGGACAATATGTCAGTGTAGATCTAGACTGCACTTGAAGAGTAGAGGAGATATAATATGCCATCGTGGCTAAAGTAACATATTAAAAATTTTAAGAGGCATCGGATAACAATCCTGAATCCGACTGCCGCAGTCGACCTTCTATTCGCAATTGTTAAAACAAAGAAATGCTCTTCGGTTACTTTCACAAATAGTGATTACAATTAGGAAACGGTATGAGTGTATTCTTTACACTTTAACATAACACGAATATTTTAGTAAAACACTTGCTATTTCAGAATGCCCTATGTTAGTTGTTATCATAAATTTCCATTGGATTACAACTTACACGTAATTAATGAGAACACATTTCAATGATTCAATAACGAATTGTTTGTCTGTTCGGAAGGAACTGACCGAAGATGTCTCAATCAAATATTCTAAGAACGCAGTGTTTGGGCACTGTTTCCTAGCAACGCTAAGTACGTAACACTTCGAGAATCAATGGAGTTCTATTTCTATTGCGACGGACACAGCAGCAGCTCGAACACGGAATGCACTGTTCTACGGACAGCTGACACTGAAACCAATTACTGGTACGTGCTCGTTCCGTTACTCTATTAAGTTTTGTTGCAATTCTAGCTCATTCACAGAAAATTAATGTTTGTTTCTGCTAATTTGACGTAATTTACCTACTGTGTGGACAAATACATCAAGAGAAACTTATTGTCGTCACAAACTAGTATTCGTTTCGTGCCGAGTTGGTATTGATTTCACGATAACGAAATGTACAGTGAGAAGCGATGACAGTATGCTTCCATGGCGCCAGTTAGCCTTTAACTAGCAGAACTTCTGCTCTCACCTTTACATTTAAAGCTGTTCTCTGCAGGCACGCAGTAACTAGTACTATCACTATCCTGGTATCAGAAAATATTATAAATTGACGATTATGAGTTTTAAGATGTGAAAAAAGAAAGGAAGATTAATGTTCGACGTCCCGTTGACCGTGAGGTCATCAGAGACGGAGTCCAAGGCCGAACTGGGGAAGGACGGAAAAAAGCAATTGGCCTTGCGGTTCCCAACATAAATATTCCCGCATTTTAATTCATCAATGTGGTAAAACCACAGAAAAGCTATATCAGCATCGTTTGAGATGCCGTCCACCGGACCCTGACCACTTTGCCATCTCTCTCCTTTTTCAAGGTATTGTGACTTTCACATATAACTGAGTGTAATCAAATAAAGTGACAGTGTAATCAAATAGAGTGGCCGTGTAAGGTACTGGTGGCAGTGCTATATCTACGAAACGTTTAGGCTTTAGATTATAGTAACCATCGTAGAGCCAGAAGATTGTGTCACAATACTGCCTCAGAATAAATTAGTGACTTGACGTTTTTTTTTTACTTTTTTCTTTCCTCGACAATTTAACGGAATTGTGTTGGAAAGAAAGTATTTGTAGCCAGTTGCCGTGTTGGGTTATTACCATCTGTTATCAGCTACTATGTGGCCGAGGTTGTCTAGCAGTCTAACACCAGACTGCGACCGTGAAGGTCGTGGGTTCGATCCCTGATAGGGGCGGAGACGTTTCCTCAAACAAGCCCCTTCTGGATGGCCCCTGGTCCAGTCAGCCTGTACCAATACTTCTGTTGCTAAGAGTCTAGGGTAGGTAACTTTCACAGCTGGTATTGACCAAATCAAGAAGAAAAGGCCTAGTAAACATGAAACGTATAACTCATGTGAGCAATGATTCATCTTCGATCCTGTGGAAGTCACCTCTTCTACTGAACAAATGTTCATAACTCTTACGGCATGTATTTTAGAGCCCTTGTGTGGTAGATTTTCTTCTTGTTTTGGTTCATACTATAAAATCTGAAAATTATCTACACTAAAAGTCGTGCAACAACAGAATCAGAACGGTTTTCGCTTATAACTTTCGAATCAGGTCGTTCTGGACCAGAGTCATTTACCTCAAATTGACACAAATGAAAGTCGATGGTTCCAGAGACCTTTCCAAGTCTCAAACATCTATGCCGTTACATGCAGACTGAAACAATGAATGAAAATTTGTAGAAAGGCTGGGACTGGAATCCGGGTCTCTTGCCGATTGGGCTGACGTGCTAACCACTACGCCATCCTGGCACAGTGGCTTCGCACAATTGGACAGACTACCCTGGCATGCCCCCCTCCACATTTCAAATTTCCATTCATGCCTCAGCCCACTTGGTATTCACCTTAACAAAGCTGTTCGAGTTTAGGGGAAATATCAGATGGGCTGAGGTGTGAATGATAATCTGGACTGAGGAGCGAGATATGCTTCAGTATGCGTATACTGATCAAACTGATACATTTACCCTTTGCCACCATCACTGAAAGTTTGTAGCGTCATCGTGATATCACCCTGTATAACTCAGAGCTAAATGAAATAGCTTACATCCTGTTTTAAAACAATCTATGTTTGACACGTGCGCTACACGTGGTGTATCATAGTTAACAGCATAACAAGTAATACAGAGGTACTTCAGCACGTTACATTTAACAATTTACTGTATACTGATACCCATTAAAGAAGGTTTTCAACGAGTCGTCCTCGACCTTAGATCCAATACTGCACTCGAGTGTACAACTGCACCTACCTGCATATGATTACGTTGCAATACACACTAAAGTGCCTGGCAGAAGGTTCCACAAACCACCTTCAGACTATTTCTCCATCTTTCCAGTCTCCAACAGTGCATGGTAAAAACGAACACTTAAATTGTACCGTATAAGCTCTGATTTTTCTTATTAAGATGATCATTCCTCTATATCAGGCTCATGCAAGAATTGCGCCCGGCGGGCGCCAGGCAGTGTAGTTCAGCGCCCCGTCCGCAACCGTGTGTCGCTAGTGTCGGCATAGGAGCGAGAGAGAGAGCTGCGGAGCGAGAGAGACCGCACAGCATTGCTCTGCGGTGGACTGTCCCACGGTCAGATCCAACCTCTGTAAATGAGGCCGATGAGCGCTAAAACAAGCAAACCATTTACCGTTTAGGTAACAACTAGCGTTCGTGTGGCAGAATTACTACGCAAAGCTTTAGGAAACAATATCCAAAACAAGAATCGAAGAACAACTTTGTTGTTCATTCTATTAGTACTGCACATGCATACTCGTCATATGTACAATAGGCGTCCTCTGAAAAATATATCAGTTTCTTAAATGAACTAGAGTCATAAATATTCTGTTCTAGAAATAACTTTATGTAAGGGATATAGAGTCTCATTCTTACTGTTAGCAGTTAGAAGTAAATATTTTTTGTTATGCTTCGGCCTACATCTCTTTGTATCCCTTTTCAGAGTTTAGAAATCGGATCCTTAGTTTGCTCTTTTGTACGTAATAATTTTAACCGACCAAGTTTGAAAACTTATTAAAAATTAGAATTAAGGTTATAAAGGTCTATAATTCTTACAGTCAACATTGTTAAAATATACAATTAAAATTTTACACTTTTTTCTTTTTCGAGGAAACGGTTTTGTCAATGTTTGGTACAATATTCCCTGAGACTGATAACCTTAAAGAATTAGTCAAATTTTTATCTCAAAGTAATGAACGGTTCTTAGTTTTAGCAAGCTTTAAAAGAGAGAAGATATACGTGGAACCAAACATTGAGAGAACTTAGGCCGCGTGCTTGTGTAAAAGAGGATATTTCTCTCGTGGAAGATAGCTGTAAAAGTCATCCAAAGTTTTACACATGAGAAAGCGGTCCTTCAGGCGGATATCGCACTGCAGGTCAATCAGGTCTAGTTGAAGCACTTGTGAGACGTCCTATGCCGAAGGGAAAACGGGCGAACAAATATATCTAAGGCCGATTGAAGCTCACTTATCTCCAAAAATCTGTTTTCAAACCGTTCTTGTAATTCGCAAATGATTGCAACATAATCTGAAAAATCCACATCTTCTTTAACGCTGTCTAGTGCAGGAAAGTGTCCACAATTCTTCTCGCGCAATTGTCTTTCCCACAAAAAAAGTTTTTTTTTTTTTTTAATCTTGATTCGTCTGCACTAAATCAACGACATAATGATTTGCGCGTTGGAGTGAAATATTCAAAGTATTTAAATGACCAGTAAGGTCACTCAAAAAAGCCAAATTCGCCACCCACTTAGGATCACAAAGTAATTCTTCTCGACGTCCTTTCATTTCCAAAAAGGTAATTATTTCGTCCTTCAAGGAGAAAAACCGATGAAGCACCTTTCCTCTGCTCAGCCATCTTATTTCGGTGTGGTAGGGGACGTCCGGGTATTCCGCTTCGATATCAGCCAGAAATTCTTTAAATTAGCCATGTGTGAGTCCATGCGAGCGAAGATAATTAACCGTTCGAAGAACTGTGTCCATAACATTTTTTATGTTGACAATCTTCGCACAAAATGCCTCCTGGTGTATCAGACATTTACTGTCACGAATAAGGAATAGCCAACTTCAGCCATTTTTGACCTCACGTAACTCAGAAATCCAGTACGTATCCCTCGTAGCGCAGGGGCTCCATCCCTTGTTACACTGGTCAGGCGTTCCCATTTTAAACCCATTGACTCTAACACGTTTTCCACGGCAAGAAAAGTATCCAAACCCGTGGTTGTGTCTTTTAATGGTATAAGATCCAGAAATTCTTCGGTGACATGCAGATTGTCGTCGACACCTTGAATGAATATGACGAGCTGAGATATGTAGGCAACGTCCGCGGACTCGTCAAGAGCGATAGAAAGTGAGATGAAGTTTGCCGCTCTCTCCATTAATTGCTGCTCGATATCTGAGACCATATCTTCGACTCTGTGAGCAACAGTTAGAGGCGAAAGAGCTATTTTAACCAATTTTTCAGTGAGGTCTGGTGGGCAAATACAAGCCGCCGAATCGACCCGGCAATCCTTGATGAGATTCCCAGCAGCAAAGGGTTTCCCTGCTTTCCCAATTCTCAGCGATCATTTGTAACTTGCGCACAAACTTTGCCCACATGTTTCCTGCTCGTACAACGCCAAAAAAGAACATACAATAAATTTTGTATAATCCTGTTTTTAAAACACTTTCATCACTTTAACAATTCTTTCATTAATTGAAACTCAAAAAAAAAAAAACTAACAAAAAAGATTGGTTTTAGATGCGTTTTCCCCAAGTTCTGCTTAAAAGGTCAGCGATGTGTGGTCGCAAAATAAACTTTTATCTACTGCAATATTTGCGTACAGCGGCATGGCGAGGCTCGGCGGCTGGTCTGCACGGCCAGCTAAGCGGCGCGGCTCGCCCACTGCAGCAACACACGAATTCGCCCGGGGCGCTGGCCGCGGGTGATGGCGGGCGCTAGCGCTAGCGCCCCAGCGGCATAGTTTGGACGAGCCTGCTCTATATGTAGGTTAGCGCCAGTAAAATACTTCCAAATTTAGAGGAGAAAGTTTATCATTGAAATTTCTTGAAAAGATGTCGCCGCAACGCAAAGGCCTTTGCTTTAATGATGGCCATCCGAAACTGCTCTTCTCCTCTGCCAGCCTTTCCATATCAGAGTAGCTCTCCCACACTACGTCCTTAATTATTCGCTGGATGTATTCAAATCTCTGTCTCCCTCTACATTTTTTACCCTCCACCGCTTCCTTTAGAAGCATGGAGGCTATTCCCAGATGTCTTAACACATATGCTATTATCGTGTTCCTTCTTCTTGCCAGTGTTTTCCATATATTCCTGGGGAAAACCACCTCATTTTTTATCTTACCAGTTCACCTAATTTTCAACGTTCTTCTGTAGCACCACATCTCAAACGTTTCGAGTCTTTTCTATCCATGTTTCACTACCATACAATGTTGTGCTCCAAACGTACGTTCTCAGAAATTTCTCCCTCGTATTAAAGGCTATGTTTAACAGTAGCACACTTCTCTTGCCCAGAAATGCCCTTTTTGCCATTGCTAGTTTGTTTATATGTCCTCCTTGCCCCGTCCTTCATTTCCAGCTGTGATGTTAGATTTCCCGGTGTTCTCGTTTCTGCTACTTCTCATTACTTTCGCCTTTCTTCGATTGTTATCTTACGAAAGGTAAATGACGACTACAATAGCAACAGCGGGTGTTAGCGCAGATCTGGGGAGGCGTGCCGGCCACGGATGGTATCCACCCGGCGGATCACCGACGAGGATCAGTCTGTTGGTCAGCCTGATTGTGCTTTTTGGGAGCTTTCCCATATCCGGCTACGTGAATACCGGACCGCTATTCACGTCCCGTCTCTGTCCCACGATTTGTAAACATCTGTAAAGCAGAAAGCGTTCGCTCACTTTCACGTGGGATAACACCAGACATAGGCAGTTTGGGTACACAAATCGCGTGCCGAATGGAAATGTGTTGTGCCAGGAAGGGCTTCCGACCACCTTCTACAACTAAAATTGCCAAATCCAATGATTTACACGTGGACCTGGTGAAGACATGGAATAAAGACCAGGAAAAAGAAGAGCAGTAACAACGTACACCTTTTCTTGATAAGAACTTTCATACCAGCAAGGAAGTTCGACGATAAATGGCGGTTGTGGGTCTACACAACTCTCCAACAGGAAGGCGCTGTTCCCAATGGCTACGACACGCACTACAGTCAGAGGAACCCAGACAGGAGAGGCAGCGTGAAACACTCCTTTCAAGTGTCCGTTCGGAACGTAAGGGGGCCCGCGATATCGTATTTCGACTCGTTTTTCCGGGCGACGGGGCCCCGTCGACAGAACGGAAGCTGCGTCCATTATCACGCGTCTCTGCCCCCAGGAATGCGACCCAGGCACGGACGACGCCACAAAAAGGCTGCGACGGCCACGGAAGAAGCGACACGCTTCCAGCTGCGGGCGCACAGTAGCAACTAGAAGCAGATACAGGCAACAGGGCGCCGTGGCGCGCAGGGGCGGCGGAATGGTGTGGAGTGTGCGTGAAAGCTGCAGCACTGTGCTCCTGTAGGACTCTAACATAAAGTGTCGTTTGTCAAATACATCTAGTGCCGTTTAAAGACGTACGAATTTCCTTGCTGGTGGAAAAGTACGAGAATGAACAGAAAAATTCTTATATACCACACTACATATAACGTTTTTCCAGAAATAAAAATTTATTTTTTGAAACATCCTCCATCGCAGCAGTTTGACTAGACAGATTGCAGTCTTTCTAAGCTGTCAAAAACCCTCCATAATATTTGTCGTTAACCATTGCATTTGACTCAAAGGCACTTTTTAGGTTTGGAAACACGTCTCATCACTTGGAGCCAGTTATGGAGGTTAGTGTGTGTGTGAGCTTTCAAACTGCCTTCTTGTGACGGCGCTCATTATGACACTAATCGCGAAATATTGTGCTTCAACACACTATTCAAATATTACAGTATCCCTGAATACGATATAAGAAGATTTTAACGCCTTTACATATAGTTAATAATGTCATCCTGTAAGTTACCGTCGCTTTCTTTTTAGGTACAGCCACTTTCGCATGCGCCAACCAATTGTTTCCATGATACAGCGCTAGATCAACGAGTTGTCTAATCACTAACGACCGCAAAAGATTTTCAGACCACACTTTTTCTTCTTCTTCTTAATGTATCACTTTTATGGATCTTACTTAAAGTCTTTTTGCTTAATCTTCTTCTTAGCGTGTCGATGACAACCATTTAAGTGAAATGTAGTGTCTCAAGCAAGGTGCACTGGTTTCGGGCTTCCTGATGCCAGATCCTCTTGCGTCACGGTACCTAAGGAGATGGTGTAAACAAAGGACTGAAGGTAATGGATCATCGTGTACTCAGCACCACACGCACAGGACACATCTTGGTTGACGCAGAGTCGCCATTTCAACATGGCAGTTTTACTTCAGCCAATGTCCACGCGAAGACGATTAAATGGTGTTGGCCATGAGAGGCTGTTTCCTGGGGTAGCTGCCCTTTAGGTGGTATCCAATCACTTTTAGCTCTGTCTTGGCACCTATGAAGCCTCTCTTCCACCTTTGACCACTAATGGGGAGGTACACATGAGATGAATGTTTCCCTGCTACCAAGACTTCGAGCAACAGGTTCACGCCCGTCTGCCATCAGGGCTGGCATTCCGGCCAGAACCTGGATCTTTTCCATCGGGCCTGAAGTCAAACATTCTATCCGCTGGCGCTAAATTTTTATTGGTACCACACAAGGGAAGAATATTCTCCAGCCGAGTAACACAAGGCTGGAGCCGACGTCCGAGTTATATGTGGGCTTGCTCCACAAACTGTGCTTTTGAGTTTTTTGAGATTTCTTTGTTCATGCTTAATTCTGACATTTGCGCAATGTTCCTTGAATGTCAGAATCCTATCAAGAATAACCCCGTCGTATTTAAGAGGAGAACTGTGACTGAGAGGAGTTCCCAGCCACGAGACTTTTGACCTGTAGTTAGCATATTTGTTACGGATATAGACAGCGCCGACTACTGTTCTGCATGGATTTGGCTCCAGGCTATTAGCCTCGTAATACTTTTCTGTGTCATCAAGAGCAGACGGAAGTTGTCTTTGAAAGACTTAAAATGTCTTATTCTTGGTAGAGAGGGCCAGAGAGTCGGCATAAACAGATGAGGTGCAAGCCCTGTTACGTGGTTGGTCGTTGGTGTACAGATTAAATTGCGTGGGAGCAAGAACGCTTCCTTGAGGAAGACTTTTTTTTCTTCTGCGCCACCGACTTTTGGTGTTTTGATAACTATCATAGAATCTTCTGTTGTTGAGTAGCTCTAGAGTGATGTTCATAGAACCGTAATCTCTGGTTGTACTGTACACCTTTGTGAGAAGAGTCCGATATTTACTGTGTCGTAGGGCGCACTTAAGTCAACAAAGACAACACGGGTGGTAAGACTTTTCTCGTAGACGTCCTCCATATGCTAGATCAGATTCAGTACCTGCCCTGTGTAAGACCGCCTTGGTCGGAAGCTCACTTGTTCTTTAATGAGCTTATCGTCTATGAGTGGCGTGAGCCAGGCTCGAAGAAATCGTTCAAATAGCTCGGACAAATGGCAGATTAAAGATATTGTCCGAAAATTTTTCGGATCGTCTGGTAACTTTCCGGCCATGATCAGAGCGGCAATATGAGCTTGTCTCCAGAGCTCGGAACGTTCAACATTTCCTCGCAGTTGTTGAACCTCTTTTGCTAGGGTATTTTAGCAGCTCTACATATGCATTTTCTACCGCAACGGATTTGCTACCTTTCCGAGCTGGGATACCTTTAGTGATTTCTTATGTTGTGATGGGGTGACAGACGCTCTCAATTTCTGATTTTATACCGCGTGTCACTTTATCAATAGCCATCAGACGCTTCCTGTTGCACGTCCTGTCATGTAGAAGTTGATGGATTATTTCACTCGCACTGACGTTGCTAAATCGTACAGGTTCCTGTGGGGATAATTTCTTTATTGTGGACCAAGCCTTCTTGCTGTTGTGATTAAAGTCGAGGTCTGTCATCAGATGAAGATTTATCCAGGAGCCTGATGAATACATCATAATTGTTTGCATTTGCATCTGTTTCCAACGCTTTGTCTTCGACCATTTTGGTGACCACATCCCATTTGGTCCTTTTAAAGTTGAATCTACGTCTGAAGTGTGCGATTTGAGGTTGTCAAACTTTTTAAGTGGTGCACATAACGGGTCTGTGTTATGTGGTGAGTATTTCTTTGGGAACCTGCCTTTTTATTATTTGACTGATGTCACTGCTGACAACAAGATCAGAACCGTAACACTTCTTCCATCCTTGTTTATGTGGGTCATGTATGAGTTTGTGTTGCTGGGACTCTGCCCACAGCTCAAGTTCAGGTCCATCGTTGTTACATGCACTATATTCGCAATCACTGTGGTGTCACTTGAAATCGATGGTAAAGACTCTGTTTTTCTGGTTATGGTGATTTCCTGTGGGACGGAAAACAAACTCAGGAGGAGGGGGTTCGTAGACAGAAGTTACAGTGCACTTACCGAGTTCCACAGTTAGGATTTAGATGTCACCTGTTAGACAAGCGGTTTTCATCACTAGGCTTGGTTTGCAGAATGTAACAGTTCCACTTGTCTATCTAAAGGAAAAGGAATTAAAATAAAGTGCTCATAAAATCCTAAGCTTCATCTAAAGTGGAACTCAATTCAGTGTAATGTGTACTTGTTGCTTTGGGATTCCTGCCACTCCAGACATGGGGCTTTGTTGTCTCTCTCTCTGCTACGAAATGTATCGACAAAATTTTTGCAGATGAAAAAAAAATCGGTCGTCTAAAACGTACCAGATCTTATGTTCTTACAATGAGGTCTACATTTAAATTCATTCAACGAGTAACAAAAGAAATGCAGTGCTCATACAGTCTCTTACTGAAGATTGTTCAAATGGATTTACTGAATAAGAAATGAAGAAGCTCTACAGTGAGTCACCGTGAAAAAGAAGGCCTAAGTCTTTCTTATACAAGCACATTTATGTCATGGCATCCGCCCCTTCGTTGAGTGGTCAGCGCGTCTGACTGCCATGCGGCGGGTCCGGGTTCGATTCCCGGCCGGGTTGGAGATTTTCGCTGCTCGGGAACTGCGTGTTGTGTTGTTCTCATCATTTCATCATCATCGACGCTCAAGTCACCCAATGTAGAGACAACTGAAAAGACTTGCAACTCCACAGCCGAACTTCCCCAAGGGAGTATTCAAATGGCTCTCAGCACTATGGGACTTAACTTCTGAGGTCATCAGTCCAAGGGAGTATTCCCACGTATGCCATGGCACATGTTAAATAGTATGACAGTAAGAAACACCAGCTAATTATACGCTCCAAGATGTGACGTGACATAAATATGCTTGTAAAATAAAAGGATTGTGCCTTCATAGTACGTGCCATCTTAGCAAATGCAGTTAGTTTATCTTAGTATTCAAGAGTATCTGGAATAATATAAACTTCTTAATGTGAAAGTGTTAAGTGCTGGTGCTGTGTTTCTTTATGTGCTTTGTGTGCCATATAAATGAATTGCCAACAAAAATGTAAGCAAATAAACTAATTAAATGCTTCCAATTTACAAATTTTTGAATGGGGTTAAATTTATATGCACTCAACAGCCAGAAAACTTGGCCACTGTAGACAAAACGGCAGAAAAATCATACCATTTGTCAAAAGCAGCATAAAAAATGGTTCAAATGGCTCTGAGCACTATGGGACTTAACTTCTGAGGTCATCAGTCCCCTACTTGAATCTAACTAACCTAAGGACATCACACACAGCCATGCCCGAGGCAGGATTCGAACCTGCGACCGTAGCGGTCTCGCGGTTCCAGACTGAAGCGCCTAGAACCGCTCGGCCACCCCGGCCGGCACAGCATAAAAATTCGGCCTGGATATGACATCAGACAGAGGAAGTGGCTCATTAATTGAGGAAATTAGGCATACCCTACACTCACTCTGTATTCATCTCTGCCCCGTGTGCTAATGATGGCTTACTTTATGACACGGATTATGGATCTGACTGAATGTTCTAATCGCAGTGACAGCATTTTGATACCAAGACATATGAGGCACAGGGACTATAAAAATTTTAAGAATGCGCTTGTAAGGGCTCACTGTCAGGCTTAACTGAGAGTGAAAGACGAATATGACCAACATTTTTTTAATCGCTCATATTCGTCTTTTGAAACATGAAATGATAACTTCATAACTTCAGACGTTTTAGAATGAAGATAAAAGGCACAAAATTACCTTCGACCAACATTTGGACCCCAGTGTTCAAGGAGATTGCATTGTTGTCTATTGCTGATGGAGGAATGGTAGTCCGAAAGTGGACAGTTGAAAGCTACATGTTCCTATCTTCATTTTTGTTTGAACGAATTCTCTAGAATGAAAATGACGACTACATTTCGGACAGTGTTTACCCAAATTATGAAACCCGGTATCAGAGTAAGGTAATTATCTGGCCCTGCAGCATATTGGCTGTAATTCCAAAATTTTTCTTCAAGTAGCTAAAGTTTCCGTGAGATCTGATGCGTTTGATTTCCTGTGACTGTTTGATCATCTTCGCTTTGAAAATGGGATTGAAAACTTTTCTTGGCTTAGATTTTTTATGTCAGTGCAGTGTTTTAGCTGGGAGTTTAAGCGGAGTCAATTAAGCGGAGACTGTTAACGATGTATGTTTGCGGTTCTGTGAGGGGAATTTGGAACTTTCCCAATGTTTGAGATTTCTTTAGAGCTGATAATAGTCCACTGAAGAGCCAAAGAAACTGGTACATCAGCCTAATATCGTGTAGGGCTCCCGCCAGCACGCAAAACTGCCGCAACACGACGCGGCATGGACTCGAATAATGTCTGAAATAGTGCTGGAGGTAACTGACACCATGAATCCTACAGGGCTATCCATAAGTCCGTATGAGTGCGAGGGGTTGGAGATCTCTTCTGAACAGCACGTTGCAAGGCATCCCAGATATGCTCAACGATGTTCAGCTGTGGGGAATCTGGTGGCCAGCTGAAGCGTTTAAACTGAGGAGAGTGTTCCTGGAACCACTCTGTTGTAGTTCTGGACGTGTGGGGTGTCGCATTGTCCTGCTGGAATTGCCGAAGTCCGTCCTTATGCACAATGGACATGACGCCTTGTCTGCAGAAGTAGCTTATCACTTCTTTTTTAACTGACAAAATTTAGGTAGGCGAGCAGTGCCAAACCAGAGCGACCAATACACATTGAAACTTGCGATCTCCCGGGTGATACCAGCACGGACCAACATGGAACAATCACTAGAAAATCGTAAAAATAAACAGAAATATACACTAGAATGAGATTTTCACTCTGCAGCGGAGTGTGCGCTGATATGAAACTTCCTGGCAGATTAAAACTGTGTGCCCGACCGAGACTCGAACTCGGGACCTTTGCCTTTCGCGGGCAAGTGCTCTACCAACTGAGCTACCGAAGCACGACTCACGCCCGGTACTCACAGCTTTACTTCTGCCAGTACCTCGTCTCCTACCTTCCAAACTTTACAGAAGCTCTCCTGCGAACCTTGCAGAACTAGCACTCCTGAAAGAAAGGATATTGCGGAGACATGGCTTAGCCACAGCCTGGGGGATGTTTCCAGCACACAGTTTTAATCTGCCAGGAAGTTTCATATCAGCGCACACTCTGCTGCAGAGTGAAAATCTCATTCTGGAAACATCCCCCAGGCTGTGGCTAAGCCATGTCTCCGCAATATCCTTTCTTTCAGGAGTGCTAGTTCTGCAAGGTTCGCAGGAGAGCTTCTGTAAAGTTTGGAAGGTAGGAGACGAGGTACTGGCAGAAGTAAAGCTGTGAGTACCGGGCGTGAGTCGTGCTTCGGTAGCTCAGTTGGTAGAGCACTTGCCCGCGAAAGGCAAAGGTCCCGAGTTCGAGTCTCGGTCGGGCACACAGTTTTAATCTGCCAGGAAGTTTCATATCAGCGCACACTCCGCTGCAGAGTGAAAATCTCATTCTGGAAACATCCCCCAGGCTGTGGCTAAGCCATGTCTCCGCAATATCCTTTCTTTCAGGAGTGCTAGTTCTGCAAGGTTCGCAGGAGAGCTTCTGTAAAGTTTGGAAGGTAGGAGACGAGGTACTGGCAGAAGTAAAGCTGTGAGTACCGGGCGTGAGTCGTGCTTCGGTAGCTCAGTTGGTAGAGCACTTGCCCGCGAAAGGCAAAGGTCCCGAGTTCGAGTCTCGGTCGGGCACACAGTTTTAATCTGCCAGGAAGTTTCATATCAGCGCACACTCCGCTGCAGAGTGAAAATCTCATTCTGGAAACATCCCCCAGGCTGTGGCTAAGCCATGTCTCCGCAATATCCTTTCTTTCAGGAGTGCTAGTTCTGCAAGGTTCGCAGGAGAGCTTCTGTAAAATTTGGAAGGTAGGAGACGAGGTACTGGCAGAAGTAAAGCTGTGAGTACCGGGCGTGAGTCGTGCTTCGGTAGCTCAGTTGGTAGAGCACTTGCCCGCGAAAGGCAAAGGTCCCGAGTTCGAGTCTCGGTCGGGCACACAGTTTTAATCTGCCAGGAAGTTTCATATCAGCGCACACTCCGCTGCAGAGTGAAAATCTCATTCTGGAAACATCCCCCAGGCTGTGGCTAAGCCATGTCTCCGCAATATCCTTTCTTTCAGGAGTGCTAGTTCTGCAAGGTTCGCAGGAGAGCTTCTGTAAAGTTTGGAAGGTAGGAGACGAGGTACTGGCAGAAGTAAAGCTGTGAGTACCGGGCGTGAGTCGTGCTTCGGTAGCTCAGTTGGTAGAGCACTTGCCCGCGAAAGGCAAAGGTCCCGAGTTCGAGTCTCGGTCGGGCACACAGTTTTGATCTGCCAGGAAGTTTCAGAAATATACACTGCTTTACCGCCGACTACCATCCTGCAATTACACCAGAAATTTCAGCAAAATAAAAATTCTACATCTACATGATTACTCTGCAATTCACATTTAAGTGCTTGGCAGAGGGTTCATCTAACCACAATCATACTATCTCTCTACCATTCCACTCCCGAACAGCGCGCAGGAAAAACGAACACCTAACCCTTTCTGTTCGAGCTCTGATTTCTCTTATTTTATTTTGATGATCATTCCTACCTATGTAGGTTGGGCTCAACAAAATATTTTCGCATTCGGAAGAAAAAGTTGGTGACTGAAATTTCGTAAACTGATCTCGCCGCGACGAAAAAGTCTTTGCTTTAATGACTTCCATCCTAACTCGCGTATTATATCTGCCACACTCTCTCCCCTATTACGTGATAATACAAAACGAGCTGCCCTTTTTTGCACCCTTTCGAAGTCCTCCGTCAATATCACCTGGTAAGGATCCCACACCACGCAGCAATATTCTAACAGAGGATGAACGAGTGTAGTGTAAGCTGTCTCTTTAGTGGACTTGTTGCATCATCTAAGTGTCCTGCCAATGAAACGCAACCTTTGGCTCGCCTTCCCCACAATATTATCTATGTGGTCTTTCCAACTGAAGTTGTTCGTAATTTTAACACCCAGGTACTTAGTTAAATTGACAGTCTTGAGAATTGTACTATTTATCGAGTAATCGAATTCCAACGGATTTCTTTTGGAACTCATGTGGATCACCTCACACTTTTCGTTATTTAGCGTCAACTGCCACCTGCCACACCATACAGCAATCTTTTCTAAATCGCTTTGCAACTGATACTGGTCTTCGGATGACCTTACTAGACGGTAAATTACAGCATCATCTGAGAACAACCTAAGGGAACTGCTCAGATTGTCACCCAGGTCATTTATATAGATCAGGAACAGCAGAGGTCCCAAAACGCTTCCCTGGGGAACACCTGATATCACTTCAGTTTTACTCGATGATTTGCCGTCTATTACTACGAACTGCCACCTTCCTGACAGGAAATCACGAATCCAGTCGCACAACTGAGACGATACCCCATAGGCCCGCAGCTTGATTAGAAGTCGCTTGTGAGGAATGGTGTCAAAAGCCTTCCGGAAATCTAGAAATACGGAATCAACTTGAGATCCCCTGTCGATAGCGGCCATTACTTCGTGCGAATAAAGAGCTAGCTGCGCTGCACAAAAACGATGTTTTCGGAAACCATGCTGATTACGTATCAATAGATCATTCCCTTCGAGGTGATTCATAATGTTTGAATACAATATATGCTCCAAAACCGTACTGCAAACCGACGTCAATGATATAAGTCTGTAGTTCGATTGATTACTCCTACTACCCTTCTTAAACACTGGTGCGACCTGCGCAATTTTCCAATCTGTAGGTACAGATCTATCGGTGAGCAAGCGGTTGTACATGATTGCTAAGTAGGGAGCTATTGTATCAGCGTATCAGTATACAATCTGGACCTGAAGACTTTCCCGTATCAAGCGATTTGAGTTGCTTCGCAACCCCTAAGGTATCTACTTCTAAGAAACTCATGCTAGCAGCTGTTCGTGTTTCAAATTCTGGAATATTCCATTCATCTTCCCTGGTGAAGGAATTTCGGAAAACTGCGTTCAATAACTCCACTTTAGCGGCACAGTCGTCGGTAACAGTACCATCGGCACTGCGCAGCGAAGGTATTGACTGCGTCTTGCCGCTTGACAAACAAAATAACATGATCAAGTCCCAGTATAACGAACCTCATAACGGCCGTTAGCTTCCATAGCTAGTTATTGGCTTTGCCTTAGCATAATCACTCCATCTTCTTCCCTCTCCATACCCTCTACTTTGAAGAATAAAATTGCTGATAGCCTGAAACCCCAGAGTCAAGTCTAGAGTTTCTGCGTTATATCAACACTCCACTTCAGACATCGGATAATGGTGATGAAACTCGACGCCGACTCACAGGCACAGAACTCATCCTTGTAGTCGTTTCATACTCGAAATGTGCGTGACCAGTCGCTGATGATCCCAAACTTCAGTTTTGATATATTGATATACTACTGAAATAAATCCTCGTCCGCCAGCCGGTGTGTCCGAGCGGTTCTAGGCGCTTCATTCTGGAACCGCGCTACCGTTACGGTCGCAGGTTCGAATCCTGCCTCAGGCATGGATATGTGTGATGTCCTTAGGTTAGTTCGGTTTAAGTAGTTCCAAGTTCTAGGGGACTGATGATCTCAGATGTTAAGTCCCATAGTGCTCAGAGCCATTTTTGAAATCCTCATCCTTTTGCCCACTCTCTCCTAAGCCACCGAGCGACAGAAACTGGGGTTGTCGATGCCACGATATCAGCGGCTCCTGAAATTTTTAATATTCTTCCATATCCGCTAAGCGCCGCTGAAGCTACAGCTCGTTCGGCACCTCGGCGCCCCCACGACTGTTAACACTGACCTAGCCTCCTGTGGCCCTGAAAGGCAAGGGGCGTTCCATAAATAACACAACAACTTTTTTTTCTCGCACTATTTCTATTGAAAAATTACGGAATTTGTTGTAGGACATCGTGGAATATTCCCACTTCAGGCCCTTTAGTTTCATGAAGCAGCCTTCAAAATGGTGTCTGGAACCGAGGGACGTTCCAGGCAGACAGCTGTCACTGAGTTTCTTTTTGCGGAAAACCAGAGCATTATACATCTCCATAGGCGCTTGCACAATGTCTACGGAGAGGTGACAGTGAACAAAAGCGCGGCGAGTCTTTGACCGATACGACTGTCTTCAGGACAACAAGGTTGCGCAAACCTGTCTGATGTCCCGCTTACCGGCCGGTCACAAACAGTTGTGACCCCTGCAGTGCTGGAACGTATGAACATTCCCATTCGAGGGGGTCGGCCGATCACAATCAAACACTTCGCTGCTAAAGTGGACGTCTCTGTTGGTAGTGATGACACACTTGTTCACCTGTTGGGGTACTCAAAGGATGCACTTTGCGGGATGCAGTACGTGGAAGATAGGTATTTTATTGATGAAGAAAGACATTGACTCTGACGTCGACCAGTAGAGTGCCACCAAGCAGGCATACAGGCCCTCCCAGTTATGTGACGTACGGCCGTCGCATTGAACGGAAATTATGTTGAACAACAGGGTTTTGTCACCAAAAGAGAGAGTAGATAATAACATTATTAATATGATGTAGGAATCCTGAATGAAAATTACCTGCTTTAAGTAAAAAATAAAAGTATTGCAATACTCATTCAACGCCCTCGTACTACTCTACAATGCACTACGTTCTGATCAAAACACGAGTAACCCTCTCACCGTAAATACGAGGTTTGACCGGAAAATACGTATAAAAGTTGAATAATGTCTTTATGTTACAAAAAAATGGTTCAAATGGCTCTGAGCACTATGGGACTCAACTTCTGAGGTCATTAATCCCCTAGAACTTAGAACTAGTTAAACCTAATTAACCTAAGGACATCACAAACATCCATGCCCGAGGCAGGATTCGAACCTCCGACCGTAGCGGTCTTGCGGTTCCAGACTGCAGCGCCTTTAACCGCACGGCCACTTCGGCCGGCCTTTATGTTACAGGTTGCAGTCACCGCCAGATGGGTCTACTGCTGTAATCAATCCCATCAACGTTCAGTTCGAGTCAGAGCACTCTGCGTGAAAGTGGGAGTGTGCGGCAGCTTGTTGACAGTTACCCTTTTTCACCTGCCGTCGGCATGGAGCTCTCTCTGATTGAGGAACAGCGCGTCAACATCAAGTTTCTTGCAAAGCTAGGCAAGAATGGCCGTGAGATTTTTGACTGTTTGAAACAGGTTTACGGAGACAATTCTCTGAAGGAACCAACCGTGAACAAGTGGTAAAAAGGTTTCGGGATGGCCGACAAGAAGTGAACGTTGACCCTCGCACAGGACGTCCGTCGACATCGAGTTCCGATGCAAATGTTGAACGAATTCGGGCTTGTGTTCTTAAAGACCGTAGATTGACAGTCAGAATGATTGCTGACGAGTTGTCAATCCCCAAAACAATCGTTCACGAAATCCTGACACAAAAACTTGAAATGAAGAAATTGTGTGCGAAAATCGTACCGAAGCTCTTGACGCCAGAACAGAAAGCAAAGAGGGTTGAGTGCAGTGAGGATTGGTTGGAAGCAGAGGAACGAGGGGACTTTCTCAACCGAGTCGTCACTGGAGACGAGTCCTGGTTTTACGAATTCGATGTGGAGCTCAAATCTCAAAGCAAGGAATGGAAACTAGCAGGAGAACCGAGAACAAAAAAGTCGCGAAAATCAAGGTCCAATGTGAAGACAATGTTGATTGTTTTCTTTGATTTTAGGGGTATTGTTCCAGGAATTTGTCCCTCCCGGCCAGAGAGTGAAAGGAAAGTTTTACGTTGAAGTTCTGACACGTCTCAGAGCTCGTGTGGCCCGAGATCGACCTGAATTGGCAAAAGGGTCAGGTGGATCCTTCATCACGACAATGCGCCCGCTCACACGTCGCTCGTGGTGCGCGAGTTTTTGGCCCGAAGCTCAATCACCGTGACAGACCACCTGCCTTATTCACCCGATTTAGCCTCGTGTGACTTCTTCATGTTCCCGAAATGCAAAATGGTGCTTCGGGAGCGGCACTTGGGAGATGTGGAAACCATCAAGGCGGAAACGACACGGCAACTGAACAACATCACAACTGAAGACTTTCAGCAATATTATAAACAATGGAAACGGCATTGGCAGATGTGTATCGCGTCTCAGGGCGAGTACTTTGAAGGAGACCATATTGTAATACCTGAATAATTGTAAAATAAAGCTATTATTCAACTTTTATACTTATTTTCCGGACAAACCTCGTATCAGGGAAGTTGTCATGATGTCACAGGAAACAGCGACATCGAGGCCAGGACCGCCGACAAATGTGAATTCTCGTCAGTAATGATTTTATACAAATGGTGGCATCCAGCTAGCCTATAAGTCTCAGCCTGGAACTCATTGAACTGAGAGAAAGTGGGACGGGAAATCAAAGGTGAATAAATATCAGCAAAAACTTTTACACATTTTTGTGGGGATGCTGAAGAAAGCAATAGAGGGCAAGAGGGAGATGAATTTGAAATAACAAAAAAATAGCCTAAATAGTTTCGCATTATTAATCATTTTTAAGAACGTAGGTAGAGAGCAAATGAATGAGCAACCTAATACTTAAAAAAATATTTAGAGAAATTTATTTTAATTAAAAATGTAACTCAGAAAAAAAACTATTTTATTATCTGGTGTGCGATACTTCACTGTCGCCGAGTGATTGTCCACCGGCTATCAGTGACAGAAAAATTGAGCAAAAAACAATTGAAAAAATTAATGTTTTCAGTGCTTTAGTATCTTGTGCACTGTCGACCATTACTTGTAACATTAATCGTGCGTCTTGGCAAAGTATCTGTGGGAGTCGGACGTAATTTTCAGAAGAAACAGCTCCCTCCCAGGCTCCAAGAACAGCTTCAAAGCCCGTCAGATGTATGTGGTTGGTTTCGTTGCCAAGTGTCTGACAGTTTTCGTACTATCTCAGCTCAAATGTTCTCCACAGGATTCATATAAGCAGCCTGTGATGACCAGTCCATGGCGTTAATGGTCATGTTGGACAGCTGCCGCTGAACGAATGCGCAATTATACGCAGGAGAGCGACTTTCCCGTAACGTGAATTCTCCTTGACTGTGTGAGCACCTAGTGGTCTTTTGCCTGACATTGCTGACTCTCGGTCACGGGGTGCCGGGTTCGATTCTCAACCGAGTCGAGAACATTCTCCGCTGGGGACTGTGTGTGTGCGCGCGCGGAAAATTCGCCATCATTTTAATTCTAGTGAATTCGTACAAACAATTTAGAAAAAGCGGAAACATGTAGTTTTGTATTCAGCATCTTCAGATCACCATCCCATTGCTCCAAACATAACGCCGTAAGAGAGCTACATCACAGCAGTCTCCTTGAATAGTCGAGTCAATATGCTTGTCGAACTTAATTTTGTAGCTTTTGTCTTCATTTTGAGACGTGCAAAGTTATCATTTCAAGTTGAAAAGACGATTATGAGCGATTTTAGGGAAAAATAGACTAGTAAGTGAAATTGGTCTTACATTTTTTTTCGATGCTGAACGGTGGACAGTAAACCGCTGTATGTGCATCTTAACACTTTTATATCTTCTGTGCCTCATGTTTGTTGTCATCCACATGCTGTCACTGTGATTCAAACATTGTCAGGTCCGCAATCGATGATGTAAGGTAATCAATCCTTAGAACACAGGACATAGGTGAATACAGTCTGAACGTCGGATATCTCGGATCTCCTGAATCAATGCGCCACTTTCTCTGTCAGACGTCACGCCTTGGTGCAGTTTTTGTGGTGCTATTGCCAAATGATCCTATTTTTCTGCCGTTATGTCTACAGTGGCCCTGATTTTTTGCTGATGAGTATACATTACCTCACTGACGCATCCAGCAAATAATCTCAGTTACACTTTACATTAATCTAATGTACATGTAATCTGAATGTTGCATGGGGGCTTAATTAAATGTAATGGAAATAATTTTAATTTTCAGTCGCTGTACTGTCCGATTACGCAAGTCTCGTAAACGGTTGGCCCTGACTGTTATTATTACGCTATCTAACTGCATAGAACAACAACAAAGAATGAAATGAAAATTTTCATTAACACAATTAATTAATTAAGTCCCCAGCAACTATAAAACCTACGAAACCAAAGCACAAGTGTAACTGTTCTGCGTGTGGAAGTATGACTCAACGTACGCATCTGGCACGGTTCTTCTTCAATAACACAAGAAATTTTAAATATCATTTATACTGAATTAATTAAAGAAAATAAAAATACCATAATTACTCAAGAAAACCAGAATTACGCTCTAATACAAGAACACAAGCCAGATGCTTTGTTGACTGAACCTGTAATGACGCATTATTTAAAACATGGAAATAATGAAAAATAAATCAAGTTTCGTTACCTTCATATATTGACCAAAATCACTCTCATAATTACAATATATCTCCACACCGACTCGCTATTACAACATCTCAACAAGAATTTTTCAGTATCACACCTCAGCAAGCACATCTCAACACGAACTGACTACCACGAGCTCTCCCCAAGCACTGCCTTCTAGCACATCTCAATAATGACTGAGCCAGTGGAGGCGGCGGAACAATGCTCTCTAGCGATCTCTGGCGCTGTGGCTCAGTGTAGCCACCTTTCATATGCCCTTCCTCCACGGCTAGAATTTGATGGTATTTTTGCCAGCATTGGTGGTGAAAATACCACCAAATTCGTCAAAAAAATATAGACAAAAATAAAAGATAATATTAACACGTAAATATCATATAACTAGATAAAATTTTGGCTTTGCACTGACCTTTCAATAACCTATTATATAGAATACAGTAAGCAATACAAATTCTTTCATACATGTGACTTTACATAACAGTTTATACAAGTATTATGTGGTTAAACAGTTCAATCAATAGCGTCAGCAATGACGAATATGTGCAGGTAAGAGTCTCATAACTTTCCACAAACAGTAATACACAATAAATCAGTTTATACAAATATTCACATAAACGCTTTCCATAGCCCAAGAATAAGCAGTTGACAGTTCCAGCAGTAGCACCTAGCAATGGTCAACAGGTGCAAATACCAATAAGTAACATTTTTTTCAATAGAAGCAGTCCATCAGTGGCACCCGCAATGTTGAGCAGGTGCACACAGCAACAGGTGACTTCATTTCAGTAGAAGCAATCCATCAGTGGCACCCAGCAATGTTGAGTAGGTGCAGACACCAACAAGTAACACCATTTCAGTAGAAGCAGTCCATTAGTGGCACCAGCAATGTTGATCAGGTGCACACAGCAACAGGTGACTTCATTTCAGTAGAAGCAATCCATCAGTGGCACCAGCAATGTTGATCAGGTGCAGACAGCAAGAAGCAACATCATTTCAGTAGAAGCAGTCCATCAGTGGTACCCAGCAATGTTGAGCAGGTACACACAGCAACAAGTCACATTTCTCAGCAGAAGCAGTTCCATAAAATCTAGTATCACTGATCACACTGTTCATCAGAGTTTATAAGCAGAAATTAAACATGTCCTAGTGGCACCAATCATGTAGAGAAGGTACAAGTAACAGTCCATAATTTTTTTACAATCACTGATCACACAGTTCATCAGCAGAAATTAAACATATCCTTGTAGCACCAATCATGTAGAAAAAGTGCAAGTAACAGTCCATACTATTCACCATAACTACTGAGACAGTTCAGTCATGAATAATAGTTTGAATGCACATACAATTTCTTTAACAAATTATTATCAATGCTCTTATACTAAACATACAAATCATAATAAACACACAAATGATATCAGGTAATTGTCACATTAACTATTACAGTACACAATAACAGTTAACCTATAATATTTATGGGTGTCAGTGCAAGCCACAACAAACAAGTGAAATAATATTTAGGAGATAGGTTGGGATCACTTCTCTGGGATTATAAACGGAAAACACACAAAACACACTCACTCATCTTTCATCCACATTAGTGCTACTGTGTAATTGAATAGTGTTAACTGTGTAAATGCAATTCTGTCAAAATTTTATGTTCATCATGTGTATGAAGTAGTAGTGGCAGCAATGTATAACAGTCAATAATAGTTAGTCAATGTCATAGTCATCATGTCAAGACCAATGTTTGCCAAGCCAGATCAAAATGTACTGTTGCTGAACAACTGTCAGTGAGCCAATATATGCAAATACTTCCTCTCTCAAAAAAAAAGTATATACTGCTTAGCGATTTGACAAAGTGTGTGTGTAGGCAATCTTCTTTCTACTTGAGTGTTCTAGTCTGCCATCTTCATCCTCCTTGTTCCATATGGACCAACAAAAAAAAAAAAATATGCTCCTCACTTACTTTACCTCTTATCCACCAAAACTCCAATAATCATCATTTAACTTCAATAATACCTCATTTACCTTACCTCTTGTCCACAAAACTCGAATAATCATCAACTTCACATAATCTCAATACCTCAATAATACGTCTATACATATAAACCTCAGCACCAATATCATTTCACTTCCATAACAACTCTTTCCTCTAGTCAGTCTCCTCGAACAAGTACAGACAAAATCCTAGTGCAACTTCAATTCAGCATCCCATGCAATCCGAAGACACAGTGTCCACACACAACCTCTGTGTAATCCATCTGACCCAAATTTTCTACTCATTATAAATTATAAGATACATTTTGGTTCCTTGTCCATCATTAAATAAAAGAAATGCATACATGACCTCTAACAGACTTAGTTCGAATAACTCTCAGTAATTAAGTACGATTACGGAGTGTGAATGATCATAATATTTCACAGTGTGTACACCACTTCAAGAACCATAGCAGAAGCAAACATGTGGAGTATTTTTTGTGTCAAGTGTCACTTCCTATTTCAATTGCCCACGGAAAACGCAGTGTAATAACTGTCAATGGTCTAAACCTAGTTTTGGTATGTCATGTCGTTAGCTTCCTTCCTATTAGCATACATTTATACAGCTTTCATAAAACCTCCAGCTCATGTGACTTCTATGAAGTTTCTTGTACTAATGTCGTTTATGTCGAATTACTGCAGTTCATTTTCTTATCTTAAAAATATAAGGCACTGAGCGTAAGCAAAACATGCAATAGCGAGTAAATATACCAGTAGAGAACAGAATGTCAACAAGTGGATGCAGCACAATTCTTACAACGAGGCTCTGCCAAGCGAACAATCTATAATTAATACCACAGTGTAACCTAAACTCTATGTTCGTACACAGTATATCAGCATTTCTATATACTAAATTGAAGAGTAGTTATGACAACAAAACAGAAATGTGTAAATATGCAATCCATACGCACAGCAGCAAACATGCCTTACACAATAAACAGGTCATTAGCATCACATCGACATAAGCAAATAAATGTTCATATGTAATCTTAATAAGTACACATGAAGGCGCAAGCAGATAAATCACAAAGTATAACTTACATATCTAACCACATCAGCACAATTAATCAGGTGACAATTATAATTTAAATAAATAAGCACAGCAGGCACATAATTAAAAAATATGACATCAGTGAAAAAGCATAGCAGCCAAGCGATGCATAATATACGCAAGTAATAACACTGTTCATTAATCAATAATTGTCAAAATCAGTAAATGTACACAAGCACGTCGCTTCACAAGTAAATTCATAGAACATAAAATTTAGCACAAAGTATGAGTCACGTAATCGCGAGCAGCAAATTACGTCTAAAGTACGTACCTAAGTGAAATTATGTTACCTGAAAAATAAACTCAATTAATAGTTACCCTTTTTAGTTTATTAGTTTCATCTTCGAAATGACCTTCTTCCTGAAAATTTTCTCCAAAGCAAGTCGTCTTAACGTCGGACACGCACAGAATTTACCTGAAGGTCTTAAATGCTTTATACAACCGTATCCTGGAAAATACTGAACGTTAATAACATAATTTATGAAGTCCTTATAGCTTTATACAGAATTTATTCGGAGAAATTAAACTGTGTATTTATTTACGTCTGTCAGTGCATTCGCACTGAGCGCTCGATCAGCTGTAGGCGCGTGACGTAGGAAGTGATTGTTTGCGGTCAACGACTGCCTTGTGCGGCGCGCAGACTGACTGTTGCTTTGAGTATGTGCCGCCGCCAAAACACAGCGCGGTATCCTTGTACTCTCCGCATGTTTACATGTAGCTGTTAGTTTCTCTAAAGTATGTCATTCCACAAAAATTTTTACGTTCGATATATGATGTATTCCCTTAGAGCGCCGAGATTTAAGAGTTTCTACTTCAACAGTGTTATCATGAATAATTTTGCGAACTCTAAATGGACCGTTATAAAGCAGAAAAAATTTGCGACACAAGCCTTTTCCTTTATGAGACAAACGGTGGGACTTAATTAACACCTTCTGGCCAACTGACAAAGTTTTTAAACGACCAGGACGCTTAGCTGATTTCTCTCTTCTAGCAGCTGCAGATGCAATATTTTGCAGAGCCAGGTTCACAACTTCAGAATGCCGCAGTTTCCGTGAAGGCGGAAAAGGAACGATTTCAGAAATGCGATTTGTTGGTACTTTATTTTTTAATATCAATAGAGGCGGTAAAGAAGTTGAGTCATTAGGAAGTTCATTCAGAATGTTTTGAAAAATATGAAGATACTGATCCCAAGTTCTGTGATTCTGATGACAATAAAGACGGCACAATTTATTGATTTCCTTCATCCATCTCTCTGAAGCATTAGACTGAGGGTGAAAAAGTGAAATGAAGATTGGTTTAATTTTCCGACGCCGTAGAGTACGAAGCCAAATTTTAGAGCGAAACTGTGATCCATTATCTGATATAACCTTATCAACATGACCAACTTCTTTAAGAAAATGTTTGATGAAAGCATTAGATACTGAACGAGCTGTTGCTTTGCGTAAAGGTGTAAAACACACATATTTTGATGTCAATTCCACTGCTACGAAAATGTACGCAAAACCATTAGTAGATCGAACCACTGGACCGAACAAATCAACTGCAGCCATCTCCTTTAATTTCGCTGGAATGATAGGAAACAACGGTGCTCTGTGAGAAATTGTTGGCGGCTTAGCCTTTTGACATAATTTGCATTTGGCAAGAACAGATCGAATACGTTTTTCCATATTACTGAAGTAGCAATTTTCTCGTAATTTATGAAAGCATTTTCTGGGACCAAAGTGTGCATAACCGAAATGTGTAAACGAGGTGTGGCCAAATCATCCAATCTAACAAAGCGTCTAAGAAAATTACACACACCAAGGAAACTACGAACATCACGTTTTGTGGTAGGAACAGCATAATTACGAATTGCGTCTAGCTTTTCTGGATCGGGAAGAATACCTTCTGTAGAAATAATGTGACCGAGAAATTTCACCTGAGATCGACCAAATTCAGATTTTTCTAAGTTCACAGTAATGGCAACTCTTGCAAAGATACGTAATAATGAATCCAAAATTTGTTTTGCTCACTCCAAGAACGTTTAGCAATAAGAATGTCGTCAACATATGAAGTAATATTGTCACGAAGATAAACAGGTAAAATTTTGTTTAAACTACGAATGAATGCTGCAGAAAATATAGTAAGTCCAAACGGTAATTTCCAAAGTCACTTTCGGGTAAAACAGTCAAATCTCGTTATTCTTTACCTACTGTCTAGATAGATGGATAGTAGAAGAGTTGTTTTTATAGATGCAAAGAATAGTGGAAGAGTAGGCAGCGGTGCAGAAAACTAAAAGGGAAATAGCACCACTACAGCTCGGGGCCCTGTGAACGCTACGGCACATATTCACTTAGTATAGTGAATCCCCTGAGGACTTTAATAGCTGCACATAAATTTCAGTTTGTGACTCAGTGGCACATCTGGCGGAAGTGCGCACGTAAATCGATCCAACCCTGAACATGGACGTATGTCATTCCTAGAATTGCAAAAGATCTTAAATTTCCGAACAGTCAAGAAGTGTTTACAGTCAAAGCTTCCGCCTCGCGGCGACAAAGACCTACCGCGTCTGTACCCGTCCCAATGTCGATTATTGTCAAGTTCGCGCGCCTGGCGCTCTCTTGTTGCATCCCGTAAATGAAACAGATTACTTTCTTCACACCCTTCTGCTAAACTAACACTTGTCAATTTATCTGAGATCTCCTCAACTCTTTCCGAAGAGTCACTTAATTGTTCTTTCTGATTATTTACGTCTTCCGTAAGTGTCGCGACTCGGTTTTCGGTATTGTCACATTTAGTAGTTAACTGTTCACACTGTTGTGTTAAGTTATTTATTCTGTCATTTGGTACGGATTCCTCGATTTTCTCAAATATTTCTTCCTTATCGTGTGCGCGTTGTAAATTTAACTCTGAAAATTTTTGTACTATCACGCGATCTTTTTCTTCCCGTTCTCTGTCCTGTTCCTCTTGTCTGATTTCTGTTGACATTAAACTATTATTGTCAGCATTTAAAATCGGTTGTACTTCTTCTCTAATTTCTTTCTTTGATTCATCATTCGTATTTTTGAAACATGTCCTTATTTGTGAGCATAACCGTGTTGTCATTGCTTTCATATCATTTTTTAATTCAGATCCCACTGCTTTCATCTCGGTTCCAAATGTTTCTATTTGTGATCCCAAATTTAATATTGCACGCATCAACTGCTCCATCTCTTCTGTCGTTAATCTCGTATTCTGAGAATTTTTCGATTGAGAAAAACTTTGAACTGTTTCCGGACTATTTTCCCTACTTATTAAATTATTTTCAACTTCATTATTCATGATACTGTTTTCCTCTATTGGCGAGTTCGCCATGTTAACAATTTCGTTATTCTCACTATTCATCATTGTTGCCTTTTTCATCGATCGCGTAATCATTTACAAAACATACAAAACTCGTCACAATACGAACATCACACACAATGGCTCTTTATCTCCAACAATATCATTCACACGAAATGCTTCCCTCAACCACGATTAACGGACAATTGAAATAATTGCACTAAATTATCAAACCCGTAGACAAGACAACAAAAAATAAATAAATTTTGCAAAATACCATTAGAAGAATGTCAATTACCAAATCTACACATGCAATATAGACTACAATTACTAAACTACAAATTACTACAACAATACTACTGTCTACTATTTTTACAATCAGAAGAATTCCAAGGGACGATCCGAAGCAGTGGTCGCCACGTGCATGGGGGCTTATTTATAATGTAATGAAAATGATTTTAATTTCTCGATTTAGTAGCTGTCTGTCCGATTACGAAGTCTCGTAACGGTTGGCCCTGACTGTTATTATTACGCAATCTGACTGCATAGAACAACAACAAAGAATGAAATGAAAATTTTCATTAACACAATTAATTAATTAAGTCCCCAGCAACTATAAAACCTACGAAACCAAAGCACAAGTGTAACTGTTCTGCGTGTGGAAGTATGACTCAACGTACGCATCTGGCACGGTTCTTCTTCAATAACACAAGAAATTTTAAATATCATTTATACTGAATTAATTAAAGAAAATAAAAATACCATAATTACTCAAGAAAACCAGAATTACGCTCTAATACAAGAACACAAGCCAGATGCTTTGTTGACTGAACCTGTAATGACGCATTATTTAAAACATGGAAATAATGAAAAATAAATCAAGTTTCGTTACCTTCATATATTGACCAAAATCACTCTCATAATTACAATATATCTCCACACCGACTCGCTATTACAACATCTCAACAAGAATTTTTCAGTATCACATCTCAGCAAGCACATCTCAACACGAACTGACTACTACGAGCTCTCCCCAAGCACTGCCTTCTAGCACATCTCAATAATGACTGAGCCAGTGGAGGCGGCGGAACAATGCTCTCTAGCGATCTCTGGCGCTGTGGCTCAGTGTAGCCACCTTTCAATGTACCTTATGGTGGCAGCTTGCTACCAAAATGCTTTGTGGTAGTAAATATTAGTAAAAGGTGAAATGGGCATTAGAAACTATTTGGTAAATTAACTTAAAACACACTGCGATACTGAATTAATTGCTTACTTTTTGGAAACAGCATAACTGCCTCCCACTGTGGGGCATAAGTGTGAAATTTGGGTCGAAGGTGTCCACAATCTTCCTCCATAATAATGAAAAAGCACGGCGCCCTGCGGCGCCCTAGGGCTCGACACTGCTTCAGACAGCAAGGTGTCGACACATGGAAAAAAGGTCACAGCTCAGAAGTTCATGTGAGCTGTCAGATAGGTTAATTGAATCACATTAGGGCATCGCAATTCTGCCCAGATTCCCTGTGGACGTGACATACGATGGGAAGGCCGTCCCACAACCTGTTCTGCAGATTCCCTGTGGACGTGACATACGATGGGAAGGCCGTCCCACAACCTGTTCTGCACATTTTACTGCATCTTTTGACATCTCTGCGATAGAGGTCAGACCCATGATACACAGTGCTGAAATCACATGGTTAACTCATGGGTGGTCTAGGAAATCATTTCAGACACACGGTAGCTCAGAGCCGATATGAAAAGGCCAGAGCGTTGTCATAAAGGGCGTCCTGTTAAGTTAATTCCCATACATTTGCCGTCGAAAATGTCACTTCACAATCCAATGAGCAGCAGGAAGGTGTTGTTGACAACCTTTGATCAAATGTTCAAATGTGTGTGAAATATTATGGGACTTAACTGCTAAGGTCATCAGTCCCTGAGCTCACACACTATTTAACCTAAATTATCCTAAGGACAAACACAGACACCCATGCCCGAGGGAGGAGCCGCACAGTCCATGATTGCAGCGCCGCAGACCGCTCGGCTAATCCCGCGCGGCTGACAACCTTTGACACTGCTTTCACCCTCGGATGTTTAAACTCTTCTTAAGGACATTGTGGGGCTGCACCCCCATTGAACGTGACCGCAGCCCTTCGGAGCGCAGCGCGACTACAATTTTTGAACTCGTGTGCAGGTTGGAACCACCAGGGACCGTTCAAAACCATTCGACCAAGTTTGAACGTGTTCCGAAGCAGCAAACACTCTGGGTCTCCGCCCTTCTGTGGTGCTATCGTGTGGTTGTGAAACATTAACATGTGCGTGTGTAAAACGACAAAGAGTCCCTGTAAGAGCCCTCAATTCGACAACATCACCCTCAGTCCTACCTACGCAACTTCGTTGAGCACGCTACAAACGTACCTGTTAGAAACTTTGAAACCAATTAAGCGGGGCGGCTGCTCTTGCGCCTGAAGGTAGGCAAATTTCACCCAATAAGTATCGGAGGGGTTGCCTAACCCGCAGGTGGTAGAGCAACGATAAGGCTGATTTAGTGTCAAAATTTCTGATAGATACATTTATAACGTGCTCAACAAAGGAGCGTGGGTGGCAGAGAGAGTGTTGCAAGACTGAGGAGTCTTAGTAGTTCCATTTGCCGTTTTATTCACGGACATGATAATGCAGCACCCTTCCACTCCCACTCCCCCCCCCCCCCCCCCCGGCCCCAGCCCCCTGTATCACGTCACAGGAGGGAACGAAACAGAACTTCCAATCGGTGGCCTTTTTCCCCCGTGTTGACACCTTGCTGTTTGAAGCGTCTACGAGCCAGATGCTGCCGTCGCACGGCGCCACGCTTTTGCTCTATTACAGAGGAAGATTTTAGTCACCTTTGAGCCAGACTTCAAGCTTATGAGTCGTAATTGGAGAAAATTACGGGGTTTCGAAAAAGTGATACTTTAACTGTGCGCTGGCCGGAGTGGCCGTGCGGTTCTAGGCGCTACAGTCTGGAGCCGAGCGACCACTACGGCCGCAGGTTCGAAACCTGCCTCGGGCATGGATGTCTGTGATGTCCTTAGGTTAGTTAGGTTTAATTAGTTCTAAGTTCTAGGCGACTGATGACCTCAGAAGTTAAGTCGCATAGTGCTCAGAGCCATTTGAATCATTCAAGTCTGCTGCGCAGTGTACATTCAACTATAAACTGTATAACTTTCAGCTTTCAGCGGAAAATACTAGCATATAACATCTTGATGACTTTGACCGTGAAAGCAAATACGGCGCGGACGTGCACAAGAGAATGCAGCTGAGAGCGCCGCCGCGCAGCTCGGCCGGGCGCGGCGCATGACGCGCTGACGTCATCAGGTTATTGTACGCGGGTCCTCGTCCCTTATCCTCTCCTTCCTGGTGACTCGCCCGCCGCGGGCGTTGGCCGCCGCGTTTGAATACGCCCGACCTCGCTCGAGTGGTCGCCGGCACAGGTCACCGGCTGCCAGCTCCCAGCGGAGAACCGCGGACCCGCCTCGGTGCCCGCACTCAAGGCTGCGTTCTCACAGATGAGCATCTCTAGAGGTCTTCACTGCGCACTGCAGCTGCATGAGGGGTGCACACGGCAACAGTTACATGCTCCAGTAACACGAGAGACATCTAAATAATACTGGCTTAGTTTCTTTTATGACATTTACTACTTCAAGACGCAACTACTTCGAATTCATAACTGGTCTAGTTAATCAAAACAGCCCAATTACGTCTCTCACCTCTGTGTTTTTATGGACGAGTGTGTAAGAGACAGTTTCTTCATGAGATGAGAGCCCAGGGATAGGGTAAAATACACTCTAAGACAAATAAAAGAAAGAAAAGAAAGAGAGACGCGACAAAGGAATTGTCCGAATGGAGCGGAAATAAGTAGATGTAGTGTAGAAGTACAGACAAACAAATGATTACGTTGTCAGAAAAACTGGATGATTGATTGAAGAGAAAGAGCTTCACAAATCGAGCAAGTCAATAACGCGTTGCTCTACCTTCGGCCCTTGTGCATACAGTTCCTCGGATTGGAACTGATTGGTACTCCTTAGGGGCACCGTGTCACATTCTGTGCAATTAGCGCGTCAGATCACTAAAATCCCTACTTGGTTGGATGGCCCTGCTCATAATACTCCAAAAGTTGTCAACTGGGGAGAGATCCGGCGAGCTTACTGGCCAAGGCAGGGTTTGGAAAATACGAAGACAAGCAGTAGAAAATCTCACCGTTGCGGGCGGGTATTGTCTTACTGAAGGGTAAGACCAGGATGTCTTGCCATGAAGAACAACAAAACTGGGTGTAGAGTATCATCGACTTAACGCTGTGCTGTAAGGATGTCGCGGATGACAACCTAAGGGCCCGCTATGAAATGAAACGGGTGACAAAAATGGTTCAAATGGCTCTGGGCACTATGAGACTTAATTGCTGAGGTCATCAGTCCCCTAGAACTTAGTACTACTTAAACCTAACTAACGTAAGGACATCACACACATCCGTGCCCGATGCAGGATTCGAACCTGCGACCGTAGCGATCGCGCGGTTCCAGACAGTAGTGCCTAAAACCGCTCGTCCAACCCGGCTGGCAAACGGGTGACAGCTAGGTTGGTGTCCCCTTCAGGGCGTCTCCAGACAGATCTTCGCCGATCATAGGCTCATTTCGGATAGTACTCATCACTGAAGACAGTTTTACTCCAGTCAACGAGATTCAGGTCAAAGAAGTGTCTGGAACATTGTTGAAAGCTTTCTGTCTGTCTGTCTCTCTCTCTCTCTCTCTCTCTCTCTCTCCCTCTCCCTCTCCCTCTCTACAACCGAAGGTTTTCTGTCTGCAAAGATCCGAAGATATGTTGTATTGTGAATATTGCCTCGCATGTTCCTACATTTCTCCGGAACGCAAACTGATCTTCACTGAGGTCGATTCTAACAGTTTTCCATTCTCCTGTAAACAATTCGTAACAATATTTTGCAACAATGATTTTTTCATCTGACGGTTTGGTAGTATTCACAAATGTAACTGACTCTCTTCCTGCAGGTGTCGCAGAAATCGGCGCTGAAAAAAGTAGTTATTCAGGATTTTGACAGATGGTCACATTAATGTGACTGGACCGTGTGTAATCTTTCATTCAAGGTGAGTTAGGCCAAACCACTGATAAACGGAATTCATAATATATTCAGAAATATCTGTGGAGAGGCATGTGATGTCTCTCAGGAGAATTTCTGGGCAGTAATTCGCGACCTACTGTTGCACACTACCTGATCACAATTATCCGGTCACCTATTGAAGGACATTAATACGGGGTGTGTTCACCGCTCGCTTCTATCACGGCTACAGCTCTTATGGTGACAGTTTCAGAGAAGTACCACAAAAGAGCATCTTCTTTGATAACCTTTCGTCGCTAATGGAGAGGGAGAAATACGAACCTCATCATATATTTTCTTGGATGAGTCGGAGATTACAACTGTTTCTAACAAAGTTCCGAAAGTGATTGAAACATACCGCTAGAAGCAACCTATTATTCCTCAACAGCCAAACCCAGAGAAGTTACGTGATGCTGGACGCTGGCATCTGAAGCGAAGTCGGCGCTCTAACTCATCCGAAAGGTGTTCCATTAAGTTCAGGTTGCGACTCTGCATAGTACAGTCCATTTCAGGAACGTTTATTGTCCACAAACTATTGCCTCACAGATGCTACTTTATGACAGTATGACAGAATGGTCTGTCTCGCCTCCAGATTGTTCCTGTGCTGCAGGCAGTGTACAGTGCTGTAATCTGTGTTGACATCACTTCTCATTTAGCGTTTCCTTAAGCACAATAATGGACCCACAAAATTACAACTAAAAACACCGCCACACCAGCGTTCTTCACTGTTGGCACCACACATGATGGTAGGTAACGTTCTCCATACATTCGCTGAACCCATACCCTTCTTCCCCATTGCCGCAGGGTGTGGGGCGATTCGTCAGTCTGAATCTCTCGTTTCCACTCATCTTCCGTCCAAGAATGTCGCTCTTTACACCGCCGGAAGCGTTACTCAGTAATAACTACGCAAAGTGTGGCTAGTAAAAAATTGCTCGACCATTTTACTGCGTTATGTTAACTACCTACACACAGTTATTGTGCTAGTTGGGCTGCTGAGAGCAGTCTGGAACTCACGAGTAATTGCTTCCGCTAATTTCATGCAATTCTTGCAGCCACCCTCATCAGGGCTCGATTGTCAAACTGTCAGTACATGATGTCTGCTTAGTCTCGATTTGGCTGTGATTGTTCTTTTCCTTTCCACTTCTCAGTCAAATAGCCTACAGATTACTTCGTCAGCTGTAGAAGGTTTGAAATATCCCTGATGGATATGCTGCTCAGGTGACATTCAGTGATTTGTTCGCATTTGAATCTACTGAACTCTCTTGTACATCCCCTTTTACCGTTGCTGCTTCACTTCTGACAATACTCCCGACCTCGTTTTATACATGTGGCTCCGACACGCCTGAAGTATAGTATATCAGTTCTGCCTTATATAGGGATGTGTACTTAGGTTTGATCGCTGTTACCTGTTACGTACATTCTTATCATACTGAGGAGGAGTTGTCAGTGACGTAGGGCGTTCTCATCAGCGTTCCTCGCCGAGAAACACCGATTATCAAATTATTTCTACCTTTCATTGCTCAAATACAACCTCTTTTACTTGGCGGATAGTTAACTCACGAATGTGAACGTACCAGTATTAATGAGAGTTCACGTATCTGCGCTTGCGCATCGTCTCCTCGCGGCCAACACTTTAATGTGACACCAGAACGAGCAAAAATGTTTGCCTTGTGATGACACGCGCCGGTTATCAGGTAGAGCAAGGTCTTTCTGCTCTATCTCGGGCTGGCAGTGCCCTCGCCTGCGACACCGTGCCTCATTCTGCCAGAGAACAGTGGGGAGGGGAGAGGGGAGGGGGGAGGGCCTGTAGTGTGACACGGTATGGTTGGTAGCGCCGCATCCAAAATTCAGCGAGCACTACCGCGCCGCTTATATAATTGAACGCTACTCGGTACACACTTCCGCAAACGCACATTCGCTAGCATATTTACAGCGTGTTGTTTAATTAAGCATCAGGATCTTTGCATCTCCACTTCTGCGTATCGACCAAGCGGTGTGCTGGTGTGCTATACAGAAGTGTGTAGCACGTAGAAAGTAAATAAGTAAAGTTTCAGTCGACCCACAGGAAATATTACGTCGAGATTAATTTGATAACTAAGTGGCTACAGTTTACGAATGTCCTTTATTTGAGGGAAAATAACTTGCAAGTAACGAACCGTAAGACAAACCGATGAAACCTTAAAAAGCTACGTCGATTTCTTCTTTTCATCTATTTAAAATAGAATTTATAATGTTCTCCACGATTTGTAACAACATCATAAATTTTCCCTTGATATTTTCATAACACCTCGCATTTCAACAGGAGAGATAAAAATGTGTATTTCTTTTTCACTTCCACATCTGTACCTGTATTCCGGAAGACACTTTATGGTGTGTGACGAAACGTACGTTGTGTACCACTGATTCTGTTCGAGTCATGAAGGGTCCACTGGAAGGAAGATTTCTGATAAGCCTGGTTGTGAGAGTGGATCTCTCTAATTTTACCTTCCTGGTCTTCTTGAAGATCAGAAGATGACAGCAAAGTCTGTCGAAACTGGTTTTCGATAATAGAGAAGTGTTTATACGATCTTAGCTACAGAAAGTTTTTATCACGTAAAATACATCGCTCCTTCTCATTTTTCAACATGAGAAAATTCGACCAGATACACGTAGAAGAAAGCAGTACACTGGTTCAGGAACGTACGCTCTGGGAACTTTAGCACTAAAGCACGACGTGATGCACTACGCCTCTCTTGCAGTGTTTGCTACAGCAGTTGGCTGAGCTCCTCCTTGACGCTTTCGCGCCAATTAAACGAACCTACAAAGAAACACACTGCTCTTCTTTGAGTCTCCTCTGTTCCGTCTGTCAAACCTATCCAGGCGGATTCAAGGATTGCTCGAGAGAGGATGGACTACGCTTCCTGGACACTCCTCAAGTGATTCACTGTCTGGCGTCTGCTTTACTTGCGATTACTATTATACGGTCGTTCCACTTATGGCTGCTTGGTGCGCGTAATTCAAGATCTTTAATAGCTATGACTGCATCCAGTGAATGTTTTGCTATAGTGAAAATAGTACAGTCTCCCTTTTTATGCACAATACGCTACATTTGTTTTTGTTGAACATCAATTACCAATCCCTGAACCGAGCATTGATCCATTGCTGGTCCTCCTGTACTTCGCTAGTTTTCAAGCATGGTGACTTCTCTGTATAAAACAGCATCATCCGTGAAAAGTCTCTCGTAACTTCCGATGTTCTCTATAATTGAATCTATATAAATCGTATTGCGCCGTATAAAGGCCCTGTTTCTTCCCTTCTGGTACGCTTCGATATTTCTCTTGGTTAAGAATGATTTGTTCGGTTTTGTTTACTAGGAACTCTTTAGCAAAATCACGCATGTCGTTTGATTTTCTATACACTCGTACTGTTTTCATTAGGCAGTGCTGCTCAAATGTGTCGATGATCTTCTGGAAGTCCAGCAACACGACATGGGCGCAAGTATCTACTGAATTTTTGGTCTGAGCCTGGGATCTTCGGCAAACGAAAATCGAGTGTGAATAAATTATAAGGTAATGGATTAAAAAGTGTTACAAATCTCAGAGAAGAAAATGGAGCTGAAATAACAATTCAAGACTAAAACCTGGGCACCTGAGAAGATAAAGACTCTTCATTTGTAGCTGATAAACGTGTGAATGTGTGAATATACAGTTATAATATGGAACAAAACATATAGTCAGGCTTTGATGGATTGTAGGTTGAGTGTAGAGGCAAAAGTTGGGGATTGGAACCCATTGCCGGAAACGCCGTTCAACAACCAATTTTCTCCTCCGAATGCCAAAATACTTTGTTGACTCCCAACCAGCTATGGAGAAACTCAGTTTTTCCCGGATAATTATTTCGGAAATGGTTCAGATGTCTCTGAGCACTATGGGATTTAACTCCTGAGGTCATCAGTCCCCTAGAACTTAGAACTACTTAAACGTAACTAACCTAAGGACATCACAAACATCCATGCCCGAGGCAGGATTCGAACCTGCGACCTTAGCAGTCGAGCGGTTCCAGACTGAAGTGCCTAGAACTGCTCGGTCACTCCGGCCGGCCCACCTGTTCCTTCACACTGTCTCTACCCATCCTCTCTGTCTCTGTCCATATCGTCCTCCACCCCTCGCTCTTTCTGCCCATCTCCTTTCACATTTCCTCTCCTTCTGTCTCCTCCGAACCCTCTGTCTTCCCATCTCCCTTCCCCCTCTCTGTCTATCCGTCTTCTCATCCTCCCTCTCTCTGTCCACATCTGTCTCCTCCTCCATCACCCCATTATCAACCTCCCACCCCTCCCCCCCACAACGTCCACAATGAGAAATTTGTGGTTTTTTGCGTCCACAGTATTTTTTCCCAAAGTAATATGTGCATCAAGTGTTTGAAATCGATCTAAGGCTTTAGGAGGAGATATTGAGAATATGCGTATGTGACATACATTGCACATATAATATGTGTCTTATTCTCTGCTGTTTTACGTCATACGACTCCAGAGAGGTTGTTACATTTATCTGTGGTATTCAGCCGCTTGACTTGATCTTAAATGCCGAAACACGTTGTCAAAGTTATTGGCTCGCAGTATTGTTAATTATCGCGGTCTTGTTGACACAATGAACGGCACAAGACAAATTGCACTTCATATTGCCACAAGTATTGTAAACCAACTAAATACATGAAATAAACACAATCTAGTTGTTTTCCAACATTTATACGTCACCCTTCTCATCCACACAGCTGACAATAGTATTAGTGATGAATTTGAATCGAAAATATTTTTTACAAATAATAGCCTACGTGCCTAAAAAAATGTGGATGAAACTGCTCCAGGTGTCCCTGAGTTACACCACAATTTTCATTCCCAACCTTACGGGATGTATGTCGTTCTTAACCCTACAGTATTTCTTCGAAGATAATACCCAGAACCCTACAGTATTTCTTCGAAGATAATACCCAGCAAACCCGCGATTCTTTAAAGAATCGAACACTGCTGAATGGCACAACGTCAGACCTCTGATTACTTTACAGATGAAATAAGAAATGAAATGATCGTATGGCATTGTTGACGTCCATGCCCCTAGCGGGGAAAGTTCGGCCGCCTGGTTGCAAATCTTATTTCAGGTGACGCCACACTGGGCGACTTGCGTGTCGGTGATGATAATGAAAGAATGATGAGGACAACACAATACCCTTTTTTTGTATGCCATTTTTGTTCGTTATGGTTAGCTGCATTTGTTCGGGACGGATGCCCCATGACATCCGTTGAAGTTCTTGGTTGCTCCATTCACACCGTGTTTTTATTACACAGGGCAGCTAGTCCTACGACCGAACATGCTGAGCTAACGTATCGAATCAACAAGCGGAGAAAATCTCCAACTCGGGCGCTAGTCGACCACGGGCCCGCTGTGTGGTAGGCAAGCACGTTACCACTCAGCTAAGTATGCGGTTGCAAGTGAATGTGTTAAACATATGACGTTAAATGCGTATGCGAGAAAAGTTTAGTAAGGGTTTAAAATTACGTTTCTTGGAAGTCGCTGAGTGCTCTCATTATCAAACACTGTATGAGTATAATCTTGGTAATTTGTGTTCCATTTACAGAAAACCTACTTTTCACGAGTCTTAGTGTTACGAAGCCTCATCTCCTGAACCACATATGACACAGTGATAGAATTTTGTAGGTAAATTCAGTGGTGTAGCTGGATACTGTCTGTGAAATACACTCCTGGAAATTGAAATAAGAACACCGTGAATTCATTGTCCCAGGAAGGGGAACCTTTATTGACACATTCCTGGGGTCAGATACATCACATGATCACACTGACAGAACCACAGGCACATAGACACAGGCAACAGAGCATGCACAATGTCGGCACTAGTACAGTGTATATCCACCTTTCGCAGCAATGCAGGCTGCTATTCTCCCATGGAGACGATCGTAGAGATGCTGGATGTAGTCCTGTGGAACGGCTTGCCATGCCATTTCCACCTGGCGCCTCAGTTGGACCAGCGTTCGTGCTGGACGTGCCGACCGCGTGAGACGACGCTTCATCCAGTCCCAAACATGCTCAATGGGGGACAGATCCGGAGATCTTGCTGGCCAGGGTAGTTGACTTACACCTTCTAGAGCACGTTGGGTGGCACGGGATACATGCGGACGTGCATTGTCCTGTTGGAACAGCAAGTTCCCTTGCCGGTCTAGGAATGGTAGAACGATGGGTTCGATGACGGTTTGGATGTACCGTGCACTATTCAGTGTCCCCTCGACGATCACCAGTGGTGTACGGCCAGTGTAGGAGATCGCTCCCCACACCATGATGCCGGGTGTTGGCCCTGTGTGCCTCGGTCGTATGCAGTCCTGATTGTGGCGCTCACCTGCACGGCGCCAAACACGCATACGACCATCATTGGCACCAAGGCAGAAGCGACTCTCATCGCTGAAGACGACACGTCTCCATTCGTCCCTCCATTCACGCCTGTCGCGACACCACTGGAGGCGGGCTGCACGATGTTGGGGCGTGAGCGGAAGACGGCCTAACAGTGTGCGGGACCGTAGCCCAGCTTCATGGAGACGGTTGCGAATGGTCCTCGCCAATACCCCAGGAGCAACAGTGTTCCTAATTTTCTGGGAAGTGGCGGTGCGGTCCCCTACGGCACTGCGTAGGATCCTACGGTCTTGGCGTGCATCCGTGCGTCGCTGCGGTCCGGTCCCAGGTCGACGGGCACGTGCACCTTCCGCCGACCACTGGCGACAACATCGATGTACTGTGGAGACCTCACGCCCCACGTGTTGAGCAATTCGGCGCTACGTCCACCCGGCCTGCCGCATGCCCACTATACGCCCTCGCTCAAAGTCCGTCAACTGCACATACGGTTCACGTCCACGCTGTAGCGGCATGCTACCAGTGTTAAAGACTGCGATGGAGCTCCGTATGCCACGGCAAACTGGCTGACACTGACGGCGGCGGTGCACAAATGCTGCGCAGCTAGCGCCATTCGACGGCCAACACCGCGGTTCCTGGTGTGTCCGCTGTGCCGTGCGTGTGATCATTGCTTGTACAGCCCTCTCGCAGTGTCCGGAGCAAGTATGGTGGGTCTGACACACCGGTATCAATGTGTTCTTTTTTCCATTTCCAGGAGTGTATGTTGCGCACGGAGTAAATAATAAAGAAGTAATAACTAAAACATAATTCCCGATGCTGCAGATTTTCACGAGTCCCTATGTTTGTAACATCATATCTCCTGAACCATGCGTCGAACAATGATACAGCTTTGCAGGCACATTTAGCGGTATATCTAGATAACGTCTACAAAATGTATTGGCAACAGAGTTAGCAGTAATGAAGTTATACGTTAAAACCTTATTCCTGGTGCGGCATCTTTGCTCCACCAACAGCAAAAGTGTAGTAGGTGATAACTTTCCTCTTTTCACCATTTTGTGGGTTGTGTCAGCGAGAAAAAACTTCATAAAGGTTTTTACATTACGTGCAAATTTTGTTGGAAATCACTAAGTGCTAGGAAGCTCAACTACTGGATGAATATAGCCTGGGTATTTGCGAGCTGAGTTACGCTTTCTTTTCACCCTCACCCCCACCCTCGCCCCTTTGATAGGTAGGTGGTTCTTACACAGACAGTGCTTCTTTCCAGATAGCAAGTGATGCATGTACCAGGTTTGGTAAAATAGTTTAGGAGGAGATGCTGCACCTACGTATGCACACCCATTTTATAATTTATAGGGTACAACTAAACTCCCTTTATAGACTTTGAGAACACTCTCCTTACATCAAACTAAACGAAATTGTCCAGTAACCATGGGCTCTAAAATGCTTACGTTAAGTAGTACGAGCTTTTGCTCATCTTCACTTTTGTGAAACACGTCTCTTAAGGCATTTTAGAGACCCTGTCTACGAGAAATGGTATTTTCTTGTTTTCGTGGGAGAGACCTGTTCTCAAAATCTTTAAAGGGAATTTAGTTTCACCCTGTACGGAGACAGAGAAGGAAGGTTGCAATTAAATCTTACGAGACCTAGTGACAGGGCAGTGAGACAACGAAAACAGTCCTTAATCTGACACTTGAAAGAGCAGTGAATTGTATTGTATCAGTCTAATACAAAAATTTGATGGAAAGCACTATAGAACCTAACATTTTTCGAACTTCTTTCTCATCAGACGCAGAGTAATAGCGCAGGTGTGCAAAATTTGATGAGGAAATAGGTCGTGGACTTAGAACCTGTCATTTGCCAAATGCAATCTAAAAAAACTGTGGTTATACTAAAGCGTCGTGGATACAGTAGTAATTAATATTCCAGAATGTATGTCAAATGTACTAACCACGGCCACATCTCAAACTTCAAACTCCGTCCGAACAGGCCTCGGAAGTAGAAATGGTACCTTCCGCCGTGTTATCTTTCGCCGTATGGCGCCACTGGATGCGGATGTGGAGGATCATGCAGTTAGCACAACGCTCTCCCGGCCGTTGTCATTCTTCGGGACCAGAGTAGCTGCTTGAATAGCCTCAGAAGGGCTGAGTGCACCCAGCCTGCCCGCAGCGCTCGGCAGACCTAACAGTAACGCAACCAAGTGCTACCCAAGTCCGATGGTGCTTATCTTCGGTGATCCGACAGGAAGCGGTGTTACCACTGCAGCAGCGCACTGCCACTGCCACGTCTCTTTCAGTTACAACACGATCATGAAGTATTTTGGATAACCCAGGCTTAAACTCCCATATGAAAATACTGGCACAATTTAGCAAAGGATCGAGCAAGACGTTAATGATTATCAATAAGGTATGCGAACTTAAAAAAACAGTAGCCATATAGTGGTATGTGGAGAAGGGTGGAAACTGTTACATCTACTGCAGAGTTAGCTTGCGATGCAACGCAAGGAATAAAAAACAAAGAGTGCGAATTTGTTTCTTCTGTCTGCGAAAATGAAGTACGAATATCAGTCTTCTAATTAGGATTTATTTCGTAAAGCTACTGAAGAGAAAAACTTTCGTCGTAGGATTACACACCTCAAACGAGAGTTCAGCTCTACAAACGAGAGGAGAATTATCGACAAATTAATTAATACGACTTTGGTTTGGTATATTCCTTGATTTTATTGCGTCAGTTCGAGTGAAATACAAATTTTCTCCCGTAGCTGCCATTACCCGTGTTTCCCGTTTCCGAGTGCGGTACGCTTCGCTGCCTTTAGCGGTCGCTTTGTGAAACGACGTGTGATGTACGTGTAACGCTGTAGCGCCTTGCGCAGCTATGACATGCCTCTGCTTGAGGCGTCTATCCTCCTCCGCCGTTTCCCGCTCTGTGTTTCACTTCGCGCTTCGTTCTGACAGTATAAGAATTTGTGTGAAAGGCTATGAAAGGTCAAAATCAAGGGCCCAACGCGATCTTTCAGGGAATGATTGAATACTCCTCCACTGAGTGTCCTGCTCCCTCCTATAAGAAAAAAAATTAAAAAAACACACTGCGTACATAATGGACTACCTGAAAACAGGATTTACAGGATATCACGTCGAATTTTGGACGTAGTCATGATAATGAGAATAAGTAGTATGAAAAATTTGTCTCGTTCGCACCCACAACAACCAACAACTCAGAAAATTAAAAAAACATACTATTATAAAGCTGCAAGGTTGTTTCCAACCAAGGCAATAAAAAGGGAATTCCGGACGATTTAATGATAATATTCTCTGGAACAGATTGGCAACGAATGACGCCAGGAGTCGATCTGCAAATTTCACTGTCCTACAAGAGCAAATTTGATGGAAAGGAAATACGTTAATGCAGTGATCAACAAGTTATTGGTAAACAAGTTACGCAGCCACCGTTTAATCCTTCGTCTTTGTAATTTGCGTTCCCCGATATGAACCAAGTCAACCAAACTCCCTTTTTGCATGAAAATCACTCTCATAAAAATTGGTATGCAAGTTTTCTTACATTTTAATGCTTCAAATTCCAATATGTAACAAGTACGGCTTTAATGCGAATGTCATTTCTCTAAGTTCTATGACTCATATTAATTCCAACGCCTTTTCATGTCTCTTGCTCCATTACCCACTTGTAGCTCTCTCTCTCTCTCTCTCTCTCTCTCTTTCTCTCTGTCCGTCTCAATCATTCATGCACGCACACACACACACACACACACACACACACACACACACACACACACACACAAACATACACGAGCTCTCTCTGCCATATATTAAAATTCCTTGCTGCCCACTTAACATGGCACATGTAAAGTTTGAATATAGCTGCTGTTCAGCAACGGTGAATGCAAATGAATGATTTGAGAAAATCAGCCAACCAGCTGCAACCTTTAATAGACCTTTATACCTGCAACTGTTGGGCTGATTTTCTCAAATCATTCTACAACACTTGTAATATCCTTCCAAGTTAGAACTCAGGAACTTTGGACTTAGTTCTGTTATCTAGATGCAGTAAATGCGCCTGTGAGTTGTCATGGAGTATCGATTTCAAACCTTATATTTTCGAACAGACCTTACAGAGGTAGCGACAGGAAGGACCAGCGGGCACACTCTACCTCTATCATTGCCAAATATAAAGAAACATGTCGACGCGGTCAAGACACGCGATAAAGCCAGAAGAAAGAAGAGCAGACAAGCGGTTGGAATAACTGTATACAATTAAAATAGGTATCAGGTACTTACTCGTACCTGTTTAAAATAAACTTGTCTCATTTAGGATCACCAAAAGGAAGTAAAACACTGATGAATCTATACATTCGCCATATACTGTGGAGTTAAAATAAAATAAAATTCGTCATTCTGCGGAACACCTTGCATCTAACTACGCAGGGCCTATCTATATCTGTGTGGGAAATCTAGGTGTACCAAATCATTCAGAGTTTCATTAGGTACAGAATATTTTGATGGCTATCTTATCTTGATCTGCGCAGTCGCTCAAATTGCGAGACTGATTTCAAGGGAACTGTTTAAGCTCGTCAAATTAAATTCCTCGGAAATGATAAGTCAGTCTTCTCAATGCTACAGAAGATAACAGATTTCTTTCAGCGTTTTAATTTCTTATACACGAAGACAGCCTCTGAAATTACGCAGTTAAATTTAACTTTCTGGTTCGTGTATGTTAATGAGCAGTGAAGCGAAAACCTAATTCCGTCGACATTACTTCGCCTTGCTACCGTGTGCAAGTACAGTTCTGTATGGTAGCAGTTTCCGTAAGACATCGAACAGTGGACAGATGATGGCGACTCCAGGATGGTAATATGTCTCCCAAGGTCACGTCACAATCTGCAACTAAGTTCGCTGTGAGGTAGTGCAGCGGCAAGACAATGGACCCGTATTCCAGAGGAATCCTGCTCTAGGTTTCCATGATGTCTGTAAATTGCTAAACCCAGATGCTGCAATGATTCCTTGTAAAGGCCATCGCCGATTTCCTTCCCCACCCTTCCTCAGTCCGACCTCGTGCTCCGTCTGCAATGAACACATCGTCGACGGGAAATCAAACCTTAATGTTCCTTTCCTCTTTCCTTCCAAATGCCTCTCTTCTACTGTTCCAAACTCCCGATTCTCATATAATTACACTACTGGCCAATGAAGAAATGCAGATATAAACGGGTATTCACTGGACAAATATATTGTACTAGCACGAACATGTGATTACATTTTCACGCAATTTGCGTGCATACATCCTGAGAAATCAGTACCCAGAACTACCACCTCTGGCCTGGGCATTGAGTCAAACAGAATCTGGAGAATGTGCTGGCCAGGGCAGCAGTCGAACATTTTCTGTATCCAGAAAGGCCCGTACAGGACCTGCAACACGCGGTCGTGCATTATACTGCTGAAATGTATGGTTTGCAGGGATCGAATGAAGGGTAGAGCCACGGGACGTAAGACATCTGAAATATAACGTCCACTGTTCAAAGTGCCGTCAATGCGAACAAGAGGTGACTGAGACGTGTAACCAATGGCAACCCATACCATCACGCAGGATGATACGCCACTATGGCGATGAATACACGCTTCCAATGTGCATTCACCGCGATGTCGCCAAACTCGGATGTAACCATCATGATGCTGTAAACAGACCTGGATTCAGCCAAAAAAACGACGTTTTGGCATTCGTGCACCCAGGTTCGTCGTTGAGTACACTATTGCAGGCGCTCCTGTCTGTGATGCAGCGTCAAGGGTAACCGCAGCCGTGATCTCCGAGCTGATAGTCCATGCTGCTGCAAATGTGGTCGAACTGTTCGTGCAGACGGTTGTTGTCTTGCAAACGTCCCCATATGTTGACTCAGGGTTCGAGACGTGGCTGCACGATCCGTTACAGCCATGCGGATAAAATGACTGTCATCTCGACTGCTAGCGATACGAGGCCGTTGGGATCCAGCACGGCGTTTCGTATTACCCTCCTGAACCCACCGATCCCATATTCTGCCAACAGTCATTGGATCTCGACCAACGCGAGCAGCAATGTCGCGATACGATAAACCGCAATCGCGATAGCTTACAATCCGCCACCGGCGGCAACCTTGTGTGAATGCTCTGAAAAGCTAATCATTTGCATATCACAGCATCTTCTTCCTGCCGGTTAAATTTCGCGGCTGTAGCAGGTCTTCTTCGTGGTGTAGCAATTTTAATGGCCAGTAGTGTATGTATCATGGATATGAAAGAACAATTGCGGCATTCATTCCACTTTGGAGCCAAAGGTTCATTTTGAAAAGACAGGTAGGCCGTGGGTCAACCGCCTTCTTCCATATCCCTTTTCTCAAGGGCTTTGGTAAAGTACCAAATGCATTTGACCCAGCTTGGCTTCTGGAAAGAGGAAGAGAAATATTACTGGAATGGAAGAATGAAGGTTTGATTCGGGCTGGCGTAGAGTAGTAACAACAATGTAGGGTAACATCGACAGCAGCAGAAAACGGTGTAACGGGAGTAGGAGTCATTATGAATACGAAATTAAAGCAGTGGGTAAGCTACAGTGACACTTCAGTAATAGGACGCCTCTCATCAACGTCGGCAGCAAACCAACGCCGACGACGATTATTCCCATGTACATGCTAACGTCGCAAGCAGCAGGTGAAGAGATAAAGAAACTAAATGACAATATTGAAAGAGTAATTCAGAATGTCATGGGAGATGAAATTCCAACAATCATAGGAGACTATAACTTGGCCTTTGGGCAAGGGATAGGAAAAACTACTGCAGGAGAATATGGGCTTAGCGGTAGGAATGACTGAAAAGAAAGACTAATTGACTTCTTTAATACGTTTCAGATAGTTTCATTTGAATTTATTTTATCAGGGAAGCAAAAACGGAATAGGTCAAGCCAGCTGCTGCCAGCACCGAAAGAGAGTTCATTGGGCGGTATCGCTCCCTGTGTCTCTAGTAAAGCCAACCAAAGCCCTTGAACAGTGCAAGGAGATCCTTCACCAATCCTTTGCTTTGACACAATTTCCTCAGGTCTAGTTGATCCAAATATTCTGTGTCTTTTAATCTCCAGTGTCTCGCATTCGGAGATCAAATGTGATGCGGTTTCCTCGCCAACACCACACAACCTACATTTTGGTATTCTTCTATTATCCCCATTGTAAGTAGGTGTTTTTTGAAGTTCCCATGGCCTGTCAATAGTCCAGCCATGAGTTTCATTTCTCTCCTGTTCAAGCCCAGGATTGAGATACTTCTCGCAGAACATGGTTTCGGCATCAGTACCTTGCCATGTTTTGCTTTTGGACCTTAGCCCAATATTCTCCATGATACTACGGTATATTGATAATTTTCACTTATGGACCGTCTGACAGCAACTGAATAAAACACAATTTTAGTGCCATACGCGTTTCGCCTTTATTTTCTGCAAGGCATCATCAGTGGCAGGTTGCGTAGACAGTTTCTTACATATTACGCTCCTGTTGCATTTTTGGTGTTGTTCTTCTTCCTATGAGCGCCAATTTGCTGTTTTTTCCGCATTCCACAGCACTATGCACTGAGCGCTTGTTTTAATGCAATGTTTTGCATTAAAACAAGCGCTCAGTGCATAGTGCTGTGGAATGCGAAAAAAACAGCAAATTGGCGCTCATAGGAAGAAGAACAACACCAAAAATGCAACAGGAGCGTAATATGTAAGAAACTGTCTACGCAACCTGCCACTGATGATGCCTTGCAGAAAATAAAGGCGAAACGCGTATGGCACTAAAATTGTGTTTTATTCAGTTGCTGTCAGACGGTCCATAAGTGAAAATTATCAATATACCGTAGTATTACGCGCAACTGAGGAGGACAGGACCACAAAAGTTGAAGATGTTCTCCATGATACTTCTTGTACAGCCTCGTAGTTTTATTTTGATCATCGCCATGATGATCGTCAGGACAGGTTCCGGTCCAATAAATGGTGTCATCGCCCCTATCCTGGCCAACCTATCTGCTTGCTCATTACCACTAATCCCTGAGTCACCAGGGACCCACAACAGGTTTACCTACTGCTTCCCCCTAGCTCCACAAGGACTTTGTGGCATTCTGCCACGATCTTTGATCTTGTTGGAGAGGCTGCCAGTGCTTTCAGGGCTGATTGGCTGTCTGAATAAATGAAAATGCTACGACCTCTGTACCACCTCCGCAAATTCTCATCTGCACACATCCTGATGGCAGATATATCTGCTTGAAACATAGTGGCCTTCTTCCCTAGAGAGATTACACTCTCCAGCCTTGGTTGCACTCCGTATACCCTGGCCCCAACACCTTGGTCTGCTTTCGAACCGTCAGTGAACCAAACTACGTCCCCAGTACAGTGTCGAAATTTGTTTTCCCGGAGCTCTCTACTTCCAATTACTACATTGAAAGCCTTGTTGAAACAGCTGGGAGTTGTTATAAAGTCGGCTAACATTTTAATGCGAGGTCCTGGATACCCCGTGAGTTCTAGTTTTTGCCAGTCTAACGTGTGTGATCCAGCTGCTCCCTCCATCATGACCCACAGGTATAATAGGGGCATGTCCAACATGGTTTCCACCCCAGCAGTTAGTGTGCTGCTAATTCCGCCTGTAATGGATAAGCAGGCCAATATCTGCACCTTATCGAGCTTCTTAGCAGCTACCTGCTGTTATGTCTTTTTCCACCACACTGTAGCCCCATAAGCGATCATAGGTCTTAGTACCATGGTGTATATCCAGTATACACTCTTGGGGCTTAAGCCACAGTTTTTACCACAAGCTCTCCTGGTACTCATTAGAGTACCTTTCGCCTTGGAACAGGTGCTCCTGATGTGAGGGGTCCATGATAGTTTCTCATCCAAGGTTTCCCATAAATATTTCACTATCCCCTTCACTGGTAGAATTTCATTGAGAAGCTTGAGATCCCAATATGTGTGCTCGATCTACTTCTTCGTAAATGGTACTATAACAGCCTTCTTAGTACTGACCCTTAAATCCTATTTCCTGCACCAATTTTGCACAATATTCAGTGCCCCTTGTGCCGTAGATCTGACTGTACTTGAAAATTTGCCAAGTATTATTATGAAAAGATTGTCTGCGTATCCCTGGCAAAATTACTGTCTACAGTTTAATTCTACAATGAGATCATTCATTACAAGGCTCCACTGCAGAAGGGACAGGACCCCTCCTTGTGGAGAGACTCGGTGGTGTTGATTACCATTTTTTCTTGCGTCATGGTGGCTTCTACCTTTCTACCACTAAGCTTGCCTCTAATCCACCTGCAAATGGTGGTCTCCAAGCCATGCACTTCTACCGCCTTAACCATGGATTTGTAGGTCGTGTTGCTAAAAGAACCTCTGATGTCCAAGAAGATGCATTTCCTGAAGATGTAGTGCTTTCTCCACCTTCCCAACAAGTTGGAGGAGTGCAGTTTCACACATTTTTCCTGGTTGGTATGCATGTTGGTTTATGTTTAGAGGGGCCCTAGTTAACCTCATCTCCCTAACATGCACATTGACCAGTTTTTCTAATGTTTTAAGAAGAAAGAAGGACAGACTGGTTATTCTCATATCTTTGACCTTGGCATGATAAATGCTCCATGGCTTTGGAATGAAGACAACTTTCACTGCCCTCCACACATTAGGAATGATTCCTGCTGCTAGGCTAAGCCTAAATAACCTGCATAGGAATGTTATTAAGATCACCCCTGCTTTTTGTCAGAGCACTGGAAAAATTCCATATGGACCAGATGACTAGAATGGCTGGAATGTTACCACCACCCAATGGATTTTACTATGGTCAACACATTCACTGGCAGATTCCCAGTCCTCACTTTGAGTACCTGAAAACCGATATCTCACTCACGGATCTCGTCTTGGTCTATGTTGTCTGTCAGAGTACATTGAGGAAAATGAGTCTTGAGGAGTGGTTCCAGCGTTTCACGTGCTGTCCTTGTATACTCCCCATCCTCTTTCCTTAAAATTCCTCCTGGATTAGTTGGTATCCTAGTGAGGATTTTGTGAAGTCCAGCCTGAGCAACCATACCCTCTACCTCCTCACAGAGTACCTTCTAGGACGCCTGCTTTGCTTGCTCGATTGCAAGATTGTATTTGACAACAGCCTCCTGATATTCTGCCCATTGTCCTTTCCTTCTCACAAGGTTAAACAGTCTTTGTACCCTTTTCCTCTGTCGCTCCAGGTTGTTGTTCCACCAAGATACATTCCCATTCGTGTACTTCTTGGTGATAGAGCAGTTGTCATGGTATGAGGTCATGACGACAGAGGTCACTTCAAACTCTACTAGATTCCTTATAGAAGTAGTGACTTCCAATAGGCTTGAGTCGAGGTTCCTACTATACACCTCCCAGTCCGTTCTCTTAGGATTCCTATGGGATATGGTCTGACTAATGCCCATTTCAACCTCATACTTAATAGACATGTGGTCTGAAGAGCCACATGCCATTGTTTGACATAACTACCTATCAAAGTGCAACCAAAGGTTATGTCAATTGCCTCTTCCCTTCTTATATTCCTAAATGTAGGTTCCTTGCCCCTATTGTGGATCTCTGAGTTATTAGCTAGAAGAAATTCTAGAAGGTTCTCATCTCTACTGTTGGTGTCGGTGCTGCCCCACACTAAGTTGTGGGCATTACCATTCTTTTCAATCAATAGATGGTCGCCCTGTTGTGCACAGGCTTTCATCAGTCTCCTTGCCTCCTGAGAAGGAGGAGCACTGTCCTCATAAGGAACATATGCTGGAGCCATTACAAACTCCCTTGTGATACCTTCCTCACGTTGCTGCATCCTGATGGTCACTAAGTCTCCAGAACAAAAGTCCGTCATCGGCATGAAGAGGATCCCATTTTTTTACATAAATGCACGTTCTGGAGTTTCTCATATTTCTAGCATAAACTAGCTTACCTTTAGTGCCGCCAATGCCCGATAGACCCCATTTATGTAAATAGAGTTCCTGAATCAGTGCAGTGTGCATTTCCTGTCTTCCTAGAAGACGACTCATGGCAGCAGCGGCCTCTTTACTGTGTTGCAGATTTATCTGTAGTATATTCAGACTCCATCTTGTCACCATTGTCGCTTCTGATGTCTTTGATTACCCTGACGCAACCTTCGAGAACCGCAACAACGGTCTCAGGTCCTGTTCCCGCACTGCTCTTACGAACTTCTCTCCGACTTCCATCACAAGGGTTTGGCTATTTGGTGCAAACTTCTGTCGAGACTTTCGGGTTTTGAAAACCTATCATCTCACTCAGAATCTCTGCAGCGGTATCCTTAAGGAGTTTTGGCACCCAGATAAATATCTTTGCGATCTTGAAGAGCTCAGCTGCTGTCTTCACTCACAGAAAAAGACAAGAGAACCGTGATCAAGATACACTCTCCTGAATTTGGGTCCTGTATCATCATCACCCCCCCTCCCCCCTCTCCAGTGTTCTCAAAGAGAGCCATCTGTACAAGCTCCTCCTGCTGTGAAGTGATATTGACAAGTGGATAGCCTTGCTGGATAACTGTCATCATAAAAACCGAGACTGCAGTGCTATTGGTCTGTTTCCCTATTTCTCACCTCGGCTTTTTCTGAATACGCTTATCATGAGAAGTGGGAGTCTTTGATTCCTCCCTTGTTCTCTTACTGTTGCCCTCGATGTAGACGGGGTTTGTACATCCCCTTCGCCTAAGACAGTCTTTTCTTGGAGGTTTCGGGCCAAGCCCTTTTAGTTCCCTCCTCTTTTGTTTAGGAAGCAACTCTTTTCCTTCCTTTGACTTTTTTTCACTAAGAAGTTTCCTCCTCTGAATCCCAGACAAATTCTTGATCTTAATCTGGTCCAACTTCTTAGTAACCATTCCCACCTTTTGAACAGCTCTGTCCCTCTGTTCAGCTGAGGGGATGTTTTTCATTGGTTCCAACTCCAATGTTTGGGTATTTGGGGTCTCAACTTTCCCATCAGTGTTACTATTTCCTTTCGTGTCCTCTTTGGCCCCACGAGAATTGGCGATCTAATCGGTTCACACCACGGAAACCCCATGTGGTGCAAGGCTAATTACTCAGAGAGGTCGCCCGGTATCCTTGAGGCTCCATTCACGACACATCTTCCCACGTGCCAAGCACCCGTTGGTACAGATCGCATCAAACCTTGGGTTGGATATCGAGGAGTTGGGAAAGGACAAGGAATTGATGTGGGATGACAGGTCGTTGTGGTCCATCAGTCAAGACCTTACTGACCGTAGGTTCCCACAGCTGGCATAGCCCTCAGCATCCCACGAACAAACATGCCTCCCCACCCACACAGACAGTGTTACTTCAAAGTGGTGTCCCCCACGGAGGTTTCAGATGTTAATAGTGAATGGTCTGTGTCAGAATGAGGCAGGAGGAAGTAGACTTGGAAAAGACTTGAAGATACGCGAAGGTTCCAACTGGATTACATTGTGGTCAGACAGAGATTGCAACGCCAGGCATTGGATTGTAACATGTATCCAGGTCGAGGCATATATTCAAATCGCAGTTCAGTAATTAAAAATATAATGTAGTTTAAGAGAAGTATCCGTCAGATTCATTTGGAACCATGTGGGGTACTGAAATACTAAGGAAAGATGAAACGTGTTTGACGTTCGGTAAGGATGTAGATACTGCGATAATGGATACCAGAGTAGCCAGTTCAGTTGAAAAAGACTGGGCGTCTCAAGAAGACGAAAATCTCACATTCTGCACAGGCAAACATAGGTACAAGGAAGGTAAGTGCGAAGAAACCTTGTATAACAGAAAAACCTTTCAACTGATCGACGAAAGAAGGTAGCACAAAAATATTCGTGGAGAAACAGGAATACAGAAACACTGATCCCTTAGGAATGAATTAAATAGGAGGTGCACGGCAAGCAAGGCGAAATGGCTGCAGGAAAGATGTGAGTAAATCGAAAAAGAAATGAACGTCGGGAGGACAGACTCAGCATATATAAAAGTCCAAATAACAGTTGGTGAAATTAAAAGTAAGGTTACTAACATTAAGAATGCAATGGGAAATCGATTACTAAACGCAGAGTATAGAGTGGATAGATAGAAAGAGTACATTGAAGGCTTCCAGGAGGGATAGTACTTGCCGAATGACGATATAGAACAAGAAATTGGAGTCGATATGGAAGAGGTAGGGGATCCAGAACTAGCGTCAGAATTTGAAATTGTTCTGGAAAACTTGAGATCAACTCAGGCAGAACAGGCAGATAACATTCTACCAGAATTTCCAAAATAATTACGGAAGTGGCAACTAGGCGACTACTGAAGTTGACGATTAGAATCTATGAGAGAGGCGACGTACTATCAGACTTTCGGAAAAATGTCCTCCAGACAACTACGAAGATAGCAAGGGCAGATAAATGCGAGAATTATCTCAAAATCAGCTTAAGAGCCCATGCAACAAAGCTTCTGATAAGAATAATACACAGAAGAACGAAAAAGTAAACTGAATATCTTTTAGGTGACGATCAGTTAGACTTCAGAAAAAGATAAAGGCACTAGAAAAGCAGTTCTGACGTTGCGTTTGAAACCGAACGCAAGACTGAAGAAAAATCAAGATACGCTCATAGGATATTTTTACCCTGAAAAAGCGTTCGACAGTGTAAAATGGTGCAAGATGTTCAAAATTCTGAGAAAAATACCTGTAAGCTATAGGGGAACGCGGTTTTCTACAATACGTATAAGACAAAGCGATTGGAAGACCAAGAATGAAGTACTTTAATTGACGTAAGACAGAGATGCAGTCTTAGCTTCGTACTATTCAATATGTACGTGAAAGAACCAATGTCGGAAAGGGGTGGGATTAAAATTCTGGGGGAAAGAAAATCAATGATGACATTCGCCGATGACATCGCTATCTTTAGCGAAAGCGAGGAAGGATTACAGGAGATATTGAATGAAATGAACAGCCTGATGAGCACGGATAAACCGGAGAAACACGAAAGTAATGAGGAGTAGCAGAAATGAGGTTAATGATAAATCTAACATCAAAATAAGAGGCCAAAAAGAAGACGAAGTGAAGGAATTCTGCTACTATGGCAACAAAATAACTATGAGGGACGAAGCAAGGAGAACATAAAAAGCAGACTAGCAGAGGCAAAACCGGCATTCCTGGGCAAAGGAGTCTACTAGCACCAAACATTGTGCTTAATTTGAGGAAGAAACTTTGGAAAATGTACTTCTGAAACACAGAACCGTATGAAAAACTGGAAAAGAAGAGAATCATAGCGTATGAGGTGTTTTTCTGCACAATAGAAGGATGTTGAAAACTAGCTGGAGTGATAACAGAGGAAAGAGGTTCTCCACAGAATCGCAGAGGAAAGAAATAAGTGGAAAAACATTGACAAGAAGGAGAGACTAACCTCCGTGCCACTAGAAAAAGCTGTAGAGGATGAAAACTAGAGCGACAGACTTTGACTGGAATATAGCCACCAAATTGTTGAGGATTTAGAGTGTAAATGGTACTCTGAGGTGAATAGCGTTGTACGGGAGAGGAAGCCTTGTCGGGCCACATCAGACTCATCAGAAGACTGACGGCCTAAAAAAACAAGTGGTTCTCGGGCCTTCCGGTAATACTTCTACATCTACATCTACATATACATCTACACGACTACTCTGCAATTCACATTTAACTGCTTGGCAGAGGATTCATCGAACCACAATCATACTGTCTCTCTACCATTCCACTCCCGAACAGCGCGCGGGAAAAACGAACACCTAAACCTTTCTGTTCGAGCTCTGATTTCTCTTATTTTATTTTGATGATCGTTCCTACCTATGTAGGTTGGGCTCAACAAAATATTTTCGCATTCGGAAGAGAAAGTTGGTGACTGAAATTTCGTAAGTAGATCTCGCCGCGACGAAAAAGGTCTTTGCTTTAATGACTTCCATCCCAACTCGCGTATCATATCTGCCACACTCTCTCCCCTATTACGTGATAATACAAAACGAGCTGCCCTTTTTTGCACCCTTTCGATGTCCTCCGTCAATCTCACCTGGTAAGGATCCCACACCGCGCAGCAATATTCTAACAGAGGACGAACTAGTGTAGTGTAAGCTGTCTCTTTAGTGGACTTGTTGCATCGTCTAAGTGTCCTGCCAATGAAACGCAACCTTTGGCTCGCCTTCCCCACAATATTATCTATGTGGTCTTTCCAACTGAAGTTGTTCGTAATTTTAACACCCAGGTACTTAGTTGAATTGACAGTCTTGAGAATTGTACTATTTATCGAGTAATCGAATTCCAACGGATTTCTTTTGGAACTCATGTGGATCACCTCACACTTTTCGTTATTTAGCGTCAACTGCCACCTGCCACACCATACAGCAATCTTTTCTAAATCTAAGTCTAAATAAAGTGTCTGGGTGTGGGTAGAGAGCTGCATATGCTATAATATTAGAGATGATATCGTTTCTCTGTGCAGGATAAGCCTAACGGGCAGAATGTAGGTTCTGGAAGGGGTTGGTCTAAGAGGCAGGCATGAATGGAAAGGGTGGATTCTACTTTTGAGGAAGAACACTTAAGAGATAACTGTACAGCCTGGTCGGGAGCATAGTAAAAATCATGACAGAAATGATGCAAAGTGCGTAGAGGTGCAAGCAAAACAGGATGTGTTAAAAACAGAGTGGTCATTGTATACATTTTCATCGCACTTCATCAGAACCTCCGTCGATTTCGAAGCATTTCTTCCATCGTTGAACAGTGGAGCCGAATAAATTTTGAAGCATATTTTGTGAAATAGCCAACGCTACATCCTTGATTCGAGGTCTCAGATCCTGCAGATCCATTACCTTTCTTTTGTATACCCGTGACTTTATGTACCCCGTGCGACGAAATCCACGTGTGTCAGATCACGTGAACATGATGCTCACCGTATTATTGAACCTCTGCCCGTCCAGCTGCTGGTAAATCTTCTATTTAAGCACCCCTTTACTATGAGAGCTATATGACGTGTTCCATCCTGCTGGAACATAACAGTGTCAGTAACACGTTCTAGCTGAAGCTGTGTTTCTTGGAAATGCTCCAGCATAGCAAAGTAAATTTTTCCTGTAAAAATGAAGCGACCGTAAACTGCAGTCTTGGCAACTACACATTCAGTTGAGAGATAGTGTAAGGTGCCTGGTTCCCCCATATGAGGCAATTATGTTTGTTGACTTATCCACAGATCCTGAACGTGGCGCCATCGGTAAACCAAACTAAATGTGATCCATGAGATCTTAGTTGTTTGCAGCTTCTCTCAAATACTAATACACACCTTGGCGAACATCATAATCTTCGTGGTTAAATTTGTTAAGTACCTGAACCTGATACGCTATTTTCCTTATAGCGTAAAGGGTGAAACTTTTAAAAACGTTCATTCTGGCGTGTCTTACTCGTTGCTTAAACGACAAATTGATGGATTCGGGCTTCTTTCGATTGCTCCGCTGATTCAATGAACAGTTTCTTGCAGCACAGATCATCAGCAACTTTTAGAGTTCTTTGCAACTTACTGAAGTGTAACCAGATGTTTGCTCTTGGTGGTACTGGCTTGTGAACTGTTGCACCTCCAGATAAGATAAATGGGGGTATAGTTCACTAACAACAACGACGCGTTCTTTTCTCATAAGAATTTTTCTTGATTATCCCGAAGAAAACAATAGATGCAAGATATCACAGAAGTATAGTCTAATTATGTATTTTGTAAATACATCCATTATTTTTTAGAGATGGGTCGAGAATTTATGACCATGCTGTATATAGAAGCAAGTGTGGTTTCTTAAGCTTATGAAATAGGACTTCGAGTTGTGGGAACAATGTCAAGTGATTCACAGCACGGGCGTGAGAGGTTAATCAGAACCCGCAAGCGAGGCACAAAGCATGTGGCAGATGAGGGTCATGCCTGTGTGACTCATAACCATGGGGCTTAGTACCTATATTTAGTCACTTCGAAGTTGAATTTATTATGGATTTTATTTTCGGTGCGTTATGCTAAACAGTCTAGTTAGCTGAATTAAGTGGTTGAATACTAGTGGCAATGGAAAAGTCATTCTCCCAAAATGGTTGCCTGTGGCGTATTTTAGCAGGGTTGGATGTGACACAGCTGCAGGGATCAGTGGTATGTGCGGATGGTAGTGATGGGAAGCTTTCATCGGTATGGTGGAGTAGGTACACGACAAGATGTGCATTTGGGATATCAGTTGGCCGGCCGCTGTGGACGAGCGGTTCTAGGCACTTCAGTCGGGAACCACGCGGCTGCTGCGTTCGCAGGTTCGAATCCTGCCTCGGGCATGGATGTGTGTGATGGATGTCCTTATGTTAGTTACGTTTAAGTAGTTCTAATTCTAGGGGACTGATGACCTCACATGTTAAGTCCCATAGTGCTTAGAGACATTTGAACCATTTGATATCAGTTGATTATAAGAGAAAAGATAGTTGCTATGTGAGGGCCCACATAATACGCCTGAGACTGGATCCAAGATGCGACACAGGGTGAGGTTTGTTGTTAAATAACTTGGACGTTTAGGAGAAATGCCACAATTACACCGGTGTAGTTGATCAGATGCATATATAAGTCTCAACAGAAACTTTTGCAGTGGCCGCGGATTAGGAGAGGGAAGGTGAATGCATCTTCTGTTGTAATGAATTAAGGATGGGTCCGCCTTTTTGAAAGTACAGAATTATTATTTTATATATATGCTTCACCACAGATGTAGCATCCTCAGTGGTTTTTTTCTATACCTATCTGAAATACATACCAAATATTATATTTAGCTTAGGAAATATGTTACATCGCAATTTGTTGTTCAAATCATATATGTAGGTACTTTAATTTTACATTGTGTGTGTCCTTGTGGGTGCCAACCGAAATCAGCCACAGGTCTAAATTGGTGCACCATGTCATCTGCAAGCGTAAGGGATCTTAGGACACCGTGTGCACTGAATTTTTGTTTGTAATCCAACCTTCAAAATATATACACCGGTAAAAATCGTGGCATATGCCGCTTGTTTGTGCATGTCATTGCTTCATTTGGCTTGTCTTGAACTGTAACGTGTTTTTGTTGTTTCTCTGTAGTAGAAATGAACTGTGGGCATCGGTTGTGTGTGTGTGTGTGTGTGAAGGTTCGGTATCGAGAAATACTTGTTGTGGCTTATGTTTCGTATTTTAAGAGCGATTACTCATGTTTTCTCCTGTTCATTGGTGAATACTTTGTCTTGTTATGTTGCTGTGGCTTGCACACAAGATTCGCAGCACACTTTACGTTTTTGATGCGCGTTTGACTGTCACCTGTTGGACTGTTTTGTTTCCAGCCACGAATTTTGAATTTGTTTCGTTGGTTCTTGTTCTGTTTGTGTGTGTGTGTGTGTGTGTGTGTGTGTGTGTGTGTGTGTGTGTGTGTCCATGCGTTGGTATGTATGTGTGTGTGTGTGTGTTCGTGTATGTGTGTATATATATATATATATGTATGTGTGAGTGCGTGTTGTTGTTACAGGAAGTAACCCGGACGCTGAAGTTGATCTTCTGTAGAGAATATGGAACGGAAGCCACAGTGGTGACTGTCCTAAGTATGCTGTCTGATTATGATGGAAAATTTGTGTCTTTTTTTCCCTCTTCATCGTTCCTTCTTTCCATGGCCCATTGCGATATTGGACTATCAACTGTATAACACGCCATTTTTCGGTCGCAAGCATTTTCCTAAAAAAGAATATTAAGAAAATGTTTACATGGTTTTTAAAATTAATGAAACGATATTTCATTGATTGCTTTTTAAAAGAAACGCTTAAAAAACAACTGACGGCGTAGGTCACATTATTAAAACGGAAAGGACGTGCAGCAGGAAGGGATAATTAAGGGGATACGAGGTTGAATGTTTCTGGTTCTGTAAGATGTGTGGTTTTAATAGAGCAGAAGGGTAGATATTTGAAAGTCGTGTGACAGGACAAACGAGGGCTTTGGAATAGTAACTAGAAAGTAGTCCATTTGATGTTTGTGACGAGAAATGAATAGGATGTGGTGAGAAGAGGGAGCCCTGATGTGAAAGAGGATAGGGAGTTGTTTAGATGTGGTAAGAGAGCTAAATGTCAGGCAAGTTTTATTACCTGGAAGAGGGAACCTGTTAAATGACGTAGGCAGAGGATATGGAGTGTGTTTAGCTTTGAGGTTGGTGGGGTGTGATGGAATAGGTGGGGTGGAATACTAGAATTGGAAACTAAATGGCAAACAATGTGGTGATTGATTGGAGTCAGGTTCCCATGGCGGATAGCATATACAGAGGTGTGCAATGTGTGTAAGGAAAGAGGATAAAATGATGAGATGATGAAGCATTAATTTAGGAGAGGGTAAATGGATGTGGAAAGGAAGGAGGAGTTCCTGACGTTAAGTGATTTGGAGGGTGTAACAGAACTTACATTGAGCGGGTATCCAGCTTACATGGCATGACAGAATTTACATTGAGCGGATAACCTAGTTACATGGCATGGCAGTGGAAGGAAACGATTAAGGTTTTGTTGATGTGCGGATTATGGAGCGGGCAATCGCCATGTTCCGCCTGTTAGTGGTTTTAGTCTAGATTTATATCGCTTTTTCTCGTCTGCCTTATCATTTCACCCCCTTCGAGGGTTTCCATGTCTCCCTATTTCCTGCACCCCATGTGGGCAGGTGGAGGTCTGCCAGCAGTACAATGAACCTGCTCTTCAGCCAAAGTGTATGTACAGGGTGGCGCAGGGGAACGGGAAATTTAGAACGTACAGTTGGCAGCACTGTAGCGCCGGCGGATGTTCGAAACTTTGCACAATTGATGTGAACGCATTGCCATTTAGTAATCATGGAGAATTGGACTGGTGCGGAACGTGCAGTAGCTGTGAGAGCGTTTTACAAAAATGGTGATAGTGCGACTGCCGCGCAGAGAACATTTCGACAGCAGCTTGGACGTCATGGACGTGTCCGATCTGCGCATGCGATTACAACGTGGGTGCGTAATTTTGAAGAAACAGGATCTGCCTTGAAAAAGAAACCTCCAGGTGGCATTCCAACGGTACGTACCCCAGAAAACATTGCAGCTGCTAGAGTTGCAATCGGGAGAAGTCCTCGCCGCTCCGTTCGACAGCATGCATCTTCGCTAGGGAATAAGCGACGAAGCTTACAAAGAATACTGCACGAATATGACTTCCATCCCTATAAGTTGCAGATTGTGCAACACTTACACGAACGAGACCCAGCGTCACGTATGGAGTTTAGTAGCTAGGTATTGGCTAAAATCAACGAGGACGCCAATTTCCTTCTTAACTTATGGATATCAGACGAAGCCCATTTTCACCTGAACGGATTCGTGAACAAACAGAATTTTCGTTATTGGGCACAGGACAATCCTTGTGAGTTTCACCAGCGACCACTACATAGCGCCAAGGTCACAATATGATGTGCTGTATCATGTCATGGTGTTATCGGCCCTTATTTTTTTGAACGTGAGGATGGTAGTGCAGTGACAGTAACATCCGCTCGATATGTTGAAATGCTTCAGACATTCTTCACACCGAGACTGTACGAGCTTAATCTTAACGTCGAAAACATGTGGTTTCAGCAGGACGGAGCCACGTCACACACTGCTCGACAATCGATGGCAGCAGTTCGTCAATTGTTTGGAAGACGCATTATTTCACGTAACGGTGACATTGCATGGCCTGCGAGATCCCCTGATCTTAGTGTGTGCGACTTCTTCCTGTGGTGATATCTTAAAGGCAAGGTGTACCGTACACGTCCTGCAACAATCCATGAACTGAAGGAGAACATTGAAAACGAAATCACTGCCATTCCCCAAGATTTGCTACACCGCGCATTCCACAGTTAGAGTGTGAACGCCGAGTGGGAGCATATCTTTCCGATGTCATCTTTAAAAAGTAAAGAGACACTTTTGGACATTTTGATTGTAAAGACATAATGAATAATGGCATACTGAACACATTCACTTTCGTTAATAAATTACTAGTTTTATGAATTTATTCATGGAAATGACGTTATTTCGAAATTTCCCGTTTCCCTGCTCCACCCTGTACATACACAAAGACCAAAGACAATAAATTACGATGTGTTGTATTTTTAAAAAATTATTTTGTAAAGTAGTAAATTTACTGATGAATTTTAGGTAAAATAAACATTACTTTCTTCTTGTGGTCGGAGATCTTTCCTTGACTGTGTTTGCTTTCTAATATGTAATAAGGAAATGTGGTTCTGCTTTGAGCAAACACAGTTTTTCTTGTTTCACTCCGAAACTTGTATGGGTAGTAAAACAAGATAAATTGTGTTTGCTCAAGGCAGAACCACATGTCCTTATTAATTTCTTCGTTTTTCTAATTAAATCAGGAAAAACCACAAGATAAATTCAAAGCTATAAGAATACGTTTGAAGCACGCCTCATAAAAGGTGATCTCACAAAAGGAGGACTGCATTTCCGCTAAGAAGTTAATTGACCTGCACTGGGAAAAAGTGTTTTTTTAGGGGAGAATGTTGGGTGTTTAATAGGGTAGGAGGGCGTCGCTGAAATTATGTGTTATTGTGCGTAGTATCGATGGAGCAGGTGAGGGACGGATGTTGGGAAGACTAGAAGAGGGGAGTAGTTTGGAGTGTGGATATCGTAGTAATTGAAGGGGAATAGGTTTAGGAAAGGATATGGGTGGAAGCAGAAAGGAGCTAGGAAAAGACTGGGAGGGTAGGAGAAGGGGTAGCGCCCTGTTGAAGAGGAGTTGGTGTGGAGGAGTTACAGTTGGTAGCGTGGGTGAATGTCAAGGTGGATTTGATTGGCTGAGAGATGGAGGCGGTTGAGGCTTCAGTGGGAGTAGTTGTGGAGAATGTGTAGGTATAGACACGGCAGAGTAATAGGAAAGGAAATTGGAGGGGAGGTAGTATAGTTGTGGAGAATGTGTAGGTATAGACACGGCAGAGTAATAGGAAAGGAAATTGGAGGGGAGGTAGTATGTTGGTTGGAGTCAAATTTGCGGATGATGTAGTTTGTTCGAAGATGATAAACGTGAGTGAGTAGAGACGGTATTTAGATGAGATGGTAAAAGACCGATATGGCGAAAGGTAAAGGATTGCGAAAAGCGAAGTGTTCGAGTGTTTGGAGGGAGTGGAAGAAAGGTGGAACGCAGATCCATGGGACATTTGCCTAGGAGAGAATGGAGCAGATCAAGGGTTTATAGGTCCGCTTTTATCGAAATTAATAGAATAACAATCGACAAACGGATCCTGCAACACTGACGAAATTTGCTTACATCTACTGTAGTACAGGTGCTATAAGGTGGAACATGCGGCGTTCGGAAAAGCGCGGAGTTATTTAATAATTGTAGGCACGTATTTCCGAGGGTGACAGCGACCGACAGGCGGGCGTTATCAGAGGAGTGGCATCGGCGCGGTGATAGGCGCTGCAGGTGGCGCCGCGCGGCGGCGTTCCCACGAGGCTCAGCGCCGTGGGAAGTGTCGCGCCAAGGTCAGCCGGCCGCCGCGCCTGCTTCCGCTCCCACCGCGTGTCGCGCCGTGTCGAGCCGAGCGCCCACCCACGTGTGGTGTGGTGTGGTAGCGCTCTGCGCTCAGCGCCACTCAGCGCCGCACTACAGTACCGCGACCTGTGGCATGTGCCTCGTGTCAAACACACTTCTGAAAGAAAAAAGGAAACGAAACTACAGCCGCAGAGATGACGCAATACGTCTACAACATACCAGGGGCACACCCTGGACCTGAGCTAGGAGCAAAGGCAGGAAGGTATTACTCGTGGCCGGCCGTGGTGGCCGTGCGGTTCTAGGGGCTTCAGTCGGGAACCGCGCGACCGCTACGGTCGCAGGTTCGAATCCTGCCTTGGGCATGGATGTGTGTGATGTCCTTAGGTTAGTTAAGTTTAAGTAGTTCTATGTTCTAGGGGACTGATGACCTCAGATGTTAAGTCCCATAGTGGTCAGAGCCATTTTTTTTTTAGTTACTCGTGGTAGTTTCGCGATGAATGAAGTAGTTGTGAGGTTTCTTGGCTATTGTCTCTGTGTACACTTGCTACAGGTCAACTATCCATTACAATTCTTTTTCCAGGTGCCCCTCTCCCTTGCCTATCACTGGGTACACCTGTAGCATATCCAAATGGTTCAAATGGCTCTGATCACTATGGGACTTAACATCTAAAGTCATCAGTCCCCTAGAACGTAGAACTACTTAAACCTAACTAACCTAAGGACATCACACACATCCATGCCCGAGACAGGATTCGAACCTGAGACCGTAGTGGTCGCGAGGTTCCAGACTAGAGCGCCTAGAACCGCTCGGCCACGACGGCCGGCGTGGCATATCCCTCAGAACTTGTTAACAGCGAACAGCCCTCTCTTAAATAAGTGAACTGCGGACAGAGGTAAAATGGGGACATGTGGATTGCGGATAGGGGATTAGTCAGCCGATTAGCGTTACCCTGAAGACACTTTGGCTGACTGTCCCCCTCAAGTCTTCCGTCTATTGCCATAAAAGTGCTTCCTTCCTTTTTTTTTCGCTAGGCACCGTTTCCACTATGTGTCTGCTTGCACCTCAACCAGTAACTCCGCAAGACTGTGGACAGAAGGATAGGCAGGATAAAACGAACCGTAGAATGGTAAGCTTCACAACCGTTGGTGGTACGGTTGCACGTGGGCGAGTGTTCGGCCCGTATAGTTGACGGCAACAAGGCTCGGGGCATATATACGTGTCTAAAACGTAGTCCGTAAATTTTACTACTATAGGTGTCTGTTTCAACACGCATCGCTGAGATAGCTGCCACAAAATCATCAGGAAGCATCACCTCATCTGGACTCAAGGGAGACAGCCCGAACTGGTTTTCAAGTAACAACTCTGGCATATTGGGAGTTGATTTATACGTTTTCGACAAGCGTAGCTCCTGTATCCTCCGCCAGCAAGACTGAGCAAAGTGAAACCGACAACCCTTGATACGTGAATCTGGCAAAACGTGGTTCACCACTTCATGAATGACAATTTCAGAATCAATGAAAACATGTGATTCTAAAGTTTCTCCCGGCGTATTTGATAATCAAAATATCCACGGGTGTGCTGCCGGTCTATAGTGTCCAACGGGCACTATTCATTGCCAACTTCGGTGGCCGTTGGACACTATAGACCGGCAGCACACCCGTGGATATTTTGACAATGATAACATCTTTCCTGTCGGATTATGCAACCATGAGAATTTTGCGCAACATGCTATTACACTGTCGTCTATGAGCATGTACGTTTATCGGCCAAGAGGACGAATGCAAGTGGCACGTAGACTCTACCCTTAAGATCATGAATGGTGAATAACTACTTTTGGCAACTCTTGAATGTACCATCCACAGATACTCGTATTCGCGAAACCTTTCGCAGTATCTTCAAATTAGTAGGTGTTGAAAATATAATGACGTTTTTTTCATCGTCGTTCATCATCAAAAACTGTTCTCTACGACTCGTCTTCAGGGTGAGGAGCGTAATATTATCGTGTTTTTCTTATACACTTGGTTTGTGGTCCTTTTCTAGCGCTTCCCTCAGAGTCGTGGTACTTCCGCATCCAGCGAGTGGGCAGGTGTGTCTAATCGTAGCGGTCGCTCCTGAACTATTCATTGCCAACTTCGGTGGCTAAATCGATTGCTTCCTTTGTGGTATCGATGGGCGATGATATCATACATAGGAAATGATGAAGCGAGAATGTGAAACGCTTACATGAGTAGTGAATAAAACTGAGTGGATGAGTAGAACGACGTGTTTCTCGAACATGAGTAAGTGACTTTCTGCAGTTTACAAGTTTCGACAGCGAGAGTCGATGGGAGATTACCGGATTAGCCGATAAGCCGGATCGGTACGCTACTTACGTGGTACCCTGTAACATAATGAGGTGGAACCCAGTGTAAGCAGTTCTCATGCAACCGTATCTCTCCGAGGAATACTGAAAAGTGTTGTTTCCACCTGTTGTGCAGTCATTTTTTGTGTCTTAGTTTCACAATATTGTGATATAATCCTACCTCGCATGAGTATTAAACATTTGAACACAAGACGACTAGAGCAACTCACAAACACTCAATGCGTTACATTAGTAACAAACAACTGTTTGACCATATTGGTGCCAAACATGTCCAGTTCGAATGGATGCGGCCGAATTGTTGTGACCAAGTGATCTGAATACCACAGGCTGTGAATACTTCGCCGGTTTATTTCAGTATCTCATCTCAAAAACAAACACATCTCAAGCTATCACGATTGTAACATAAATTTAGCTTGTATTGTGGCTGCACCCATCCATAAACCAAAATTGTTTCCAAAATTCCTTCATCATTTCTCTTTCTGTCTACGTAACAAGGTACCATGTAACACAAAACCGAAATGAATGAAGAACCAGTTGAAATTTGGTAATACGATGAAGTTTTTATCCCTCAACATTAAGTAAAATTAACACTTCGTTGTACAGCAGTAACGAAAATCTTTACTTCTTCTTCCAGTTCGCCTCTTTTCATTTCCTTCTTCCTTTTCTTCTACTTTGTTCTAATTTATTCACCACTCACTGGCCTGTCTCGATTTTTCCCGTTTGTTCATTAGGTTGACTCGTATTTTCAATTTGCCCACGCTCATACATTTCAAGTTCTCTTATCTGCCCTTCACCTCTACTTGTGACCCATTCTAAATTTATTTAACTCTATGCACAACTCTTCTACACACCTCGTCGTTAAGAAATGTAAGTGGTGTTTCATTATCTTGTAGCTGTTACTATCAGTTCTCAATTTGTTATTATTCGTTTCAGCCGCTCGAATCCAAAACTGTAGTCGCACACTTACGTTTGACACCAAATGACGCAAGTAATCTACTGATATAGCATGAAAACTGTCAATCTACTTACATTTAATACCAGAACTATATACAAAATCAGACGAATACAGTTAAACCGTCCTCACAAAATTATTGTTCTACATAAAACTGTGAGGTAAAACCAAAATTTCGAGATTTTATCAAATCAAGATGGCGTTTTAATAGTTCTTGAGATATTGGCTATCATGTTATAGTAATCGAAGACAACTGTTCATGTGTACATAACACTGATGAACAAATTGTGGAGATTTTGTCAGAAATAAATAACTCGATTTCTGGTAATGGAGAAAGTTTCATCACTGGTATTTATAGAGCGTGGGTGGGAGAAGTAGTTATCTAAGTTTGTAATCACCAAACCAGACTCCAATATTCTTGATTAAAAATATAGCCACTTCACTGTGTTTCACAATGAGGACAGATGTAAGTGTTGATAAGACATTAACAGTCCTTGTTAGAATTATGCGACAGGGCGAGGGTAGGCTACACTATCTGACCAAAAGTATCCAGATACCGCTGTCTAATATGGAACTGACTACTAGATGTCAGTAAAGGCGGACTAGCCACTATAAAAGGTGACAGGCAGTGTTACATTGTCAGCAGAGAAGCAAATGGGTCGATCAGGAGTGACAGTGGCTTCGAAAGTGGACTAATCATTGGATGTCATCTGAGTAACAAATCCATCAAAGAAGTTTCAGTCTCTCTAATATCGCCCAGTTCGACTGTTGGTGAAGTGAATGTGAAGTGAAAACGCGAAAGAACAACCACACAGGTAATCGCCATACGTCGTACCACATGCTCCTTCTGGCTCCTTGATTTCTCCCTCCTTACAATCTGCATCCGTCCTGTCTGCCTCTCCCCCACCCTCACCTACCTTGGCCTCACCATTGACCTTCACCTCACCTGGATCCCTCATCTCCACTCTATCCAATCCAAAGCCTACAACTGCCTCCGACTCCTCAAACTCCCCTCTGGCCGGACATGGGGATTGAACCCCTCTACCATCCTCCACACCTACAAATCCTTAATCCGTTCCATCCTCTGTTACGCCAGTCCTGCCTGGATATCTGCCCCCCCCCCCGCCCCCTCCAAATTCTATAAATCCCTCCAGATCCTTGAGTGCCATGCACTCTGCCTCGCCTTCCGTATACGCCTCCTGTCCCCCACACACATCCTCTATGACCTGATTCCTTTGCCCCATTTGCTCCTATTCCTCGAACAGATCTGTGTCCTCTACACCTCTCGCCACCTTGATCCCCCTCATGCCCTAGTTGCTCCTCTCCTCTCTAAACCTCACCGTCTGCTGCGCCTTCACTGTTGTATCCCCTCTACCCTACACCTTTACACCCTTCCTCTCCTTTCCCAAGGTAGCTACCGTCGACTCCTCCTCCTAGATGATGCCCTCTCTCCCTCCATTTATCCCTCCTATCAACTCTGATCCTCATTTCCCCCTCTCTTCCTCTGTCCTTTTCCTGGGCTACCTCTCCCCCCCTTCCATTCTTTTTTTACCTGCCTACCCTCTCTCTGCCTCCCTTCTCTCTCCCGAGTCCTTTTACATTCCCCTCCTATGCCTTTCCCCACTCCCTCTCGTGTGTGCCCTGCCCCCCCGCCCCTATGAGTCCTCTCCCTCCGTCAGTTCCCCCCCCCCCCCCACACTTCGTTTTTCCTCTCCTCCCCCTTTTCTTTTCCCACATCTGTCCAGGTCCACACCCCCCCCCTTCCCGCCCATCCGCCCTTGTCATCATCGTGCCAACTTTTTAGTGCAGTGTTTCAAGTGAGTTTTAAGCGTTGTGCGTCTTTTCAGAAGTGTTGCAAACGGAACTCACTCTGTCGCTGGGTGTTATTTTTATATCTCTTGCGAACGGAAACTATACTGTCGCTGTGTTTTTTTAATTCTCTGTCTACTATTTCGACTGTCTGCTTTTTCCAGTGTATTTTATTAGCATCGCCAACCCTTTGTTTTATGTTTTAACTTCCACAATTTTCCATCATTTTACAATTTAAGTCACCGTTTTAATCGCCTGCTTTTATTGTTTATTATCTTCTTCTTATGTTTTCAAAATTCTGTAGGCTGACGAGCGGCGTACTTAGTTGCTGCCAGCCCGCCCCCTTAGGGGGTAATCGAAACTCAATAAAGGAAAAAAAAGAACAACCACAGATAAACCACTACCAGAAAGACCGTAAGTACCTACGGACAGAGACCGTCGAGATTGCCGGTGGGTGCTTGTAGAAAGTCTTATGAAATCGAAGGAATCAACTACTCGTGGGTTCCAAAGTGCTCCCAACAGTCCATCATCTAGCCCGATGGTTGTGCGTAAGGAGTTAAAAACAATGGGTTACAACGGTCGAGCAGCTCCTCATAAGCCACACATTTCTGTAGTCAGTGATGAGCAATTCTTGAGGCGATACAAAGAGCGACGCCACTGAACAGTGAATGACGCAACGGGTGCTTTGAAGTGGTGAATGATCCTATACTCCGTGGGAAACCTATGGAAGGATTTGAAATGGCGAATGCCTGAAGGACGTTGCCTGCCGTAATGTGTAATGTCAGCACTGAACAGTGAAGTATGGTGCAGGTGGTGGTACGATATGGTGACGTTTCTCGTGGATGGGTTGTGGTCTCTATGGATAGCAACATCCCTGCCCAGAGTTCCGAGCTGATCTCACTGAAACAGATTTGGGGTATGTTAGAGCAAAGATTTCGCTCCAGCCCCTCTGCTTTTAGTTCTTGAGGACGAACTCGCTGCCATTCGTCCATAGACTTTCAACAGTCTCATTGAAAATGATTCCAGCAGAGCCTTACCCTTCATAAAGACGAAAGAGGGACACACCGCATATTAATGTCCGCTGGCAGACGTCCAGATACTTTTGATCAGGTAGTGTATGTACTATGTACTGGTCTCATATCGCGCCCTCATCCCGATCTCTCTCTCTCTCTCTCTCTCTCTCTCTCTCTCTCTCTGTGGTTGGTGACGACGTCAATACTAGGACAACATACATGGGCTCATCACAATCATGTACACGGCACCGTTACATGCAAGACACAACATTTACATTTTACAATGTACAGGTACACAGTGTGCACAAAACAATGAAAAGAATTCCGATATGCGTATCTCAACCGCTGCGCTACATCGTTGCTAACAGTGTCATACGACAGTCATATTTGTACCACTCAAACAGAAGAGGCACAGTCCGTGCACAGAAATACTGCAATAGCAGTATTTCACATTATCATCGCTATCACTTTGATCTAACCGTATTATTTAGCGCCCTCTGCTCACGGACTGTGTTATTTATTCAACCCTACGATTTCATAAATTGTCAATAAGAATTGCAGTCCATATCAGACGTTTGTGGCATGCTTTCATGTTCCGCCTCAATTCCATGCCTTTCAGCGTTCAGTCTGGAGCATAGCCCCTTATAAAATTCCTCCATTATCCCCTATTCAGTGCTAACATTGGTGCCTCTTCTGATGTTAACCTATTACTTCAAAATCATTCTTAACCGAATCCAGGTACCTTCTCCTTGGTCTGCCCCGACTCCTCCTACCCTCTACTGCTGAATCCATATGTCTCTTGGGTAACCTTGCTTCTCCCATGCGTGTTACATGACCCCACCATCTAAGCCTGTTCGCCCTGACTGCTACATCTATAGAGTTCATTCCCAGTTTTTCTTTGATTTCCTCATTGTGGACACCCTCCTGCCATTGTTCCCATCTACTAGTACCTGCAATCATCCTAGCTACTTTCATATCCGTAACCTCAACCTTGTTGATAAGGTAACCTGAATCCACCCAGCTTTCGCTCCCATATAACAAAGTTGGTCGAAAGATTGAACGGTGCACAGATAACTTAGTCTTGGTACTGACTTCCTTCTTGCAGAAGAGAGTAGATCGTAGCTGAGCGCTCACTGCATTAGCTTTGCTACACCTCGCTTCGAGTTCTTTCACTATGTTGCCATCCTGTGAGGATATACATCCTAAGTACTTGAAACCGTCCACCTGTTCTAACTTCGTTCCTCCTATTTGGCACTCAATCCGTTTATATTTCCTTCCCACTGACATTACTTTCGTTTTGGAGCTGCTAATCTTCATACCATAGCCCTTTCATTTATGGTCTAGCTCTGAAGTATTACTTTGCAAACTTTCAATCGAATCTGCCATCGCAACTAAGTCATCCGCATATGCAAGACTGCTTATTTTGTGTTCACATATCTTAATCTCACCAAGGCAGTCTATTGTTTTCAACATATGAACCATAAATAATATGAACAACAGTGGAGACAGGTTGCAGCCTTGTCTTACCCCTGAAACTACTCTGAACCATGAACTCAATTTACCGTCAACTCTAACTGCTGCCTGACTATCCACGTAAAGACCTTTAATTGCTTGCAAAAGTTTGCCTCCTATTCCATAATCTCGTAGAACAGACAATAACTTCCTCCTAGGATCCCGGTCATATGCCTTTTCTAGATCTATAAAGCATAGATACAATTCCCTGTTCCACTCATAACACTTCTCCATTATTTGCCGTAAGCTAAAGATCTGGTCTTGACAACCTCTAAGAGGCCTAAACCCACACTGATTTTCATCCAATTGGTCCTCAACTAATACTCGCACTTTCCTTTCAACAATACCTGATAAGATTTTACCCACAACGCTGATTAAAGAGATACCTCTGTAGTTGTTACAATCTTTTCTGTTTCCATGTTTAAAGATTGGTGTGATTACTGCTTTTGTCCAGTCTGATGGAACATGTCCCGACTCCCAGGCCATTTCAATTATCCTGTGTAGCCATTTAAGACCTGACATTCCACTGTATTTGATGAGTTCCGACTTAATTTCATCCGCCCCAGCTGCTTTATTGCACTGCAATCTATTGACCATTTTCTCCACTTCCTCAAATGTGATCCTACTTCCATCATCATTCCTATCCCATTCTATCTCGAAATATGAAACATTACTGATCGCATTTTCACCTACTTTGAGCAACTCTTCAAAATATTCTCTCCATCTGCCCAAGGTATCCACAGGATTCACCAGCAGTTTTCCTGACCTGTCCAAAATACTTGTCATTTCCTTCTTACCTCCCCTTCGAAGACTGCTAATTACACTCCAGAATGGTTTTCCAGCAGCTTGACCCATAGTCTCCAACCTGTTTCCAAAGTCTTCCCAAGATTTCTTTTTGGATGCTGCAATTATCTGTTTGGCTTTGTTTCTTTCTTCAACATAACTTTCTCTGTCTACCTGAGTTCTAGTATGTAGCCATTTTTGATACGCCTTCTTTTTCCTTTTACAGGCTGCCTTGACTGTGTCATTCCACCAAGCTGTTTGCTTCATCCTACTTTTACACACTACTGTTCCAAGACATTCTTTAGCCACTTCTAGTACTGTGTCCCTGTACCTTGTCCATTCCTTTTCCAATGATTGTAATTGACTACATTCAACTAACTGGTACCTTTCTGAGATCGCTGTTATGTACTTGTGCCTGATTTCCTTATCCTGAAGTTTCTCCACTCTTATCCTCCTACATATGGACCTGACCTCCTGCACTTTCGGCCTCACAATCCTAATTTCACTGCAGATTAAATAATGATCAGTGTCATCAAAGAATCCCCTGAATACACGTGTGTCCCTCACAGCCTTCCTGAATTCCTGATCTGTTATTATATAGTCAATGACAGATCTGGTTCTCCTGCCTTCCCAAGTATACCGGTGAATGTTCTTATGTTTAAAAAAGGAGTTTGTGATTACTAAGCCCATACTGGCACAGAAAACCAAGAGTTGTTTCCCGTTCCTGTTGGCCTCCATATCCTCTCCAAATTTACCCATAACCTTTTCATACCCTTCTGTTCGATTTACAATCCTGGCATTAAAATCACCCATGAGCAGAACACTGTCCTTGTCCTTTACTCTAACAACTACATCACTGAGTGCCTCATAAAAACTATCCATCTCATCTTGATCTGTCCCTTCACAATGCGAATATACTGACAAAATCCTAATTTTCTTGGAAGACACTGTCAAATCTATGCACGTCAGTCGTTCGTTTGCATACCTTATTGCAACTACGCTGGGTTCCATTTCTTTCCTGATGTAAAGCCCTACACCCCATTGTGCTATTCCTGCTTTGACTCCTGACAGGTAGACGTTGTATTCTCCCACTTCCTCTTCTTTCTCACCCCTTAGCCGAATGTCACTAACAGCTAAAACGTCCAGCCCCATCTTACTTGCAGCCTCTGGGCCAGCTCTACCTTCTTCCCAGAGTAGCCCCCATTGATATTAATAGCTCCCCATCGCATTACCATTTGTTTTGCAAAGTCGTATCTTTGGAGTCCCTTGTTTGTCAGTTAGAGGTGGGACTCCGTCACCTCCAAAGGTCCGAGGCATTTTGCTCTGATTGTTGCCAGCATCATATTTAAAGTACCAGGGAAGCAGGTTGCTAGCCTTACTTGCCCCGAGTCCCATTGGGTTTTAGCCCTAACGGTTGAGGGACTAACCGGTGGATTTGGTTGTCTTTGCCGTATGAGCACAAAGGTGACTACGACTCAGAATATGTCCAGATGCCCAGCCTTATTCCAAAGTAAATGGTATCCCGACTGTCGGGACCACTTACTTGGCCATTCATACGTTGCCCGTGGTTCATGAACTAGGACATGACTACAGGAACCCACACCATGAACCAGTAAACTGAGAAATTTGAAATAAAAATTTAATGTTCGGAAAATAATATTGAAATGTTCAATGATGTAAAAAAGTACGTTTTAAAGCAAGTAATCAGTACACAGCAACTATCAAAAGCGACCACCGCCAATGTCAGTAAGTGTGCTGATAATTCATTGACAAAACTGAACTCTAGGTTAAAAATTATTTCGGTCCATTCCCATCCGTACTTTTGCGCTGTGCTCTTCCAAGTGTGCATTTCATGGGTAATTTGACAGATGGGTGATGATGAATCTTCTACCACATTATTCAACATCTTCCCAAATTCTACTGTGTGGACTCCCAATCTTTCCGCTGCTTGAACAACAGAATATCTAGTAAGTACCAGTCACCGACGATGAATTTATTCCAATTAATTGGAATTCGTTCCGCTTCCCGGTAAATACTTCCTTTTGCAGCATAAGTTAAACACATGCCCATAAGCTCCTGTAATGAGTAATGATCCATCACCAACTAGTCATGAATCGTAAATAGTGGCAAATTCCATCCTGAACGCGTGACAGACGCTGTGCATTGTTTTTCAAGGTAATTTTGCCAATTCCGATGTCGTAGGCATTTGTTTGTTATGAAACATAAATAGCTAGCGATCACGTACGTGCCCAAAAGGCATTGCTCAGTTAAGACTTCTGTTTATTTACACCTTTTGGTTTGGGACACCCTGTTGAACATACCAAAGGAAAGGAAGGAAGAGAGCAACCAGAGTGTTTGCTATAGATATGTTACTATACAACAAACAATGAAGAAACTGATGTACACATCCAGGCACCGGATTGACGTCTTCAAGTGGAAAGCGAATCAAAATTATATTGCTCCATGAGGTGCTCTTAGTATGCAGTCAACCTGGGATAATGATCACCGACACTCTGTGGTCCGTACGGCGCCGCCGGAGCCTCGCACGATGGAAAGATAATCTGCGGAGTCATAAAGCCGTGTCTGGCAGCTCCTGAGCCGGATGCAGCAGCAGGCGTGCATAAGAAGTGGCCACGTGGAACCCACACAGCGGTCGCACATTTTTTGCCATCGTCGTTCGCGCCGCGCTAATTCTTTTTAAGTCGTTGCCGGCTTCCCCAGGCCTTTCCAGGCTTCGTGCACGACTCCCCGCCTGGGTGTGGCGGACGTAGAATATTAAGAGCTGCCGCTTCACCTCTGATGCTTGTGCACTTGGCGATGCGATATCAAGTCTAGTACATAATGACCACGCTGCTCACGAGGAAACATCGTGACTATTGTTACTTACATTACAAAAACGGCAAAAGAGTCGTGACTGCTTACTATTTACTTTTGTCGTGTTGCTGTAAGCTTCGCCAGTGACCCTCCCTGATAGCTGCTTGCATTAGCGCGCCGCTTCCGGGATTCGAGGAGGTACGCCGGGCCTGGATTGCATCCGCCCGATGGGTTAAAGACTAGTGCCGTTTGCCGACCCTGCTGGGGTGTGGCTTTTACGGGGTTTCCCACATCCAACTAGATGAATACCGCGTTGGTACCCACTTTCCAAGTCACTCACACGATTTTCAAACATTTCGAATACGTTCTTTCCCATTAGGGGAAGAGGTGGTGACAGGAAGGGCATCCGGTTATCCCATACCACTTAACATTAGAAAGTTCAGATAGACATGCCGACCTCGCGAAGATGCGGGATAAAAGCCAGAAAGAAGGCTGTAAGTTGTAACAATATTAAGCGTCGCGGTGCTGTGTACTTTTATTTGCAATTAAAATTAGCAACGTATGTTACATACACTGTGTGGCCCTCAACAAGTTTCAAATTACTTCCTCTAATTTAATCTTCAGTGACAAATGTGTCGTCAACCATGCGTCTATGACTTACGGCATATGGAAGTTTGGTTCTGGCCGTGATTCGTGCACGGATAGCCAAATAGTAAGACGACTGCCCGCCATAAGCGGGAAATCCAGGTTCTAATGCCGGTCTGGTACAAATTTTCACTGTCGTCATTCCATTCTACAGCTGATGGTAGTCATTATTTGCAATTGAGAATCTGATGTCTTGCTTCAATCTAGTCACAGATGAATAGAGGGACAAGATGAAACTCGATACTGACCCATTGACCAATGCTCCTGAACAGTTCTAAGTTGGACGATGAGCTTAAAGACCAATTCGGTGGGTCGGTTATTATCAACAGTATCAAATTCTCTCACTCTATGAGACAGAAAGGGGAAATTTATGACTTGAGACCTCCTGCACCACAGGTAGTATCCTAGTACTCACGTATCTATATCCAATTTATTCTGCATTGCCTTACCATTGAGGTTCTCATCACGGAACAGAACACATATTATGTTAAGAGAAACAACGTTGGATTTGTCTTAAATGCTGCAGCTGTACCATTACAACCACTACGATAGAAAACATACCTATAAACTATCTCTCCCAAAAGTTTCTTGGCACCTTAGTGGACCTTAATAAGCGGTGTGTCCAACCTTCACCTGTACAACACCTAGAAAGCAAGAGAAAATTTCAATAAAGTGTGTGAATATCTACGGAGGAATGGCAGCAATTTCTTCCTCAAGAACCGAAACAAGGGAGTAATGGTGGACGCTGTGGTCTAAAGCCAAGTCGACTGTCTACTTTATCCGAAGGATATTCCATTGGATTGAAGTCGGGACTCTGGCCACGCCACAGCATTTCGGGAATGTTATTGCCCACGGAACATTGCCATACATATGTTGCTGTATGTCACGGTGCATTTCATGCTTACACAATCATAATCTCCGCAGCATACAATGCTGTAAAATGCGTTCATATCTTTTCGCATATAGTGTTTTCTAAATCGCGATAAAAGGATCATAACCTAGACACGAAAAACACCCCCATACAGCAACGCCAACTCCTTTGAACTTCACTCTCGTCACTGTACATTGTGGAAGGTAACGTATGACGGGTTGCTTTCTGATGTCGACACAAACAACCATTGTCTCTAAATCGTTCATTTACTGTACGCAGAACAAAAAAAAAAAAAAAAAAAAAAAAAAAAAATTGGTTCAAATGGCTCTGAGCACTATGGGACTCAACATCTGTGGTCATAAGTCCCCTAGAACTTAGAACTACTTAAACCTAACTAACCTAAGGACATCACACACATCCATGCCCGAGGCAGGATTCGAACCTGCGACCGTAGCAGTCGCGCGGTTCCTGACTGAGCGCCTAGAACCGCGTACGCAGAACACAATACTATAAAATGTGTTCATATACTTCCGCATTTAGTGTTTTCTTAAGCGGAATTGTACCGCACCTTAACCACGGAAAACGCTCACATACCGTAACACAACCTCGTCCGTACTTCACTGTCAGTGCAAAGCATGATGCCAGGTAACGTTCTCCGGGCATTCGCCTAACCCCAAACCTTTCGTAGGGTAAGTCGTGATTCATAATTGCAAATCGCTTGTTTCCGGTCATCCGCTATCCAGTGGCTTCGCACTTTACACCACCTCAAGCGTCGCTTAGTGCCGACGAAAAAAATATGTCCCCTCTGGGGACTGCTCGACCATTTGACCCCAATCTTTTCTACTACCTATCTACAGCTGGTCTGCTGGTAGCACTTTGGAAGTCGCCAGAGTGATTCCTTCAGATTGTTTCGTGCGATTTCATACATGCAGCCTCTGTATTGCTCCACGATGATGTCTATAACTACAATATTAGAAGGAAAAGTGCCCATATTTCCCACAGTTAAAGCTGTCACTGGCACAGAAAGGACATCAATACGCAACAGGAAAAAAAAAAAGGTATGACTGGCAGAGAAGCAAGTTTTAACTCGCATTTAAAGTCATTTCTCCTTGTATTTTGCTGATGAATTTCTACTTAAAAACTGGCGAAAAATGTTGTAGTTGCATAAGTAGGACTAAAAATATCGTGTTAATTAGTAAGCGCGTATACATATCCTGTGACCTGACTCGTTCCACATCATTTCCATAAAAGAATCGTTCAAATGGTATATATGGCACATGTAACAAACTGACGGTTCGTATCGGCCAGTGCATTAGGACTGGTAGATCTTCTTTTAGCTGTGGTTGTTTCTTCCCCTTTCCACTTCTCAATCTCATCACTAGCAGCCAACTTTGAAACCTTTAGAGAGGTAGAAATGACCCTGATGGATTTTTTACACCATCCTGTGACCACGACCAAAGTCATTAGGCTCTCCTGACCCACCCATTCTTCTGTTGCACCTCCCTGTCTGCTTTTATACTGGTGGTTTCATAACTGTAAGCTCTTATATTATTTCTGAGTTCAAGATCACACTGACTGTGGAATGGTGCTGAATCGGTGCTTCAGGTCAAACTGCGGTTCAGAAAGTGGAAATGAAACATCATACTCAGGGACATGATGTCAGCTGAAGATTTGAGAAATTAATGCCCTGCTAGCAGCTTTCCACGTTATGAAACAACTTTTTTGAAAGAACTAATAAACAATACAGTATTGTACCCTAAGGACAAACCCAGGGGGGTTGTGCAACCGTTGACAGACTGGTCTTATTTTCTGAAGGGTCAAGCTCAAATCTCCATGATACCTCTAAACTACACCAAACAAATGACGGAAAGGTAGATGTTATAAAGTCTCCGCCGACTACTTGTCCCATCCTTGACAAATAAATCTGTAAATATGTAAATGCACGTATTTATTAATTAAGCTTTTTCTTCATAAAGTGTAATTGCATGTCGTGACAAATTGTTAAAATGGTCTTCGGATTAATAAAAATACTAAGACTGTCACGATTACAACATCGTTCCAGAATGTCTCTTCTATTAGAAAACGACTTTGTTTTTAACGAATTTGTCTTCTTCTTCTTTCTGATTTATTCAAAATGTATTCTTTTCTGTCGTGAATATGGTTGTAATTAGGCTGTTTAGGTTTTTATGTTGGTAACGCCACGTAGCGCTCTGTATGAAAATCACCGACTGTGCTGTGTGTCTGTGGCTGGTTGGCATTGTTGGAATATTCTCTATTGAAGCGTTAGGCAGTTGGATGTGAACAGCACATAGCGTTGCGCAGTAGAAGGTGAGCCGCCAGCAGTGGTGGATGTGGGGAGAGAGATGGCAGAGCGGACGATCTGGACGTGTGTCCGTCAGAAAAAGGAAATTTGTAAGACTGGATGTCATGAACTGATATATATATATATATATATATATATATATATATATATTATGACTTTTGAACATTGTTCTCTATCAAAATCTTTCATTTGCTAACTATGCCTATCAGTAGCTAGTGACTTCAGTAGTTAGAATCTCTTATTTAGCTGGCAGTATTGGCGCTCGATGTATTGCAGTAGTTCGAGTAACGAAGATTTTTGTGAGGTAAGTGATTCATGGAAGGTATAGAGCCATTCTATTGTAGGGATTATTGAAAGTCAGATTGCGTTGCGCTAAAAATATTGTGTGTCAGTTTATTGATGATCAGAAAAAGGGAAGAGAGAAATGTCTGAGCACGTTCAGTTTTGCTCAGCTGTTTGAAAATCAAATAACGTAAGAGGTTCACAGGCACTGTAATTTATAATTTTCCAAAGGGGACATTTCACGGTCTCCATTACCTTCTTCTAAATACTTCAAATAAAGTTATCGTTTCTCTCAATTTTTTTTCTCTTTTCCAGCTCGCATGTCATTTCCATTCCATGAATTCCTTAATTAAATATGTCGAAATTCAGTTTTAGTAGAGTCTACAAGTTTATTGGGCAACGGCCTTGCCACAGTGGATACACCGGTTCCCGTGAGATCACCGAAGTTAAGCGCTGTCGGGCGTGGCCGGCACTGGGATGGTGACCATCCAGCCGCCATGTGCTGTTGCCATTTTTCGGGGTGCACTTAGCCTCGTGATGCCAATTGAGGAGCTACTCGACCGAATAGTAGCAGCTCCGGTCAAAGAAAACCATCATAACGACCGGGAGAGCGGTGTGCTGACCACACGCCCCTGCTATCCGCATCCTCAACTGAGGATGACACGGCGGTTGGATGGTCCCGATGGGCCACTTGTGGCCTGCAGACGGAGTGCTACAAGTTTATTCGGAAATAGAATTTTTTATTTGTTTTGTTCGTAATATTCTCTGAGAATGGATGTAATAGCGGATAAGTTACTACAAAAGGAGTTATATGACAGGGAAGAGGAAGATTATTCTGTTATTAATGGAAATGCCTCTCTGAAATCTTAGACCAGCCAGGAATTTCAACGCGCTATCTGATACAAATACCGTATTAAATTGCTATACAACTTTATGACGTTACTAAAAATTGTGAAATATTTACGGAAAACAGAGTAGTGCTAAAAGTTTGTATAGACGGTCTAGCAGCTGCTTGCTTTAAGCCAGTGGGTGGACGTCTCAACAGATTTACTGAGACTTCGCTTTCAAAGCTAAAATTATCAGATTTAGTAGGACTGCACAAATCCTTCACCCTCAATTTTCATAACGTCTGCTATCATGAAGATTTGCATCCCGTACCTGAATGTTATAACCAAATTCGATGATTTAGTGGCCTGAGAATATTTTAGTTAGGTTCTCCAAAGCACTATCAACTGAAAATTGTGATCTATATCTAGGTTATTACCCTGTTCTCAGTAGGAGCACCGCAACTGCTGATCGGGTGCTTTGTCGAACTGCTGGAGGGATTGCAATCGTTTGCTTTGATCGTGATCGTTGTAGAAATATAGTACGCCAGAGATTCTGAACAGTTTTATTAAGTCAAAATTGCAACGAAATTTATAGCGTTAATCGAGGTTACTGATAATGTTTCCGTCACTGCTGGCTATGGTGATTTCCTCCAGGTTGCCCCATTCTTCTGAAGGAATATCGAGGGCAAAAGCTTCATGAAAACGAAATGTATGTGAAGTGACCAGCCGCGTTTATGTTACTCAACACTGTTGCCAAACCCCTAAGAGAAAATCCCACAGAAAGACGTTCGAAAATATGCTGTTTTGCATTGAAGTAAATTAGATTGTACCGATATTAAATTATATTTCTGGGTGGTAAAAGGAATGCAATTAAAATGTTACTTGTAATATTATTTACCTACCACACATTTTAATATCGTATAAGATAACAAAAGATAATAAGAGAAATCGGGCCTCGCACAGAAGAATTTAATTACGCGTTTTTCGCGCGTGCCGTTCGAGATTGGAACGGTAGAGAGACAGCTTGAAGGTGATTCATTGAACCCTCTGCCAGGCACTTCATTGTGAATAGCAGAGTAATCACATAGATGTAGATGTAAATGAAGTGTTAACTGCCTCACTGAAATACAGATATCTATCGGTGCATCAGGCTGAAGGTCGAATTCTGTGATCGATAGAAATGAAGGAACGATTGCTGTTGTGCTCCAAATGTCTATAGCTCTCGAAAATGCAGCCTAAGCTATTGGCAGAAAATTATCTGTATCACTCTTGTATGCAGCCATAGTTCCTATTTTACTTAAATTTCCATTACAAGCAACGCTTTCCTATCCGACATTAAGTCCTGCGTTTATTGTAATTATTGAATTTAACACTACTGAAGATATATTACTTCGTGGTTTGCTTTTTACAATTTTTGTGGGACTAAAAATTCTTCCTGCCTCTGCATTTCACTATGGAAAAAGTTTACATCCATTGAACATTCAAACGGTTTACATCCAACCTGAAACATCTGGAGAAATTGCCATCTCATGCCGGAGACGCAGGATCTCATAAGCTTTTTCCGTTAAGTAGATGTTGCATTTTGCCACTGAAGTTCTACCTTTTGCTATCGTTTCGCTGGGGACTTGTAGATGTTCCGTTATTGGTGTAAGTAATTCTTTGAGCAGTCGTAAAGAATTGGGGACTGACAGCTGAAGAAGGAAAGTGATGCAACTTTTTCCTAAATTTAGATTCTTCCTCTGTAGACAGTCTTGTATTGTATAATTTTTTCTGAGCTTCGAATGCTAAATATGCACGATAACGTAAGCAGGTTTCAAGATTCTCAATCAGGAAACACTTTATGCATATAGGGAGAATGAATTTCTTTGCAGTGCCCTCCACTAAAATAGTTAAGTTCTCCAATAATTTAGAAGGATTTGCAACCTGCGCTTCGAACTGCGTATTCATCCTCCGCACTTTGGCCAAAATTGGACGAAGAAAAATGAGATACGTGCAATTTTTCGACCTCGCGATACCACACATGCAAGGGAGGTCAAACCATTGCTCTACAATTCGAGCAACTGCACTTTCCATCGAAAGTTATCTAGTGCGACATACCTCAACTACTTTTATAGGCTCGTGTCCATCGTATATTGTGTCATACAGGACTTTGCACATGCACAGAGTACAATGGAAAGTGCTACTTATAATTTCTCGTACTAGAAATTCATTGGCAAAAACTCTGAAGCTGATGCAATCGTTAACTGTAACGATTGACTTGCACATCGTATCATGATGACTCTGAAACGTTTATTTCGCAACCTGTCACAGACTCCGTCGGGAATCTCAGTCATCTCCCTTTCATGTTCTTTATTTTCAGTCCCTTATCACGTAATGTGCGCAGAAAACGGGCACCCGTCACGGTTTTGTAGCTCAGAATGTGAAAAAAATGCGAAAGACAAACCCATTTAATACGACTGAAATACACTGTGGCAATTCTCAGCCTTTTTCTAACACTGATGTCATTAGATTCATCAATAAGAATATTAAAAGCTCTATGTCCTATATCCTGCGATAACAGTTTTGCAAAATGAGGTGCCAAGATGTGCTTTACTAAAGCACTGACTTTGTTCTATGGATTTTAATTCCTGCTGCAGGTGAACTATAGTTGAACAAACGTCTGATAAAATGCACTGAGCTCATCAATATTGTGTATTATTGTCGTTGTTGGAAACAGAATGCTACTCGACCTGTAGCGAGACCCAGCGGGGATACCCTTTCCATGCTACAAACAGCAGCTGGCCAATGCGTTTTGATGTCGGAACGCCAGAAGACAATGAACTGATGGAGGTTCAGTAGTATATTTTATTCTTCTGCTTATTGATAAGGCACATGTTAGATGTGGACAGAAATTTACGCTGAACTTAAAACAACGCAAGAAAAGTCCCGTCATGAGAGACAAATAAGCTAGAAATCCAGCTAGGTGGGATTAATTTTTTTCAAAGCAAACGCGTCAATGAAATAAGCCACATGTTCACATGTAGCGGTAAAGAAGGTAGACTGGCAGCCCTGTTGTTCACTACTATTTGCAATAAAAAGGAAGACTGTGTTAGGAATGACTGCAAGCACTGGACATACATCTACATACACGCCACTGTACAGCGTATCTCGTCGACTGCTCCAGACAGAAAACGCTTTATGAAACTTCCTGGCAGATTAAAATTGTGTGCCGGACCGAGACTCGAATTCGGGACGTTTTCCTCGAAGTTTGGAAGGTATGAGACGAGCTATTGGCGGAACAGAAGCTATGAGGACGGGGCGTGAGTTGTGTGCATGGGTAGCTCAGTCGGCAGAGCACTTGCCCGTGAAAACCTGAGTCCGAGTTTCGATCCGGCACACAGTTTTCATCTGCCGGGAAGTTTCATATCAGCGCACACTCCGCTGCAGAGTGAAAATTTCAGTTAGAAAATTCTTTATTCATCTTAACTAAGAGCTTCAAGTAGCAAAAGTAGACAATGTCAGCCGATGCAAGAGCTCAAAATACCTCAGTTCAGGTAACTAGTTTCGCTTTGAACATGATGTTTTAACTAACGTGAACTAAAACATTTATAAAATATATTTTAACTTTCAAAATACTTTGCTTTGGCAAAATCTAATTTCAGATTTGTACTTATCAAGTGAAAAGCCATTATATGACAAACATAAAAAATTCTGTACAATTTTTGTTTTATAATTTTGGGAGTGATTCTCGTTTTCTTTGTTATGAGACCTTATATCCTCATCTTAACATGTTAAGCAAGTTCAGGTAACATATTATTAGCATGACCTGGATGAAAACATGATTTGCAGTATACATGTTACACCAGTTTTTCTTGTGATGGACTGATTGTTTCTTAAATTTCGATTTCAGTTCAGTTTTAAATTATTTATTACATGCATAAAGCAGAGCATATGTATGTATGTCTGAGATCTCCTCCCATTGCCCTGAAACGATTTTAACCAAATTTGGCACAGCAACAGCAAGCCTCACGAGTGTCAGCACTGTAGTGTTTCTAATTTCCTAGCTCAAATAAGTTATATATATATATATATATATATATATATATATATATATATATATATAGGGTGATTCAAAAAGAATACCACAACTTTAAAAATGTGTATTTAATGAAAGAAACATAATATAACCTTCTGTTATACATCATTACAAAGAGTATTTAAAAAGGTTTTTTTTCACTCAAAAACAAGTTCAGAGATGTTCAATATGGCCCCCTCCAGACACACGAGCAATATCAACCCGATACTCCAACTCGTTCCACACTCTCTGTAGCATATCAGGCGTAACAGTTTGGATAGCTGCTGTTCTTTCCCGTTTCAAATCATCAATGGTGGCTGGGAGAGGTGGCCGAAACACCATATCCTTAACATACCCCCATAAGAAAAAATCGCAGGGGGTAAGATCAGGGCTTCTTGGAGGCCAGTGATGAAGTGCTCTGTCACGGGCTGCCTGGCGGCCGAACCATCGCCTCGGGTAGTTGACGTTCAGGTAGTTACGGACAGATAAGTGCCAATGTGGTGGCGCTCCATCCTGCTGAAATACGAATTGTTGTGCTTCTTGTTCGAGCTGAGGGAACAGCCAGTTCTCTAACATCTCCAGATACTGTAGTCCAGTTACAGTAGCACCTTCGAAGAAAAAGAGACCAAAAACTTTATTGGCTGAAATGGCACAGAAAACGTTCACCTTAGGCGAGTCACGTTCATACTGAGTTGTTTCCCGCGGATTCTCAGTGCCCCATATACAGACATTGTGACGGTTGACTTTCCCGTTAGTGTGGAAAGTTGCTTCATCACTAAACACAATCTTTGAAACGAAAGATTCATCTGTTTCCATTTGAGCAAGCATAAAATCACTGAAATCGATTCTTTTAATCTTATCAGCTGCAGACAGTGCTTGAACCAATTTCAGACGATAAGGTTTCATAACTAACCTTTTTCGTAGGAGTCGATTTTCCTGGGCTGCGAACAAATGCTTGCTGGATGCGTGCTACATTTTCATCACTCGTTCTCGGCCGTCCAGAACTTTTCCCTTTGCACAAACACCCATTCTCTGTAAACTGTTTATACCAACGTTTAATACACCACCTATCAGGAGGTTTAACACCATACTTCGTTCGAAATGCACGCTGAACAACTGTCGTCGATTCACTTCTGCCGTACTCAATAACACAAAAAGCTTTCTGTTGAGCGGTCGCCATCTTAGCGTCAACTGACGCTGACGCCTAGTCAACAGCGCCTCAAGCGAACAAATGTACAACTAAATGAAACTTTATAGCTCCCTTAATTCGCTGACAGATAGTGCTTAGCTCTGCCTTTTGTCGTTGCAGAGTTTTAAATTCCTTAAGTTGTGGTATTCTTTTTTAATCACTATATAGATATATATATACAAAAACGCGTTCTTTCAAGCCCTTCATCCTGATGACAGGCACATTGTGTGGGAATAGTAGTGACCTGCTAAGTCTACATGCTTTGCAGGGCAGCCTACATGTCAGGGGAAAGCTACAATTTTCTGGACACTGACAAGTAGGCTGCCTTGCATGATGCATGTGTTGTGTTAGTGTAGTATCATTAGGCAAGACGTTGAAAGTGGCCCTCAAGGCCATGTGGGAATTTGTCTCAGCAGCAGTTGTCAAATATGACCAACTGTGACATTCTGCAATGGAATATGTTGTCCCAGTATCTGGTTGTCTAGGTTGGCTCCACTTTAACTGACACAACAGGTAGAAACATAAAATGTTAAGGTCCAGCGACCAGGCGAGCTATGTACTTGGATAATATCACCCAATCCTATGGCCAGGATATATGTTGTGGAGATGCCTCCTCACAGAAATGTGGGAGTGAGTTGGAGCAACTTCATTTAATATTCTCATTAGGCTTCAACCTACCAAAGCTATGTCATCCTATAGGGGAGGCAGGGCCTCAGGAAGTTGCAGATACGCCTTGCCTTTGAGGCGTTGTAGTAGGTCGCTGAGTCCACAACATGGTTGCCACTAATTCATGCTCACACACTGAGACTGAACTGGTGGTGTTTTTCCACTGCCACCATACCATGAGGATTCTCTGTAGTTCACAGCTGGGTATTGTAAATTTTGATAATGTCATCCCTCACAAAGGTAGCTTCATTTGTGCATAGGACAGATGACACACATCACAGAACCATGATGGCCTGGGCATGAACCAGCGACAAATCCGTCGCTGCTGAGGCGAATCAGTAGATAATAAGGCCTGTGTGGGTTGTAAGTGATACAGGTGGTGGCAGTGGTCATGTAGCAAGTTCCACACGGGCATCTGTCTTACACCATGAAGGCAGGCCAACTGCCTGGTGCTGACACTAGGGTCATATGTTCACCACCTATACCCCTACAGCTTTTGTACATGTTGGGTCATCCACCTTTCTATGTTACCCATTCATGTAAATGAACCTGTCTCACACAAACTATGAAGTGCTGGCGCAAACTGTTCGTGGTGCAGTTCCTGTCGGCAGTGATACTTTTTCCAGATCAGTCCTTCCACCACCCACCTGTAACCGATTGTCTATTCATATGTAAAGACCACACAGACCTCTTTCTGACTGGTGAACCGGACACCATCCCTCAGCGCTGCACTGCATGTGTCCTCACTAGAGTGAGTCGGCAACACCACATAGTGGATGACCCCTAGTTCCGATGTATGAGAGCTTCGCTCACGTCATGGCCAATGTCATTGCCCTCTTGACAGTGGAGCCGAAACACTAGTACAGACACAGATATTCTCACATCTGTGATACGTTGTCACGTTTGTTTTCAGTTACTGAAACGTGCACTTACAAAGACCTCTCCTCTCCAGTTTCTGGTGGCAGTACCTCCCTTGGAACGCATTTCCAACCATTTGTCCGAGATTTGTGCTCCTTATATTCTAAGGAATCGACGAAATAAATCTTGGGTGAAATGCCTGGTATGAGTGTGCATAGGACTCAATATTTCGGCAATCGACCACGTTGCCTTCATCAGGTACGCTGATGTACTGACCACCGGTGGGCCGGCGCCATGTATATATAGGACAATCCCCCTCCTGCTCCTCCATCAGGTGCTTCCCATGAGTCAGTGCGATCCGCGCCCCGAGCACAGTGCAGATGTAGCGTCCGTTATCCCGCCGTCTGGGCGATGCGTCCTAGGTCTTCTCGTTCAGGAGGGTCTGCCGGCACCGCTCTCCTTATTCTTCCCTCCTCCCCCGAAGTCGGTACACTCTGGGAAATATCCTTTTTCTTCTTAATCCGGGTGATCGCGGGTTCCCATGCCTTGCTAAGGATGTAACCGCTGTCACAATTTAGTTGTGGCTCCCTTACTCTGACCACTATGGCTTCTTTCGTGACACAGTTCCAGTATTTGGAAGTCTGTGTCAGGACCTTGGTTTGGTCATAATCCGTGCTGTGGCATGTGGCATGTTCAGGCAATGCTCAGCGATTGCCGACTTACTGGGCTGTTGCAGTCTAGTGTGCCGTTTATGTTCTCGGCATCGGTCCTCATTGGTACGAATGGTCTGCCCTATGTATACGCTACCGCATTGGCAAGGTATCTGATAAAACCCTGATTTACGTAGACCAAGGTTGTCCTTGACTCTACCAAGAAGGCTCTTGGTTTTTCTTGGAGAACGGAAGATGGTTTTCACTTGGTGTTTACGTAAAATGCGTCCAATTTTTCCGGATAAGGCCCCACAAAACGGAATAATAGCCAAGGCCGCCTCCTCCTGAGGTTCATCCTCAGTTTCCGCCGGTGCTGCAGATGTGGGATGAGAGCCTTCCGAATTGACCCTTCCTTGTAACCGTTCCTCCGAAATACGGTCTTCAGATGGTCCAATTCTTGTTGGAGACTGTCCCTGTAGGAGATGGTGTGGGCTCTGTGTACAAGAGTTATGAGCACGCCATTCTTTTGCGCCAGATGGTAGCAGCTATCCGCATGTAGGTACAAATCGGTGTGAGTCTTCATCCTATACAAGCTGTGGCCCAAAGAGCCGTCAGCTCGTCTTCTAATCAAAACATCTAGGAAAGGGAGCATCCCATCCGCTTCGATCTCCATGGCGAACTTAAAATTGTCGTGTCTGGAGTTGAGATGTGTGGGGAAGTCTACCAGTTTATCTCTTCCATGTGGCCAAATAACGAAGGTATCATCCACATATCTAAAGAAACAGGTGGGTTTTAGATGTGCTGATTCAAGTGCTTACTCCTGGAAATGTTCCATGTACATATTTGCGACAACGGGTGAGAGTGGGCTCCCATGGCTACTCCTTCTGTCTGCTCGTAGTATTCACTGTCAAATAAGAAGTAAGCTGATGTCAGAACATGTCTGGAAGGGTTGGTGGTCTCTTCGTCAAATTTCTGGGTGATGAGTTCCAAGGATTCTTGTAACGGAACTTTAGTGAATAGAGATACCACGTCGAAGCTCACCAGTATGTCAGATTCCTTAAGTGCAAGGTTGTTGATGCGTCCCAGGAAATCCACGGAGATATGGATATGGTGTGTACATCTCCCAATGTAAGGGCTAAGCAGTTGTTTGAGGTGCTTGGCGAGAAGGTACGTTGGGGCACCAATATTGCTGACAATGGGACGTAACGGAATCGATTCCTTGTGCACTTTTGGCAGTCCGTAAAGTCTAGGAGGAACAGCAGTCCACGGGCGTAGCTTCCTGGTAATCTCGTCAGGGAAGTCGGAATCCTTGAGAAGCGACAGAGTCTTCCTTTCGATCCTCTTGGTAGGATCGGTGTCAATCTTGCGGTATGCGCTGTCACCAAGTAGGCCCCGCATCTTCTCAGCATAATCCTGTCGGGATAGGATCACTGCTGCGTTGCCCTTGTCTGCAGGTAATATTACTATGTCTGGATCTTCTCTTAGCTCCCATATGCCGGCCCTCTCCCTGTAGGAGATGTTCGGTTTCATCAGCTTTGTTTTGGTTAGATCTCTGCAGGTTTCGCGACGAACTTCTTCAGCAGCTTCAGGTGGAAGTCGAGCAGCTGTTTGTTCCAATGTGCTAATGATGTCAGCAATGGGTACATCTTTAGGAGACGGCGTGAAATTCAATCCTTTCTTAAGAACCGAAATAGCGTCATCATCCAGTTCCTTGTTAGTGAGATTGATGATGGTCTTTCCACTGCCATCAGGAGGTTGTTTCTCCGATGTACGTTCAAACTTCGATGCCTGTCGTTCGGCTGACTTCCTCTGGGTTGAGTCCGCTGTGGCCCATGTGACACCATCAACCCAATCCCACGTCCAGGGGTTGAACCGGTGGCCAGTTGTAGGTGTAACTGTAGGAGTTCTTTGTTGGTACTGTCCAGGCGCCACTGCATGAAGCGAACTCTCTTTCGTACGAAAGCTAGGCTGGCACGTTTCTTGATTCTTCTGGCCGCCGCTGAGTCGATGTGATGCTTGACCTTAGCAAAATTCGGTACCACTCGCTCTTCTCGGCACTTCATAAGAAAAACAAAAGAACTCAATAGACGACTTCTCCTATGACGCAGCTTGGCGATCATTTTCATGCTGCGATACATCTCCTCCCCTTAGGGGTATGTATTATGATTCTTCAATTTCTCCAGGTGTATTTTATGACGAAATATATCTAGGGTGAACAGCGTGGTATGAGTGTGCATAGGATACAATATTTTGGCAATCGACCACGTTGCCTTCATCAGGTGCGCTGATGTACTGACCGCCGGTGGGCCGGCGCCATATATTTATAGGACAATCCCCCTCCTGCTCCTCCACCGGGTGCTTCCTATGAGTCGGTGCGATCCGCGCCCCGCGCGTGGTCCAGGTACAGCGTCCTTTCTCCGCCGTCTGGGCGCTGCGTCCTAGGTCTTCTCGTTCCGGAGGGTCTGCCGGCACCGTTCTCGTTAGTCTTCCCTCCTCCCCCTGCAACGCTGCGCTTGTGCACACACGATACTCATTAAAGCCTGTACTATGGTAAGTTGACGGGCTTCACCTTATGAGAAAGGATTTTCGTATAGATATTGACCGTGTGTACCTGAATGGAGGCAAATCAGACTTACACCCACTCTGTAATAACAATGATACGTCAAACAAGTCCGAAATGCAACTACACGTCAGGACGGACAAGAAACAACACAGAAGATGCTACCAATTTGTTAATAATACGTTCGCCAGCCTAATTAGGCATTAACTGAGTTTCTTCCCTGTACAAGTTGATGTACGTGCATGCAAAACAACACGTAATAACACTGCATAATATGATAAATTTTAGAACCAGAAAATCTACTGAACTGATAATTTCACTTTCTGTACTAATATGGATAAACCATAAATACATAACATTACACTATCATGTTTACTACAAAACTTCGTACTGTCTATTGATCTGATTAAAATCGGGCATAGGTTACCCTAGAAATAGCACTTTCGAAACACACACACAATGCCAATTTTGATAAAGGTAAAACACTGATAAATTTTGGTTTTTTAATATTGACTTTAACTTTGCTGATCAAATCAGTTTAGAACACTTCAGAATTCAAATGAATAAAAAAAGGGGGGGCATCCTGAAACTGGTATGGTCACTGTATTCAAAAATTTGATTACTGAAATTATTATGTTCTCAAGATTTCCAATATATGAGTTACTACTCTTTTCATCTTATTTCCTGCTCATTTAAATATTATTATATCTGCCTCAAAATAATTAAACTTCATTACTAAAACAATATCAAAATTATCTTCCAACTTTGTCATGCCTTTGTTATTCCTCTATTGATTCATTAACAAAACAGTTCTTTAAACATCATTCTAACATAGCTAGGTCTGCAGGTAATTATTATTAACACAACCTTAATTTTTCATTTCGGGACACTCGGATTCCACGACACTTGGAAAGGACCCTGTCTAGGTTAGTTGTAAGGATAATTAAATGATAGGACAGTTCTGGTAAAATTTAAGTTGTTATTGAACAGTATGGAACACAAGTAACACTGGTCCACACGAATACAGTACTAAAAGCTTCAACCTGTTTGTATCGATGTGGCGGTTGGCGGGCGGCGAGATGGCGAGGCACAGAGCACACATACAACCACAGCAATGGCTCTTGATGTATCGGCACTTTACTTCTTCATAGCGTCGCAATACTTTTCCATTTAGTGCCTATGGAATTTTGCCATGCTGTATAGGCGTCAGAACGGCATATCCGAGGCTCAATGAAATTACGTCTTCCAGGAGAGCCTCGTCGATCCAGAACGTGTTGCTCAGACCAATGCCCGACTACTACTGCTGAGCCCGTTATGCCGTGCAGTGCCCGTGTGCATTTTCCCGCGCTCGCCTGCCATCCACCTTTTACCGCTCCCTTACAGACAGGGTATTCACCCGAGGTTTTGCATTCTACATATCCTAATACATTGCCTACGTATGGACCAGACACACAATTACAACTTTAACATCTTACAACAGTTTCAACATTTGTTACACTTCAATTCAATTACAATATTCCTTGAAATTTGACATAAACATTAATATTCACATTGAAATTTGTTTACAGTTTTCTTAACACAATGACATGAAACAAAAAAGAAATGAAATCAGAACATCGATTACACTAATTTATCGAAAATTCAGAAGAGAAAAAACCATAATATTTGTATGTACAATAGTACAGCGTTGTTGTTGTTACACATGCCCCTGTCCCCAGTAAATTTCACTAAGTGCAAATTTGATGGGAACACTGAACTTAATATTTATACAGGGGTTCTGAATCTTTGCATGAATGTGCCATCATAAAAGTTTATACTACAAACTTCCTTTCACTCATATTATATAGGTCTATACTTTTTTAATATATCGAGAACATATACCTATCATTTACTTAAGTGCCTTTGGCACAGTCCAACCTCCTATCACAACATGAGTTAAGTAGCAAATTAATCATTATTATTAAATTTCTCAGAAAAATAAATTCAAAATCTGAAACACAAATGCTTAACTACAAAGCATATACAAATACCTATATATACTATAAAACAATTTGTTGCTGCTTGCATTGAATGGCAGTCCATTTCCTTATTTACTAATAAACACAAAATACTATTTAGAAAATCACTACATATATTTGCTGCCTATTATTCAGATTTGGGCAGTCCATTTCCCATCTTTTTACCACATCACCTGCACCACACTTACAATTCTCCTTTGACTATTTATCTGCCCTCTTTGGTGTTTGGCAGTCATTTATATTATGACTCATATACTGCCCACTTTGATTTTTGGCAGTCCCATCTTTTATTTGGCTTGCAGCATTTACCCTTTCTTTTCAGCCCTTTTCTCCATACAACTTTACAATTATAGTACATTTGGTAATCTGAAACTCACATAAGTACATTAACGCACAGATATTGGTATACATATATTTACAAAGATTTGTTACATTTGGAATAAAATAGTTTCAGCATAAGATACAGCACATTTACTGCAAATTGCTCTCTGAATGTACTTAGGTCACTCACTCCTAGGAACATACAGTTTCAGGTCCACAACGTTTCTTACGCCTAAAGGTCTTTTGGATTTTGGGTAGATCAGGTAGTAAGTATTATCGTGTGGAATGTTCTGTATTATATACGGTCCATTATAAATATATTTAAATTTGGAAATTTCATGGTTCAGTTCACTAGATTTTTCGTGGGTTTTTAAAAGAACATAATCTCCAATTTTGAATTTTGAAACTTTCAGATTTTTATCATGTCTTTTAGATCTAGATTCAGCTTTTTGCTTTGCCCTTTTTCTGACTAATTCTTTCTTTTGACTCAACCCCAAGCTTGTACAAGGTGGAAACTCTAGTTTTTCCTGAATTAAACTTTTACTTCTGCTGCCTAACAAAATTTCTTCCGGAGGGAACCCAGTAGATTCATGATGTAAGGTGTTCATGACATTCTCAAAGTCCGATATAAACCTGCCCCAGGCTCTATGGTTATGACTGCAGTACGTTCTACACAATCTCCCGATTTCTCGCATGTACCTTACAACCGGGTTGCTAGCTGGGTGATATGCTGAGATATATTTAACCTCCACACCAATTTTCTCCATTCCTTCCTTCCAAATTTTGGATATAAACTGGGGTCCATTGTCAGATAGTACTGCCTCGGGTTTCCCGATGGTTCTGAAGTATTCGATCATCCTACTAAATACAGCTTTTGCTGTTGCCTTTTTCAAGGGGTATAATTTCACAAACTTTGAGAATACTTCCAAAATTACTAAAATATATGCACAATTTCCCGAAGTCTTTGGGAGGGGACCATACAAATCTACTGATAATAATTCTAGGGTGTCCTCAGGTAATGTACTTTACATTGGACCTCTACTAGTTCTGTTCGGTACTTTGGCCCTTTGACAGACATCACACGACTTAATTCGTTCCTTTACCTTCTTACTGACACTACCAGCAATCACTACTACATTATTCAATTTATCCAAACATTTCTTTGGCCCACTATGCCCCAATGCTAAATGAAAATAGTCTATGACATCAGTATCAAACTGGTGTGGCCAGCATACTCTCCATACCTCAGTGACTAAATATTTCCTCCTATATAAAATGCCTTTAAAGATTTTGTAATACTTCTTAATTTGAGGATACTGCACACTGTCAAAATTTACCTTCACAGATTTCCATGTCGGATCCTCATTCTGATGGTATCTCATATTTTTACATATTTGCTCAATTTTCCTTTTTCCTGAAACCTCTTTCATAGACCTTATCTGAAAAGTACCCTCTTCACCATTTTCATTGGGCACTTCACTCATACAATTAGGCAATCGAGATAAAGCATCTGCCACATAATTCTCAGTACTCTTAACATAGCAAATCTCGTAATCAAATTGTTGCAGGTACAAAGCCCAACGAGTTAGCCTGCCATTAAGTAAACGACAATCTTTAAGAAAAGTTAAAGCTTTGTGGTCATTATGTATGATGAGCTTATGGCCCCACAGATAATTTCTGAATTTCTTTAACCCCCATATAATGGCTAAAGCTTCCTTTTCCGATATAGTGTAGTTTCTCTCGTATTTTGTTAGAGTTCTACTTGCAAACGCGATAGTCCTGTGTTCGATTTCTTTGCCATCACAGATTTCTTGGAAAACTTCTATACCAATTCCATAAGCACTACTGTCATTCAAAAGTTCACTTTTTAAATTTTAAAATTCTCTCATGCACCCTTCAGTCCACACAAAAGCACAACTTTTATTAAGTAGATTATTCAAATGAGGACTATTAAAAACTTGCCCCTTGACCAATTTTCTATAGAACCCACATAAACCTAAAAAAGCTTTCAACTGTTTTCTATTTCTAGGAGCTGGACATCCTGCTATTGCACTTAACTTTTCCGGGTCTTTGCCAATACCGGTCGTAGTAATAATGTGCCACAGAAATTTTATTTCCGACTTCACGAATTCACATTTTTTCCACTTAAGTGTCATGCCCCCTGCTTGTAGAGCAACAAAAACTTTCTGCAATAATTCACAATGCTCTTGCCATTCTTCTGTAGCAATCAGTAAATCATCTACATAAATGGTTAGCCGGGAACTCAATTCTCTCCCTAATACAAAATCCAGCGCCCTAATAAATACTGCCACAGAAGTGCTAAGCCCAAATGGCACTACTTTATACTGATAGCATTTCCTGGCGAATAGAAAAGCGGTATATTTACGGGATTCTTTGCTCAATGGGATTTGCCAGTATCCGGAAGTCATGTCCAGACTAGTTAAATACTTCACATTATAAAACTTTTGGAGCATTTCGTCCAGATTTTCAGGTCTGTCTATTTCCTTCTTTACAATTTTGTTCAAAGTCCTGGCGTCAATAACTACTCTTACTCCCCCATCCCTTTTATTCACGATGATAAGGGGACTATTATATTCGCTGCTACTCCGTTCGATTACACCCCATTCTATCATTTTATCTATTTCCACTTGAACAGCCTGCCTCTTTGACATGGGTACCGAAAACGGTCTTACAAAGAAAGGTTTATGCTCTATTGTCTCAATCTGGTATTCAAAGTTCTTAACTAGGCCAGGTTTGTCCGAAAATATGGGGCTATTACTTTCTAAAGTATCAAGCAATTCTGTTTTCTGATCAGGAGATATCTCCTTCAAATTTTCCACAATTTCTTTAAAATCATGCCCCTGCTTGTCACTCTCATCTATTAACCTCCTGACATGGTACACCTCATACATGTTTGTCAAACCATAATTCCCTTGGTCGATCTCCAACAATAAAGAATCAATTTCTGAATCGAACACCTTCCCATTTTCCTCAAATTTTAATTCCAAATTCATAGATGCATTATTAATTTTGATCACTTCCTGGCTACAATCAATAATAACCTTTTCTTTATCTAACCAATCTATACCCAGAATCATTTCAGTACTCAAGTCTGGCACAACCAAAAATTCGTGTTCAAACTTTTGTCCTTTTATACTAAATTCAACCAAAATCTGGTTCTTTACCGGCTTGCTAGTCTTGCCAGTAACACCAACAATTTTTACACCCGTCACTGACATAATTACTAGCCCAGGCTTATCACAAATGTGTTCGAAAAACGACTGGGAGATAGCACTTATCTGAGATCCAGTATCAGGAAGTACTTGCAATTTCACATTATAAATTTCAACTTGTATTACAGTTTGTTTATCCGTCAAATGCTTTTCATGATTGTGATCTTCCCTAAGCAAATCCGGGTCGATGATAACATTGTCCCAAGATATGCTTTTAACATTCACATCACCTATATCTGGCGGTTTCTTTGGTTCCGGAAGTTCAAAGTCATTAATCACTTGAACTCTTTGTAAAATAGAACCCTGAGTCGTCAGGTGGCTCTTTCATTCTTTGTTCAGTCTCAACATCTGGATTTTGTTTTGAAACTTTGTCATCAGTAGGTACAATATCGCAATTAGCTGTATTCCCATTATTTTCACTAGTACCGAAATACTCGTCATCTGAACTATCGTCCGAATCCGACCATTCTGGATCGCTTTCAGGTTCTAACATAAAAGCTTTTCTGATACAGGCACTAATTTCTCCCTTTGCATTTTCGTCAGGCTTTTATTTTAACTCAGTATCCTCTTTTGACAAAACAGCCTCATTATCAGCTTTACTCACATCCACTGTTACTTCATATTTAGTGTAATCCTCGTGGACTTCAATTACTTTTAGGTAATTACCTGCCCCTTCCTCACGGTGCCTTTCGGTAGCAGCTTGTACTGTTGGCGGATCGTTAACAGAAGTTACTTTCTCGTCAATGCTTAGGATTTCATCCTCCAATTCCTTCCTATCTTCAACCATTGTCCTATCGGCGGCCCGCGTACTTTGCGCGGCGCTATTTACTCTCTCCTCTTTAAATTCGGGCCACATCATCTTATCGACGTCCCTATTATTTCCTTTTTCACTAATTAACCTCCTTGCCTCATACTCCTTCTTAAAATCCTCCCACTCACACTGCTTGAGGCCCTTGTACAGATAGTCGATCTGCACACGCCAATCAGTTACTTCTGCTAATTCATTCTCGCCATTTACTTCATTGCTAACACTGCTAACCGCACCTCGCTGTGTATGCACTGTTCCATCTACTATTTCCCTCGCCACGGAATTACCACTCGTAATATATTCACCAGCTCTTACGGCAATGTTCGTACCTAATGCTGCCGCATTGCTAGCGGCTTTTCTCTGAACATCTGTTCTGCTAGGCTGGGCCATTGCCCTCTGATGCTCCACTCGCCTGTTAACATGTATCACTCTGCACGGCGAAGGTGACTCATCTGCGCTCGCACCTGACGCTTGTTTCGCAACAACACGTTGCGTCGTTTCACGCCTGTCTCTAACCTGTCTCATAACTTTACTGTCAGTCCGGTAACCTTTCTTAAATCGGGGCCGGTATGTACTGTCCACTTCCGTTTGGCCCGGAACGTTCTCGGAAATCAGTTTCCCGCATCGTTATTATTTTGCGCGGTGTACCCTCTACCGTGACCTAGATAACTTCCTCTTCCTCTTCCTCTTCCTCTCTGTATCACGTTGACGCGAAACCCTTCGCCGTCATTTCTCTCGTCATTATTGCGATTATTTCTGTTACCAAAATTCTGATAATTGGCACGACTTTCGCGCCAGTGGTCTTCGTCTTCAACCCTTTCGAGAAAAGCTTGGAAGCTGCGATGATTGCTTCCCACGTATCTCTTCGAATCTTCTGGAATCTTTTTATATAGCTCCCATATGATTTCTGAATCGGATCTTCTTCCTCTTAAATGCGTCAACTTTCGGTACCAATATTCGCAGAAATCTTTCAAAGAATGCCTGCCCCTGTTATCATGAAGTTTGGCCATGATAAACTCGCGCCACAAATGATCCTGTTTTTGTTCGACCAATATTCTTCCATAAACTTTTGTTTAAATTCTTCGAACGTCATTTGTTCGGTATTCAAGTTAATTCCCCAGCGCTTAGCGTCACCTGCTAAGGCGCTAATTACTACGTTTATCTTATCCTGACCAGACAAGTGTTCAGGAAACATCCTCTCGCAATTTTTGATGAAATCTAACGGATGCCATCTGTTATGTTTCTTGGCGGGATCGAAGCGTTCCTCACCTTCCAACAACTTCGTAAGTGGTGTGCCATTACATACAACACCAGGCCTATCTTTGATTTTACTCTCGAGATCGAAAATTTTGCCTTGAATTTTCGATGTATTTTGTTCACACTTTTGTACACATCCACTAACTTTTTCGCCTAAATCTCTTTCACTGTCTGAAACTGCCCTTTTCAACTGTGAGATTCCTTGTTGACATTCGTTTACGATATCAATTTTAAGACCGAAAACCTTTTCGTCTACTTTTGTTTCAACCAGAGGCTCTACTTTCTCTTGGATGTTGAGAATTTCAACATCAAACCTACTGTTAATGTTGTCAATTTCCCCCTGCATAGTATCCATATTTTTATTAATTGTGTCAATTTCAAATTTCATAGTATTTACCACAGAGCTTAAATTACCCACTTTTTGTTCTACCTGTTCTATTTGTTTACTAATTTTAATTCCTTGTTCTTAGACCTGTGCTTTAAGCTGGCCAACGTGTGTTTTAAGCTGATCATTCTGTGTTTAGAGCTGATTACTTAGTGTTTTGAGCTGCTGATCAACGTGTGTTTTAAGCTGACTAACCTGATTACTGACTTGTTTTTGAAGCTGATCATTCTGTGTTTTGAGCTCGTCAACATGTGTTTTAAGCTGATCATTCTGTCCTGCAATTTGTTTGGTTAATTGTTCAAATAAATCGTTCATGCTTAAAATTTTCACGCTGTTTTGTTCTACGAAATCGGTGTGTTCCGATCCTACATTAAAATTTTCTTTCGATTCTTTCTTTATCTGTGGAGAATCAAACATGTCAGTGGATTCGTTCACATACCCACTATCATCTACAAAGTCATCCTCTACTTCCTGTTTTATTCCTTTCTGTGTTCTAGGCAATCTCGACATTTCAATCTGTTTGTTAACATGTTCGTAATATTGTATGTACGCCAATTGTCTTCCGCTAACGCCATCTGTTATCTGGCCGCTTAAACTCCTGCTATTGCCAGCCGCATTTTCCATTACGCTCGTCCCATCTACTGTGTCTACGTTCTTGTCCACACTGAACGCAAATTATCCCTCACTGCCGTACTTGACGTTCACTGCTATTTACGTTACTGCATAATATTGCAATTCGTGCCACTGAACATCCACTGTTCGGTATTCACGTTAATTTGTGACCGACAACAACTGGATGTCCTGTCACCGGGAGCCACTTGTAACGCTGCGCTTGTTCACACACGATACTCATTAAAGCCTGTACTATGGTAAGTTGACGGGCTTCACCTTATGAGAAAGGATTTTCGTATAGATATTGACCGTGTGTACCTGGAAAATCAGACTTACACCCACTCTGTAATAACAATGATACGTCAAGCAAGTCCGAAATGCAACTACACGTCAGGACGGACAAGAAACAACACAGAAGATGCTACCAATTTGTTAATAATACGGTCGCCAGCCTAATTAGGCATTAACTGAGTTTCTTCCCTGTACAAGTTGATGTACGTGCATGCAAAACAACACGTAATAACACTGCATAATATGGTAAATTTTAGAACCAGAAAATCTACTGAACTGATAATTTCACTTTCTGTACTAATATGGATAAACCATAAATACATAACATTACACTATCATGTTTACTACAAAACTTCGTACTGTCTACTGATCTGATTAAAATCGGGCATAGGTTACCCTAGAAATAGCACTTTCGAAACACACACACAATGCCAATTTTGATAAAGGTAAAACACTGATAAATTTTGGTTTTTTAATATTGACTTTAACTTTGCTGATCAAATTAGTTTAGAACACTTCAGAATTCAAATGAATAGAAAAAGGGGGGGGGGGGATCCTGAAACTGTTATGGTCACTGTATTCAAAAATTTGATTACTGAAATTATGTTCTCAAGATTTCCAATATATGAGTTACTACTCTTTAATTTTTCATTTCGGGACACTCGGATTGCACGACACTTGGAAATGATCCTGTCTAGGTTAGTTGTAAGGATAATTAAATGATAGGACAGTTCTGGTAAAATTTAAGTTGTTATTGAACAGTATGGAACACAAGTAACACTGGTCCACACGAATACAGTACTAAAAGCTTCAACCTGTTTGTATCGATGTGGCGGTTGGCGGGCGGCGAGATGGGGAGGCACAGAGCACACAAACAACCATAGCAATGGCTCTTGATGTATCGGCACTTTACTTCTTCATAGCGTCGCAATACTTTTCCATTTAGTGCCTATGGAATTTTGCCATGCTGTATAGGCGTCGGAACGGCATATCTGAGGCTCAATGAAACTACGTCTTCCAGGAGAGCCTCCTCGATCTAGAACGTGTTGCTCAGACCAATGCCCAACTCCGACTACTAGAGTTGTGGCGATTCGTGAATGAGTCGTTCATTTGAACGACTCTAAATAAAGAATCGTAGGAATCGAATCGTGATACGGACGAATCGTCGTCCAAAAGAATCGTAAGAACGATTGCGTGTTTCCGAGTCGTGACGATTCCAAGTTCCAACGATTCATCGATTCTTAGTACGCTATGTTTCGAAGGCAACTTCCGAATCATGCCGAGTCGTGCCGAATGATTACGACCGCCAGATGGCAGTCAAGTGCAGCATGCATGTGAACAAGGGAAGCTCGGAACGAACAAACGAAGTTCGTGGGCCGTAATGTTACTCGTGAAAACCAAGCTGACACTTGGCGGTGTCGTCTTCTCACGTAAATAGTAGTGACAGAGACAAGTTCCCAGACAAATTAAAAGCAAAATACCTATGCTTTGTATTTAGAAGAAATGAAAGTGAAGCTAAGTCTGCCTTGTGATTGGGCTGTCAGCTGCGTTATGAATTACAAGGGTGATGTGGACTTGGAAAGACATCTTAGCACAGAAAAACATAGGATGATATGAGCCAAACCACGTCTGCCTCACAGCTAGATTTTGTTGCTATAAAACAGAAGTTAGATACGTTCAAGCCACACATCCAAACTGGCATACCACGTAATTTTGCACCACCTTTTGCACAAATCGACTTCTCTTTCCTGGCATACTGAAATAAAACAATAGATGCAATCAAATCAAATGTGAACTTTCATCAATTAAGGCATTACACGTATAAATCGAGAATCACACTTTTAACGACATATGCATGTTTACTCATAAATAAACTGTTTCTGGCATATTTTATCGTGACACAGTTCGATTCTAACCCCACTGATAATTTCAGACATGTCCTGACATCTGTGAGTAAGATGTAGAACTATTTGCATTCCGTAAGAATCGTGAACGAATCGTAGAAATCGATTCGCAATGTGATATTGAATCGTAGGAATCGAATCGTGAAAAAGAATAGTGTTGCCCAACTCTACCGACTACTACTGCTGAGCCCGTTATGCCGTGCAGTGCCCGTGTGCATTTTCCCGCGCTCGCCTGCCATCCACCTTTTACCGCTCCCTTACAGACAGGGTATTCACCCGAGGTTTTGCATTCTACATATCCTAATACATTGCCTACGTATGGACCAGACGCACAATTACAACTTTAACATCTTACAACAGTTTCAACATTTGTTACACTTCAATTCAATTACAATATTCCTTGAAATTTGACATAAACATTAATATTCACATTGAATTTTGTTTACAGTTTTCTTAACACAGTGACATGAAACAAGAAAGAAATGAAATCAGAACATCGATTACACTAATTTATCGAAAATTCAGAAGAGAAAAAAACATAATATTTGTATGTACAATAGTACAGCGTTGTTGTTGTTACACCCCCCTCCCAGACTTCCTAATACTGCGACTGTGTCATCAAAGAAGCCATAGAGATCAGAGTAAGGGAGCCACAACTAAATCGTGACAGCGGCTACACCGTTAGCAAGGCGTAGGAACCTGCGATCGCCTGGATTAAGAAGAAAAAGGATATTCCCAAGAGTGTACCGACTTCGGGATTGTTGCTCACAGGTATGTCCCAAAAACGGCAACCACAATCAAATGAATAAATGTAATCAGTCGAGGCTCGATAGTAAGTTAAGTGAGGAATCAACTTTCATTTCCGAGATCGGTGGGCGACGAATTTCGTAGCACTCGCAAGCAGCACGTCACACTCCAACTGCCCGTGCACGCCGCCAGCAGCTCCAGCCCGACTCCGCACGACGGGGGCATGCTTGCTGCTCCTCGGCAACCGACCGACTGGACTGCTGGTCCGTCCGTGACTGCTGCTCCATCGCGACTGCACTGCTCACTAACTTTCTTTGGATGGACGAAGTCACAGAGACACTGGCTCGGACCCAACAATGCCAAGGGAACACAACCGACATCTCTGCACAGGAAGGAACCGACCCAAATACAAGTCGTCGATGAGACGACCGACCGAACGACCAACCAACGGTCGTCCCCACTGGTACTGGCTGTGTGGACCTCACTGGGGCTCCGTGCCTGACTGCACTGGTGCTGCGTCCCAACAGCCCTGCTGGTCCTTCTCCAACTGACTGCCAGACACACGACGACCTGGAAATACTATCGGTCGCTCAGAGATAGTACGACTGTGAACTTGTCGATATGCGCTGCTGCTGCCACTCACGGGCAGACAAAACAGCAACTCAGGGACACCAGCAATTGAAATTAAAATGACGAGGTGGCCGTACGGTAAAAACAAGATGCTACAATAAAGATGGCATGAACATGAGCCACGCATGGCTCAGGTTTATAGCCTCGTTGGCATCAATGTCGTCATAACAGTAATACATACTCAAGAAACAAGGACTGATCAACAAATCAGCAACATACCTCTCAACATTCTTCTTAAGTGATTTAGAGGAACTGCGGAGACTGTAAATCTAAACGACTAGAGACTGATTTGAATGAAGTTCTCGAATGCCAGTCCATGGCTTCAATACCAGAGGCTAGAGTAGGTACTTAAAGAATTCTTTGTTAATACGTGTGACATTTCTTAAGTTGAAATCTGCGAGGTTAGCATGACAATGAATCAGATTTTGTATGTCTAACAAAAAAACGGAAGCTGTTAGCATTAATAACTATAAGTCGTGACGTGTTGCCATGTGTCTACTTCTCGACACCGAACCATACTCCCAGGTTGTGAGAAGTTTCATTAAGATTGTTTAATTTAATGGAAGTGGCCAAGCTTCCAATCAGCTGTATACCTGCACTGGTTTGGAAAATTTCGTTCACGAAGCATGAAACAAAAGGACCTAGACGCAGGCAGCAAATATATATACGTATCGAGTACACTCAACAACTACTGGTCGCCCTACGACCTATTTCAATCAGCACACATTTGCATTCGTTTATTTCCTATTTTACGAATGTTGTTTTCTCTGAGGATGCCTTCCAGCAAAAACAGAATAAAAAAGATAGCATTTTTCTGTTTCTTTTGTTATGTTTATTAGTTTGCAAAACGAATACATGTTCACTACTGCTCATAGTACGTTCTTGGCAATAAATGTAAGAGTTTCCACACTACTGCATTCTTGAATAACGTAACAACAACTTAATTTCACAAGGGTCACTTCTTGCACACCACGAAGTCTCGTTCGTGGCGCAACAAATGTCTGTGATTAACTCGAATTCCTGTAATATAGCAGAGCACTTCCTGGAGGACTTTGTATTATTAATGCATACAGAAATCGGAGGGTCAAAGAGGAATGTAATGAAAGCGTCCACTGTCATCGTTCTGGTATAAATAAGCCAACACAGTGCCCCTGTAATAATTACTGAGTGTAGCTGAAGCACGAACTTGCTATTATCTCAAAAGAAGGCAGTGTTTTTTAGGCTGTAGAAGAGATACGAACTGTCAAGTCACGAGAATGTCGCCGCCGGCCTAAACTGCTAATCACAGTGAATCGTTCAGGCATCTGCTTATAGGCGTCCAATTAGATTCTGTAATTACAAATGCCGATAGAACAATAGCCGTCCATAAATACGAATCTGTGTAAGTCAGGAGTAAGACTTGTTTCGTATTCAGGACGGCGGTAGTTACAGCTGTCATGATTAACTGCAGTTTGATTTAGGGCCTCGGTTTAAGTCTCTGTCGTGAATATTTTTCAGTTCATTTATGGTTCCGTGTGAAAAGAGCAGTTCTGGAAAGCTATTCCAACTGTAGTAGAGCTTCCCGTAGTTTCCCCGTACTGAACTTCGTGTATTTGCAGTTTCTACAGCCGAAGAGTTGTTTCCAAATAGCAGTTTCTAGGCATGAAGTATACATCCCAAAAGTATAGTTATGGATAAGGGAAAGAAGTTCAGTTTCCTGTGTTGAATATAGTTAACACAGGCACAAACTGAGCAGTTACGTAAAACAACAACGCTATTAGAGAACGCCTGAAAATTATTTTATTTATTTATTGTAACTCTATAAGCGCTAAATACTGTGATTACCTATTTTTTATATGACGGCAACGGAATAAGTATCTGCCAGCCTGAGAAATTATGTGTACATCCACACTTACATAAAAACGCTGCACATGACTAAAAAATTGCACGTGTTGTTTATTGCACCATTATAACATTTACTCCCATTCCATTACAGGCAAAGCTTGGGAAGAATGGTTGACTGTACGCTTCTGATGGACTGTTAGTGATCTAATTACGTCGTGCTCAGCAACCAATCTATTTCTGCAGAGAAGGCACGAGGAACCGAAATTCTTCGCACCTCATCTGGTGGTGATTATACAGGGTGGTCCATTGATAGTGACCGGGCCAAATATCTCACGAATTAAGCATCAAACGAAAAAACTACAAAAACTAAATTCGCCTAGCTTGAAGGGGGAAACCAGATGGCGCCATGGTTGGCCCGCTAGATGGCGCTGCCATAGGTCAAACGGATCAACTGCGTTTTTTTAAAATAGGAACCCCCACTTTTATTACATATTCGTGTAGTACGTAAAGAAATGTGAATGGTTTAGTTGGACCACTTTTTTCGCTTTGTGATAGATGGCGCTGTAATAGTCACAAACGTGTAAGTACGTGGTGTCACGTGACATTCCGCCAGTGCGGACGGTATTTGCTTCGTGATACATTACCCGTGTTAAAATGGACCCTTTACCAATGTCGATATCGTGTTGATGTATGGATATTCTGATCAAAGTGCCCAACGCGCGTGTGCTATGTATGTTGCTCGGTATCCTGGACGACATCATCCAAGTGTCAGGACCGTTCGCCGTATAGTTACGTTATTTAAAGAAACAGGAAGTGTTCAGCCACATGTGAAACGTCAACCATAACCTGCAACAAATGATGAAGCCTAAATAGGTGTTTTAGCTGCTGTCGCGGCTAATCCACACATCAGTAGCCGACAAATTGCGCGAGAATCGGGAATCTCAAAAACATCGGTGTTGAGAATGCTACATCGACATCGATTGCACCCGACCATATTTCTATGCACCAGGAATTGCATGGCGACGACTTTGAACGTCGTGTACAGTTCTGCCACTGGGCACAAGAGAAATTCTACATATACCGACAGATTTAATTTCAATCACAAATTACAAACATGGACATCACTTTTCCATGGCAAAGTATATAGTAAACGTTTTATCCATTTTTAAATACATTGTTATTAGTAAAAATATCGTGGTTTAGATGAAACAAATTACATGTATCGTGATATTTCGACGTTGTGAGTCGACAGTGATACGTCACTTGGTTCATGATGCTTTGCAAAGAAATTGTATAGCAGTAAGCTGAGCAGTACTACCATATGAGGCCTTGCTGGAATGATTCATTAAAGCTATTCCCCCCTCCCCCCTCCTCTCCAAAAAAACCTACGGTGTTACTGCGTGCACATAAGAGGTAACCGACTTCCAATGATTCCTGAAATAGAGAGCAGCAACAAATGAGGCTTCATCATTTGTTGCAGCTGTTTCAATCGATCTTTGGTTTACAGAAAGAGCGAAAAGGTAGATTTATATCACACTGTGAATCGAAAGCTTGAATCACAATATTTTGAAACAGAGGCCGATTTTCAAGTAATTTTTTGTAATAGTCGAATTCGTTCATTTTTATTATATTAGAAACAAATTTTGTCGCGTGAAAATTTAGGTACGATTAAGAAAGAGTCTTCCTTGAAGCAATTGAATAGGTAGTTCTAGCTGTTTCAATCGATCTTTGGTTTACAGAACGAGCGAAATGGTAGATTTTGAAACGTCCCCTTAGAAAAATTATACAAGACTGTGCTTAAACTGATACAATGTTTTTAGCGCAACGCAATCTGACTTTCAAAAATCCCTACAAAAGAATGGCCCAGGCTAACATTAACCTATACGTTTCACAAATCACTTACCTCACAAAAATCTTGGTTACTCGAACTACTGCAATACAGCAAGCGCCACTGCTGCCAGCTAAATGAAAGATTCAAACTACGGAAGGCACTAACTACTGATAGGCATAGTTAGCAAATGAAAGATTTTAATAGAGAACAAAGAATGTATTTACCTTAATAGTCATCAAAAGTCATAATATATATAGCAGTTCTTGACATCCAGTCTTACAAATTTCAAAACTCCGCCATTTCTCTCCCCACAACCACCACTGCTGGCGGCTCACCTCCAACTGCGCAACGCTACGCGCTGTTAACATCCAGCTGCCGCTGCCCAACACTACAATGGCAGACAACAATGCAAACTAGCCACAGACTGCACACAGCACAGCCAGTGATTTTCATACAGAGCGCTACGTAACGTTGCCAATAAGAAAATATAAACAGCCTACTTACAATTTATACCACACTGTGAATCGGCTGCTATTTCGTTGCATTGACAGTTCAGTCAAAAAAATGGCTCTGAGCACTATGGGACTTAACATCTGTGGTCATCAGTCCCCTAGACTTAGAACTAATGAAACCTAACCAACCTAAGGACATCACACACATCCATGCCCGAGGCAGGATTCGAACCTGCGACCGTAGCAGTCGCGCGGTTCCGGACTGAGCGCCTAGAACCGCGAGACCACCGCGGCCGGCTGACAGTTTAGTAAAAGACAGGCAAAGAGTGAGATGTTAGTTATTTTGATAGCGAGCTTAACTAGTTGTACAGATACTGGATTTCTTACATGATATTGTATCGTGTATGGTGCGCACTCCCCTTTGCCGGAAACCGGCACCGCCACAGCTCAACTGCCGTGGGCAACAACGTATTGAGATGCCATGGTTCACCGTAGACAAATGCAACAAAATGTGGTCATAATTGTGAACATGAGCAGCTATGCTGGGCGTGAAAACCCTGGGAGCAGCCATACCTTCCAGTACCATCGTCAGTGTTCGGGGTACAGAAGTTACATCCCCAATCGTATACCTCTGCTCGCTACGTATCACAAATTACAGATGAAAGAACATCATTGTCGGATGCTCGAACCACAGACTGATATGTCTCAGTATACGAAGGTACCTGCTGCTGAAATGGTAAGTGTTCGTGTACGTGGATAACATCCAACAGCACATGAAGCGGTGTATTGCGTTTGCCAATATGGAACAGTCCATTATAAATATCCGGGCTGTTATGCCGTGGTCGGTTGATGAATTCTGTGTCAATTCCCAACGTTTCGTCTCCGACTGCGGGAGACATCTTCAAGGGTGTTGGACCTTCCATCGAGCTACGGACCCCCTTGAAGATGTCTCCCGCAGTCGGAGACGAAACGTTGGGAATTGACACAGAATTCATCAACCGACCACGGCATAACAGCCCGGATATTTATAATGGACATGATATTTCAGGCCGTGAAAGTCTACATTTTAGTATCAATATGGAACTGTTCTACCATTGAGTGGAATTATACTAGTGTGGGTGGTGTTTATATAAAATGAAATGAGGGACCTGGTGCTTTAGCCGTTGTTAGCGGCAAACGATACAGGAGCGTTACAACATTTGCGCCCGTGTTCTTGCCTGAAGCACACAGCAGGACACCCCTACCTTCACAAAGGAAATACCTCACCCCATCACTCTGGGACTGTATCCGAATGGTTTCAGGAACACTGCACGAACATGAGAGTTCTTGGTACTTCTGTGGGCCCCCCTCATTCCCTGACTTCAGAGCAGTTGACTACATGTGGGCACTGTCGCTAGAGATGATCGCACCTTGTTCGCAGTTCTGACTAATCTTTGTCTTATGAGCTGCAGTGGAACAGTATCGGTTCAGTATGACATACCAACACTTACGGTCCAGGTCGGTATTACACTATCAAATTTCTTTGTCAAAGATTTGATCAAAGATGTGATCAAATATTCGTCAAATATATTTGACAAAGATCTTTGACGTGGCGCTAAAAAGGGGTATAACACTGTCATAATATTTTTCGACAAAGTTCAAGATGGCTGACAACAACTACAACTTGTTATTAACCGAAGCAGTTGCATCTACCACAATTGCGCTGTGTGCACATGTGGAAGAGAAGTGGGGGAAAAAAGGAAACGTACCTGGGTGAAGCCGTGGGTTTTACGACGACACGATAAAAGCATTCAACAAAACTTGTTACGTGAGCTTATATAGGAGGACGTAAAGTCGGACATCGATTACTTAAGAATGGATGAGCATACAATTCTATATGTGCTAGAATATCACAAAGCACAATACTCATTCAAGAACTGCTATATCTGCAGAAGACAGGCTCACTGTAACACTCCGATTCCTTGCTACAGGAGAGAGTTACGTTAGGTTAGGTTAGGTTAGGTCAGGTCAGGTCAGGCCTCCAACCTTCTTAATCTATTTTTGTATTCGGTGTGCCTCACGTTGTAAAGCGCCTCATCAGCTTCATACACCTCAATTAATTTTGTAGTTGTCGGTACACACTAACTGTATTAACTGGCAACGTTTATAAAAAAATACAGATGACAGCACGCTGCAGCAATGCTAGCGCTCCACGTGGTAACATGTCACATTGCAGTGCACAGAAGACAAGCGACTTCTTTGATCAAATCTACAGCGAGGCCCTAGATTTGATCAAATATTTGACAACATTTGACAAAGTTCCCTATCACACCGTCAAATTTCTTTCACAAAGATATTTGACAAAGATTTCCCACCCAGAAGTTTCGCTGCCATTATCACGTTGAAATCTTGAGAGAGAAAAGTTTAACTCCGAAAACCAGCGTGGATTTAGAAAGCATTGCTCGTTCGGAACTCAGCTTGCCATTTTCTAGCACGATGTCCTGAAAACTGTGTATGAAGAGAAGCAAGTAGATTCCATATTCCTAGATTTCCAAAAAGCGTTTGACACGGTGCAACACTGCAGACGGTTAACGAAGGTCAGAGCGTATAGAATAGGTTCCCAAATATGTTAATGGCTCGAAGACTTCTTAAGTAATAAAACCCTATACATTATACTGGATGGCGAGTGTTCATTAGAGACAACATTATAGTCAGGAGTTCCTAGGGAAGTGTGACAGGACCGTTCTTGTTTTCTGAATCCATGAACGATATGACAGACACGATGAGCAATAAGCTGCTAGTGTTTGCTGATGATGCTGCGGCATTTATATATACGTGCGTATTATAAACCCTTCCTTTCGAAAATTTCTGTCCTTCATACCTCGTCTGTGTTACCACAGACGTCGTGTCACTGATCTCAATTGTACTAAGATTGCAGTACACGCGAGGTGCCTATTTGCTTGCACATGCCTGAGTGGAATGCGCGGCAGACGCGCTCCTGCCGTCGCATCGGAAGGAGCTCTCAGCCGGTGATGGCCGGTGCAACGGTAGCTATGGGGGTTTAGGCCTCGCTGACCGCTCTGCTCTACAGAGAGTTCCCTTTCGAAGCGCCAGTAGCGCTCGGTGGATCGGCGGAAGGTTGAGCTTGCTCCCTTTCGTCGAAAAGCCGCGTAGCTCGCGTAGAAGCTCAATTGTCGTAAGAGTCACTGACTCACAGTAACCCGTAACTAGCGAGACTATCTCGTTCTGTGTTAGGGTTGACCAGTGCCAGGGGCCCGTTCACGTCGGACCACCCCGCGTACTGTAGGCCACTTCTCTTCCTCCGCACCTCCTTTAGGTACCGCGCCACTGCACCAACGGCGCACGCTAGGCCGTAGGGCATTCCCCCTCTTCTGTAGGACCTACTTGTTAGCCTTTTCTTTTCAGAAAAAGCATAATTGTCGTGCCCACCCACACCAAATAAAGCTCCTGTAAACACTAAGATGGCAGATTCCGCCGGTGTTTCCCCCGCCCTAACCCGCAGCAAGGCTGCAGCTAAAGAGGCGCGAGAGTCGGCTGTTCCCGTCGACGTCAGCGTCCCGCTTGCCGCCGTTGAAGAGGTGTTGGCCGACAAGGACCGGCAGATCGCTGCGCAAGCGCAGGAACTGCTGAGCCAGCGTCGATTGATAACCGACCTCTGTGGCCCAAGTGAGTCCCCCACGCGGACAAGTACACTGCACATAACACTACATTCACCTGCATCTGGTGACTCATGCACCACTGTCCCACTGCGGCAGCTGACTCCAACGGCGGAACCAGCAACCGCAGATGCGGACACAGAACAACACTACACTGGGCCCTGGCAGGTGGAGGGACCACGACGCAAATAAAGAAACACCACGCAAACAAGCGAGCAACCACACTCGCAAGGTAGCCGAAAGGCGCTACTACCTACACCAAAACCCGCACTTCCGGTTAGGAACACCAACACAACAACAAACACGACCCGACCTGCGGTCAGGAACACCACACAAGCACCAACCGCAGCTACGCCCGCACAACAGAGGACTGGTTTTCCCCCAGTCGTAATACAGAACTACGGGGACCTCGGCGTCCTCAACACAACATTCGCGGAAAGGCACTCACCTTGCACGCTACACACGAAGTACTCTGGGGATAGGGCCTCACTGTACGTATCAACTAACAATGAATATAAAGATCTCCTTATCTTCCTCAAAGAAAAGGAGATCGAACACTATACGTACAGGACCGCCGAAGAACGGACACAGCAGTACGTGGTAAAGGGAGTGGACCCCAGTACCCCAAACAGCACAGTACAAGCGGCGCTCAACTTCCTTGGATTCGAGTGTAAAAGTGCTTCCAGGATGACAGGCTTCCGCTCCCACCGCCGTCTACCACACTACCTGGTCGAGATGGCCGACACGGCCGCCTCCCGCGGCCTTCTGCAGATAAAAAGCCTTCTGCGGATGGACGTAAGGGTAGAAATATACGAACCGCCACAGGTCCCACAACAATGTAACAACTGCCAGCGGTTCGGTCATTCGGCCCTCCGCTGCGGCCTGGCACCCCGTTGCCGCGGATGCGCTGGCAAACACGCATACAACGCATGTACACTAATACACGAAAACATACGCCGTTGCGCCAACTGTGGCCAAGGCCATGCGGCCAACTACAGGGGCTGCAACGTATACAGAGAGGCGCAGAGGCGCAAAAATCAACAGTCGAAGCCACCCAACGTCATAACACGTCCAAGGCCCGCACCAAACCCTGTCAGGAACGGAGTGCCGTTCGCCATGGCTACACGCCCTGGAGGAGCGCGGAGCAGGCCGCGGAACCTCTGCACCCAGCACACGCACCTAACACGACCGCTGCGACAACAACACAATCGTCTCAGCCAACGCACGACACTGCAACCACACCGGTACCAACACCAGCCCCCAAAAACAACACGACCCCGCTCCCTGAAGCCACTGCCTGCGAACCTACACACAACACACAGGAAAACATACTCACACAAGGAACCCCAGAACCAAAAACCCAGAGAAGGCGTAGGCGAACACGCGGAAACAGGAGCGGGAACACACGTGCACCACAACAAAGTATCCAGCGACAACAAAACACTGACACACAGACACACAGTCAGCAAGCCAGCGACACCAGCACACACACACTACTCCACCCCCCACCACGTCCGACACACAGGCACCTCAAAATGTTCCACATAACAACATCACAAGCGCCAGCCCACACATAACGCCAACACCCGCACCAGCGGCCGCCAACACCACAACCGAGCCACAGGCCGACACACACAACACCAACACAACATTTGAGGGTCTATTGGAAACAATATTCCCCCGTCACGCGACCGCACAGATCTTTCACAAGATCATGGCGGTCGTCGCCACACTCTTCACACAGCTCACGACTGCTCAACACGGGCAGTACTGGGCTGCCATACAAACAGCGCTCACCACACTGATTACACCCATACATGGATAACACGCCACACCCCTTTCATGGAGCTTAAGGGTGTCCTTGAAAGGGTACAGTACCGCCCAACATTGAAAATAGGTACGAAATTCTTGTCAGAACAACACATTTTTTGTGTAAAAGTAACTCAATTTCAATTAATACAGCGAAGCCAGATACCAGTGTGGGAAAGAATGACAATTTATTTATTTAATTGATCACATGTGCACGCCCTCAAAATAAATCCCTACACCCAGTTTGGTGAGATCTGTGAAATGAATAAATGTATGGTCGTCTGCTAACCACAGATAGTGAATCGGAATATATGATCATCTTTGAGTCGTTCCTTTGGCTACCTTTGGTGAGACCAAAGAGATGGAAGTTACCAGAGCTTTTGAGCGTCTGAAATGGGGCTGACCAATAAGGTAGCAAGGTGCTTCTCCCACTTCGACAGAGGTGCGAGAGAACCGGAATACGGCCATGTTTCGGCACTCTGGCGCTGAACCTTCTGCTGTAAAGACCTGTTTTTTTGTTGTGCTCCGTAATGAAAGTGTGGAGGCATGGTATGGATGTGGAATATTTAAGAGTAGTTAGAACTAATCATTTCTCTTTCCTAGGAACTTTTGTGGGGAAAATTACAAAGTGAGGCAGGTAATCTTAAGGGGATTGTAGTAAACCAACGGTCACAATGAGACCACGTGTAGTTATAAGTTGAGATACTAGCGTGTGTACAATAAGCTGAAATATTTAAGAATTAATAGCGTGTGTACAATAAGCTGAAATATTTAAGAAATAGCGTGTGTATCATAAGTTGAAGTATTTAAGAAATATCATTCCGTGTGACACTAAATTTAAACTCTGAGAGAGAATCAAGGTGAGTCGGCCGTTTTTCCAGCAACGCCACTTGGCTTGCATTGCACAGGAAGACGTGCGTTTATCTCCAGAGTTCACAGTAGGAAAGTAAAATTACAAAGTGGGGCAGTGTCGTGTGAAACTGGGATAGATATTGATTGAAGTGGGAAAGCGGAAAGTGATGAAGTTGTAACCGTTCGTTGTGTAATATTTCATATTGTTGTGTTGTGTATGTCTTGTAATTTGGGTATGTGTGTTTTGCATGGGAGTAGCAAGGTAGTTTCGAAAGATTTGTGGGTTATGCTTGTTCCTTCTGTATCGCTCGATCTGGAGGAGAGTTTCGTGAGGATGAATGTGAGAGGCGAAGTGTGAGGTATAATAAAAGATCCACCATCCGATCCAGGGAGTGCACTGTTGGGGCAAATAGATTACGAGACCATAGTATAGAGATTCACTAAAGTAAAGCCATGCCCACTGGGCGGAATTTCTCTTGTGATTTTGTTCTAGGTTGTAGAATTTGTGTGTTTAGGAATAAATCAAATAGTGAATAGAAAGAGATTGGTGGCCTTTTTCATTAAATTGTATGTTATCATAATGTCCCGAATTTATACAAAAGCCGTTAAATCAAAGACAAAAAGTAAGTGTGGTATTGCCAGTGCGTAGTGTGCAGTCAGAGTTCTATAAATCACTGATAGTCAGATGCGTGTTTCCGTTGCGTATTATTCATGCAGGAGGATAATTTGTAACTAAATAGTAAGATACGAGAATTCATGTTGCTCAATAAATTAAGGAAGAATCCACTCGCTTGGCAAACCACCCATCTTGCAGGCCTGACTGCTTGATGCCACAGTATGAGAAAGGCAAGTGGGTGCCTCTCATAATTTCGACCCTGCCAGGATTATTGCTGTTAAGATTTTTTTTAATTTTTTGATGGAATATATTGTGATAGCGCTAAGAAGTAAAATTTTTTTTGTTTGCAATTTCTTTCTGGATTGGTGAGGATCTTTTATTTTTTTTTTAATTGCTAGATCGTACAAGGCTGAAAGATCGTGGTATAATTTTTTTTGCGTAATGTCCGTAGTAACTAGGTCGCAGTCGAAAAACGTAGCCACAATGGAGAATAGCGATTCTGGCGTGAACGTAGCAGTGCAGCAGGAAGTAGGTGTTGACCGTGAGTTAATGAGAGGGGACGGCAGGCACTCCGAAGAGGCTGTATTGTTCAGTGGACCGCTGCAAGGGGATCCTTTGTGCGGCGGGCTTTGCTCACAACCGGGGGCCTTTCCCGACGACGCGGGCGAGCCGAGATTAGGACAGGTATGCAGTGAAAGTGCAGCTACTCTTAGCGAGGCTACGGTTTCACAGGCGAACGAGGTGAGCGCGTCGAAAGTAGGAAATAACGATGTGATACTACAGTTTTTACAAGAGATGAATAGGAAGGCTGACGAGAGAGATAGGGAGGCTGAGGAGAGACATAGGGAGTTAATGGAGATGATGGACGCGATGTTTAGAGGTAATGAGGGGAGATGGGAAGCGATGGGTAAAGATAGTGAGGAAGGTATGGAGGCATTGGATAAGGGAAATAAAGAGGGAATGAGGAAGGTACACTCAGTTACCGATGAGCGTCTGCCCGCAGTTAATAATCGGTTAGATGAGGGGGAGAAGAATCTGGATGCGGTGAAGGAAGTATGTGACGCCGTGAAAGAAAAAGCTAATAATTTGGAGGTACAAGTATTTGCAATAGAGAGTGATGCTACTGAACGTAGGGACGTTTTGCCGGATGAGCGAATCAAAGAGGTAGTGGTCAGAAAGAATACGATTAGTGCAGATACAGAAAAGATCAGTACAAGAGGCGAGACAGGTTCTGACAGTACGCAGCGAGAGGTTTATGCCGATCAGGAGGAGATACAACCACCATTACAGCTTAAAGAGGCAAAATTAGAAATAAGTAGGAAACATAGTGAACTAGCACAGTTGCAATTAGCGTGCAGTAGCGAAGGTGACACACCACCAGGTAGATTGCAGAGGGAGAGTGAGATAAACTCAGAAAGCGAAATAGGCAGAAAGAGGAAGACGAATTCAGAGAGGCAGAAGAACGGTTGTGTCAGATAAAACAGGTGGCAGACTCAACTGGGTATAGTCCAAGGCTGTCTCAATTTCAGGACTCATTACCTTCATTGAGGGGACTGCTCCGCAAAACGAAGTTTGTGTATAACTATTTGAGGGACGAGGCTAGAGCGAAAATGCAGGAAGACCTTAAAGACTGTAGTAGCTATTTAAATGAATTCTGGTCGAAAAGTACGGGGGACCAGGTTACGCAAAGCATATTGATGATGCCAAATCGTAACGAATGTGGTATAAGGGATTCAGTGTCATGCTATGAGGAAATGTTCAGACGAAACAGGTATTTGGATGTGACATACGAACCTGGGGAGCTCTTTAGGATCTGTATAACGAAGTTGCCAGTGAAATTGCGCAGAGGTATAGTGATGGCAGGCAGAGGCTTAGACGATTCCGCGTCATTTCAGCACTTGTTACAGGAACTGGGTAATGAGAGCAATATCGTGAACGGAGACACGACTCATAGGTCAGTTAGTGTCGAGGGTAGGAACGGCAGAAACTGTCAGAATGACAGGAGAGCATGGAATCCAGGCATTTCATTCTTGTCACAATGGGTTCAAGAATAGGAGAAACTAATCCAACATATCAGCCCTTAATATCTTGCTCTAAAACACATGCAGCTGGCACTGAAAATTGTCTATGTAGCAGACAAACTCAACTAATATGTAGGAATGAAAATACCATACTTCTGATCAGAGAATAAAACGGCAGTAATGGAATCTGTTAGGCTGGTATCTCAGTAAAATTTGCAACTTTTTATTTCGAACAGTAAAGTAAAAGAGCGGTTTCTTCAAAGAATCCAGTTGCTAAAATGTTATGTAATAATGCCAATGAGTCCAGTATAATTAGTGTGATTTGACTATTGCAGGTACTTAACACGTAATGTAAAAAGTAAACGTTGTGATCGAAGTTTTTAAATTGGATGCCATCTGATCTATAGTATGTCATTGTCGTGGTGACAGTTATAATGAAGTGCTGTGTATGGTTGTTCGGAATCTGGTGTTAGTGAAAGAGGCCACTAGCACCAAAGTTACTAACACTTGGGCTGCCTAATTCTCCCAGCTTGTATATTCTCTGCACACATTTAATTTTCGTGTAAGCACAGATTCCAAACTAGCAAATTTTTTACTGTGTATTGTGGACCATTCAGAGTGAGGCGGATTGTACATGAAAATGCTGTACTGATTGAGACGATCAAGGGAAAACAATCTCGTGGGCTTCATCACATTTCTAACATCAAATTATGGAAAAGTTAAGGATAGATCTAAGGTAGGCAATTTATGGTAGATAGTCAGTGTATTTAATTGTGGTGTGTAACGTTGTGCAGGGTCAAATCGAACATAAGAATTTTCAGGCGAGATGTCAGGAAGTATGACAGAACAGACTGGTCGAATGAGTCATGAACAGGAGTCGACAGAGTGGTGTATGTACGTATTTTTGTCGTATGAATAAGGATCAAGCAGAAACGACGTGATGATTAATGAGTGAATAAAGATAGTAGATAGAGAAGCGACGTGATAAATAGTAGTGGATAAAGGTGGTATATGAGGAGAAGCGACGTGAAGCAAGGGGATTAATAAAGAGAGATTCGACGTGATGAAACAGTGGTAAATAAAGGTGAGTAGAATTGAATAATGTGGAGATGTCTTAGATGTATGTTACAGAGAGGCCTGTGTATGCTGCAATAGAGATTGATGCCAATGATGAAGGAAGACCAGGAAATGATGGAGTAATGGACGGACGGAGAGCCGAAATACGAATGAAGAGATGAGGACAACTGTACAGTGTGAAAGGACGTAAAGGGAGTATGAGACCCAGATGGTGAACGTTGTGAAATACTGACGTAAGATGTAATATAAGTGTAGATCTAATTCTTACCATAAAATATGCTATTTGGCAAAAATAATATTTTTTGTTGTTGTTGAAGCCTGGTACCAGTATAACTAATCAAAACGGTACCAATAATGTGTACAGTTATTTTGCAAGTTGATTAATTTGTGTATTTTTGTTCTTAGATGAAATGTCGCGATTCTAAGTTGATATTTAGCATAAAGTGAATGCAGAGATAAGCCGATGGAGAGAGGTGCCAGAGTGAAAGGACGAATTCGGAGACTGGAAAGCTATCTCCGAAGCAGCTTCATGTGTTATGTGGTTGAGTATAAGGGAGCAAAGGTATGGTATGTTGTAGTGAGTGTGGTGGTGTTAAGGATAGCTGACTTCTAGACCTATTCTGTTAGTGTATCAATGGATTGAATGAGAGCGAAAATGTGATGTCTGGTGAGTGAGAGTCGTAGAGTAGTGTGATCAATGCACACACTCCTGTAAAGGGGATGCTACCGATCCATAACTAAAACATTATTGTGTTTTATTGTTTGTTGGGATGAACCTCGATGTCAGGTCAGGATCTGTCATACGTGTCCTAGAAACGTTGCTATATATAATGAAATGTAAAATATGTGAAGAGATACTGATTTCAGTCTGTCACAAGCACAAGGGTGCATTATATGTTGTAGATTTAGAGTCACCAGTTCCTTAAATGTTTATTGTGTTAGGATGTTAAAGTAGTTTAATATTTAATAACCTGTGGTAGGTAATTGAGAGTTGTGTAGATTATTTTCTCATTTTTTTGTTAGAACACTTTCAAGGTGTTTCAATTTCAGTCTGTCACAAGCACAGAGGTTCATTGTATATTGTAGCTTGAGAATCAACAGTTTCTAATATTTTCACTGTGATAGGATGTTAGAGTAGTTTACTATTTTGTATTGTAATTATGAGTTGTATAGATTGTTTCTTATTCATTTTGTTCTTTATTTTTTTACACTTTCATGTTTTGTATGAGGGACGACAGGTACAATGAATAGCACGAGTGTGGGCTGTCTATAGAAAAGAGATAAATGTTGATGTTGTATGTGTAGAAAACTAGGGTGTATAATTTTAATGTAAGAATTTCCTTTTGTCTGTAATGTTGCGAGATGCACGGAAGATCTGGCTAATTGGGTGTCGTAACGCCCATACCGCTAACGGGCCGAGCTGACGTCGCCATGGCGACAGGCGACACAGCTGCGGCACTCCCCACTCCACTAGCGGACGAGGTACACTCCACGCGCCCGCTACAGCAGGTCAACGGCCTGGGGCGACACGCACGTATCACTGGCCATTCATGAGTTCCGCCACCCTTACGACTGGGGAAGGTATCCCGCGGAGGCAACAGCGGGTGGTTTCTTCTGCTCAATGGCGCGCGCAGCGGCGCTACTGCTGAATGGACGAGGCGCGGCAGAGCCCGGCGAGCATATTTTTTTTACCTGCAGCTATTAACTTGTACTGGACTGTGGAGCCGTGAAACAAGATGACTGCGACTTTCCATAATGTGGAAAGTGAAGGACTGGTGTTTCCACGTTGTGAGTGGTGGAAAAGATTTTGTCTTTAGCAAACAGGACGATCGTTTTGTTTTGTCTTGACCACTGAACGGTGGGATCCATAAACTTTTGGCAGTGACTTGTTAAGTGTGCTTTGTGAATTGCATGTGGGACACTTGGTATACTTAGAGGACAGTTGTCGTATGCTGAACAATTATTATATGAAGGCAAGAAACTAGAGTGGGACATTGACATTTGCGTCCGTAGTAGGAGACATTTCTTGAACTGGCGCGGGAATAAGTGCTGTTTGTTGAAACTTACGACTTTTAATTACACCATGAACTGAAAGGACAGAACCGTGGGTAATAGTAGTTGTAGGGCCATTTTTTTTGGACGAACAGATTCGTGTGGATGGTACTCTGAGAGTGACTATGACATTTGTGTTTAATGAGAGATACAGTTTACTGTTCAGTGCGTGTTCAAAATGCCGAATTGAGTGACTCAAAGACTTTCGTCCGGGTAACCATGGGAGAGCTTTGACACCGAGAGAGTGGTTCTAGGAAAACTATCAGCAACTTTTTGACCCCAAGAAAATCACAGAATGAAATGTTTCCGTGTGACTCGCAAGATAGGGAATAATGTATTTGCAATTGTGTAAATGTTTTTTTTATATGTTTCATTCCTGAAGGGACAGCAAGCGTAATTTTATTTTATTAATATTTGTGTTTAGAATAGTTAGTATTTGTTTTTTGTCTGTTCTGGGTTATCAAGTTCACGTAGCATGTTTATTAGAATATTTGGTACAATGATGCTCTAATTATAAGCCAGTGGCGTAATACTAACGTAGCGGTTCATGTAGCATTGATCAGTAAGATTGTCACAGGGGACAAGAGTTTGCATTGCACAACAAATATCGGAATTAACTGATGTATTTTGATGTCGTGCATAGTAATAATCTTGTTGGTGTTTTGACTGAAGCCACTTATTTTTATTATCACAGTGGTGATATTTCACATTAAAGTGTAACGAAGGCTAGTCGAAATGCAAGTTCTTGTCGTCTATATGTGTGACAACAGAGAAATGAACAGTAGAGTAAGATAAGAGAGCTACTGGTGGATTCAAGCACTTATTGCTAAACTATTTACTGCGTGTATTGATCAAAGTTGATGAACTGACTAGCTCAGCAGCAGGTATTTGTACTGATGGACAAAGATAAGGCTAAACTCACTGTCGAGTAGTTGTGGCAATTGATTAGGTGATGATAGTTAATGAGGTATGACATGATGTCTTAGACGAACTATATTACGTAACCAGTATGTAACTTGTGGTATATTTCATTGTTTTTCTTCTCAGTTTTTATTTCTCTGTAGGTTTGAGGTATATTTTAGAGTAATGGTATGGAGCCTGACATTCTATGTGTAACTAGTGTACGAATTTTTTTTCTTTTGTTGATTTTGTTTTGTATTTAGACTTTGCTGTGTAAGGGTTTTTACAGCGCAATTTATGAATGTCAGATTACTTGCTCTGTGTTTGGACGGTGAGCTGTTTAAAATTTCATGAGTACAATTAGTACTTTTTTTATTTGTTGTAGAATTATTGAAATTTGCATTACTCATAAAAATAACGAAGATCCCAGTAACTAAAGCAAATTTTTATCTCAATATTATTTTTTCATTGCTATGATGTGATGTTTTATTTGTCATGTGGACTGTTATATATTTGTATGTGTACGTTACTCCGGATTGTGGAGAGTACAATAATGCAACAACTGCCAATAATTTGTTCGTCTATTTGAGGTCACCAGGGGCTAAGGTCTCCTCCTGGTTATTTTGATGAATTGCTACGTTTGTTTTAATACAGTTTTCTTAAAAAAATGTTCGGAACTACCCTCGCATTGCAAGGATAGTACCGTGCCATTTTTTTCTGCATGGGTAGCCGGTGGTGACAGGGTACAGTACCGCCCAACATTGAAAATAGGTACGAAATTCTTGTCAGAACAACACATTTTTTGTGTAAAAGTAACTCAATTTCAATTAATACAGCGAAGCCGGATACCAGTGTGGGAAAGAATGACAATTTATTTATTTAATTGATCACATGTGCACTACCTCAAAATAAATCCCTACACCCAGTTTGGTGAGATCTGTGAAATGAATAAATGTATGGTCGTCTGCTAACCACAGATAGTGAATCGGAATATATGAGTCGATCCTTTGGCTACCTTTGGTGAGACCAAAGAGATGGAAGTTACCAGAGCTTTCGAGCGTCTGAAATGGGGCTGACCAATAAGGTAGCAAGGTGCTTCTCCCACTTCGACAGAGGTGCGAGAGAACCGGAATACGGCCATGTTTCGGCACTCTGGCGCTGAACCTTCTGCTGTAAAGACCTGTTTTTTTGTTGTGCTCCGTAATGAAAGTGTGGAGGCATGGTATGGATGTGGAATATTTAAGAGTAGTTAGAACTAATCATTTCTCTTTCCTAGGAACTTTTGTGGGGAAAATTACAAAGTGAGGCAGGTAATCTTAAGGGGATTGTAGTAAACCAACGGTCACAATGAGACCACGTGTAGTTATAAGTTGAGATACTAGCGTGTGTACAATAAGCTGAAATATTTAAGAATTAATAGCGTGTGTACAATAAGCTGAAATATTTAAGAAATAGCGTGTGTATCATAAGTTGAAGTATTTAAGAAATATCATTCCGTGTGACACTAAATTTAAACTCTGAGAGAGAATCAAGGTGAGTCGGCCGTTTTTCCAGCAACGCCACTTGGCTTGCATTGCACAGGAAGACGTGCGTTTATCTCCAGAGTTCACAGTAGGAAAGTAAAATTACAAAGTGGGGCAGTGTCGTGTGAAACTGGGATAGATATTGATTGAAGTGGGAAAGCGGAAAGTGATGAAGTTGTAACCGTTCGTTGTGTAATATTTCATATTGTTGTGTTGTGTATGTCTTGTAATTTGGGTATGTGTGTTTTGCATGGGAGTAGCAAGGTAGTTTCGAAAGATTTGTGGGTTATGCTTGTTCCTTCTGTATCGCTCGATCTGGAGGAAAGTTTCGTGAGGATGAATGTGAGAGGCGAAGTGTGAGGTATAATAAAAGATCCACCATCCGATCCAGGGAGTGCACTGTTGGGGCAAATAGATTACGAGACCATAGTATAGAGATTCACTAAAGTAAAGCCATGCCCACTGGGCGGAATTTCTCTTGTGAATTTGTTCTAGGTTGTAGAATTTGTGTGTTTAGGAATAAATCAAATAGTGAATAGAAAGAGATTGGTGGCCTTTTTCATTAAATTGTATGTTATCATAATGTCCCGAATTTATATAAAAGCCGTTAAATCAAAGACAAAAAGTAAGTGTGGTATTGCCAGTGCGTAGTGTGCAGTCAGAGTTCTATAAATCACTGATAGTCAGATGCGTGTTTCCGTTGCGTATTATTCATGCAGGAGGATAATTTGTAACTAAATAGTAAGATACGAGAATTCATGTTGCTCAATAAATTAAGGAAGAATCCACTCGCTTGGCAAACCACCCATCTTGCAGGCCTGACTGCTTGATGCCACAGTATGAGAAAGGCAAGTGGGTGCCTCTCATCCTTATCGCACTACTGAGCGAAACTAAGCTCAAACCACGCAACCAACTAAACTTCACCGGCTACTGCGTCTATCGTACTGACCGACCGGACGGCTCCGGTCACGGCGGAACAGCCATCATCATACACAAAGACATAGAACACACAAACATAGTGCTCCCTGAACTTGAAAAAATAGACGCAACCGCCGTCAGGGTCATGTTCAACGGAGCCTACACTACACTGGTGTCAGTATACAACAGCCCTAAAAACATTAAAACACGCGACATCAGCACAATACTCAACATATCACCGCGCGTAATAGCCGCTGGAGATCTTAACGCAAAACACCCGGACTGGAACTCACGAATACGAAACTCCAACTGCAAGAAACTATACGAACACGCACTAGGACGAAACTACATCACACTAGCGCCGACCGAACCGACGCACATTCCCTACCAAAGGGGACACAGGCCAGACGTGTTAGACATGGCCCTCATCAAGGGCATAACAACGACACTCAATGTTGCCGTTGAAAACGATCTGCCCTCAAATGACCAACCCGTTATACTGTACATTGAAGAAACACTGCAGCACATGGAACAACGCAGGATGTTAGACTACAGGCGCGCGAATTGGACCCAGTTCAAGGAAACGCTTGACAGTCGCATCCCACCCACCCACGCGATTAACGAGACAGCTCAAATTGACGAGGCAGTCGAAACCCTCACCGGCGCCGTCCAGGACGCAATAGCCGACACCATACCAATCCGCACGCCACAACAACACAGTGCTGCCCTGACCCAGGAAATCCTGGGCCTAATCTCAATGAGGAACCGCCTCAGGAGACACTGGCAGCGTACCAGGTGCCAGCACTTCAAACTGTACATTAACAGGCTCCAGGGTATAATCCGGGAGAAAATACAAACATTCAAAACACAACAGTGGGACCAGAAACTCGAAGGGCTGGACACCACGCGACCTGGCGTGTGGCAGCTAGCCCGACACTTCACCAGGGAGAAACTGTACACCCCCACGTTACAAGGGCCCGACGGACCAGCATATTCTGCGGAAAAAAAAGCGGAACTGATGGCCCTCACACTCGCAGCGTCATTCACAGCGAACCTGGATCCCTCAGACCCAGCGTTCACACTTGCTACGGACCAGGAGGTCACACGCATCTTGGCCCAACCAGCGCGCAACAACATCCGACAAGCTAGTACAGCAGAAGTCAAATGGGCCATCATGCATACCACCGCTAGGAAGGCCCCTGGTCACGATGGCATTCAAAACCGTGTCCTCCAGGAGTTCACGGACAAAGCTGTAGACTACCTAACACACATCACGAATGCCATACTCAAGCACCAACACTTCCCCGCCTTCTACATCTACATCTACATCTATACTCCGCGAGCCACCTTACGGTGTGTGGCGGAGGGTACTTATTGTACCACTATCTGATCCCCCCTTCCCTGTTCCATTCACGAATTGTGCGTGGGAAGAACGACTGCTTGTAAGTCTCCGTATTTGCTCTAATTTCTCGGATCTTTTCGTTGTGATCATTACGCGAGATATATGTGGGCGGTAGTAATATGTTGCCCATCTCTTCCCGGAATGTGCTCTCTCGTAATTTCGATAATAAACCTCTCCGTATTGCGTAACGCCTTTCTTGAAGTGTCCGCCACTGGAGCTTGTTCAGCATCTCCGTAACGCTCTCGCGCTGACTAAATGTCCCCATGACGAATCGCGCTGCTTTTCGCTGGATCATGTCTATCTCTTCTATTAATCCAACCTGGTAAGGGTCCCATACTGATGAGCAATACTCAAGAATCGGACGAACAAGCGTTTTGTAAGCTACTTCTTTCGTCGATGAGTCACATTTTCTTAGAATTCTTCCTATGAATCTCAACCTGGCGCCTGCTTTTCCCACTATTTGTTTTATGTGATCATTCCACTTCAGATCGCTCCGGATAGTAACTCCTAAGTATTTTACGGTCGTTACCGCTTCCAATGATTTACCACCTATGGCATAATCGTACTGGAATGGATTTCTGCCCCTATGTATGCGCATTATATTACATTTATCTACGTTTAGGGAAAGCTGCCAGCTGTCGCACCATTCATTAATCCCCTGCAGGTCTTCCTGGAGTACGTACGAGTCTTCTGATGTTGCTACTTTCTTGTAGACAACCGTGTCATCTGCAAATAGCCTCACGGAGCTACCGATGTTGTCACCTAAGTCATTTATGTATATTGTAAACAATAAAGGTCCTATCACGCTTCCTTGCGGTACTCCCGAAATTACCTCTACATCTGCAGATTTTGAACCGTTAAGAATGACATGTTGTGTTCTTTCTTCTAGGAAATCCTGAATCCAATCACAAACCTGGTCCGATATTCCGTAAGCTCGTATTTTTTTCACTAAACGTAAGTGCGGAACCGTATCAAATGCCTTCCTGAAGTCCAGGAATACGGCATCAATCTGCTCGCCAGTGTCTACGGCACTGTGAATTTCTTGGACAAATAGGGCGAGCTGAGTTTCACATGATCTCTGTTTGCGGAATCCATGTTGGTTATGATGAAGGAGATTTGTATTATCTAAGAATGTCATAATACGAGAACATAAAACATGTTCCATTATTCTACAACAGATTGACGTAAGCGAAATAGGCCTATAATTATTCGCATCTGATTTATGCCCCTTCTTGAAAATGGGAACGACCTGCGCTTTCTTCCAGTCGCTAGGTACTTTACGTTCTTCCAGAGATCTACGATAAATTGCTGATAGAAAGGGGGCAAGTTCTTTAGCATAATCACTGTAGAATCTTACGGGTATCTCGTCTGGTCCGGATGCTTTTCCGCTACTAAGTGATAGCAGTTGTTTTTCAATTCCGATATCGTTTATTTCAATATTTTCCATTTTGGCGTCCGTGCGACGGCTGAAGTCAGGGACCGTGTTTCGATTTTCCGCAGTGAAACAGTTTCGGAACACTGAATTCAGTATTTCTGCCTTTCTTCGGTCGTCCTCTGTTTCGGTGCCATCGTGGTCAACGAGTGACTGAATAGGGGATTTAGATCCGCTTACCGATTTTACATATGACCAAAACCTTTTAGGATTCTTGTTTAGATTGTTTGCCAATGTTTTATGTTCGAATTCGTTGAATGCTTCTCTCATTGCTCTCTTTACGCTCTTTTTCGCTTCGTTCAGCTTTTCCTTATCAGCTATGATTCGACTACTCTTATACCTATGATGAAGCTTTCTTTGTTTCCGTAGTACCTTTCGTACATGATTGTTATACCACGGTGGATCTTTCCCCTCGCTTTGGACCTTAGTCGGTACGAACTTATCTAAGGCGTACTGGACGATGTTTCTGAATTTTTTCCATTTTTGTTCCACATCCTCTTCCTCAGAAATGAACGTTTGATGGTGGTCACTCAGATATTCTGCGATTTGTGCCCTATCACTCTTGTTAAGCAAATATATTTTCCTTCCTTTCTTGGCATTTCTTATTACACTTGTAGTCATTGATGCAACCACTGACTTATGATCACTGATACCCTCTTCTACATTCACGGAGTCGAAAAGTTCCGGTCTATTTGTTGCCATGAGGTCTAAAACGTTAGCTTCACGAGTTGGTTCTCTAACTATCTGCTCGAAGTAATTCTCGGACAAGGCAGTCAGGATAATGTCACAAGAGTCTCTGTCCCTGGCTTCAGTTCTGATTGTGTGACTATCCCATTCTATACCTGGTAGATTGAAGTCTCCCCCTATTACAATAGTATGATCACGAAACTTCTTCACGACGTTCTGCAGGTTCTCTCTGAGGCGCTCAACTACTACGGTTGCTGATGCAGGTGGTCTATAGAAGCATCCGACTATCATATCTGACCCACCTTTGATACTTAACTTAACCCAGATTATTTCACATTCGCATTCGCTAATAACTTCACTGGATATTATTGAATTCTTTACTGCTATAAATACTCCTCCACCATTGGCGTTTATCCTATCCTTGCGGTATATATTCCATTCTGTGTCTAGGATTTCGTTACTGTTCACTTCCGGTTTTAACCAACTTTCCGTTCCTAATACTATATGCGCACTATTTCCTTCAATAAGCCTTTTGGAAGACGGCCAAGGTCCTGATGTTCAGGAAGCCGGGGAAAGACCACTCCCTCCCACAAAATTACCGACCCATCAGTCTGCTGAGCGCGCTCAGCAAGATCGTTGAGAAGGTAATATTAAAACGACTCACTGCATCACAAACGACACCCTGAGACCGGAGAAATTCGGTTTCAGGAATCACCACTCAACAACACAACAACTCCTCCACGTCGTTGAATACATAACACACGGATACAACACAAACAAGGCAAGTGGGGCGGTGTTCCTGGACATCGAAAAGGCTTTCGATCGTCTATGGCACAACGGCCTAATACGCAAACTTAGCGACGCGGGGTTCCCCGACGGGCTCGTACATCTCATACACTCATATCTCACGGACAGGAGTTTCAACACCGACGTGCAGGGCAAACAATCGACACGACATGGTATACAGGCAGGAGTACCCCTAGGAAGTATCCTAGGGCCCTTACCGTTTAACCTCTACATTAACGACCTCCCAGCTACACATAACACGACGGTAGCAATCTACGCGGATGACACTGCCATCCTTGCGCAAGATTGGAAGCCGTCTAACATTAACTCACGACTACAGACTGCACTCAGAACGGCGGAGCCTTGGCTGGTGAAATGGCGTGTTAGAGTAAACGTCGACAAGTGCGAGGCCGTTCTGTTCACTAGAAGACCGAAGCAACTGCGCAAACATCAGCACTGCAACCCAATTACACTACACGCACGCCCAATACGTTTCCGCGAGAAGGTCAAATACCTCGGTGTCTGGCTGGACAGGAACCTACTCTGGGGGGACCACATTCAACACGTGACCAACAAAGCTAACGCGAGGCTCAAACAACTCTACCCTATGCTTAACAGGCGTAGCACACTGAACAGGAGGGTGTCTAGGTCCATGTACATGACACTTATTAGACCCCTGATGACGTACGCAGCCCCTGTCTGGGGATACGCAGCGCCAACTCGCCTGCGCCGTCTGCAGCTCATACAGAACAAAGTACTCAAAATGATAAGCAACGCTCCGCGCTACACACGCATCGCATACCGGCTAGATACTATCTTGCAGGTATTCCAAAAACTCTCCACACGACTGTACAATAACACGAGACACTCGCGCAACCCGTTTATCCTTTCTCTGGGTAACTACGACCACAACCATAGATGGAAGCATAACAGACCAAAGACATTACTGTCTAGGAACTGAACATCTATGGTCTATAGAACGCTAACACGACAGTACTGGCGAGCCCCTGCAACACAGTTATTACTGGAAACCCAGATGTGCGACTAGCCAAAAAACAGGCAACCGCAGGGAAACCGTACTGTACACAGCACGCAAACCAGCCACACACACCCCCTACACCGTCTGTGAGCCGATCTATGACCGATCGCCCACTAATCTACAACGACCTTGAACTGTTGCAGGGACGCAGCAACTGCAGCAAGCGCCGCAACAAGCTCCAACAACGACAGCGGTAACGATGCACGATACCTCGAACTAACACAACCACACCTTGCATGCACTGTCGCAGATAGCAAGCCGCTACTGGCCGTACTACCCGTCCTACTGTCGCAGATGTTTTTTTTCCCTTGGCTCTTGCCTTGGCACATTTTTTCCTGTGCCCTTACAACCGCTACCCTTCAATCGTTTTCGAACACTTCTATCTCCTGATGGACCATGTTAATGAGTAATCTTACCCAGACGCATGGACAACATCACAGCCCGCATCCTGTGACGCCTGATTCAAAAACTAACATGTTTACGGAGGTGACAGTAGAACTTTTGGCTTGGTCACCACGTTGGTGTGGGCGTGGAGGAGCCCCATCCTTTGTTTGAAAAAGGAGTGGAATGCGCAAGTTCTCATAAATGTTCGCCAACCTGCAGTCTTCTACAGTTATCCCATGCGCAGAAAACAGCACGTAGGTCGTGAATCCGTTATCGTGAGGCTGCAAGAAACTCTTAGCGAGGAACTGATGTTATGTGAATAATTAAATATCCAATCAGGTGATTTACATGGGATGCCAGTCGCTTTCTATTGGCAGAACACTAGAAACTGCACAATTACATTCCTCTTGAGAGTCACAAATAATTTTTATTCTTCAACAAAATAATAAACTACGTATTTCCGTAATTATTATCGCATTGTTCTCAACTGTCTGTACAAATACATTGCTAATAAAGTCGTAACCTGATGCCGACCGCGGCAGACAACATGTCTGTCCCTCTATTGTTCCTGATCTATATTAACGACATAGGAGACAACTTGAGTAGCCGTCTTAGATTGTTTGCAGACGATGCTGTCATTTACCGTCTTGTAAAGTCATCAGATGATCAAAACGACTTGCAAAATGATTTATATAAGATATCTGTATGGTGCGAAAAGTGGCAATTGACCCTGAATAAAGAAAAGTGTGAAGCTATTCACATGCGTACTAAAAGAAATCAGCTACATTTCGATTACGTGATAAGTCGCACAAATCTTATGGCTGTAAATTCAGGTAATACTTAGGGATTACAGTTACAAATAACCTAAATTGGAACGATCACATAGATAATATTGTGGGTAGAGCAAACTAAAGACTGATTCATTGGCAGAACACTAAGAAGGTGCAACAGGTCTACCAAAGAGACTGCTTACACCACGCCTGTCAACCCTATTTTGGGGTATTGCCGTGCGATGTGGGATCGTCATCAGGTGGGTCTGCCGGATGACATCGAAGAACTACAAAGAAGGGCAGCTCGTTTTGTATTATCGCGAAACAGGGGAGATAATGTCACAGACATGATACGTGAATTGGAGTGGCAATCATTAAAACAAAGGCGTTTTTCGTTGCGACGGAATCTCCTCATGAAATTTCAGTCACCAGTTTTCTCCTCCGATTGCGAAAATATTCTGTTAGCACCCACCTACATAGGAGAAATGATCATCACGATAAAATAAGAGAAATCAGAGCTCGCACAGAAAAATTTAAGTGCTCGTTTTTCCCGCGTGCCGTTCGAGAGTGGAACGGTAGAGAGACAGCTTGAAGGTAGTTCATTGAACCCTCTGCCAGGCACTTTATTGTGAATAGTAGAGTAATCACGCAGATGTAGAGTCTGTAGAACCACCTATATTTTTACAAACCGTGAGTTACCATAAAATCTTAACTGACACTGACCGTGGCAGACAACATGTCTGTTCTCCGACAGTACCGAGCCAGCTCTGATCTTATAGCCTTACCACTTCGCCCGCCACACAAGTTAAGCGTGATCCGAAGAACACGGAAATGCTTCGTCTGCCTTTTCGTTCAGCAGCTGTTTATTATTCATGTGATTATTAATACTTGTGAAACAACAGAATGGTAGAACACTATTGAGAGATGCTTTAACGTGAAATGCAAGTAAATATGCTGCTTAGTTTGTCTAATATTAATAACAGAAGATTATCCTTTTGGAGTGCAACTTCCGAATGCAGCAACCAATCGCGGAGAGGGACCAAAATTTAGGTGGTCTTTCTCATGATACTCGTACCGAACAAACTACCTGTCATCGGTACCTCAAACCAGATTACGTCATCTTGCCACTCGGTTTTTCAGCTGCTTTAAGAAGAGCTTCTAGTCGCCGAATATGATGGCTGTAAGGCCAGAAATATTTCAGTGCTCTGGCGCCGTAGAGCGACGTTAGGAGGACACAGGACGATTTATATTTGTTGTAATGAGTGGCAGGTTGATCTAAATGTGAAAAAAACCTTTAATTTAATGCTAACAAGTGGGAAAAAGAATCCCATAATGTCTGAATACAGAATTAATGGTGTGCTGTCTGACACAATCATACCCATTAAACATTTAAGCGAAACGTTGCAAAATGATAAGGTTTGCAACTAGCATATAAGGTTGGTACTAGGGAAGTCCAGTGGTCTACTTTGGTGTATTGGGAGGATTTTAGGAAAATGTAGCTGACCTACAAAGGCGAAAACTTATAGAACACTAGTGAGACACTTTCTTGATCTCCAGCAGGTCGGATTAAAAGTAGGCGTCGAACATTTCAGAGGCGTAGTACGACATGCTTTCAGAGGTTCCATCAACACGCAAGTAATATGGAATTACGGATATGTTTCGTATACTGAAATAGTTATCCCTGGAGGGAAGACAACGTTCGTCTTGAGAAACGCTATTGACAACATTTAGAGTAGCTTTATTAGCAGTTGGCAGCAGAAAGAATACGTTGCTGCTAACGTACATTTCGCAAGAAGATCGCGGAAACAACAAGGGAGATTAGGAGTCCTGTGGAGACTTATATACAGGGTGGTCCATTGATCGTGACCGGGACAAATATCTCACGAAATAAGCAACAAACGAAAAAACTACAAAGAACAAAACTTGTCTAGCTTGAAGGGGGAAACCAGATGGCGCTATGGTTGACCCGCTAGATGGCGCTGCCATAGATCAAACGGATATCAACTGTGTTTTTTTTTTAAATAGGAACCCCCATTTTTTATTACATGTTCGTGTAGTACGTAAAGGAATATGAATGTTTTAGGTGGACCACTTTTTTCGCTTTGTGATAGATGGCGCTGTAGTAGTCACAAACATATGGCTCACAATTTTAGACGAACAGTTGGTAACAGGTAGGTTTATTAAATTAAAATACAGAACGTAGGTACGTTTGAACATTTTATTTCGGTTGTTCCAATGTGATACATGTAACTTTGTGAACTTATCATATCTGAGAACGCATGCTGTTACAGCGTGATTACTTGTAAATACCACATTAATGCAATAAATGCTCAAAATGATGTCCGTCAATCTCAATGCATTTGGCAATACGTGTAACGACATTCCTCTCAACAGCGAGTAGGTCGCCTTCCGTAATGTTCGCACATGCAATGACAATGCGCTGACGCATGTTGTCAGGCGTTGTCGGTGGATCACGTTAGCAAATATCCTTCAACTTTCCCCACAGAAAGAAATCCAGGGACGTGAGACCCGGTGAACGTGCGGGTCATGGTATGGTGCTTCGACGACCAATCCATCTGTCATGAAATATCCTATTCAATACCGCTTCAACCGCACGAGAGCTATGTGCCGGACATCCATTATGTTGGAAGTGCATCGCCATTCTGTCATGCAGTGAAACATATTGTAGTAACATCGGTAGAACATTACGTAGGAAATCAGCGTACATTGCACCATTTAGATTGCCAGCGATAAAATGGGAGCCAATTATCCTTACTCCCATAATGCCGCACCATACATTAATCCGCCAAGGTCACTGATGTTCGACTTGTCGCGCCCATCGTGAATTTTCCGTTGCCCAATAGTGCATATTATGGCGGTTTACGTTACCGCTGTTCGTGAATGACGCTTCGTCGCTAAAAAGAACGCGTGCAAAAAATCTGTCATCTTCCCGTAATTTCTCTTGTCCTCAGTGGCAGAACTGTACACGACTTTCAAAGTCGTCGCCATGCAATTCCTGGTGCATAGAAATATGGTACGGGTGCAATCGATGTTGATGTAGCGTTCTCAACACAGACGTTTTTGAGATTCCCGATTCTCGCGCAATTTGTCTGCTACTGATGTGCGGGTTAGCCACGACAGCAGCTAAAACACCTACTTAGGCTTCATCATTTGTTGCAGGTCGTGGGTGACGTTTCACATGTGGCTGAACACTTCCTGTTTCCTTAAATAACGTAACTATACGGCGAAAGGTCCGGACATTGGATGATGTCGTCCAGGATACCGAGCAGCATACCTAGCACAGGCGCGTTGGGCATTTTGATCACAATAGCCATACATCAACACGATATCGATCTTTTCCGAAATTGGAAAACGGGCCATTTTAACACGGGTAATGTATCACGAAGCAAATACCGTCCGCACTGGCGGAATGTTACGTGATACCACATACTTACACGTTTGTGACTATTACAGCGCTATCTATCACAAAGCGAAAAAAGGGTGTCCAACTAAACCATTCATATTTCTTTACATACTATACGAATATGTAATAAAAAATGGGGGTTCCTATTAAAAAAAAAACGCAATTGATATCCGTTTGATCTATGGGCCAACCATAGCGCCATCTGGTTTCCCCTTTTAAGCTAGACGAGTTTCGCTCTTCGTAGTTTTTTTCGTTTCATGCTTATTTCGTGAGATACACTCCTGGAAATTGAAATAAGAACACCGTGAATTCATTGTCCCAGGAAGGGGAAACTTTATTGACACATTCCTGGGGTCAGATACATCACATGATCACACTGACAGAACCACAGGCACATAGACACAGGCAACAGAGCATGCACAATGTCGGCACTAGTACAGTGTATATCCACCTTTCGCAGCAATGCAGGCTGCTATTCTCCCATGGAGACGATCGTAGAGATGCTGGATGTAGTCCTGTGGAACGGCTTGCCATGCCATTTCCACCTGGCGCCTCAGTTGGACCAGCGTTCGTGCTGGACGTGCAGACCGCGTGAGACGACGCTTCATCCAGTCCCAAACATGCTCAATGGGGGACAGATCCGGAGATCTTGCTGGCCAGGGTAGTTGACTTACACCTTCTAGAGCACGTTGGGTGGCACGGGATACATGCGGACGTACATTGTCCTGTTGGAACAGCAAGTTCCCTTGCCGGTCTAGGAATGGTAGAACGATGGGTTCGATGACGGTTTGGATGTACCGTGCACTATTCAGTGTCCCCTCGACGATCACCAGTGGTGTACGGCCAGTGTAGGAGATCGCTCCCCACACCATGATGCCGGGTGTTGGCCCTGTGTGCCTCGGTCGTATGCAGTCCTGATTGTGGCGCTCACCTGCACGGCGCCAAACACGCATACGACCATCATTGGCACCAAGGCAGAAGCGACTCTCATCGCTGAAGACGACACGTCTCCATTCGTCCCTCCATTCACGCCTGTCGCGACACCACTGGAGGCGGGCTGCACGATGTTGGGGCGTGAGCGGAAGACGGCCTAACGGTGTGCGGGACCGTAGCCCAGCTTCATGGAGACGGTTGCGAATGGTCCTCGCCGATACCCCAGGAGCAACAGTGTCCCTAATTTGCTGGGAAGTGGCGGTGCGGTCCCCTACGGCACTGCGTAGGATCCTACGGTCTTGGCGTGCATCCGTGCGTCGCTGCGGTCCGGTCCCAGGTCGACGGGCACGTGCACCTTCCGCCGACCACTGGCGACAACATCGATGTACTGTGGAGACCTCACGCCCCACGTGTTGAGCAATTCGGCGGTACGTCCACCCGGCCTCCCGCATGCCCACTATACGCCCTCGCTCAAAGTCCGTCAACTGCACATACGGTTCACGTCCACGCTGTCGCGGCATGCTACCAGTGTTAAAGACTGCGATGGAGCTCCGTATGCCACGGCAAACTGGCTGACACTGACGGCGGCGGTGCACAAATGCTGCGCAGCTAGCGCCATTCGACGGCCAACACCGCGGTTCCTGGTGTGTCCGCTGTGCCGTGCTTGTGATCATTGCTTGTACAGCCCTCTCGCAGTGTCCGGAGCAAGTATGGTGGGTCTGACACACCGGTGTCAATGTGTTCTTTTTTCCATTTCCAGGAGTGTATTTGGCCTGGACACTATCAATGGACCGCCCTGTACAATAGTTCTTCCCTTGCTCGATTTGTGAGTGGAACAGGAATGGTAATCGTGGCTAATAATGGTACGCATTACCACCCGCCGTGCACTATATGGTGGCTTGCATAGTGTGAATGTAGATCTATATGTAGGTGCAAAGGGGAATGCTACTGGTTACTAGGTATTATTATCCAGCGCAATAATTCATCAGCGTATTACTAACAAATCGAAACACACATGACGAAGATATATTTAGATAAGCATTATGGGATCAAGTAAGACTGAAAGTTGTCGGATTTTTTTCTGACTTTTGTTTTATCGATTTCCTTCTTTCCACAGCCGCTGCTACAGGCGTCGCCCCTGGCACCTTCGCCCTTGGAGGAAGGACACAAAGCAGCGGAACGCACGCACCCCGGTCCCACGCACTTCCGGCGCTTCTTCACAACCTCCGCGCCGCACCGCGCCTCGGCCCGCCTCGCCTTGCCTTGCGCTGCCTTCTCTTCCCTTTCCTCTCCTTGCGTCACCGCAGCGCCACCCACGCGGGGCTCCTACCACTTCCGGTTGTGGGGCTGGCTGGCTGCGTAGCTGGCAGTCTGCTCACTAAGCGGACGTAGACCTGCCGTTGCTGACAGATCCTTCATACATCCAGCCTCCTCTCTTCACGTCGTCAATTCACTTATGACATTTACATAATGAACTGTATATAGAAACAGCTTACATCTACATGGATACTCTGCAAATCACATTTAAGTGCCTGGAAGACGGTTCATCGAACCACCTTCACAATTCTTTATTATTCCAATCTATTACAGCACGCGGAAAGAAGGAACACCTACGTACGAGCTCTGATTTCCGTTATTTTATCGTGGTGATCGTTCCTTGCTATGTAGGTCGGTGTTAACAAAATATTTTCGCTCTCGGAGGAGAAAGTTGCTGATTGAAATTTCGTGAGAAGATTCCGTCGCAACGAGAAACGCCTTTCTTTTAATGGTTTCCAGCCCAAATCCTGTATCATTTCTGTGACACTCTCTCCCATATTTCGTGATAATACAAAACGTGCTGTCTTTCTTTGGACTTTTTCGATGTACTCCGTCAGTCGTATCTGGTAAGGATCCCACACCGCGCAGCAGTATTCTAAAAGCGGACGGACAAGCGTAATGTAGGCAGTCTCCTTAGTAGGTCTGTTACATTTTCTAAGTGTCCTTCCAAAGAAACGCAGTCTTTGGTTATCCTTCCCCACAACATTTCCTATGTGTTCCTTCCAATTTAAGTTGTTCGTAATTGTAATACCTAGGTATTTAGTTGAATTTACGGCTTTTAGATTAGGCTGATCTATCGTGTAACCGAAGTTCAACGAGTTCCTTTTAGCACTCATGTGGATGACTTCACACTTTTCGTTATTTAGGGTCAACTGGCACTTCTCACACCATTCCGATATTTCTTCTAAATCGTTTTGCAGTTTGTTTTGATCTTCGGATGACTTTATTAGTCGATAAACGACAGCTTAGCTACTGCCGACACTACAAAGGGGATGGACAAAAGTGTGGAAGCACCAATAACACATTACCACTCTTAATGCGGAATGGGAAACCTGGTGGCGTTCAAAACAGCTTTCGATAGCCTCGGAATGGATAAATACCGGTCCTGCGTAGTTGTAAAGGGAATATTACATCTCGTCTTTCAAAATATTGGAAAGTTCAGTTAACGATGATGGAGGTCGATAGCGATCACAGATCCTTTTCTCCAAAGTAGACCGCATACACTCGCTAATATTGACGTATGATGACTGTGGTGGCCATGAAAGGTGCCATGATTTATTCTCGTGAGGACAAAACCAGTCCTGGGCGATTTGATGTGGGATCCTGTGCTCCTGAAACACAGCATCGCCACAAGGGAAAAACAATTACTACGGGATGGACCTGACTGTAAATCGACAATGCCGAGTACCCACGGGGTTAATAGAATACTAAGATACGGCTGCTCATATCATCAACAAACCCTACCATGTTTCACTCTTGGTACGTGAACTCGACCAGAAGTTGGTAGGAGTGCGCAATAAGACTCGTCCGACCAAAAGCCTTTCTTCCGTTTCTCCACAGTCCACGTTTGATGACTTCGACACGACGTTTGCCTGTTGCGAGCATTTGCATCATTCATGATATGTTGCAAAATTTCAGCTCCCCATGCCATTCTTTATTTATGGATTTCCCCTCGTTGTGGTTCCGTTGCTGACTGTGTTCGTGGCTGCGACATTCAGATCTGCCGTGACGGGCGTCCTTTTATGTTCCGTCGCAATCTTCTTCAGTGACACACTTCTTCACTAGACACACACTTTCGTCCCCATTGTGATTCAGCGGATAATGTTTTCGGTTTTCCCGCTTTCCCTGTATTCGATATATATCTTTGACACTTTGCCTCTAGAAACACTAAACACTGCGGCTACCTTGCTTACGGAAGCACCCATCATACGATCTTCAACAATATGTCCACGCTCGAATTCACTTAGCTCCAACATAATTTACTCAAAACTACACACAATACCACGACTGAGACTTGCAACATACTGAGGCCATTGCTCTGCCAGCGTTCGTGGTCAAACACAACAGCGCAACCTGCAGACTTGACTAGCATCTGCATTTATGTTGAATCATACATTTCTCATGGCGTTTCCATCTCAGTACCTGAACAGCTTACTTGCTCTTGTTCCGTGATTCTGTATCAAATAGCAAATCAACCACGTGTCAGGTACTATTGCTTAACTCTTGACAGTTAAATCAAAATGTTCGTGTGATCGTAAGCCTAACGTTCCACAAATAAGGGAAGGGGTTCCAAAACATAACAAAAATGAAATGGGCATAATTGCGATTGCACTATTAATGTTAGACACGTAAGTGATTAGCAGAATTATGAGGGGCTGGAATGATCCATCCTCGTTCGACAGCCGCGTTAGAAGGATACTCAGAAGGCAAAGAGAGTTTCGTCGCAAACTTAACTGTGGCCTGGACAAACAATGAATGAAGTGAGCATCAGAGTAGGGGGAGACATTTGTGAACGGTTCAACGAATTCGAAAGTAAAATTCATTATACCGAGCTGGTAGAAAATATTAAAAAGTTTCAGTCTTAGACGAAATCATGAAATGCTTCTCTTCAAATTATAATGGCTCGAAAGGGAGATTGACAGAAGGAATGCCGAATTACTGAATTCCCTTTCCCGTTATTATGAAACTGGGAAGATCGCACTGCGGTTCAAACTTCCAATCATTGCACGAACGTCAGAATAAAATACTGAAAAATTAAAAAAGAAAATCAACTAAAATTGCTGAACAGATGAAAGGCGACTGAAACTGTTTGGATACCTGTACATACCGTAAGCGAAAGAACTTGTAATTCCTCAAACAACGATCTTGTGAAAAGCATCGCCGTCTAATTTAAAAAATGTGTGTGAAATCTTATGGGACGTAACTGCTAAGGTTATCAGTCCCTAAGCTTACACACTACTTAACCTAAATTATCCTAAGGACAAACACACACACCCATACCCGAGGAAGGACTCGAACCTCCTCCGGGACCAGCCGCAAAGTCCATGACTGCAGCGCCTAGACCGCTCGGCTAATCCCGCGCGGCGCCGTCTAATCAACGAAAGACGATCGTACTGAATATCAGTTCGCTTTGATTAGATTGAATACTTCCTAGCAAACAGAACACAGCACATCACTCTTAACAGAGAGTAAAATTTGGGCGTAGCCCTACTGAGCACTGATATTCACTATTTCTGTAACGGACCAAACGAATAACAATTGAAACTGAATGAGGCTTTTCGCGGATAATGCTATTTCATACAGAGACATCAAAACGCTAAATAATTGTAGCTTAACGCATTCAGACCCGCAGAGGATCGATGCTTGATGTACGGAATGTTAGTTGACCCTAAGCACAAACAAATGTAGTGTACTGTGCATAGAGAGACGGGACGACCCATCATTTGAATGATTACACGATTCCAGAACAATCACTGGAAGCAGTCAAATTCAATAAATATCTGGCAGTGTGCGTCAGGAGCGATTTTTAAAATGGGACGGGAACGTGAAAGTAATCGTAAGAAAACAGATTCCAAACTCAAATTCATTAGAAGAATTCTCGAAGTGTAGCCCAACTACGACAAAGGTAGCTTACTAAATCGTCGCTCGACCGAAACCTGAAAATTGTTCGTCAGTGTGGGACCCTTATCAGACAGAACTGGTATAATACAGAGAGAAAATCTAACGAAGAGCAGAGCGTTTCTTCACAGGTTCGTTTCCTAACCGCAAAAGCGTAATTGTGACGCTCATCCAACTCCAGTGGCTGATCCCAAATGTGAGTCGTTGTACAGCATTGTGTTATTTACTATTAACACTCCGTGAGGGAACTTTGAAAGCAGTTAATCAATACACTATTTCCTCCTGTGTACATCTAGAAAAAGTCCGTGATGGTCACATTAGAGAAGTGTTATATTTTATTTCAATTGTTGTGACGCTTTCTAGGCTTCGGCAGCATATTATCAATAAATACTCATTTGGACATTTAGGACCTAAGTAACTTGTATAGTGGAAAACAGTTCTTACGGCGTATTTTTAATTTGGGCCCTTAAAAGCTGCGATTCACAAATGCTGAATGATCCAGATAGACTTAAAATTCATTCAAACGCTTACCTCTTGGGATAAACACTATTCCTATTCGATTGAACAAAACGTAAGTAATCGCGACAACCCAACCTATCAGTCATATACAGAACGAAATGACACTTGGACGTGTTGCTTGGAGAGGAAATGGCGTTCAGACAGTGAACTACAGGAAGATGCGTCAAACTTCCACGAAATGCAAAGGGCCGGGAATTAATAGCGTTGTAGAACGGTATCCTAAAACAGAAGTTGCACATCACTATTGTACATGTAAAATGTTTGATGTGGTGAAAAATTATCAAGGCGTAGGTCAGATGTCAAAATAATTGCTGCGACACTCTACTTCACGCGGAGATCCTCCTTATCTCGAAGGTTCATGGCTAATGAACTTTAACTTCATCTCCCCGCCCCTAATCGCTCACAGTTCAATGTTGAATACACTCGCCCAACTTTAATCGGACAGGTAAAAGGCACAACTAGCTCATTTATTTTCTTTTCCTTTTTAATGCCAAGAAGGCGACTGACTATGATACGGACCAGTTTTAACCTCAGACGCACTGTTCATCACACAGCTGTTACAAACTGCGTTATTGTTATTTGTCAGCAGCTTCTCACCGTGACAACGATATCATATCCAGAAATCTTTTTACGGTTGCAGTTCATCGAGTCCAACGAGCAACTAATTTGTTAATTTTAGGAATTGGTTTCACATTGAACTTATGGATATATGTTTTTGGACAATTAGACTCTGAAAAAGCATTTCCATCAAACCTGCCAAAAACTTAACGGTTCCGCTTCGATTTATTAAGAATAACAAAATGTACGCGATCAGTAATATTGTTTTTTGTGAGGGGTTTCTTGAATGACGGCCTTCCATCAACTGTGGGCGCACTCAAAAGTGGCATAGTTTCGGTTGCGAAAGTAGTAGCACCGAACACCCTCTCAGAAGTGTGCGGCAAGTCTCATTAAGGTCCGGACAATTGTCATACGTTCGGAGGGGGAAAATTTTAACATTTGGGTAAGGTAAATGAAAGCTTTCATCCTAAACGTAACTTTAAAGAGCAAGGTTGTATTTGTGGGCCTGTATAAGATATAGCTTTAATCAACTTTTAATGATAAGCGTCAGTTACAATTTGTTCCAAGCTTCTGTCTTCATTTCTGTAGATGGTGTAGTCTTGTGAAATCGGATTCCTCTTTTAATAACGTCTTGTTTATTGTGTGGCTACTGTAATAAGCCGCTATAAAAAAATTATTTTTTATGTAAAATTCCGGTAAAGATTTGCGACCAAAGAGCTGATGTGCATATTTGCATTGGCTGTGTAACAAAACAAGGTGCAGCTTTTAATTTTTTCTTAGAGCAGCTAGCAAAAACCTGGCTGTTCGCACTTGTCGTTCCACTCGCAGCTACCAATGTGTAAGCATCTTGGGCTCTAGTTGTAATTAATTCTTAATACACGAACTTACTTTCAGTTACAAATATATTGATTCTTTATTAATTCACCAGATCACATCTTTACCTCAACACTTATTGCATTACGAGTTCTATTTTTTAGCATTTATCACATGGAAGACGCAACACTTTTATGTGGTACCGCTCCGCCATTAGCCCGATTTCATTACTAATATTTTTCTTATTGTACGCCCAGAGCCGGCAGCCATTCAGAGAAGAAACCAGAGTTTTTCAGATCTATCATGTAGCATAGAGCTGTTAACAATTCACGATATGCCAGCTAAATTTTCTAAAATTCCATCGGTCTGTTACGCCGCTCGAAACACCAATCAGAGACACTAACATCAATCTGGTAAAATTTAAAATATTTCAGTTTGCGGATTAAAGCCAGCTCGCGTTCCGTAGGAGTCGGACAATTTACCCATATATCAAATGGCTCTGAGCACTATGCGCTTAGCTTCTGAGGTCATTAGTCGCCTAGAACTTAGAACTAATTAAACCTAACTAACCTAAGGACATCACACAAATCCATGCCCGAGGCAGGATTCGAACCTGCGACCGTAGCGGTCGCTCGGCTCCAGACTGTAGCGCCTAGAACCGCACGGCCACTCCGGCCGGCTACCCATATATCAAACTAGCGTTTAGTCACTATATAGTTGTCACAAGGGAACGCTTTTTTCATCATTCCTGAAAAATAGTACATCCATTGAGTCAGTACCTGCCTTCTTCTGTTCTTCACTTGGCTATTAACGAGGAGACATCTACTACCAACTTTATTCACGGGGGAAGTTACTAGCATTTACAGAACAAAACGACAGAGAGAGAAAGAGTAAAATGAAAACGGAACTGGATTTAACGCAATCATTAAGGTCGGTTACATACGTTTGTATTATAGACAAAGCTATAAATTCATCGACCCAGTTTCTCTTAGCTGAAAGTTATCAAGTAGTGTTCCCCCTCATATAGTCCCATCAGGGCACTGTACTGTTTGGTGCTACAGCAAGCATGGATGCCCACGAGGACAGCCAGCTCTTCGGTTCCCTGAACGCTGTTAGTAGATTAACATCGATCCGCTTGCTAGCAATAACAGTTGGAGGAGGAAGTGGTTTGCCGATGGCACAAATCCCAGGAGGAAGGTCTAACTCGACAGCAAAAAGATTACATCCATAGAAAAACGCGCTTCTTCTTCGATCCTCCAGATTACCTTCTGAAATCTAAATAAGCCTTAAAAGTAAACTTAAGATATATGTTTCAGCTAAAGAGGTCAGTCGTAAGTGTTATCATCTGTGTAGTACATCGTTCATATGGTGTTCTCTACACTCACGAATTCAAACTTCCAATTGAAAAAACTGTCCTCATTAACACTGCTGTGTTTTGCCATTTAGATTATGAGACAGGGTTCGTAAGTTAACTGCCTACATTACTTGTTCGCCATACAGCCAATTCGTTCTCTGCCGTACCTTGCCGCACGTCTCAGTTGACAATTCCGGTCCCGACTGAAGCATCCTGTTTTCGGTCGTTGTACTTTTCCTCCCCCCCGCCCCGCCCCCCCCCCCCCCCAACCCCATGAACCATGGACCTTGCCAACCCGTTGGTGGGGAGGCTTTCGTGCCTCATCGATACAGATAGCCGTACCGTAGGTGCAGCCACAACATATGGGTTTCTGTTGAGAGGCCGGACAAACGTGTGGTTCCTGTAGAAGGGAAGTAGCCTTTTCAGTAGTTGCAGGGAAAACAGTCTGCAAGATTGACTGATCTGGCCTTGTAACAACCAAAACGGCCTTACTGTGCTGATACTGCGAACGGCTGAAAGCAAGGAGAAACTACAGCCGTAATTTTTCCCGAGGGCATGCAGCTTTACTGTATGGTTAATTGATGATGGCGTCCTCATGGATGAAATATTCCAGAGGTAAAATAATCCCCGAATCGGATCTCTGGGTACGGACTACTCAGGAGGACGTCGTTATCAGGAGAAAGGAAACTGGCGTTCTACAGATTTGAGGGTGGATTTTCAGATCCCTTAATCGGGCAGGAAGGTTAGACAATTTAAAAAGGGAAACTGATAGGTTAAAGTTAGATATAGTGGGAATTAGTGAAGTTCGGTGCCAGGAGGAACAAGACTTCTGGATAGGTGAATACAGGGTCATAAAAACAAAATCAAATAGAAGTAATGCAGGAGTAGGTTTAACAATGAATGAGAAAATAGAAATGCGGGTAAGCTACTACAAACAACATAGTGAACGCATTATTGTGGCAAAGATAGATACGAAGCCCACGCGTACCACAGTAGTGCAAGTTTATATGCCAGCTAGCTCAGCAGATGACGAAGAGACTGATGAAATGTATGATGACGTAAAGGAAATTATTCAGATAGTGAAGGGAGACGAAAATTTAATAGTCATGGCGACTGGAATTCGATAATAGGAAAAGGAAGAGAAGGAAATGTAGTTGGTGAATATGAAACTGGGGTAAGGAATGAAAGTGGAGGCGGCCTGGTAGAATTCTGCACAGAGCATAAATTAATCATAGCTAACACTTGGTTCAAGAATCATGAAAGAAGGTTGTGTACATGGAAGAGGCATGGAGATACTCTAAGCGTTAAGACAGATTACATAATTGTAAGACAGAGATTTAGGAACCAGATTTTAAATTGTAAGACATTTACAGGGGCAGATGTGGACACTCTCCACATTCTATTGGTTATAAACTGTAGACTGAAACTCAAGAAACTGCAAAAAGGTGGGAATTTAAGGAGATGGGATCTCGATAAACTGACAGAACCAGAGGTTGTAGAGAGTTTGAGGGAGAGCATTAGGGAACGATTGACAAGAACGGGGGAAAGAAGTACACTATAAGAAGAATGGGTAGCTTTGAGAGATGAAATAGTGAAGGCAGCAAAGGATCAAGTAGATAAAAAGACGAGGACTTGTAGATATCCTTGGGTGACAGAAGACATATTGAATTTAATTGATGAAAGGAGTAAATATAAAAATGCAGTAAATGAAGCAGGCAAAAAGGAATACAAACGTCTCAAAAATGATATCAAAAGGAAGTGCAAAATAGCTAAGCAGAGGTGGCTAGAGGACAAATTTGAGGATGTAGAGGCACATACCACTAGGGCTGAGATAGATCCCGCCTACAGGAAAATTAAAGAGACCATTGGAGAAAAGAGAACCACTTCCATGAATATCAAGAGATCAGATGGAAGCCCAGGAGAAGAGTGGTGGGAGTATATAGAAGGTCCATACAAGGGCTATGTACTTGAGGACAATATTATGGAAATGGAAGAGAATGTAGATGAAGATGAAATGGGATATATGATACTGCGTGAAGAGTTTGACAGAACACTGAAAGACCTAAGTCGAAACAAGACTCCGGGAGTAGACAACATTCCACTGGGACTACTGATAGCCCTGGGATAGCCAGCCCTGACAAATCTCTACCATCTGGTGAGTAATATGTATGAGACAGGCGAAATATAGAAGAATATAGTAATTCTATGCCGCGCGGGATTAGCCGAGCGGTCTCAGGCGCTGCAGTCATGGACTGTGCAGCTGGTCCAGGCGGAGGTTCGAGTCCTTCCTCGGGCATGGGTGTGTGTGTTTGTCCTTAGGATAATTTAGGTTAATTAGTGTATAAGCTTAGGGACTGATGATTTTAGCAGTTAAGTCCCATAAGATTTCACACACATATGAACATTTTCAGTAATTCTAATCTCAAAGAAAGCAATTGTTGACAGATGTGAAAATTACCGAACTATCAGTTTAGTAAGTCACGGCTGCAAAATACTAACACGAAGTCTTTACAAACGAGTGGAAAACCAATTAGAAGCCGTCCTCAGGAAAGAGCGGTTTGGATTCCGTAGAAATGTTGGAACACGTGAGGCAATACTGATCCTACGACTTATCTTAGAATATAGATTAAGGAAAGGCAAATCTACGTTTCTAGCATCTGTAGACTTAGAGAAAGCTTTTGACAATGTTGACAGGAAAACTCTCTTTCAAATTCTGAAGGTGGCAGGGGTAAAATACAGGGAGCGAAAGGCTATTAACAATTTGTACAGAAAACAGATGGCAGTTATAAGAGTCGATGGGCATTAACTGGAAGCAGTGGTAGGGAAGGGAGTGAGACAGGGTTGTAGCCTCTCCCCGATGTTATTTAATCTTTATATTGAGCAAGCGGAAAAGGAAACGAAAGAAAAATTTGGAGTCGGAATTAAAATCAGTGGAGAAGAAATAAAAACTTTTAGATTCGCCGATGACATTGTAATTCTGTCAGAGACAGCAAAGGACCTGGAAGAGCTGTTGAACGAAATAGACAGTGTCTTGAAACGAGGATATAAGATGAACACAAACAAAAGCAAAAGGAGGATAATGGAATGTAGTCGAATTAAATCAGGTGATGCTGAGGGAATTAGATTAGGAAGTGAGACACTTAAAGCAGTAAATGAGTTTTGCTGTTTGGGGAGCAAAATAACTGACAATTGTCAAAGTAGAGAGGATATGAAATGTAGACTGACAATGGCACGGAAAGAGTTTCTGAAGAAGAGAAATTTGTTAGCATCGAGTATAGGTTTAAGTGTCAGGCTGGCCGAGGTGGCCGAGCGGTTCTAGGCGCTACAGTCTGGAACCGCGCGACCGCTATGGTAACAGGTTCGAATCCTGTCTCGGGCATGTACGTGTGTGATGTCCTTAGGTTAGATTTAAGTAGTTCTAAGTTCTAGAGGACTGATGACCTCAGAAGTTAAGTCCCATAGTGCTCAGAGCCATTTCTTAAGTGTCAGGAAATCGTTTCTTTAAGTATTTCTATGGATAATAAAAATATCCACGGGTGTGCTGCCGGTCTATAGTGTCCAACGGGCAGAATATTTCGGCGATCATACATGTCGCCATCATCAGGTGAACTGACGGACTGAGCTCCTGTGAACGTGCCGGCACGGAGATCCGTACGCTATGGCTGCTCAGAGGGAACTGGGTTCGGCCGCGGCGGCGGCCGATTTAAATACCCTCCGCCCGCGGTGCGCTCTCTCCGCCGTCCGCGCCCCGCGCCACGGTCGCGCGGTGGAACAGATTGCGACGGCGTCTGAGATGACGTCGGTGTGATGGCTCTGTCCGCCGTGGTCGTCACAACTATACGTTTGCTCGATTTACTCTTGATTAACCCAATCCCTGGTTCCCAAGCCTTGCTAAGATTATAGCCACAGTCACGGTTTATGAGGTCGTCATTGGTGCGAATTTCGATGGCCTCTCTAACAACGCTGTCCCAGTATCTCGACGTCTGTACCAGAATCCTCGTGCGGTCATACTCCATAGCGTGATTTTCCGACAAACAACGTTCAGCGACCGCCGACTTGCTCGGATACATCAGTCGAGTGTGCCTCTGGTGTTCACGGCATCGATCCTCGACGGTACGCATCGTCTGACCAATATACGACTTGCCACATTGACACGGAATCTGGTACACGCCGGCCTTCCTCAAACCGAGGTCATCTTTGGCGCTCCCCACCGGTGCACGGGTTTTATTCGGAGGACAAAACACAGTTCCGACCCGGTGTTTCTTCAGAATGCGGGCGATTTTCCCCGAGAGTGCGCCTGTGTATGGAATAAATGCAGTACCTACCTCCTCCCTCGTGACTTCATCCATCTCAACAGGTTGTGCTGGAGTGGTTAGGCGGAGAGCACGTTCAATCTGCCACTCTGAGTACCTCATAAACCGTGACTGTGGCTATAATCTTAGCAAGGCTTGGGAACCGACGTCATCTCAGACGCCGTCGCAATCTGTTCCACCGCGCGACCATGGCGCGGGGCGCGGACGGCGGAGGGAGCGCGCCGCGGGCGGAGGGTATTTAAATCGGCCACCGCCGCGACCGAACCCAGTTCCCTCTGAGCAGCCATAGCGTACGGATCTCCGTGCCGGCACGTTCACAGGAGCTCAGTCCGTCAGTTCACCTGATGATGGCGACATGTATGATCGCCGAAATATTGTGCCCGTTGGACACTATAGACTGGCACCACACCCGTGGATATTTTGATTATCAAATACGCCGGGAGAAACTCAATAATCATATTTCTATGGAGTTTAGCCATGTATGGAAGTGAAACGCGGACAATAAATAATTTAGAGAAGAAGAGAATAAAAGCTTTCGAAATGTGGTGCTACATAAGAATGCTGAAGATGGGTAGATCACATAATTAAGGAGGAGGTATTGAACAGAATTGGGGAGGAGAGAAATTTGTTGCACAACTTTACTAGAAGAAGGGATCGGTTGGTAGGACATGTTCTGAGGCATCAAGGGATCACCAATTTAGTATTGGAGGGAAGCGTGGAGGGTAAAAATCGTAGAGGGAGACCAAGAGAGGAATACACCAAGCAGATTCAGGATGATGTAGGTTGACGTAGGTACTGGAAGACGAAGAAGCTTGCACAGGATAGAGTAGCATGGAGAGCTGCATCAAACCAGTTTCTGGGCTGAAGACCCCAACAACTATCTATTCCAAACCGACACATTACGACTACCACGAGGAAGCTACATATAGCGGTGTCCAGGATAGGTTAAATAGTCCATCGCCCTTCGATGCTTACTCTCATATTAATTATCAATAGTAGCTAGAAAAAGAGGCAATAAATTTTCATGGCTAAAATCTAAGTGGTCTATGAAATTTTGAAGTTCCTTCACTTCTAACACGTGCCTTGTGATCGATATACGAGTTCAGTAATATTTTCCGTGCTGAAGAGGAATAAAATAAATAAACAAATATTTGACCTGAAATAGTAAGTTCTGTAAGAAACTACTCTTACGTGATGTAGTCCACAGAGCCTACCGCCTATTTCATTTAAATAACAAGTTACGAGCCTTAACCTCTTGCCTTTAAAAATTGAAAGCAAGTTTAACTCTTCAGCTGAACACAAAGTTCGCTCGCTACTAGACATGACGTACCCGCGGAGATAAACTCAAACCAATGAACAAACCCTCTTAATGTAAGCTGTCTACAGACTCCCGTATCACTGCGAATATAGTTCAATTGGGGAAATTCTTTCACCATTTCGTTTGGTCTTGTAGCCAGACAACGATAGCTCTAGCAGGTAGCATGAAGACGTGAGTTTTCAGCGACTTGTTTCCATACCGCAGCAATATTCTCTTACTGAAGTTACGCTGCTGAACCGCTTAGAAGCATTTCAACCTTGTAAGCATTCTTCTCTCTCTCTAATCATTGTGGGCGTTTTATGGAGGGCAAAAATACCACTGTGCAATTGATCCCTCACGACATCTATGAGAACCATAAAGAAGAAGATCCTTTGGCTAGATTATAGTTCACTAAATACACTCTGAACCAGTTAAGGATTCTCACAATCCAAAATATGTTGCGCTGTTCGATGTCTTTTACGTATATAACTAGTCCGAACTCTTAACTGAGTTGTCAGCGCGTCGGATTGCTGTACAGCAAGACAGGTTAGATCTCCTGCCAGGTCGGAGATTTTCTCCGCTTAGGGACTGGCTATTGTGTTATTCTCAACATCATCGACACGCAAATCACCTAATGTGGCGTCATTTGGAAAGACATGTAAGTCGGTGACCGAACTTCCCCAGGTGGTGGCTGCCAGTCATCAAGGCCATACGGTGGATAGAAACACTTAAATTCTTAAAACACAACATATTACCATGCCTAATACGTACAGGAAAACCGTTGGCATTCAAAACAGCTTCCACTCGTCTCGGGAAGGGTAAGTAGAGTTCCTGTATGGTTTTTGTTGTGTCTAGACCATACAGCCTAGACACAATGAGGTAGCTAGGTGCACGCTAAACTAACGCAGACGGGCTTGAAGTTCTGGAACATGAGACTTATTAATGAATAAGAAGAAAAGTACGTAGAGGTTACTTAACTTTTATTCTCTTGTTGGAATACATCTCTTGAATAGTAGTAAGCTATAAGCACTGATACAAATGGCGCCTTGCTAGGTAGTAGCTATGGACTAAGCTGAAGGCTATTCTATCAGTCTCTCGGCAAATGAGAGGAAGACTTCGTACGTCTGGTCGCAAGCTATGTCGTCCGTACAACTGGGGGCGAGGTCTAGTCCGTGTATTGTGACCTGCCATGTGGTGGCGCTAGGATTGCGATTACACAGTGGCGACACGCGGGTCCGACATGTACTACAGGACCGCGGCCGATTTAAGTTACCACCTAGCAAGTGTGGTGTCTAGCGGTGACACCACATTCCTCCCCCGCAAATCGGCGAACGGTCGTGAGATAAGGCTTCCGCCCGCCGTGGGGAGGACCCCATGTTGACGTATGCGATGAGGTGGGGAGCCTAACAACAGGCGAGGCTGTGCCACCCGCACCCGGCCATTCGGTCCGAGGGGAGCTAGGAAACGCCTGAAAACCTAGCCCAGGGTGCACGTCAACATGCGGTGTATGCGCACGTAATGATACAGGAGGGGCCGAAGGGTCGACCTCCATTGCGTCGGGGAATCCGACGCGCGATGACGACATCTGGTCCGGAGCAGGCAAGAGGTCCATGGCGGAGGACAGCTGGTCACGGGAAGCGAGCGGCGGCGCGTGACCCAGGGAGGCGCCAGGCGGCTGCAGCGAAGCGTCCGCTGCGGGCGGCGCCGGCGGCGGCTGCGGCGGCGGCGCGACGCCATGAGGCAAAATGGAAGGCAGCGTCGGTAACACCTGGGGATGAGGCGAGCCAGTAGATGGGTCCCCAGGGCGCTGACCTGACGGCTCCGTCGCTGAAAGCAGACGGGGAGCGGCAGAACCCAGGCGACGACAGAGGCGCAGCTGATTGAGATGCCGACGCACCTCACCAGAGGCCCCCAAAACCAAATACATCGCGCGGCCGAGGCAGCGAAGAATGCGCCCTGCGAGCCAACGCTGTGAACCGCGATAGTTGCGATAATAGACAACGTCGCCAGGAGCAAAAGCAGGAGTCTGCCGCTGCACAGGAACCTGATGTGGCGGATGCAGCAAAGACATCAGGGTGCGATGAGATCGACCATGGAGCAATTCAGCCGGCGAGCGACCATCGCGGGGCTGAGAGCGATACGATGACAAAAAGAGTAACAAAGCGTCCTCCCGAGAATGCGATTCTTTCAATTTCAACATCTGTGACTTGAAAGTCCGGACCAATCGTTCAGCGGCACCGTTTGACTGAGGCGAAAACGGCGCGGACGTCAGATGTTGAATACCATTGGCCTTGCAGAATGACTGAAATTCTGCGGACACGAATTGTGGGCCATTGTCGGAAACAATAGTCTGCGGAAGACCTTCAATGCAAAAGATGGCAGACAAGGCTTGGATTGTGGCAGAAGACGTCGTGGAAGACATCCGGACAACAAAAGGAAAATTACTGAAAGCATCGACCACAACTAACCATCGAGCATTCCAGAATGGACCAGCAAAATCGATGTGCAAGCGTTGCCAAGGGGAAGTGGCGTTCGGCCATGCAAAGAATTTACGCGGCGGTGCGGATTGTTGTTCGGCACACGCCACGCAAGAGGAGCACATATTCGTAATCGCAGCATCGATTCCGAACCAAGTACAGTGCTGACGAGCAAGTTGTTTCGTACGCACTATACCCCAATGTCATTGGTGAAGAAGCTTTAAGACAGAGGACTGTAACGAACGTGGGACTACGACTCTGGACTGATCATTATCGGAACGCAACAACAAAACACCACGTCGTACAAAAAGTCGCTCCTTGTGAGCAAAAAAACGGCGAACCAAAGGATCCTCGACCCGTGACTTTGACAAGGGCCATTGCGTAGCAACAAAACGCAAAACAGGAGCAAGGACAGGATCAGCAGCTGTGGCTGTAGCGACACGACGAAAATCAATCGGAAACGATTCGACCACGTCATCGGTTTCCGAATCAATGAACATGCAAGCAAGTTCGGAAGAATCGAATTCTTTATCCTCAGCAACAGGCAAACGGGACAACGCATCAGCGTTTCCGTGCTTAGCAGTGGACCGATACAAGATATCGTAGCGGTACTGCGAGAGAAAAAGTGACCAGCGAATGAATTTCTGCGCTGTACGTGGAGGTACAGGCTTGTTCGGATGAAAAAGCGATGTCAAAGGCTTGTGGTCCGTGATGATGGTAAAGTGACGACCATACAAGAAGTCATGGAACTTGGTAACACCAAACACGAGAGCTAAAGCTTCTTTCTCTATCTGTGAATAATTTCTTTGCGCAGATGAGAGCAATTTGGACGCAAAGGCAATAGGGCGATCATGCGAGCCATCCTTGTGCGCAAGCACAGCACCGATCCCGAAATCCGATGCATCAACCATCAACAAAAGGGGTTTTCGGGGATCGAATGGCGTAAGGCAAGTATTTGAAAGTAACGCCGATTTCAACTGGCGAAAGGCGCGTTCGCATTCCGTCGTCCAGACGAACGGAACACCTTTACGGCGTAAGCGATGAAGCGGAGCTGAAATGGAAGAAGCATTGCGCAAAAATTTATGATAATAATTTATTTTACCCAACACACTCTGTAGCTGTTTCAAATCTTGCGGAGCAGGTAAGTCCTGTATGGCACGGAGGTGCTCTGGACTCGGATGTATACCTTGGGCATTTATGACATGCCCCAGGTAGGGTAAGTCCCGAGCAAAAAACACACATTTGTCCTTCCTCAAGCGAAGACCATTCTGACGCAAGACCTGAAATAATGTTCGGAGATGTTGCAAATGTTCTGCTTCTGTCTGTCCTGAGATCACAATATCGTCCAGATAGTTCGCAGCAGTAGGGACCGACGCACAAATAGTTTGTAAATATTGCTGAAACAATGCAGGGGCGGATGCACACCCGAATGGCAGTCTTTTGAAGCGATACAAGCCAAGATGCGTGTTTACCACCAAGACGCGCTGGGAGTCTTCGTCCACAGGTATTTGCAAGTACGCATCTGCTAGGTCCAATTTCGAAAAGTATTTTCCCGGGCACAGTTTGTCAAAAAGATCTTCCGGGCGGGGCAAAGGAAAAGTAGCAGTCACAAGTTGTGGATTCACAGTTGCCTTGAAGTCCACGCAAAGTCTCAGTTTTCCGGAAGGTTTCGGCAAAATTACTAAGGGTGAAGCCCAGAGAGAAGCCTGCACACGTTCAATTACACCTTGAGATTCTAAATCGTGCAATGTTCTTGCGACCTCATCACGCAATGCGTGGGGAACATTGCGCGCTCTGAAAAACTTCGGTTGCGCGTTGTCTTGCAGTTCCAAATGTGCAGCATAGTCCTTAGCGCAACCAAGGCCCGGTGCAAAAATGTCTGCAAATTCTTCACAAAGACTAGAAACACTGGCGGAAGGCACAGTCTGATTCACTGATAGGACCTGATTTACTATAGACAAATTAAACAATTGAAACAAATCTAAACCAAACAAGTTCACTGCACTAGAAGTAGAACGAAGAACGTAAAATGACACAAGTTTTGTTTGTCCCTTGTATGTTGCAAGAAGGCTGCACTGTCCTAACACAGGTATCTGCTGTCCTGAGTAACTATGTAACTTAACATTTGCGGCACGCAATGGCGGTGCGCCCAGCTGTTTGTACGTGTCGTGATTGAGCAATGAAACTGCAGCTCCGGTATCGAGCTGGAAGGGGATCACTTTGCCGTCAAAGTCTAAGTCTACAAAAAGTTTATTGTCCTGTTGACGACAAGAGCGACTGTCACGCGCGATTTGAACTGATACAGGTACAGAAGCACTTGCGACTTTACGGGATTTTCGGCGACGTCGACGCACTCTGTTTGTGGGACGAACACAGTCACTGTTAGCTAAAGTATCACTGGACGGGTGGGAATGAACTACATGAATGTCCATGGGTGAAGGTCCACGAGCCTGATTGTCCTGGGTTCGATTCCGGCGCAAAGCAAAGGGCCTGGAATTATTGTGATTGTCTGATCTAAGCTTTTTCTGGCAAACACTTTGTACATGTCCTTTCTTTTGACAGTAAAAGCAAATAGCTTGGCGTGACGGGCAATTTTCACGCGAATGTCTAGTGGCACACCGCGGGCATGATTTCACTGCATTTGCTTGCTTACGCGGCGCACGTGTTTGCAAGTTAGGCTGCCGCAGCTGCGACGGGCGCGAGGGCCGCGTAGCGTCCCGGGCAGCGCGGCCGGCGGGCCGGCGAATGTGACACACTGCTGGCGAAGTTTCAAACGATGCCTGAGCAAAGTCAAGGGTGTCTTGCCTATCCAATATGTCTATCACTTGTTGAAGGGAGGGATTAACTAGTTTCAAAATCTGTTCCCTTATGCGAACATCAGAAACGTTCTGTGCTATTGCATCACGCACCATAGTGTCTGAATACGGGAGGCCACAGTCACATTCAAATGCACACTCCCTAGTAAGTCCTTGCAAAGTTGCTACCCACTCCCTATTAGTCTGACCGGCCGTACGTTTGGTACGAAAGAACGTATACCGTTTTGCAACTACATTTACTGTTTCTTTGAAATAGGCATCTAAAGCCGACAAAATTTCCTCGTAGGTCAGAGTTGCTACGTCGCGTCGGGGAAACAATTTCACTATCACACGGTAGGTAGACACACCGACACAAGAAAGCAAAAACGGCTGCCGCTCTTTACCTTGAATTCTGTATGCTGCTAGGTGAAAGTTGAACTGGCGAGACCATTCGTGCCAGGTCTCTTCGGCCGCCACGTATGGCCGAAAAGGAGGTGCAACAGCGTTTTGTGGCAGCGGTAGCGAAGAAGCGGCGGCCGCCGCATCGTTTTGCAGCGCACGTTGACCCTGGACGAGCTGTCCAAGGGCGTCCAATAACGCCTGCGTCTGCTGATTCCGCAAGCGAAAAAATTCGGACAGTACATCTGGAGATTGTGGCGAAGCCATGACACAAACGAATGAATACAAACTCTTTTACTCGTCGCCAAATAATGGTGTGTCTAGACCATACAGCCTAGACACAATGAGGTAGCTAGGTGCACGCTAAACTAACGCAGACGGGCTTGAAGTTCTGGAACATGAGACTTATTAATGAATAAGAAGAAAAGTACGTAGAGGTTACTTAACTTTTATTCTCTTGTTGGAATACATCTCTTGAATAGTAGTAAGCTATAAGCACTGATACAAATGGCGCCTTGCTAGGTAGTAGCTATGGACTAAGCTGAAGGCTATTCTATCAGTCTCTCGGCAAATGAGAGGAAGACTTCGTACGTCTGGTCGCAAGCTATGTCGTCCGTACAACTGGGGGCGAGGTCTAGTCCGTGTATTGTGACCTGCCATGTGGTGGCGCTAGGATTGCGATTACACAGTGGCGACACGCGGGTCCGACATGTACTACAGGACCGCGGCCGATTTAAGTTACCACCTAGCAAGTGTGGTGTCTAGCGGTGACACCACAGTTTTCAAGGGCATCTTATTCCATTCTTCCTTCAAATAGGGCTGAAAAAGCATAAGCACCCTTTGCTGCGTTGGATCAAGTTCAAATGTTTTCGAATTTTAAAGAGTCGCTAGTGGTTCTACCCTGTACACCAAAGCAATAATTATGGTCGCTCTGTACTTCAAAACAGTTAGGTATGGTCGAGCTGGTTGTAGCCCCACGATGTCCTTAGAGAAGGGCTATATCGATCGCAAGGTACCGGCAAGTGTAAAATATCTCCTCTCTCTCTCTCTCTCTCTCTCTCTCTTTCTCTTTCCCAGTGTTTATCTCGTCGTATGGTCTCCGTTGTTTTCATAATCTGGCAAATTTATTTTATAAGTTTGTGGCCGGATATCTTTGTATTGCCACTGTTTGATTGTCGCAATACTGAGCTAACTAAAAGGAGTGAGGTCGTGAGCTCCGTACATCTATGAATTGTGTAATTTTTCATTTACGTGTTATCACATGTTAACTGTTTGCGTATCGCAATTTCAGAGATTGAGCACCAGTCAAGCATTTGCCTAAATGAGTACGGAAAACTGCCTAAAAAGCACACTCAAACTCACCTGTTTGCCAGATCAATGTTTGTTAATCCGAAGCGCAGGTTCAATTCGGGCCTCGTTCTCCTCCTAATACCGTAAGCTGGCGCACTGCACGTTAAGAATACGAGCAGGACCGACGAAAGATGCCAGCACGTGCCAGACAATATTAAAATCAACAGTCGTGTTAAAAAGTAAACGTACCGTGTATGCTCCGAACGGTTTAAATAGATCAGATGTTTAGGAACCATTTGTCTGGAAAGGTCTCCGAATTCAGGAACTGATCTATTTAACATTATGCTATATCATCTTTGACTTTAATATATGTATTAACAAGTAAACCACAGCATTTTGATCATTGGAGACCAATAAACACTGCAACCAGTCACAGCTTTCGTTTTGCTGTTTATTCAAAACACGTTTACAGAAGATCTGTTTCAACTTCAGGCGGAAAACTATTTTATTACACTCAATTTACCATAACTGTGTGTGTGTCTGTAGAGCGTGGAGTTTCCCCTTGTTTCCATGTACCTTTAAATGATAATTACACCGTTTATGACATTCTTTAGCATTGCAGAGTAGTTCGTGACTGCCAAGTAGAGCAGAGTATTGTACCAAGAGCACAGTGCATCTAGCAACACATAACGTTTTTTGGTCGGTACTTCAGTCTAACGACTGATTTTAGAACCACATAAAGGAATGCGCACGAGTCACCGCCGTAAGAACTTTCCGCCGTTTTCTATTGTTTTGTTGTTGTTAGACATGAGGATCTGTTTTGTGCAGCATTTCTAAAATTTTTGTATTGTAGGCATTTAAGTGGTGTATAATATATTAAAGCTATTTGGGGCTATTGACAATTTTTAATAGGGGAAGGTGGGGGAATTACACGCATGTGGGTAATCCCACGCAGGCTAACTTACGCAGTTTGAATGGCGCAAGCTGTTCCCAGTTGGTGATACACCATGCCGGCAGGAGTAATAACTACTATGCAGCTTACGCCAGCCATTTTCCAGTGGCATTGTTGGAGCAGTGAAGTATTATTGTTTATTTTCGGCGTGTCTTATGTAATTTTGGTCAGCTGTATTTTGCAAGGTAAGTGCTACTATAAGTTGCTTTAATGTAATTCTTGCATATCAACTACTAACCCTAGATGAAACCTTTAGTTTAATTGTAGATTTGTCCCGCTATTTGAATTAGGTGCCGAGTTATGCTTAGGTTAGTCATCGAAATTACAGTGGGGTAATGCCACGCAGCTGTTGAAGTGCGTGGTATTCCCCCTTGCAGGCTATATTTTCGATACTAACGAGGTTTTTTTTTTTTAAATTTCAGGTGGGTAGATATTATAAAAGAAAAACCCAGAAAGCAAAATGGACGCAAGAGGAAATTTGTAAGGCTCTTGATGCCATCAAATCTGGAAGAAAAATAAGAAAAGTATCAAGAGCTGTCGGGATTCATGAAGCTACTCTGCGAACGAGAATGAACGTTAAAAATACCGAGGGTCCAAAACTTGGAAGAAACCCAACATTTTCGACAGAACAGGAAAATGAGATTAGGGATCATGTTATTACAATGTCCAAGCTGTTCTATGGCATTACAGGCATCCAGCTGCGAAAGATTGCATTTGAGTATGCAGAGGCTAACAACTTGCAAACAATTTTGATAAGTCATGTAGGTTAGCTGGAAAGGATTGGCTAGCTCTATTTTTAAAAAAGATACCCAAGTATTAGCATGAGAAAACCTGAAGCAACTAGCATTAACAGAATACAGGCTTTTAATGAAGAAGAGGTTAATGGATGTTTTAAAAACTTAGAACATGTCTTTGAAAAATATAAATTTAAAGAGGGGCGAGTGTTCAACGTCGATGAAAGGGGCATAAATACTGTACAAAAGTCCGAGAGAATTTTGGCTCCTAAAGGTGTTAAACAAATAGGTTGGGCCACGTCTTGGGAAAGGGGGAAAAACTTGACTGTGATATGTTGTTTCAGTGTTGCTGGTACCTACATCCCCCCTATGTTAATCTTCCCCGGGAAGAGAATGTCAAATCTCTTAAGTAAAGGTGGACCAGTTGGAGCAATATATGGTTGTTCCGTCAATGGCTGGTCCAATGAGTCATTATTTTTCAAATGGATCCAACATTTTCAGAACAATGTAAAATCAACTATTGATTACCCTGTGCTGCTGATTTTAGATAATCACAGCAGCCACATTTCACTTGAAATTTTTGAATTTTGTAAAAAAACATTCTATTGTCATAGTAACCATACCTCCACACACTTCTCACAAGCTTCAACCAATAGATGTTACATTCTTTTCTTCTTTGAAATCAGCCTTCAATCGTTAATGTGACATGTATGTGACGTCACAGGTGTATCAAAAAATTACACCATATGAGTTAGCAGAACTTTTTAATAAGGCATATATTAAGGTCGCTACCATGGACAAAGGGCAGTCAGGGTTTAAGGCAGGTGGGATTTGCTCTTTCAATCCAAACAAATTTCAACATGACGACTTACAACAGCGTGAGATCTTCAGAGATGTTGTCCTTGAAGGTGAAGAGGTTCCGAATGCAACAAATGGAAATGAAGTGGTTGCATCTACAAACGAGCCACATATCCCCAAAAGGAGTCAAGAACAGATTCCTGGATCTCCAGCAGAAGATGTTCCTCTTCTAGTAGGCCTAGAAGAGGTCACAGCATCAACTAAGAGAGCGTGTGTTAAGCACGTTAGTGTTTGACATATCCCCTGTTCCTAAACAAAAACAACTTCTTCCTAAGACGAAACAAGCCAAGGGAAAGCCTTAGGGAAAGTCAGTGATCCTTACAGCAACTCCTGAGAAGAATAAACTGCTAACAAAGTTATCAATAAAGAAACAAAAAGAAGCCATGAGAAAGAAATCTGACGGAAACAAGAAAAGAAATATTAAGGATAAAGCAGATAAGAGCAGAAATCTGCAACTTAAAAAAGTCTCGAAGAAGAAACAGACATTACATAAGAAGAAACACCACAAAGAAAGTGAAAGTAGCAGCGAGGATGACTTAAATCTGGACTTGCAGAACATTTGTGATGACGATGAAATCGACGATATTGATCCATTGGCGATTGGAGAAGATGTCTGTCTAGTTTGTGGAGAGTTTGGGAACGATGGAGAACTATGGTATCGATGTATTTCTTGTAGCATATGGAGTCATGAAGAATGTAGTGGCTGGAACACCCCAAAAGGTTACAAGTGCGATCTTTGCTGTATGAGAAAATGAACTCTTTTCACATCAATAAAAATGTAAAAAACGAAAATTATAAGAGATGTTTGTAGAATTACATTATTTCGTTCTTAAATATACTGTTTACTATTTGTAGTAACTAATAAGCAAATAAAGATAGCAAGTATTGGACATTTTTATGGTTTGTTTGTTTTGCGTGTTATTACCCAGTACTTTGCGTGCCATTGCCCTCAGGGGTGGGGAATACCACGCATTTTCACTTTTTTTTATTTTAATGTTCAAAATTAAGGTACTGTTTATAACTATTTACAGACGATTGGAATATGTGGAGAAACGTCCATTGTATGATATGTACTTATTTTCGTAGGTTTTAATGACGTAACGAATGGTTCACATCGAGTTTTCCTTAGGTGCGCGCATTTCCTCCGCTCTCCCCTACACATAATTATATGATGAGTAAAATATTATATATTTACAGAACTATTTATACAACATACGGATAGTTAAGCCATACTTCGTCGGTTCTGCACCATCTTGTACCTTGAAATCGAAGGTATTTTACCATGCAGCGACTCCCAGGGCTTCAATGTCTTAATAATTTTACCTATTTTGAAAATGTAAATTAGTACTAGTTTCCAAAAGCTTCTATTTCGAAGTGTATTTAACTTGTAACTGGTTTCTGATATTACTTCTGCTTAATTTGATTTCAGTGACTGATTATCGCGAGTAATAGACGATTAAATACAATATTGGCAACATTTTTATCATTCAACATTTTCAAATTTCAATAGAATATTACATTACGCACATGCCTATGTTGTACTTTGAAACATGTTTTCGCATTTGGAAAAATCTTAATGGTGAGTGTATGTGACATTAGCGGAAAAAGTAGATTTTTTTTTTTTTTTTTTTTTTTTTTTTGCAATCAGTTCTATAGCATATTGTAAATATTGTCTCCAATTTTCAGAGCTTAATTCGAGACACAAATGATGTAGAAGCCATCTAGCTTCAACCAATGGGCAGTGTCACACTCCCTTTTCTACACGACTCTGTTCTTGTTTGGGATATTTTACTATTTCCTGCCGTTAGAGAAGACAGCTTTCAGTATAGAAGGCTGTGAGCCCGTTTACGATCCGATTAACTACCATTCATTAAAGAAAAGCACATATGGCGAACACAAAACCCGGATGATAGCGTTAATAACTTCATTTAGAAGAGACGCAAAAAGACAACATTGTCCTTATCTACTGTTGTTAAAATTTCCTCATGTGACACTTGTCTAGTGTCAGTGATGGTAACACTGAAGACTCGGGACCCTTATGAGAGTAGGACCTGATGCAGGTTACTTCACTGAAAACCTACTGAGAAATGCTGGCAATGGGCATCTTGCTAGTTCTGAAATGCTAGTGAAGGATATTGCCAAAAGAACATGTCAAATAGATCGGACGAGAAGAAAATAGCTACATTAAGACCAAAATGACCATATGTATGGTTACGGTTAATATTAAGGTACTGATTTCTCCCATAAATGCTAGTAAAATCTTTCTCGTGCATTTCCTGCAACTTCCATTTTTAAGTATATAAGGAACATTTTCTGCTGAACCATTGCAAGCCGACCGGAGTGGCCGTGCGGTTCTAGGCGTTACAGTCTGGAACCGCGAGACCGCTACGGTCGCAGGTTCGAATCCTTCCTCGGGCATGGATGTGTGTGACGTCCTTAGGTTAGTTAGGTTTAAGTAGTTCTAAGTTCTGATGACCTCAAAAGTTGAGGCCCATAGTGCTCAGAGACATTTGAACCATTTTGAACCATTGCAGACGAAAAGGTGAAATTTTCTACAGACTTTGCAAATACTGTAACACAACCTACTGCGTTACAACATTTTTCAAAGTATACAATGTCAAATTTGTTTAAAATTGTGTGAAATAGTTTCTGTGATTCATATACATATTTTTTTTTTTCAAAATGTTGTGACGACATCTTCAAAACGATAAGTAAAATAACAAGAAAATGTTCCTCATGAGATTGTATATGTTCTAAAAGCATCCAGCAACACCCAGATCAAATAATTTGGCAAAAAAATAAAAGAAAAAACAGATTATAGTCAGTAACATAATGACAACACATGCAAAATTTGGTTCAGTTTCCTCTCCAGCAGTAAAAGTTGCGTTGGCTTATATGTAACCGTGTATTTTCTCATACGTCCTCTGTAGATTTTCTGGAGAAATTTTTGTAATTTCGAAAAAGACTGCAACAGATAAAAAGGGAATGAAATCATTTAAGACTGGAATAATGACTACATTAAACTACTATTTCTGGACTGGCTAGATGGTAGAGTCTGAAAAGTTAACCAAGATACAAACACTCTTGCTGCTTTTGCAAATTTCACATTCTATAGCTATAGAATTTGAGTGATCACATAACAATGCAAACAACTTTGAGCAACTTTAAACGAGTTGTTGTTGTGGTCTTCAGTCCTGAGACTGGTTTGTTGCAGCTCTCCATGCTACTCTATCCTGTGCAAGCTTCTTCATCTCCCAGTACCTACTGCAGCCTACATCCTTCTGAAGCTGCTTGGTGTATTCATCTCTTGGTCTCCATCTACGATTTTTACGCTCCACGCTGCCCTCCAATTCTAAATTGGTGATCCCTTGATGCCTCAGAATATCTCCTACCAATCGATCCCTTCTTCTAGTCAAGTTGTGCCACAAACTTCTCTTCTCCCCAATCCTATTCAATACCTCCTCATTAGTTATGTGATCTATCCATCTAATCTTCAACATTCTTCTGTAGCACCACATTTCGAAAGCTTCTATTCTTTTCTTGTCCAAGCTATTTATCGTCCATGTTTCACTTCCATACATGGCTACACTCCGTACAAATACTTTCAGAAATGACTTCCTGACACTTAAATCTATACTCGATGTTAACAAATTTCTCTTCTTCAGAAACGCTTTCCTTGCCATTGCCAGTCTACATTTTATATCCTCTCTACTTCGACCATCATCAGCTATTTTGCTCCCCAAATAGCAAAACTCCTTTACTACTTTAAGTGTCTCATTTCCTTATCTAATACCCTCAGCATCTCCCGACTTAATTCGACTACATTCCATTATCCTCGTTTTGCTTTTCTTGATGTTCAGCTTATATTCTCCTTTCAAGACGCTATCCATTCCGTTCAACTGCTCTTCCAAGTCCTTTGCTGTCTCTGACAGAATTACAATGTCATCGGCGAACCTCAAAGTTTTTATTTCTTCTCCATGGATTTTAATACCTACTCCGAATTTTTCTTTTGTTTCCTTCACTGCTTGCTCAATATACAGATTGAATAACATCGGGGAAAGGCTACAACCCTGTCTCACTCCCTTCCCAACCACTGCTTCCCTTTCATGCCCCTCAACTCTTATAAAACTGCCATCTGGTTTCTGTACAAATTGTAAATAGCCTTTGGCTCCCTGTATTTTACCCCTGCCACCTTCAGAATCTCAAAGAGAGTATTCCAGTAAACATTGTCAAAAGCTTTCTCTATGTCTACAAATGCTAGAAACGTAGGTTTGCCTTTCCTTAATCTAGCTTCCAAGATAAGTCGTAGGGTCAAATTTGCCTCACGTGTTCCAATATTTCTACGGAATCCGAACTAATCTTCCCTGAGGTCGGCTTCTACTAGTTTTTCCATTCGTCTGTAAAGAATTCGCGTTAGTATTTTGCAGCCGTGACTTATTAAACTGATAGTTCGGTAATTTTCACATCTGTCAACACCTACTTTCTTTGGGATTGGAATTATTATATTCTTCTTGAAGTCCGAGGGTATTTCGCCTGTCTCATACATCTTCCTCACCAGATGGTAGAGTTTTGTCAGGACTGGCTCTCCCAAGGCTATCAGTAGTTCTAATGGAATGTTGTCTACTCCGGGGGCCTTGTTTCCACTCAGGTCTTTCAGTGCTCTATCAAACTCTTCACGCAGTATCGTATCTCCCATTTCATCTTCATCTACATCCTCTTCCATTTCCACAAAATTGTCCTCAAATACATCGTCCTTGTATAGACCCACTATATACTCCTTCCACCTTTCTGCTTTCCCTTCTTTGCTTAGAACTGGGTTTCCATCTGAGCTTTTGATATTCATAAAAGTGGTTCTCTTTTCTCGAAAGGTCTCTTTAATTTTCCTGTATTCAGTATCTATCTTACCCCTAGTGAGATAAGCCTCTACATCCTTACATTTGTCCTCTAGCCATCCCTGATTAGCCATTTTGCACTTTCTGTCGATCTCATTTTTGAGACGTTTGTATTCCTTTTTGCCTGCTTCATTTACTGTATTTTTATATTTTCTTCTTTCATCAATTAAATTCAATATTTCTTCTGTTACCCAAGGATTTCTACCAGCCCTCGTCTTTTTACCTACTTGATCCTCTGCTGCCTTCACTATTTCATCCCTCAAAGCTACCCATTCTTCTTCTACTGTATTTCTTTCCCCCCTTCCTGTCAATTGTTTCCTTATGCTCTCCCAGAAACTCTGTAACACCTCTGGTCTGGTCAGTTTATCCAGGTCCCATCTCCTTAAGTTCCCACCTTTTTGCAGTTTCTTCAGTTTTAATCTACTGGTCATAACCAATAGATTGTGGTCAGAGTCCATATCTGCCCCTGTAAATGTCTTACAATTTAAAACCTCGTTCCTAAATCTCTGTCTCACCATTACATAATCTATCTAAAACCTGTCAGTATCTCCAACCTTCATCCATGTATACAACCTTCTTTTATGATTCTTGAACCAAGTGTCAGCTATGATCAATTTGTACTCTGTGCAAAATTCTACCAGACGGCTTCCTGTTTCATTTCTTACCCCGAATCCATATTCACCTACTATGTTTCCTTTTCTCCCTTTTCCTACTACCGCATTCCAGTCACCCATGACTATTAAATTTTCGTCTCCCTTCACTATCTGAATAATTTCTTTTATTTCATCATACATTTCTTCAATTTCTTCGTCAACTGCAGAGCTAGTTGGCATATAAACTTGTACTACTGTAGTAGGCGTGGGCTTCGTACCTATCTTGGCCACAATAAGGCGTTCACTATGCTGTTTGTAGTAGCTAACCCGCACTCCTATTTTTTTTATTCATTATTAAACCTACTCCTGCATTACCCCTATTTGATTTTGTATTTATAACCCTGTATTCGCCTGACCAAAAGTCTTGTTCCTCCTCCCATCGAACTTCACTAATTTCTACTATATCTGACTTTAACCTATCCATTTCCCTTTTTAAATTTTCTAACCTATCTGTCCGATTAAGGGATCTGACATTCCACGCTCCGATCCGCAGAACGCCAGTTTCCTTTCTCCTGATAACGACGTCCTCCTGAGTAGTCCACGCCCGGAGATCCGAATGGGGGACTATTTTACCTCCGGAATATTTTACCCAAGAGGGTGCCATCATCATTAACTATACAGTAGAGCTGCATGCCCTCGGGAAAAATTACGGCTGTAGTTTCCCCTTGCTTTCAACCGTTCGCAGTACCATCACAGCAAGGCCGTTTTGGTTAATGTTACAAGGCCAGATCAGTCAAACATCCAGACTGTTGCCCCTGCAACTACTGAAAAGGCTGCTGCCCCTCTTCAGGAACCACACGTTTGTCTGGCCTCTCAACAGATACCTCTCCGTTGTGGTTGCACCTACGGTACGGCTATTTGTATCGCTGAGGCACGCAAGCCTCCCCATCAACGGCAAGGTCCATGGTCCTTGGGGGGTTGAAATGAGTAACACTACCCAAATAATTGCTTTAAGCCGAATGTATCGGAATTATTGTCTGCCTGAATGTGACTAATATTGAGACACTTTATGAATGAATAATGTGAATTGATTTCCAGCGATCAAACATCTTCACAATCGTTGTATTTCGCCAAAATTTCATGGAAAATGTGAATAATGAGGTGAGATGACAGACTTTCCTCCCTTTCTTAACAGTCCAAAAGACTTACCGAGTTATCGATTTATTCTTCCCTCTTTTAAAAAAACTAGATGCCATCAAATGCTGGCTAACTTAGCATAGAGCAAGAGCGATCAATGACTGTACCTACAGCTGGGACTAGTATTGCCACTAAAGTATAGGTGTCAGCTTCTCAGCAGATGAGGTCCCGCCTCTTGGATAAAGCTTTTGTTACCCGTCTTGTCCTCTCACAAGATTAATTAGTATAATTTACATTTATATTGGACGTACAATTACTCATAAATTAACTATGGTACTCATGAATTCGACAAGGTTGCACCTCAGGTCACGACAAGGCGCGTTGAAAGCAACGACCGCAATCGCACAGGCAAGCGTAACGCGATACGTCAAAGAGAATTCCTTCCATCGCCACTCAGCCACCGTCACGTTAAAAAATGGCGTCTAACCACGCGTGCCTGTGTGTATACGCGTCTCATTTTGCGTGTTTGTGTGTGTATGTGTGTGTGTGTGTGTACGTGTGTGTGTGTACGTGTGTGTGAGTGCAAGCGCGAGAGGGAATAAGCGAAAAATTTTGAAAAGAAATTCACCATTTCGATGATAAACCGACTATGTTTGTTATATTGTAAGTAATCTTAGAACACTATGTACTGACGATTCTGATTTTTAATTCTTCACCTAATGACAACGTAAGATGGAATAAATAAATAAATAGAGCCATTATCTCCTTATCGAAAACTTATGTGCATATTGTGTAACACATATGGTAGCAATAGAAAAAATGGTTCAAATGGCTCTGAGCACTATGGGACTCAACTGCTGAGGTCATTAGTCCCCTAGAACTTAGAACTAGTTAATCCTAACTAACCTAAGGACATCACAAACATCCATGCCCGAGGCAGGATTCGAACCTGCGACCGTAGCGGTCTTGCGGTTCCAGACTGCAGCGCCTTTAACCGCACGGCCACTTCGGCCGGCGGTAGCAATAGAAACAAGATGTTTTACTTTGCAGAAAACAGGTACCATACTTCCCTCTCGAATATCAATTAAATGCCCCATACTCCGTCTCCAGAAAGTAAATAATTATTTCAATAATAAACCATTTTTGTCTTCTTCTGATATTTCTGTTGTTGTTTTTTGGTGATAGTGATTATGACCATAATGACTTTGATATCATAGAATGCCATCAAAAACAACAGGAACAACAAAATAATATAGGCATCAGGCTTTTTGATTCTTTCTAAACATCAGATATTGTTTGCTGTCACCGAGTGGAGTGACATTGTGCTTAACACACTGGACACACATTCTTCAAGATCGAGGTTCAAGTTCCTTCTCGGCTACACATGCTTATATTTCCCTAAACTGTTTAGAGCGAATGTTGAGTTTGTTTTTTGCAAAGGAACACAATTGTTTTCCTCCTCAAACTTTTACAACCACAGCTAGTGGCCTATCTCTAGAGTGCAATAGAAACTGACCTTCCTCCCTAGCTATTATTTGGTCTTCGCACTAGATCATCGCTCCATCCACTCTTCGGATAGGTGGATAGTATACCGAGCTTTAGCTGAAATGTATTATCCATTTGAGCTTTATTTAGTCATACCATTTAGTCGGCCGAGGTGGCCGAGCGGTTCTAGGCGCTACAGTCTGGAACCGCGCGACCGCTACGGTCGCAGGTTCGAATCCTGCCTCAGGCATGGACGTGTGTGATGTCCTTAGCTTAGTTAGGTTTAAGTAGTTCTATGTTCTAGGTGACTGATGACCTCAGAAGTTAAGTCCCATAGTGCTCAGAGCCATTTGAACCATACCACTTATGCAAATACACTCTCGATTTCTATTGTCCCAAGCCCGATCATTAATTTTAGTCTTGTATTAAAAGCTCTCTTGACTTCCAAGTTTTTCGCAACTAAGATGTCACTATCATACGACTTAACCACTGCTGCTGCTAGTAAGTAGACGCAAATGTGAACGATATAGTGACTTAAAATCACATTTGCGATTATTGTTATGTGCCGTAATTGGCGCTAATAATTATGCCTTCTGTAATGTTATATAATGAGCAGATACGTTCTCTAAGTCTGGGTACATCTACCTATATAAATATTTTTGTCAGTACTAATTAATATATTCTTCCTACAAGGGAAACGCGAAACCCCTCTCTTTCGGAGAGTGTTCAGGAATAGTGTCTGAGTAATTTAGTTCAAGGAAACCGCGGTCTCCGCTGGCGGGTTGTACCCTGTATTCCATTCAATCCATAACAATTCAAATGTCTACGGTCTGCGTTGTGTCTTCTCTGGAAACACACGTGTTCCATTCAATCCCGGTAATATTGCTATTGTCAACAGTATGCCCGGAGTACTCCTCACCCTCAAACTTGAATTCAGTATCGCTCGATTGTCTCCTGGGTTTATTTTTTCGGCCCAGTTCGTGATATTTTAACAGCGATACACTACAAAATGATTGAAACAAGAAACTTCACGGATAATAGATTCCCTTGCGCTCTGAAAATTTGTGTAGCGCCTGGACTACAGCGATCTATTTAACGTCGTATCGAATTAACTTTTTGCACGACGACACACCTGCGAGATAATCGATTCTCCACGGTTACCTGGCCATCAGCTGCAGAATTCCCAAAGAGAGAAAAAAAATTACGTCCGGCACCGTATCAACCCACGGGCAATATACAATGACGATGAAAAAGCCAAAACACCAAAATATAATAAATGTAGAGTACCAGAATTTCGGGAATACATTTGACTAGGTAACATATTTAAGTAATTGTGATTGCAAGATCACAGGCTGGCATAAACGAGCGATTAGCCACTGCAAAAGTTACATGATGGTACATTAAAAACCGATGTAAGAGCCAGTATGTTGAATGCCATGCATGCAAACGTGCCTGCTTCGTGCTGTACAGGTTCCGGATGTCAGTTTTTTGGATGGAGTTCGCATGCCCTGTTTCACTTGGTCGGTCAATGCAGGTACGGTTAATGCTGTTGCGTATGACGCTAGAGTTGTCGTCCGATGATGTCCCACTTCAGCTCGATTGAACTGAAATGGGTGGAAATACGTGTTCCCTATATTTTGTACGAATAACATTATTCAGATTGTGATACTTAAGAGAACTGACGTATATGACGTCACGGAAGATAAGGACAGCTGCCCCTTGATCTGAGGACATCGTGACGGGGTCGACTGTGAGCTCAATATGCTGCTGGCACCTGTTGGATATGAGTAGCGTAGTAAGCTCTGGTGGAAGTTTTGTTGTCTTTGTCGAGAGAAACACTTAAAATCACGTAGGAAGGGGCTTTCGATAAAGCGAACGCATGTTTGACTTAGGAGGTATGGAACGGCAACGGTATGACGAAGAAACGATAGCCGGCCGGTGTGGCCGTACGGTTCTAGGCGTTTCAGTCTGGAAACGCGTGACCGCTACGGTCGCAGGTTCGAATCTTGCCTCGGGCATGGATGTGTGTGACGTCCTTAGGTTAGTTAGGTTTAAGTAGTTCTAAGTTCTAGGGGACTGATGACCACAGATGTTAAGTGCCATAGTGCTCAGAGCCATTTGAACCATTTTTGAAGAAACGATATGCCCTCCAGTACCGTACAAACACTGGGTGATGAGTCAAATGTTTGGTTGTGTTGGTTGATAAGTGCGTATGAAGCTATACTTGAGTTTCATATTAATAACTAGTTACTAGTGATAGTATGGCGTTATCATCTACAAGTAATTGTGATGACTCGATGTTTTTTTCCAGTCGCTTCGCAAGTGGACAATATATTAAAATCACAATTATAAGTTTGCGGAATAAAATCCAGTCTTCAGTTGGAAATTTTGGAGATTTTATTCTGAAATACCATAACTGCTGAGAAAATAATTGCTATGAACAAAATCATAATTTTAAGTTATTAACATTGGATGCACAGATATAATAAATGTCGGAAATGAACAGGCATCTCAAAAAGTAATGTATTATCTCTCTGAGCGCAGACATAACTCGAAGATGTTCCAAAATAACAGAAAAGCGAAGATCTGCTAGAGAAATTTGCATAAGAATTAATATAATACGTTTATTACTTTTCTTTTGTTCCATTACTTACCTTCGTTTTATGTTCTTTCTAATTAATTATGTTTATTTGTATTTACCGGTTGAACTACAACTCCACCGATAAATTTTCAGAGGTGGTAGCATAGGCCAGATGAGGAAAAAAAGTCTAGTAAACATGGGCTCTAAAATGCATACCTTCAGAGTTATGAGCACTTGCTCTTCTTCGATGCTGTGAAACACATTTCTTCTAGCGCAAGCTCTTTGCTTATCATATTTTGGGAAGAGTTCTTATGGACCAAACCAAGATAAATATTTCCTGTTAATATAGTACTAAGAGTTAGCTTCCATCTGCGTCAACTAAAATATTTCAGTATTTGACCAGATGATAGTTTGGGAGTGTCCGAGATTGGTTTTGGGAGCGGCGTAACGAAGGATGCTGACCGATGTAATTTCACAAAACGTAACTTTGCATATCACGATTTGATAACCGCTCTATGCTGTATGATTCATCTTAAAATCTCGGACTTCTTTTCCGTGAGATTAGAGACTTTCGTCACACAATATGAAAAAATGAACATTGTAAATTAGTAATGAAATCCCGCCAATGGCGGATCGGTGACACATCGAAGTGTTGCGTCTTCCCTGCATGAAATGCTGAAAAACAGAACTCGCAATACAATAAATATAGATTAATAAAGAATCAACAAGTCAGTAATCCCAAACAAGTTCGCATATTAAGAACCATTTACAACTACGGCCCACGATGCTTACAGTGTGGTAGCTGGAGGAAGAAAGATGAATGCGAACAGCCTACCCTTCTACTATCTGCACTCAAAAAACGTTGAAGGCTGCTCTTTCTTTTATTGCACAGATCACGCAAATTGGAACATCGACTCTTTGGTCACAAAACTTCACACAAAATCTTACACAAAAAATAAGATTTTGGGAAGGTGTATTACAGTGCATACTTAAAGAGCTCTGAGGAGCAGTTCATCTTGGCTATTGTAAAACACATCTCTTCTACTGAACAAGTGCTGATTGCTCTTAAGGTATACGTATTAGAGCCCATGTTTACTATACGTGTTAAGGTATGCGTTTTAGAGTCCATATCTACCAAACGTTTTTACTGAAACTTTCTGGCAGATTAAAACTGTCTGCCGGACCGAGACTCGAACTCGGGACCTTTGCCTTTCGCGGGCAACTGCACTTCCCCGCAAAAGGCAAAGGTCCCGAGTTCGAGTCTCGGTCTGGCACACAGTTTTAATCTGCCAGAAAGTTTCATATCAGTGCACGCTCTGCTGTAGAGTGAATATTTCATTCTAGAATCTTTTTTACCGCTTTCATTCATACTACCACCTCAGATTGTCGGCAGAGGTCTGGTTCATACTTACTGTTACGTTGTATTGTAAAGATTATTATCCTAATATTGTATTGTTACAATTACGAAAAAAATATGTAATATTATCTGGAGAATTTTGTAATGAACTGGATGTACTGCGCGACGTGGTTAAGATAAACAGAAGGGCAGGTTTTATGATATTAATAAATAAATACCCAAATAAAGTGTTTGACTTTTATGGTGGCATTACTTCCAGCCCTAGAAGTTAATAGACTGATTGCTCCTGTGTCTTTTCTCGCTGCTGTGGTGATAAGTTGAGCTATGTTCATTATTACGTTCCGCGAGTTCTTAGTGTTGTTTAGATATTTGCTGATTGCTCTCGGGCAGCGAATGCACAAAAGTGGAGAGCTTTGCATTAGTGTAGTGCTGAAGCAGTATTTCAAAATCCTGGCATTTTAACAGGCGTCAGCGGAAGCGAGTAATTAGCTTTTGCCTGAGTGTTTGATTTTTTATGGGTTTCGTGAGTTCTTAGAGAGTATTTGGAGAAAATGATTACTCTAAATTAGTGGCTCCCGTGATGGTTTATTGGATTCAGGGACGGATAACACTGTCCTTTTATCGAATTACGAAACTTTTGTTCTTCAGTTTAGTTGGAGAATACAGGGTCCCATCAACACAGTCTGTTTTTATCAGAACGCCTAGGTTTTTATTTGCGCAGTAACTTACCTCTTCTCTGGCCTGTTATTAAGCTTAAGGTAAACAGATGTGCCTCCCGAAGGAGTGTAGCGTAGGATGAACTCGTACAGTAAATGGTGGACAGGTGAGTTTCGGTGGTCGTTGTGGTCACAAGCTGAGGTGAGTACGAGCTAGACTGTTCTTGGGAGTGGGTCAAGCTATGCCAGCTATCTCTGTAGGGTGTTCTATTTTTATAGGGACACTAATACTATGAATATCCACAGATTGTAGAAATCGATAGCAAATGTTACTGTTGCTTCCTGCAGAATTATGAGGAAGAAGGTTACATCCAGAATATGCATCCAGTGACTTAACCAGTTAACTACATCGCTCAGTCGTTAACTTGGAGGTTGCTCAGAACACTACAAAGCTTTAATAGGGAGCATCCTATTGCTCAATCCACTGCCAACATGTCAACAGTCTCGATAACGAAATTTCAAACACATCGAAGATTTAAAATAGAATTCGGAACCGCGGTCGATCCCCCGGATTTTTAATTTGGACCAGGGTTAGATGGAGAGCAATCGTTGAGAAACTTTTCAAGATATTCATCCCCTGAAATGAGCTAATTATGTTACCTAGAGCTAAACTTTTGTCTTTCCGCCGGCCGTTGGTGGCCGAGCGGTTCTAGGCGCTACAGTCTGGAATCCTGCCTCGGACATGCATGTCTGTGTTGTCCTTAGGTTAGTTAAGTTTAAGTAGTTCTAAGTTCTAGGGGACTGATGACCTCAGTAGTTGAGTCCGACAGTGCTCAGAGCCATTTGAACCATTTGTCTTTCCGTGTCGTCAAAACGTGTAAACTGATACGGAACCAGTATGTGATAACCGTTTCCATCCTTCTTCATTGCGAAAATACCGATCAAGCAGGAATTTTCTTCGAGATTATAAAAAAGGTTGAAACTTTGACATGAAACATTGGAATTTCAAAAAGCGTACTCACCTACTCTCAGCTGCAAGAAATGTTTTGCGCTGAGAGGGATGTAGACAAGAAAAAGACTGGCTCTCACAGTGACGAGCCTTTTCTTGCATCTGGACGTTACAGTATTGATATTTGCCTCAAAACAGCTCAGCTACAGCCAATATTACTTGATATATATTACCGAAGAAGAAGATGAAGTTAGAAACAATTTTCTTATCTTTATGATTGTTAGACGTCATATCAGAAGTTTAAGAACACATGCTTGCGTACTGTTTTTATTTTTTTTAATTTTTTTTTTAGTGTACGTTTTATCGACAGTTGTATTGAATTTTCAGACGAGGTAGCGATCTTCAGGCTGCAACTCTATCACTCACAATCGCATTACTATTTATGCACTTATAATCGACTTCGAACCAACTATAGTCCAAAACTGATATTACACAACAGGTCTCTAAAGCTGTTCATCTTAATTTCAAGTTCATAGAGCTGTACATATAGTAAATATATGGGAAGGACGGAGTCTGAGCACTGATTCTGCGCTATCAGTGACGAAAAACATACTGTCACAGGCTGAGAATTATATAAGAACCGCTTACATCTATCAACAGTAACTCAAAAGGCGAGCGTTTCACGTTGGGTGTAAACAAGACTTGTATCAACTGACTTTCACCAGACATTTTTACTGATCTTTGTGCTATGCGTTATGAAAAATTTGTAGCTCCATCAATCAGTAAATGATTAACTGATCGTGGTTGATAAATAAAGTTCTTTTATTTCAATCGTCTGCAATGTCCACGGGCGGAAAATCTCTGCGAAATGGTATCAGAGTTCCGTATTTTTAAGCGACGGTTCTTGAGAATGCGCTACCTTACCTGGTACACAAAAACTGTCATTGATGAGGGGCCGTCGCCAGTCCCGCTCTTGTTCTTAGATATTTTGACAATGACTGAAATAGTGCGTAGAACATTATTCTGATGGTGTATGCCAGTCGATACTAGGTTCTTAACGTTAGATAACGTATTACAGCTGTAACCTCGTAGCTGAAAAGAGATCAGAGGCGCCAATTTCTGTCACTAGAATGGAGAAACTGTGTTTACTGTCGAGTCCAGAGGGATGTTATGAAACTCATTCACGTATACATTCGGGATAACCCTCATAATTAAGAGCCACTGAGGCTCGGAGGCACACGATTATCATAGCACACCGCATAATAAGGCAGTGACCTCCCAGAAGTCAACAGGCTAATACCGTATACCTCCCCGTCTGTCTTGGTAATGGTCTTAAATTTCGACAGGAAGAATCTCCACAAGTTTCTTCAAGTATTTATATCCAGCTGAAGCTATACATGGCTGATTAGATCCTGCAGAGCTGCAAAACTGAGCGGACGCTGACAGTTGCGTTTTAACCACTGTTACGAATAGTCCCAGGCATATTACATGCAATTAAGTTCGGGTAATTTAGCGAGCCACTCGAGTAACAACAGGATCCCGGAGTGACTGTCAAACTTGAACTTATGTGAAACTTCCTGGCAGATTAAAACTGTGTGCCCGACCGAGACTCGAACTCGAGACCTTTGCCTTTCGCGGGCAAGTGCTCTACCATCTGAACTACCGAAGCACGACACAGTTTTAATCTGCCAGGAAGTTTCATATCCGCGCACACTCCGCTGCAGAGTGAAAATCTCATTCTGGAAAAATCCCCCGGGTTTGGCTAAGCCATGTCTCCGCAGTATCCTTTCTTTCAGGAGTGCTAGTTCTGCAAGGCTCGCAGGAGAGCTTCTGTAAAGTTTGGAAGGCAGGAGACGAGATACTGGCAGAAGTAAAGCTTTGAGGAGCGGGCGTGAGTCGTGCTTCGGTAGCTCAGATGGTCAGGCGGCACGGTAGCTCAGCGTGTTCGGTCAGGGAGCCGGTTGGCCTCTGTAATAAAAAAAAACTGAGTGGAAGGATCAACCACCGAACTTGAGCAGGATGTCTTGCGACGTCCGAAACGACCAAACACAACGATCAAGAACGAACAAAATGGAAAGAAAGAAAAAAAAAGATGGTAGAGCACTTGCCCGCGAAAGGCAAAGGTCCCGAGTTCGAGTCTCGGTCGGGCACACAGTTTTAATCTGCCAGGAAGTTTCATATCAGCGCACACTCCGCTGCAGAGTGAAAATCTCACTCTCGAACTTAAGTATTGAGCTCTGCGCACGTAGCCGATCTTGAAAGACAGGAGCATCCTCAGTATTGTGATCAGGAGGATACTGAATAAAGGGCAGCACTTGGTCACCGACGATGTTGAAGTAAATTGGAAAGTGTCGAAGTCATGTGATTCGTTTCTTTTCATTCGGCGACCATTTAATATAAAAATTAGTTACTTTTTTATATGGAAATTCGAAACAGTTTGATATGAAAATTAATGACATCTCAATTAAACCCAATCGAAATTAGGCAGATGGCGTTAACGCATGTTTATTTCTATTCGCAATACAATGACTGTGATTGCGTAGGTGATATATTTTTTTATTTTTATTTCTGCACTTGTGGATAAACCTTGCATGTGAACTGAGTGCGGGTTACAACTTTAGCAAACTGCATCTGCTCGAGTGTAGACAGGACATGCCAACAAAGGGTCAGTATCAAAACCCTCGCTTGGGTTAGGAGGCTGGAAAAACGTTAGACTGCAAGAACGGGAGTGTGCCCAGAGTCGGCCTGTGTGTCACTCGCTTCCTGGAGAGACGACGTCGATCAGGCGCCCCCAGCAAAGAGTTTTACTTCTGCGAACATCCACAATATGCTCCTCTGATGGAGGGAAGATTCTTAAACACCACGGGCGTTTTTAGAGGCATCCCTAAGAGGAGCTTCCCAGGAGAGATGCAGATCTTAGAAACACCCTAAAACATTAAACTTATCCATTACGGATGTTTAAGAACCCGTGGTTGTTTATTCAATATAAATACAAAAAACTGCAAAGAAACACTTTTTTTGAAATAGTTATTTATTCCATGAACCGGTTTTCCAATCTTTTCAGGCTCATCTTCAGATTGTGTAATGGAGGCTACGTAACTGTTTCAGGGTAATGCTGGGTGCTGGCTCTGTGAGAGTAAGATGGAACAAGCTTTAATGCATTGTCGTGAGTATTGTTTCTTTGTTGATCTGGATCCAAAATTTTATTTTGTACTTACTGTGACAGTATGGGCGGCTTTTGTTGTTAATATCCATCTGTCTACTTCCATAAACTCTCTAAAAGACACGTGCAGTATCTGAAAATAATGGTCACTCAGTTCGACCAGTAGTCTGACGCTTGGCTCAAGGTTTTTACATCTTTTTGTGTTGCCAAGCCAGAAAACAGGGCTCCAGAGACGCCAGGAAATGAGACACAGTGATCGGCTAGAACATCACGGCGTAAAAGTTTTGAGATTCACGTTTTTGGAAGTGGGGCATCACTACACTTGGTCGTGACTGGCGCATTTTTCTTGCGCTGGAGAGTACACCAGCGTCATCGTAATTTTTCATTGGCGGGACGCTACATGTAACTTTTTTAAGTTGTTGCTGTTGTGGTCTTCAGTCCTGAGACTGGTTTGATGCAGTTCTCCATGCCACCCTATCCCGTGCAAGTTTCTTCATCTCCCAGTACCTACTGCAACCTACATCCTTCTCAATCTGCTTAGTGTATTCATCTGTTGGTCTCCCTCTACGATTTTTACCCTCCACGCTACCCTCCAATACTAAATTGGTGATCCCTTGATGCCTCAGAACATGTCCTACCAACCGGTCCCTTCTTCTCGTCATGTTGTGTCACAAACTCCTCTTCTCCCCATTTCTATTCAATACCTCCTCATTAGTTATGTGATCTACCCATCTTTGACTATTGCTAAATATACCGCGAGGAACGTTCGCAAAACAAACGCAATTTGTGCTCTTTCGAAACTTCGAGATCTGCTTTGAGTTGACACCCTCCGGTTTCAGCTGTAAGTTGAGACGCTTCGCAGACTACAATTCAGACCTTGTCCGAGGACAATGCAGCAGCTGCGTCCAAACTGAAGTACTTAACGAGCCAATTAACACATTAAGACTTCCATAATTGGGAAATTGACGTGCTGCGTCAGCAAAGTAGGTCGGAATGATTTAGCAACCCTCCATAATTATACGATTAGGTTCGACTTGACCATAGGGGACAGGCACAGGTGCATAATATACTGAGGCGTCAAAAAAAAGGGATATGTTCAAATGTTCAAATGTGTGTGAAATCTTATGGGACTTGACTGCTAAGGTCATCAGTCCCTAAGCTTACACACTACTTAACCTAAATTATCCTAAGGACAAACACACACACCCATGCCCGAGGGAGGACTCGAATCTCCGCCGGGACCAGCCGGATAGTCCATGACTGCAGCGCCTGAGACCGCTCGGCTAATCCCGCGCGGCAAACATGGGATACCTCCTAACATCGGGTCGGCGCTGTTTTTCCCCAGCGTAGTGCAAAAACTCGGCGTGGCATGGACTCGACAAGTCGTTGTCGAGCAATGATGCCTCTATGTCAGTCCATAATTATGAAACTTTTGCCGATACAGGATTTTGTGTACGAACTATCCTCTCGATTAACTCCCATACATGCGATTTATATCGGCTGATCTGGGTGACCAAATCACTCGCTCAGGACGTTATTCAAACCAACTGCAAAACTACTGTGGCTCAGTGACATGATATCATTGTTTGGGAACATGAAATCCACGACTGTCGGCAGATTGTCTCCAGGTATCCGAACGTAACCATTTCCAGTCATTGATCGAGTCAGTTGGGTCAGAAGACCCAGACCATTTCACGTAAACACACCCTACACCATTATAGAGTTACCACCAGCTTGCACAGTACGTAGGCAACTTTGATCCATGACTTTTTGGGGTCTTCGCTACACTCGAAACCTACTATCAGCTTTTACCAACGGAAATGGGGACTCATCTGACCAGACCACGGTTTTTCAGTCGTATAGGGTCCAACTGATATGGTCACGAGTCCAGCAGAGGTACAGCAGGCGATGTTCGCAAAGGCACTCGTGTCCGTCGTCTGCTGCCATATCCTCCTTAACGCCACATTTCGCCGTACTGTCCCAAAGGATACGTTCGTCGTACATCCCACATTGATTTCTGCCGTTATTTCACGCAGTGTTGCTTGTGTGTTAGCACTGAAAATTCTACGCAAACGCCACTGCTCCCCGGTAGTTATGTGCAGGCCGTCGGCCGCTGCGTTGTCCGTGGTGAGAGGCAAGGTCTGAAATTTGTCTTTCTAGGCGCAATCTTGACACTGTGAATCTCAGAATATTGAATTCCCTAACGATTTCCAAAATGGAATGTCCCATGCATTTATCTGCCGCGTTCAAGCTCTGAAAATACCCGTCGTGCGCCCGTAATCACGTCGGACACCTTTTCACAGGAATTACATATGTACGATATCAACAGCTTCGCCAATGCACTATCCTTTTATACATCGTTTAAGCGATACTACCACCATCTTTATATGTGCATATCGCTGTCACGAGATCTTTGTCACCTTAGTGCAACTACACTTCCATTTCGGGCATGATGAGCGATCACTAATGTCCAGCCGCGGGCTCTGGTCAGTCAGCTTTAATATGTTGGGAAGATAAATGAATTTAGCATTACACAGTCCCTTGCCCTACTCTTCATCGACTACAGGTCATTCCAATTTTGTTTCTTCGTCTTGTTATTAGTGTTTGTTATACACTGAAGGCCAAAGAAACTGGTACACCTGCCTACTATCGTGTAGGGCCCCTTCGAGCACGCATAAGTGCCGCCACAGGACGTGGCATGGACTCGACTAATGTCTGAAGTAGTGCTTGAGATAACTGACACCATAAAACCTGCAGGACTGTCCATAAATCCGTAAGAGAAGGAGGGGTTGGAGATTTCTTCTGAATAGCACGTTGCAAGGCATCCCAGATACGCTCAATCATGTTCATATCTGGGGAGATTGAAACGAACCGGCCGCTGTGGCCGAGCGGTTCTAGGCGTTTCAGTCTGGAATCGCGCGACCGCCACGGTCGCAGGTTCGAATCCTGCCTCGGGCATGGATGTGTGTGATGTCCTTAGATTAGTAAATTTACGTAGTTCTAAGGTCTAGGGGACTGATGACCTCAGATGTTAAGTCCCATAGTGTTCAGAGACATTTGAACCATTTGAACGTCCAACCAGGCAACATGCTTCCAATCATCAACAGTCCAATGCCGGCGTTGACGGGCCCAGGTGAGGCGTAAAGCTTTGTTTTGCAGTCATCAAGGGTACACGAGTGGGCCTTCGACTCCGAAAGCCCATATCGATGATGTTGCGTTGACTGGTTCGCACGCTTCACTTGTTGATGGCCCAGCATCGAAATCTGCAGCAGTTTGCGGAAGGGTTGCACATGTCACGTTGAACGATTCTCCTTAGTTGTCGTTGGTCCCGTTCTTGCAGGGTCTTTTTTCCGGCGACAGCGATGTCGAAGTTTTACCAGGTACCTGATATTCACGGTACGCTCGTGAAATGGTCTTACGGGAAAATCCCCACATCAGCGCTACCTCGGCGAAGCTGTGTCCCAGCGCTCGTGCGCCAACTGTAAGACGTCGTTCAAAGTCACTTAAATCTTGATAAACGTTCATTGCAGTAGCAGTAAGCGATTTAACAACTGCGCCAGACACTTGTTGTCTTATATAGGCGTTGGCGACAACAGCGCCGTATTCTACATATCTCTTTATTTTAATACGCATGCCTATGAAAGTTGTTTTTGGCGTTTCAGTGTATCAGGAGAACGCTTTTATTGAATCAGCTGCCACAAAATCAATTATTGTTATTAAACTCACTGATTTGTTTTACCTTTGAATTTGATTCCGTAGCTAGTCATCCATTTGCTGAACAAGTGAAAATTTGTCACTGCCTCACACCCATTGAGTCACTGCGATACCGTAAACTAGCGCTTAGTAATTCTGTTGCGCATAGTTTAATTAGCAGTGTTTCATTAAGCAGAGATGAAGGTAAGCAACTAGGTAGTACCAGTAACTCTCTTTAACAGAACTGGGGCTTTCACAAAATAATCTGGTTAAATTTCACGTTAACTATGAATGCATGAATCCAGTTCGTGGTAGTGCTCGAACTACATCTTCCGCATACAGCGCGGCCGGTCAGACGGCTCATTGGATCGTCGGTTTATTTTGACGCCATGCGTCATATGGAAAGAGAGCAAACCGCGAGTCGTCGGACCTCACTACTCGCTTCCAGTGAGCTGCTGCACAGTTTCGGTGTTCCTCGCCACCCCTCAAATGTCCGCTGCTTACTGTTGCCTTTGCAATATTTGCAATTCATGTATCATCTTCCCAGTGTTTGTTATTATTCTTTTCGCTGTGAGTAAAAAGTTGGCTTTGGTGACTCATTTCTTAATGATAAGTGGTGAACTTTACTTTCGAATCTTTGTGTGGGAGTAGTTGGCACGTCCACGTTTCGTTTCCTTAGTGTAGAAGTCCTTGCTGACTAATAACGATCGGTAATTTAGTGTCGTTTGCTCTTATGGAACCATTGGATTAGCTTCAGTGAATCGGAAATAACAGCCAACCAGTTGAAAAATACGATTTATTAAATCTGGACCATGGTTTCGACAGTTTACCTTTAGAAGGTGTTGTGTGTAGGATCACATACTACCTGTATCCGACTCTGTCTAGAATACGTGCGCGTCAGCCACTTTTTTCACCATTTAAAATAGATGATTTAAACAGATTTAACGACTCCTAAACTGGATACAGATAATATGTGATTTTACGTACAATATCTTCTGAAGAAGTCAGTTTTAAATCTGTCGAAACCTTGGTCAAGGTTTAACAAACCGGTATTTTTCAACTGGTTGGCTGTTATTTCCAGCCGGCCCAAGTGGCCGCGCGGTTCTGGCGCTGCAGTCTGGAACCGCGAGACCACTACGGTCGCAGGTTCGAATCCGGCCTCGGGCATGGATGTCTGTGATGTCCTTAGGTTAGTTAGGTTTAACTAGTTCTAAGTTCTAGGGGACTAATGACCTCAGCAGTTGAGTCCCATAGTGCTCAGAGCCATTTTTTTGTTATTTCCAGTCCATTGAAGCTCTTGCATAATTCCAACCCACTGAAACTCTTGCATGCAGTGTTGCTGAAGCGCAGACATGTTCAGAATCTCACCATAGGATTAATTTTTTATGTGTGTTCTGTGTCAATACAAATTCATGAATATGCTCCATGTGTTAAATAAATTGCTCATTATGCATCCATTCAGTTCGATAAACTTCGCCCCAATCGTGCAAGCAAGCATGTCTCCTCTCGTCCCGTGAGGGAAAATTACTTAAAATGTTTACCGAAGAATAATATATTACTGGTCGTTCTGGAGTTCACTGATTAAATTTCCGTTGCACGGTTTTTCCTTTAGGATAGAGATTAAGGCTAGTAATCAATTAATATTCATTGTACTTCAGATGATTGTCCAAAGTCCTTGATAACATCATCATCATCATAAACTAAAGGCTATGCCCAGTCGATTTAGCCACGTCCCTCTCTCCATTGTCATCCTCTTCAATTCTTCATACGATTTTATGCCTATATCTTCTTTGATGTTATTAAAATACGTTGCTTTTGGCCTGCCGCTTGCCTTTTTCCCTAAAACTCTTCCTTCAAATACATTCTTTAGGAACTGGTTGTGTCTCATTATGTGCCCTATCATTTTTTATTTTCTTCTTCCTATATAATTTAGCAGCGTACTATTCTCATTCACTTCTCTTAAGACCTGTTCATTACTTTTCTGTCTACCCAGCTTGTTCTTGTCATTATTCTCCATATCCACATTTCCATTGCTTCCAGTCTCTTTTTATCTGCCTTTCTCAAAGTCCACACTTCACATCTGTATGTTAATACACTCCAGACAAACGTTTTGGCAAACTTTTTTCCTACTTTCTAGACTTATATGATTGTCTGTTAGTAAATTCATTTATTTTGGAAAGCCTGCTTTGCCAAGGCTATTCTTCTCTTTATATCTGTGATACATTTATTGTCGTCAGTGACTGTGCTTCCCAAACAACGGAAGTTCTCAACCTGCTCTAGAACATCATCTTCTAGTTTAATATTAGCTTTACCATTTTCTGTAGTCTTCCCTACTACCATAGTTTTGGGTTTTTTTCTTATTTATTTTTAGATTAAATTCTCTTAGGATTTTGGCAAATTATAGCAACATAAAATCCATTTCCTTCACTGAGTCAGCAACCTTGATAAAAGGTGAAGTTAAATTTTAACCTCAACAAATCGATTAACTTCACTCACGGTGTGGCCGTGGGCACATGGCAACACAATACCTCCCTGCTTCCGCTCTGTGGCGCCTCTGCGTCGACTGTTCTTACCGCACTGATTCCAAAACCCAACTTGACACACAGTCGACACTTCACTGCCATGACATGCGTCACTTATGGTGGGTTACATGACTGCCTAGTACCGGTTCTATACCGTCTACAGTACTCGAATGAGCCACATGTGCTCTTATAAAGAGGGTGACCAGTTTTTTGATCGATGTTTTTACTACGACCATCGCAAAATGAAAGCATCGGCGTGCCTCGGTAGCTAAGGGGAAAGCGCCACAAGGTGGCAGGGGCAGACTGGCAGATGTCTATCGTGAGGCGCGGCAGATGGCGGCTACCTGAGGAACAGCCGCCGCGGAAGGCCGATTCGCTTCGCCACCGCACCGCCCAAATGGCGTGCGGTCTCTTCCGGCAGACCGGCGGCGGCGCTGGAGGTCGCCATCTTGATCATCGTCCCGTAGGACCGCTATCGGAAAAAAATAGCAGCGTCACGGCCTCTAGAGAGCTGCCTCTGCCGGAAAGACTGAAAAACTGATGTGAGACGTACAGGAAGAGTATACAAGGGCGTATTTGTAAATGAGACATATTAAATGAGGAAAATAATGGTCAACAATAGGAAACAGTTTCCTACGAACTTATCTTCTTCATGCAGGGGTGGCCCACTGCCGGGCTGGAAGCCTGTAATACACTACTGGCCATTAAAATTGCTACACCAAGAAGAAATGCAGATAATAAACGTGTATTCATTCGACAAATATACCAAAAGTGCCATGTGATTACATATTCACGCAATCTGGGTACATAGATCCTAATCAGTACCCAGAACAACCACCTCTAGCCGCAATAACGGCGTTGATACGCCTGGGCATTGAGTCAAACAGAGCTTGGATGGCGTGTACAGGTACAGCTGCGAGCCAGTTGCTCGGCCACCGTTGACAAGACGTTTTCAATTGGTGAGAGATCTGGAGAATGAGCTGGCCAGGGCAGCAGTGGAACACTTTCTGTACCCAGAAAGACCCGTACAGGACCCACAACATGCGGTCGTGCATTATCCTGCTGAAATGTAGGATTTCGCAGGGATAGAATGAAGGGTAAAGCCACGGGTCGTAACACATCTGAAATGTAACGTCCACTGTTCAAAGTGCCGTCAATGCGAACAAGAGGTGACCGAGACGTGTAACCAATGGCACCCCAGACCATCACGCCGGGTGATACGCCAGTATGGCGATGACGAATACACGCTTCCAATGTGCGTTCACCGCGATGGCGCCAAACACGGATGCGACCATCATGATGCTGTAAACAGAACCTGGATTCATCCGAAAAAATGACGTTTTGCCATTCGTGCTCCCAGGTTCGTCGTCGAGTACTCCATCGCAAGCGCTCCTGTCTGTGATGCAGCGCCAAGGGTAACCGCAGCCATGGTCTCCGAGCTGATAGTCCATGCTGCTGCAAGCGTTGTCGAACTGTTCGTGCAGATGGTTGTTGTCTTGCAAACGTCCCCATCTGTTGACTCGGGGATCGAGACGTGGCTGCACGATCCGTTACAGCCATGCAGATAAGATGCCTGTCATCTCGACTGCTAGTGATACGAGGCCATTGGGATCCAGCACGGCGTTCCGTATTACCCTCCTGAACCCACCGAGTCCATATTCTGCTAACAGTCATTCGATCTCGACCAACGCGAGCAACAATGTCGCGATATGATAAACCGCATCGCGACAGGCTACAATTCGACATTTATCAAAGTCGGAAACGTGATGGTACGCATGTTTCCTCCTTACACGAGGCATCTCAACAACGCTTCACCAGGCAACGCCGGTCAACTGCTGTTTATGTATGAGAAATCGATTGGAAACTTTCCTCATGTCAGCACGCTGTAAGTATCGCCACCGGCGCCAACCTTGTGTGAATGCTCTGAAAAACTAATCATTTGCATATCACAGCATCTTCTTCCATTCGGTTAAATTTCGCGTTTGTAGCACGTCATCTTCGTGGTGTAGCAATTTCAATGGCCAGTAGTGTATTTTGTCAGGATGCATTTCGAGGACCTGTGATGCGTCGTTTGACACAATTAAACAGCTTTCAAAATATTCAATTTATTACTCAGAATACAGGTCATCGCTTTGTCTTCTGCGACGACTGGTATCTACGTAATCCAGCGAGGTGAAGTCGCCAACGGACTCAAGGCTGCATCTGTTCGGAGGAGAAGTAGCTGACTCCCTTGTGCGGCGGTGTGCAGCCCGCTGGAGAAGTAGGCACGCCCAACGGTACCCCTGCTTGGAGATGGAAGTGACCGCGACTCGTTTGTTCGATTCACACGCCGTCTCGGGGAGTACTCAATCCGTACCGATCACTGCCCGTGTTACCCCTCAGGTGTAGCGCGATGACGGATCGCAAGATGTCATGCTGAGTGCTGAACCTGGTGCGCCGGTACGGCAGGCCTTGAGACTTGTGTGACACTGGAGTTTTAGGCAGCTTCTGGCCTGGACTGGCGCCATGATGGTAGACCCTGAACCACACATCAGTGCCGGTTTCTGTGCTGACTTCGCTGCTGGATTCATGATCCTCGGCTACAAATCATTGATCTTCTGCTGAGGCAGCAACTGTAAGACTAACACTAGAACAATCTAACACACAAGTCGATACCATATCATTACGAGCGAATCGAGTGTGAACGACATTAACGCCATCGGTCCTACTGATCGAGTGCTCCAAGCTAATGGGGCTGGATTACTTACGTCGTCGAGGGGAGGCTCCGCTCCGCGACGTCATTCTTAATGACCGAATCGGTTGTGCTCTTCTCTACTTGTCACTGGTGTTCAGTTCCGCTAGAGTTGCTTAACGAATTACTGCTTAGTCCAGCTCCTGCAAGGCGACGTTGCGTCCTACCTAGTGTCTCTTACATAACGTTATGAAGGCAGCACGGTCTGCGCTCTTCTTACCATTTTCTGCTGAGCTCGCTCGAAGTCACACACAAGAGTGTCGAGGTTGCTGTCTTCCTGACCGAGCTACGTTGTTGAAATGTTTACGCTTACAGGCTGGCAGTGTTACGTAACACGGGCTGTTCGTACTCAGAAAATTTTTCCTGTCTCATTTCTTTACTGGTTTACCGCGTAACACAAAAAACTTGTACACAAAAGTATGCATCTCCTGGTTTTCCCATTAGCACAACTTTCGCGCATATACTACGTGATCAAAAGTATCCGGACACCCCCAGAATCATACGTTTTTCATGTTAGGTTCATTGTGCTGCAACATACAGTCAGGTACTCCATATCAGCGACCTCAGTACTCATTAGACATCGTGAGAGAGCAGAATGGGGTGCTCCGCGGAACTCACGGACTTCGAACGTGGTTAGGTGATTGGGTGTCATTTGTATTATACTTCTGTACGCGAGATTTCCACTTTCGTAAACATCTCTTGGTCCACTGTTTCCGATGTGATAGTCAAGTGGAAACGTGAAGGGGACACGTACAGCACAAAAGCGCACAGGTCGACCTCGTCTGTTGACTGACAGAGACCTCCGATAGTTGAAGAGGGAAGTAATGTATCATAGGCAGACATCTATCCAGAACATCACACAGGAATTCCAAGCTGCATCAGGATCCACTGCAAGTACTATGACAGTTAGGCGGGAGATGAGAAAACTTGGATTTCATAGTCGAGAGGCTGCTCATAAGCCAAACGATGCCTTCCTTGGTGAAATGAGAGTAAACATTGGACGATTGAACAGTGGAAAAACGTTTTGCGGAGTGACAAATCACGATACATAATGTGGTGATCCGATGGCAGGGTGTGGGTGCAGCGAATGCCCGGTAACGTCATCTGCCAGCCTGTGTAGTGCCGACAGAAAAATTCGGAGGCGATGGTATTATGGTGTGGTCCTGTTTCTCACAGAGGGGGCTTCCACTCCATTTGCTTTGCGTGACACTATCACAGAACAGACATACATTGATGTTTTAAGCACCTTCTTGCTTTCTACTATTGAAGAGCAATTCGGGGATGGCGATTGCACCTTTAAAAACGATCGAGCACCTGCACATAATGCACGGCCTATGTATTGTGCATTGTCGATTTGCAGTAGTTTTGGAACATATACCGTGTTCGAACATTATGAATTACCTCGAAGAAACGATTTATTGACACATAGTCACACGAAATCAGAAAATATCGTTCTTGTGAAACACAACTAGCTTTTTATACTCACGAAGTAATGAGTGCTATCGACAGGGGATGTCAAATTAATTCCATATGTTTATATTTATAGAAGGCTTTCGACATCGTTCCTCACAAGCGTCCTCTAACCAAACTGCGTGCCTATGCAATATCGCCTCAGCAGTGTGACTGGATTAGTGATTTCCTGTCAGAAAGGTCAGAGTTCGTAGTAATAAAAGGAAAGTCATCGAGTAAAACAGAAGTAATATCCGGCGTTCCCCGAGGAAGTGTTATAGGCCTTCTATTGTTCTTGATCTATATTAACGACATACGAGACAAGCTGAGTAGCCCTTGTTTGCAGATAAATAAAGCTACTACTACTACTACTACTACTACTATTTACCGTATTATAAAGTCATCGGATGACCAAAACGAATTCCAAAATGATTTAGATACGATATCTGTATGGTGCGAAAAGTGGCAATTGCCCCTGAATAAAGAAAAGTGTGAAGTTATTCAAATGAGTACTAAAAGAAATCCGATAATTTTCGATTACGCTATAAGTCATACAAACCTGAGGGCTGTAAATTCAACTAAATACTTAGGGATTACAATTACAAATAATCTAAACTAGAACGATAAAATAGATAGTGTTGTGGGTGGAGCAAACCAAAGAATGTGATTTATTGGCAGAAAACTTAAAAGGTGCAACAGGTCTACTAAAGAGACTGCTTACACCACGCTTGTCTGCCCTGTTTTGGAGTACTGCTGTGCGTTGTGGGATCCACATCGGGTGGGACTGACGGATGACATCGAAAAAGTTCAAAGAAGGGCTGCTCGTTTTGTGTTTTTGTGAAATAGGGGAGATAGTGCCACAGACATGATACGTGAATTGGAGTGGCAATCATTAAAACAAAGGTCTTTTTCGATGCGACCGGATCTTGTCATGAAATTTCGATCACCAGTTATCTTCTGCGATTTGGAAAACATTTCGTTGACACCCACCTACATGGGAGAAATGATCATCACCATAAAATAAGAGAAATCAGGGATCGATCAGAAAAATTTAAGGGCTCGTTTTTCCCATGCGCGTTTCGAGAGTGGAACTGTAGAAAGACAGCTTGAATGTAAGCTTCTGGAAGTTTTAATGTAGTTCATTGAACCCTCTGCCAGGCACCCAATTGTGAATAGCAGAGTAATCATGTAGACGTAGACATCTAAGTGCAGAAGAACGCTATTAAATAAAAAGTGTGTTCTGGGGATGTAACAGGGTGGAAAGAAAGGACTGAGGCTAGAATCGTGAGGGGAAGTGGGTCGCCGTATTTTGGTTTTGCATTTCTGACCTTCACTCACAAACTACAAACTAAAGTGCGAACAGACGGTTCCCCATTTATCCCTCTATGTCAAAAAGTTATAGCAACTCTTCCACACGAAACTTCCTGGTAGATTGAAACCGTGTGCCAGACAGCGACTCGAATTCGGAACCTTGCCTTTCGCGGGCAAGTGCTCTACCACTGAGCTACCCAAGCACGACTCACGCCACGTCCTCACAACTTTAATTCCACCAGTACCAAGTCTCCTACCTTCCAGACTTCACTTGTCCGCTAAAGGCAAAGTCTCGAGTTCGAGTCTCGGTCCGGCACACAGTTTTAATCTGCCAGGAAGTTTAATATCAGCGCATACTCTGCTGTGGAGTGAAAATTACATTCTAGAAACTCTTCCACAGCTCGTCTTGTGATTCATTGGCGACGCAGTGTGTAGAAATGCCCAACGAGTGTTTGTCTTCCACAAAGTGCGTTAACACTGCATGAAATACAGACATGAATTACTATTAATGACAACACAAGAAACGCATATGGGTGGAATCTACATAAATCTGTGGCAATTGTTCTACACTGCTCTGGGGAAATCGATTCAAGTCATCCTGTACGGCTGCTGTAGCGTTCTTTTGGGAAAGGAAACTTCCCTCACTGTGAGTGCTATTCGCTTTTCAGTTTACAGAAGGATTATACCAGCGTTCTTCAGGGCAGTGCTACTCGCTTTTCAGTTTACTGAAGACTATACCTTCCCAGCATTTCCTGAACAGTGCATTCATGTAAGTGGTCACAGTAACTTCAGTGAGCTCTTGTTTATACGGTGGAGTTATTTGCAGTTTTTTCGTGAGTATTTACTTGCAGTTATGTAAAAAAAGCTCAACAGCTGGAGCTGTCAGCTGTCTACCACACCGAAGATCCGAACCTAAGTGTAATATTTTGTCAATATGTTTTCGACAGTGCCGATTTCATCGTCTCTACTGTCGATGGATGGAATACTTTCCACAGCTTGAGCTTGTTAAACGTATCACACCAGCCTGTCCTCTCCCAATAGCTGAAGAGGCCCAGAGGGTTAAATTAGCTCCCTCTGTACAAGAAGCTGGAGACCTAGGTGTTACGGAATTTCAGATATTTCTATACGAGTCATGCAATGCAACGCAGCCAATTTCTGTTCTAGGCCTTTACATGATCAGTCCCATTCCATCAAACTTAATCGCACCCATCTTACAAGATGTGTGGTAAGTGGCTATCCTCAGTGCAGCTCACTCTACAAGTGCCATGAATCCCGAATGGAAGAAGTTTATGCAGTCTACCAGTAACACAAGTAATGGTGAGAGAAGTGCAGTAGCTTTCTGGTCATTTCTTGATTCACCACCAAGAGACCACAACTCGGTTACACGGCTTTATAATATGGTGTCGGCGAAAGAGAGCACCAAAATGCCACATTTACCAATCCAATTCCTTTCCCACCACTACTATTTAGGTCACAGAAAGCATCACTCAAACTAAGCGCTTCCATGCCATTGTTTTAGAAATTTATTTTACATAAAAGCTCTCTTAACAGCTGCAAGTAAGTAGTCACTTAATAAACTGAAAACAACTCCACTATATAAACATGAGCTCTGTGAACTTACATTGTCTACTTACAAAAGAGAACTGTACTGGGAGTGCTGGGGAAACAAGGTCTGATTGCAAATTAAAAGCGAGCAGCACTCGTGGTAGAGGAAGTCACCATTCCTAGAAGAACGTTACAAATGCTATACAGGATGACTAAGAATAAATTTACCCTGTACCAGTGTAGAACAGTGTGCAGAGATTTATGTAGACACTGTCCACTTCATATAATTGGGTTACTGTTACTGGCAAATCATATTTGTATTCCTTGTACTGTTAACACGATTGTGGAACATAAACACCCCCGGGCATGTCTGCCGAATATCGTTAGTGATTCATAAGGCGAGCTGCGGAATGGTTGGTATAAATTAATGAGTGGTAGAGATATAGGCATTCCACCAGTAGTACAATGGTGAGAGAAGTGCAGTAACTTTCTGTTGATTTATTGATTCACCACCAAGCGATTACAACACAATTACACGGATTTACTGTATGCTGTCGACAACAGACAGCAGCAAGACGCCGCCTTTACCAATCCAATCCCTTTCCCACCAACACTATATAGGACCTGACATCAAATTTACAAAATAAGAGCTTCTCATCCATTGTTTGTAGGAACGTATTTTACATAAAATCTCACTTAACAACTAAAAATAAATAGTCATTCAAATAAACCGAAAATAACTGCTGTATAAACGCATGATAAGTGAAGTCATTTTGCCTACTTACAAAAGATAACTGGACGGGATATACCGGGGAGGTGTATAGCCTGTCTGTAAACTGCAGCCGGCCGGAGTGGACGAGCGGTTCTGGGCGCTACAGTCGGGAACCGCGCGACCGCTAGGGTCGCAGGTTCGAATCCTGCCTCGGGCATGGATATGTGTGATGTCCTTAGGTTAGTTAGGTTTAAGTAGTTCTAAGTTCTAGGAGACTGATGACCTCAGAAGTTAAGTGTTATAGTGCTCAGAACCATTTGAACCATTTTTTTTTTTTTTTTTTTTTTTTTTTTTTGTAAACTGCAAATCGAGCAGTGACCGTGGTGGTGGAAGTTATTTCGAGGAAGAATGCTACAGCTGCCGTTCAGGACGACGAAGAATCAATTTTCCCTCCAGCAGTGGAGGAACACTGTGCAGAAGATATATATACGATCTTTACACTTGCTTTTGTTGCGTTACTATTATAACTCCACTTGGCTACACATACCTGTATTGAATGTTTACACACTTTATAGAAATAAACACCCATGCAGGAGAGTCTACATTCTGCGTCGACAGTTAGTCGTAAGGCGAGCTGTAGAAGGGTCGGTATACATTTGTGTGCTATCCTGTGGCCGCTTTTTGTGACGTAGCGGGAGAGAGTAGAGCTCCTAAAAACGCAGGCTGGCGCACCCACCACTTTGTTTCCCAACGAAAGCTAAACACAGCGCTTAGCCTATGCGAACTCTGTTGTTTTGTTAAAGTCTTCTGGAATATTTTAGAAGTGTCCTGCGTAGAGGCTTAGATCGTGCTACTTTGAGCTTGCATTCCGCTCATGATTACATCGATATGTGGATTAGACGTAAAAATCTCGCGTTTTGTTTTCTTGTTGCTGCTTTTGTTTGCTGTCCGAATGAAGAATAAAGGTGCAACAAACATGTATATTTCTGTGATGGAATCGCATACTATGTTTTATTTTCTTTCCGGAATCAAATTAAATATTCGATAACGACGTTTCTTGAATGATGCATCAGGCTCCTATAAGTACGAGTTGGAGCTGCTGCATATTTGCGCAGTAACAAAGTATAAACACGAAACTCACCAAACACGGCACTTCTAATGGAATGAGGGCTTGGTTCGTTAAATTTCCAGGACACACAGGAACACATTTAACACTTACACACAACACAATTCCTTCTCCAAGGTAAAGCACAAGTTATGTGTAAATATGAAAAATGACTGAAGCTGACAAAGGGCCGACTACCTGTATTGTTAATTTTAACCTTCTGCATTCTTCCAGTTAAATATGAAGTAAACCATTTGTGCACTCTCTCACTCATGCCACAATACTTAAACTTATCTAGAAGAAATTCGTGATTCACACAGTTAAAAGCCTTTGAGAGATCTCAAAAAATCCCTTAGGATTATGTTCGGTTGTTCAGAGCATTTAATATTTGATCAGTGAAAGCGTATATAGCATTTTCTGTTGACAAGCCTTTTTGTAAATCAATTTGACATTTTGTTAGTACTTCATTTTTAGAAATATATGAAGCTACTCTTGAATACATTACTTTTTCAAGAATTCTGGATAAAGTTGTCAGAGATTGGGCGGTAGTTCTTACCATCAGACCTATCCCCCTTTTTACGCAATGATTTAACAATATCATATTCTAGTGTATGCGGAAGAATTCCCAGGCAGAATCTGTGTTAAGAGGTAGTACTTTCAAAACAGCTAAAGAAAAACCTACGTTCGTATATAACATGCGATTTTTACTATTAAATATTGCTTCAGGTCATAATAAATATTATTTACTTACAATACGTAACAGTGCGCTCCGTCTGGGTTCCCCCTTTTCGCGACAACAGTTAACAGCCCATTTTTTCCTTCTCTCCGAATCTTCTGAGAAACGAACCATTCTGAATCCACTTCTAGAGAGGTTAAAACAGTTTATGGCATCACAACCACCAATAATTTCGTTTTAAAGTGCCGTGACGCAAATCTTGCAGCACCGCAGAACGTTTACACTTCAGAGTTCCGGGAAACAAAATGGCGGATGCGCCAGCTCGTACTTATACACTCCTGGAAACTGAAATAAGAACACCGTGAATTCATTGTCCCAGGAAGGGGAAACTTTATTGACACATTCCTGGGGTCAGATACATCACATGATCACACTGACAGAACCACAGGCACATAGACACAGGCAACAGAGCATGCACAATGTCGGCACTAGTACAGTGTATATCCACCTTTCGCAGCAATGCAGGCTGCTATTCTCCCATGGAGACGATCGTAGAGATGCTGGATGTAGTCCTGTGGAACGGCTTGCCATGCCATTTCCACCTGGCGCCTCAGTTGGACCAGCGTTCGTGCTGGACGTGCAGACCGCGTGAGACGACGCTTCATCCAGTCCCAAACATGCTCAATGGGGGACAGATCCGCAGATCTTGCTGGCCAGGGTAGTTGACTTACACCTTCTAGAGCACGTTGGGTGGCACGGGATACATGCGGACGTGCATTGTCCTGTTGGAACAGCAAGTTCCCTTGCCGGTCTAGGAATGGTAGAACGATGGGTTCGATGACGGTTTGGATGTACCGTGCACTATTCAGTGTCCCCTCGACGATCACCAGTGGTGTACGGCCAGTGTAGGAGATCGCTCCCCACACCATGATGCCGGGTGTTGGCTCTGTGTGCCTCGGTCGTATGCAGTCCTGATTGTGGCGCTCACCTGCACGGCGCCAAACACGCATACGACCATCATTGGCACCAAGGCAGAAGCGACTCTCATCGCTGAAGACGACACGTCTCCATTCGTCCCTCCATTCACGCCTGTCGCGACACCACTGGAGGCGGGCTGCACGATGTTGGGGCGTGAGCGGAAGACGGCCTAACGGTGTGCGGGACCGTAGCCCAGCTTCATGGAGACGGTTGCGAATGGTCCACGCCGATACCCCAGGAGCAACAGTGTCCCTAATTTGCTGGGAAGTGGCGGTGCGGTCCCCTACGGCACTGCGTAGGATCCTACGGTCTTGGCGTGCATCCGTGCGTCGCTGCGGTCCAGTCCCAGGTCGACGGGCACGTGCACCTTCCGCCGACCACTGGCGACAACATCGATGTACTGTGGAGACCTCACGCCCCACGTGTTGAGCAATTCGGCGGTACGTCCACCCGGCCTCCCGCATGCCCACTATACGCCCTCGCTCAAAGTCCGTCAACTGCACATACGGTTCACGTCCACGCTGTCGCGGCATGCTACCAGTGTTAAAGACTGCGATGGAGCTCCGTATGCCACGGCAAACTGGCTGACACTGACGGCGGCGGTGCACAAATGCTGCGCAGCTAGCGCCATTCGACGGCCAACACCGCGGGTCCTGGTGTGTCCGCTGTGCCGTGCGTGTGATCATTGCTTGTACAGCCCTCTCGCAGTGTCCGGAGCAAGTATGGTGGGGCTGACACACCGGTGTCAATGTGTTCTTTTTTCCATTTCCAGGAGTGTAGGAGCCTTAGGAGAGACAGAGTGCGAAATCGCTCGCTCGTTCTTCGGCTGGCAGACCTACGGAGGAGGGAAGTGTGTGGCCCTAATCCGGTATCCGGCGGCTGGTATTTCCTCACGTGTCTACTCTCCACCCCCTACCTTCCACATCCCCACCCCTTCACCACCTGCAGCCTGTCACACACCTGGGATATAACTGAACCCTCAGTACGGCTCTACTGCTCTCAGATGTGGTACACACATTTAATGTATGTTCTTAACCCACTTGTTTTAGCAAGAAGCATCAATTTAATAGCATTAAAACACTACTTTTAATAATCTCCTATTTTTTCATCCCCTGCAATGTGGGAATTTTTAGTTGTAGGGAAAAAAATGAACACGACCTTTCTCGCCGGAAATTTCGTGCAGATTAATCTTGAACTGGGTAGCACTTTTGCTAAGAGTGGTGTTTTCCAGATATTCAAGGAAAACATAAAAAGTGAACTTTAAAAAAGCCCTTCCCCTCACCCTTACACTCACATCCCACCAGACACGATTTTTAATGTGTTATTCATGGTGCTCCCTCCGACCACTCTAAAAAATTTGTGAGTATATTAACTTTTCCTACAGGCGACTTTTTTATCTTCTTTGACTCGGTTAATACACTGCCGGAAAAAAATTATTACACCCTTTCAGAGGCTTCCAGTCCACTCACTATATGTTGTTGTAACAGCACACAGGGAGTAAAATGGAATGATTGCATTTACAGATCGACAACACAAGCGGTTCTCAGGTACCACGTGTCGACCCATGATGCGACACCCATATTTATACTGGTGTAGCCTCTATGGGCGGCAATGCAGGCGCTGTCTCTGGTATCCAGTCGATCGTACAGACGGCGAATGCTGTCCTGGAATACGTTAAGCCACGCATGCTCGACCTCTCCACGTAATTCTGTACATGTTGTTGGCTGACAAGTCAACGGGTCACTTTTCGTCCCATCGTATCCCACACGGGCTCGATTGGAGAAAAGTCCAGAGACTGAAGATGCTGCACGTCTTGCACAGCACATTCAGTCTCACGGGCTGTGTGTAATCAAGCATTATCCTGTTAGAAGAACGCATCACCATCCTGGTGGAAGAACGGCAAAAGAAAGGGTCTAATAAAAAACTTCACCTACCGCGCGCTGGTTAGCAACGTCTCCAGATATGCCAAAGGTGAACTACAGTTGTACACTACTGGCAATTAAAATTGCTACACCAAGAAGAAATGCAGATGATAAACGGGTATTCATTGGACAAATATATTATACTGGAACTGACATTCTATATTCACGCAATTTGGGTGCATAAATCCTGAGAAATCAGTACCAAGAACAACCACAATACGCCTGGGTATCGAGTCAAACAGAGCTAGGATGGCGTGTACAGGTACAGCTGCCCTTGCAGCTTCAATACGACACCACAGTTCATCAAGAGTAGCGACCGGCGTATTGTGACGAGCCAGTTGCTCGGCCACCATTGACCAGACATTCTCAATTGGTGAGAGATCTGGAGAATGTGCTGGCCAGGGCAGCAGTCGAACATTTTCTGTAACCAGAAAGGCCCGTACAGGACCTGCAAAATGCGGTCGTGCATTATCCTGCTGCTATGAAGGGTTTCGCAGGGATAGAATGAAGGGTAGAGCCACGGGTCGTAACACATCTGAAATGTAACGTCCACTGTTCAAAGTGCCGTCAATGCGAACAAGAGGTGACCGAGACGTGTAACCAATGGCACCCCATACCATCACGCCGGGTGATACGCCAGTATGGCGATGACGAATACACGCTTCCAATGTGCGTTCACCGCGATGGCGCCAAACACGGATGCGACCATCATGATGCTGTAAACAGAACCTGGATTCATCAGAAAAAATGACGTTTTGCCATTCGTGCTCCGAGGTTCGTCGTCGAGTACTCCATCGCAGGCGCTCCTGTCTGTGATGCAGCGCCAAGGGTAACCGCAGCCATGGTCTCAGAGCTGATAGTCCATGCTGCTGCAAGCGTTGTCGAACTGTTCGTGCAGATGGTTGTTGTCTTGCAAACGTCCCCATCTGTTGACTCGGGGATCGAGTCGTGGCTGCACGATCCTTTACAGCCATGCGGATAAGATGCCTGTCATCTCGACTGCTAGTGATACGAGGCCGTTGGGATCCAACACCGCGTTGCGTATTACCCTCCTGAACCCGCTGATTCCATATTCTGCTAACAGTCATTGGATCTCGACCAATGCGAGCAGCAGTGTCGCGATACGATAAACCGCGATCGCGATAGGTTACAATCCGACCTTTATCAAAGTCGGAAACGTGATGGTACGCATTTCTCCTCCTTACACGAGGCATCATAACAACGTTTCACCAGGCAACGCCTGTCAACTGCTGTTTGTGTATGAGAAATCGGTCGGAACTTTCTTCATGTCAATACGTTGTAGGTGTCGCCACCGGCGCCAACCTTGTGTGAATGCTCTGAAAAGGTAATCATTTGCATATCACAGTATCTTCTTCCTGTCGGTTGAATTTCGCGTTTGTAGCACGTCATCTTCGTGGTATAGCAATTTTAATGACCAGTAGTTTAGCTTATTGCACCCCTGTCGATAAGACCAAGGGTAGGGTCAGTGGGTATTGGACTGCGGGCTTTCAAATAGTGAATGAAATGATGTGGCCCTCAACTACGTACTCTCTGACTCAGACTTGCAATATTAAAGGTTTTATCAGGTTTCGTTCACTAGGGGCTGAGATATATACACTCCTGGAAATTGAAATAAGAACACCGTGAATTCATTGTCCCAGGAAGGGGAAACTTGATTGACAAATTCCTGGGGTCAGATACATCACATGATCACACTGACAGAACCACAGGCACATAGACACAGGCAACAGAGCATGCACAATGTCGGCACTAGTACAGTGTATATCCACCTTTCGCAGCAATGCAGGCTGCTATTCTCCCATGGAGACGATTGTAGAGATGCTGGATGTAGTCCTGTGGAACGGCTTGCCATGCCATTTCCACCTGGCGCCTCAGTTGGACCAGCGTTCGTGCTGGACGTGCAGACCGCGTGAGACGACGCTTCATCCAGTCCCAAACATGCTCAATGGGGGACAGATCCGCAGATCTTGCTGGCCAGGGTAGTTGACTTACACCTTCTAGAGCACGTTGGGTGGCACGGGATACATGCGGACGTGCATTGTCCTGTTGGAACAGCAAGTTCCCTTGCCGGTCTAGGAATGGTTGAACGATGTGTTCGATGACGGTTTGGATGTACCGTGCACTATTCAGTGTCCCCTCGACGATCACCAGTGGTGTACGGCCAGTGTAGGAGATCGCTCCCCACACCATGATGCCGGGTGTTGGCCCTGTGTGCCTCGGTCGTATGCAGTCCTGATTGTGGCGCTCACCTGCACGGCGCCAAACACGCATACGACCATCATTGGCACCAAGGCAGAAGCGACTCTCATCGCTGAAGACGACACGTCTCCATTCGTCCCTCCATTCACGCCTGTCGCGACACCACTGGAGGCGGGCTGCACGATGTTGGGGCGTGAGCGGAAGACGGCCTAACGGTGTGCGGGACCGTAGCCCAGCTTCATGGAGACGGTTGCGAATGGTCCTCGCCGATACCCCAGGAGCAACAGTGTCCCTAATTTGCTGGGAAGTGGCGGTGCGGTCCCCTACGGCACTGCGTAGAATCCTACGGTCTTGGCGTGCATCCGTGCGTCGCTGCGGTCCGGTCCCAGGTCGACGGGCACGTGCACCTTCCGCCGACCACTGGCGACAACATCGATGTACTGTGGAGACCTCACGCCCCACGTGTTGAGCAATTCGGCGGTACGTCCACCCGGCCTCCCGCATGCCCACTATACGCCCTCGCTCAAAGTCCGTCAACTGCACATACGGTTCACGTCCACGCTGTCGCGGCCTGCTACCAGTGTTAAAGACTGCGATGGAGCTCCGTATGCCACGGCAAACTGGCTGACACTGACGGCGGCGGTGCACAAATGCTGCGCAGCTAGCGCCATTCGACGGCCAACACCGCGGTTCCTGGTGTGTCCGCTGTGCCGTGCGTGTGATCATTGCTTGTACAGCCCTCTCGCAGTGTCCGGAGCAAGTATGGTGGGTCTGACACACCGGTGTCAATGTGTTCTCTTTTCCATTTCCAGGAGTGTAGTTGCCGCATTACAGGCCAAATACTGCTGAGTCTATAGTACACGATAAGAATACACACATGAATCGAATGGTCAAAGGTTTCTGTCACTCGGCAATTGTGAATTATGTATGTGACATATAAATTTATAAATGAAAGATTGCAATCAAATAAAATCTGCAGGTACCCACTTAACGACTTTAAATGATGAGTAAGATAGTAGAAGTACTTTTTAGAATGCGGTATATTTCTACAAAGCAGTTATTGGTGTTCATGGTCCAGCAATTAAATAAAATGTGTTGAATAACGGGGAAACATTAGATTCCTACTTTACCTAATTAGTTATGAACAACAACATAGCTCGCGAGATACTCACTTCTGGACGCATACTACGACTTCACTGCAGAAGCCACGTAAATCACACAAGGGCACACGTCGGCACTCCGAAATGTTTCTATCCCCCGCCTCCACGCGCAAACTGCTCCACTGTCCCAGTCTGTCCCCCGCGACTCTGCGTCCGTCGCCGTACTGTCCGTGTCATGTCCTGCCGTCCCTCGCGCAGCCCTCTTCACCCGAACTCGCTTCCATCCAGTCTCCCCATTCACGAGCGCTGTGATTGTCTACAGCAGTCGCACCATGTCTTCATGCCAACGCACCCACACAAACATAATGAAACACATTAGAAGTACTGGGTTTACATTTAAATAGCTTGAGATTATATAACTATTCCTACGGCTGGACCATAAACACACTCGAACAACATTATTAGATACATAAACAAATTAACTAAACATATAACAAAGGAATAGAACAAAAGGTAGGCCAGTAGCCTAATGTCACTGTGCTTTCTAAAACACAGTAAATATTTAACCAATTTCTTCATGAATAGTATATGTCGGATATAAACAAAGACATGGACGAATAAATATATTTATAAGCATGCTGCTACCGTTTTTCGTGTAACTGTGGAGTACCTGTGGCTTGACGCGATCGACAGTAAACGGCCAATTTGACCTCCAATAACTCATGTGCTATTCAAGTTACATGTCTGTAATTCATACCAATTTAGGTTTACACTAGTAGCTTTCTAAAGACACGCCTATCGACGAAATCGGATGAAACGTTTAAATTTTGGAAATTTGTTGCTGGGTGTTACTTGTATAATTTACCGTCAGAAACTAACTCAGATATTGAAAATCTGATAACACCATCAGAATAGTCGCACAAATAATAGTAATGTACATGTTTCTTTTTGAGGTATCATGATTCATCAGCTACTATTAATTTCTATACGATTGGAAGGTCTCTGTTGGATTCCTTTCATGTTATTTCTTAAATCTGTTGTCATTACGGCATACATGCCACTTCTAAATTCACTGTGGTGTTTCTGACTATCTGGGAGGAGACTGAGCAGTGAAACGTGTTCCTTTTACACATAAACAAGAACGATCTCTCACACTACTACACTTTAAAACACAGTTTATGTGTAATTCATGTCACACAGTCTCATACGGAACCTACACCCGCTTTCTTTTATATACTGTATATGATAAGATACTGTCATCCCCCTTCCATTCTGTGTGAAAGGATGAATGAGCAAATGTATTTCTAGTTGCATGCTTGATGGTAGCAGACAACCCTTTCTGCTAGAGAACAGTAGGACCAACGTCGGAACAGGTAGCTACACTTTCTAAAAGCAGAGAGGTTTCTATTCTTAGTATGGTCCTGTCCGTCCCTTGTCATGTTGGTATAGGGAGCTGCCTCTCTGGTCACTTCCGTTTGTATCCGTGAGGACCCTCAGGAAGGGACCACGGCAGTCTGTCCGCGGCGAGCGTCTGAAGTGGTAAGATCTCCGGCTAAGCGCGTCTCTGCTAAGTCCGTAGGACAATGGATTTCTTAAGTTCAGCCTAACTGAAAATTTAATCACCTTTATTTCAGGTTTAGCTCTAAAATATCTAATGTTATCTTAAATTGCAACGCAGTGTAATTCGAGTGTGAAGTTCAGAATATATTCCGGTAGTTGCTTTGCCACTACTTTGTGAGTAAAGTGGAACCACATGTTGATCAGTAACTCTAACTAAGATCATCAATCTTAAATGCGAATGTGCGTGAGATTATAACGTCTCGTCTTGACAATATTTTCCAATATAGCAACTTTTCTTTATGTTCAACCCACGTGGGGTGTACTTTGCGAGACCAGTACCACGTGCTTATACAATTGTTTGACCCATCAGGTTAATAGTAAGACGTTAGTAACCAGTTCGATGTTTTTCTTTTGTAAATTGCTTTTCGATCTAATTTATTTTAATTATCAAAATTATTGTGGAGTTACACTCTTTGTGTAAACCAAGTTGACCACGTGAAGCATGTGGTGTAATCATCACAGTAGCCCTCAGCTATTCTTTTCGGGAAGATTTCACAGACAGTATGTATGAATTTAGTATACCAGTGTGTGGTAATTACATGACGGACAGGATTGTGCTACGAACGTAACTTCTTTGGGTGAAAATTGAATCGGTTGGTTGTGGTTAATTTCCTCTTGCATATGTTTCAACGTTCTTCGTGTGTTATTTTATGAATGCAGTGTTGTATGCAGTCTCCCAATCTTGGCTCCATATTTGATGTGTTCCGTAAGATTACAATCTCACATTTTCACAATCCTAAATAAGGCACCAGTTTAGTTATGAATCAATTTTAATATGCTGAAATTTCAATGATCAATGTTAAAATAAATTTCCAAATATAAACTGATTTATTTCTTTTTATTTAAATTCTCTGTTGTCGTATGACTATTAAAAGATTGTAATTAATGTTAGTCTGGTTGGGAATTCGGTAAGCTAGACTGGATACCTAGTGAAACAGGTGCGCAGTAATGCAAGGTTAACTTCCCCAGACAGCTCACAGCTTTTAACCCGCTTTTATTGTCTATCAGCACCGCTTTCATAGCAAATTAAACCAACAACGTTACACGATCTGTGAAATGTCTGCTATTATGGTTTCACGAAGTCCGCCATCTTTGGCACTCCCGGCATAGACATCTCCTTCATCGACACAAAGCACCGTCCTCGTCATAGTGGAATTCCCAGCCACGCGGCTGGACCACGCGCTGGGGCTACCTACCCCCCCTCTCGGCGGCTAACGTCCGCCACCACGTGTTTGCTGCCGGGCCCCGGCTGGCCGAGCGGCCCGTCCGGCCACGCCAACTTAGAATATTTTCAGGGCGCCACAGTTCGCCCGTTACCTCACAGGACGAATACACCCTGCGAGACAGCACTTACAAGGTGTAGTCGTACACGGAAACGACCATCAATTACGTGCATGCAGAGTTTCCTTTCACCACTGAAGACAACAGCGTGTAGTTCCATCTTCCAGGAGATCCTCTGATACCACCAGTCGAGCACTGCACGTCGATACTGTGGCATTAGTGGGAGACGGGTTAAATGTGTGCATGCCCGCAGTCCAATTGCTAATAACCGATTCGCTACAGTTTGTGTTAACACGTCTGGGTCACAAGACCTCTTATCTGTGCTGTGGTGGCTGTACGATCTGCCACTGCTTCCTGTACAATACGACGATCCTGGTGTCCGTCTGTGCTGCGTGCACGTCTAGAAACTCATCTGCTGGTGTGAGAGTGTTCACGTGACCACATATACCAGCACCGTTGCAAACCGACGCAGCTCGTCCAGCTTGTGTGGCTGTTCTCCGAAAGGACCATCGCGCCACTAGTGAGGCCATAGTTGGACCCCTTTCACACTAGCTCAGATGGCTGTAGGCAGCACGAGTGCGCCTCCGTGGCATCGTCACCTGCTCGTTTCACACGTTTGCGCCACACTGAACACTGTGGCTGTGAGCATTCGCTATTAAAGGGTAGGAACAGATGGCGCTCTGGTAGCTGTGCCACTACGGTATCTGTTGGCGGACGAAAATGAAACCATTATCAGTACATCTACTAATGAAATTCTTCCAATCCATATGTAGCATACAGCAAACCAGTGCTTAACAGTATTGGTTGAAAACAGTCTTGGTTGCCATTTTAGTTTTTTAATTTTCAACGTCGCGTTTCGCCTTATTTAGGCATCTTCAGGTTATCTTTTCTAGATGGACGCGAGAGGCACCAAGATCTGCATAACGCGTTCCCGTCCACAGGAGCGAGTAACAGAGTAAGATGGGGGCTCGGTAGTAAGCATATGCTTACGCGTTATGCATATCTTGGTGCCTCTCGCGTCCATCTAGAAACGATAACCTGAAGATGCCTAAATAAGGCGAAACGCGACGGTGAAAATTAAAAAACTAAAATGGCAACCAAGATCTGCATAACGCGTTCCCGTCCACAGGAGCGAGTAACAGAGTAAGATGGGGGCTCGGTAGTAAGCATATGCTTACGCGTTATGCATATCTTGGTGCCTCTCGCGTCCATCTAGAAACGATAACCTGAAGATGCCTAAATAAGACGAAACTTGACATTGAAAACTAAAAAACTAAAATGGCAACCAAGACTGTTTTTAACCAATACATCTACTAATGTATCATGTGGCACATACATTCAGCGGATCAAAATCGACGTCGTCCTTCCAGGTGTACTAAAGGGTTTTTGTCTCGGCGGTGTATGTTTGCCCTTTCAGTAACGAGCGCCTGGGTGGTACCGAGTCAAATACCTTTCGGAAGTCAAGTAACAGAGCGAGAGAGAGAATGAGTAAGTGTGTGTGTGAGAGAGAGAGAGAATGAGTAAGTGTGTGTGTGTGTGTGTGAGAGAGAGAGAGAGAGAAAGAGAGAGAGAAAGCACGCGTGTTTGCTTATGTTCCTGCCCCACAGGCAGAGATGCACGTAGCAGCGCCGGCCGCAGTATCTGTGGCGTGGCACCCGCCGCAGTGAGCCGCGTCCTTGCACGTGACCTCTGGGCAGTCGCTAACGAGGTCCCAGGCCGTCCGGAGGTGCTGCCGTCGGTCCGTCCGTCTGCGGACTCGGCCGCCGTGGGAACGCGGCCGCAGCCTCCAGTATATCTGGCGGTGTCTGGTCGCCGCCGGACACGCATTAATAACACACGAGCCTGCGGTCTGCGCCGCTCGTACAGAGCGCCCGTCGACCTAACTCCTTACAGTCTCCCAGCCTCCTGCGATGCCACCTTGAGAGTTCGGCGAAATCTGACAGCATACCTTTCCCACCAGGAATGAAGTACACTGTTCGATAGTAAGTATCTGGACACCATTAAATAATGTGGAAATGACCACTAGGTATCAAGAGAAGCGGTCGCGACAGTATGAAGGAGGCCGGGGGCATTACGTTATCAGCAGTGAAGCACCAACAGCAGAAGGAATCTGTCAGGTGGATTAGACACTTGATGTCCCCTGAGTAACACATCCATCAGGGACATTTCCACCCTCCTAAGGCTGCCCAAGTCGTCTGTTGATGATGTCACTGTGAAATGGAAACACGAGGGAACAACCACAACTGTACTCCGATCAAAATTACTTTACGATTGAGAGATGGCAGATGCCGCTTCGTACACTACTGGCCATTAAAATTATTACACCACGAAGATGACGTGCTACAGACGCGAAATGGAAGAAGATGCTGTGATATGCAAATGATTAGCTTTTCAGAGCATTCACAAAAGGTTGGCGCCGGTGGCGACACCTGCAACGTGATGACATGAGGAAAGTTTCCGACCGATGTCTCATACACAAACAGCAGTTGACCGGCGTTGCCTGGTGAAACGTTATTATGATGCCTCGTGTAAGAAGGAGAAATGCGTACCATCACGTTTCCGACTTTGATAAAGATCGGATTGTAGCCTATCGCGATTACGGTTTATCGTATCGCGACATTGCTGCTCGCGTTGCTCGAGATCCAATGACTGTTAGGAGAATATGGAATCGGTGGGTTCAGGAGCATAATACGGAACGCCGTGCTGGATAACAACTGCCTCGTATCACTAGCAGTCGAGATGACAGGCATCTTATGCGCATGGTCGTAACGGATCGTGCAGCCACGTCTCGATCCCTGAATCAACAGATGGGGACTTTTGCAAGACAACAACCATCTGCATGAACAGTTCGACGACGCTAGCAGCAGCATGGACTATCAGCTCGGAGACAATGGCTGCGGTTACCCTTGACGCTGCATCACAGGCAGGAGCACCTGCGATGGTGTACTCAACGACGAAGATGGGTGCACGAATGGCAAAACGTCATTTTTTCGGATGAATCCAGGTTCTGTTTACAGCATCATGATGGTCGGATCCGTGTTTGGCGACATCGCGGTGAACGCACATTGGAAGCGTGTATTCGTCATCGCCATACTGACGTATCACCCGGCGTGATGGTATGGGGTGCCATTGGTTACACGTCTCGGTCACCTCTTGTTCGCATTGACGGCACTTTGAACAGTGGACGTTACATTTCAGATGTGTTACGACCCGTGGCTCTACCCTTCATTCGATCCCTGCGAAACCCTACATTTCAGCAGGATAATGCACGACTGCATATTGAAGGTCCTGTACGGGCCTTTCTGGACACAGAAAATGTTTGACTGCTGCCCTGGCCAGCACATTCTCCAGATCTCTCACCAATTGAAAACGTCTGGTCAATGGTGGCCGAGCAACTGGCTCGTCACAATACGCCAGTCAGTACTCTTGATGAACTGTGTTATCATGTTGAAGCTGCAAGGGCAGCTGTACCTGTACACGCCATCCAGGCTCTGTTTGACTCAATGCCCAGGCGTATCAAGGCCGTTATTACGGCCAGAGGTGGTAGTTCTGGTTACTGATAGTGTAAGATGGCAAGAACTATGCCTCTTACATGAAGTGCCGGCCGCGGTGGTCTAGCGGTTCTGGCGCTGCAGTCCGGAACCGCGGGACTGCTAAGGTCGCAGGTTCGAATCCTGCCTCGGGCATTGGTGTGTGTGATGTCCTTAGGTTAGTTAGGTTTAAGTAGTTCTAAGTTCTAGGGGACTTATGACCTAAGATGTTGAGTCCCATAGTGCTCAGAGCCAGTCTTACATGAAGTCATTAAAGATGACCTAACTCACCTTGAGCGAACAGTAGGGCTGAACAAAAAATGACTGACAAGGCACAATGCATCTTTTAGAGGGTATAGTATGAATGTATTGGAATAATTAATGTCGGGTGATAACTGGCTCCTTTTACCGACCTCCGGTCTCAGATGAAACAGTTGCTGAACAGTTCAAAGAAAACTTGAGTCTCATCACAAATAGGTACCCTACTCATACAATTATAGTTGGCAGTGACTTCAATCTACCTTCCGTATGTAGACAAAAATACATTTTCAGACCCTATTGTAGATAGAAAACAACTTCCGTAATTGTTGTAAATGCTTTTTTAAAAATTATGTTGAATAATTAGTTCAGGAGGCCGTTCAAATTGTAAATGGTTACGAAAAAACACTTGACATCTTAGCCACAAATAAACGTGAGCATCACGACGGATACAGGGATTAGTGAACACAGAGTCATAGCGAGGCTCAATTCCGTAACAAAGAAATTCACCAAAACTAAACGCGAAATATATCCATTTATAAAAGCAACTATAAATTCGGTTGACGTCTTTCTAAGACGTCAAACTATGTAAGTGAAGACCATATGTGGCTTACGTTCAAACAAAGAGTATCAACAGCACTCGAGAGATTCATATCAAATAAATTAATAAGAGACGGAACTGATCCCCTATGGTACACAAAACACGACAGAAAGCTGCTGTAGAAGCACTGAAAAAGGCACGTATAATTTAGACGAACGTAAAATCTGCAAGATTGTCGAAGTTTTACTGAAGCTCGAAATTTGGTGCGGATTTCAATGCGAGATGCTTTTAATACTTTCCACAACGAAACTCTCTCTAGAAAAGTGACGGAAAATCCAAAGAGATTCTGGTTCTATGTTAAGGCTCAATGAGCGGAAAGGCTCAGTAAGCGATGAGGAGGAGGAGGAGGAGGTGGAGGGGGAGACAACGGACCCAACCCTTCGGAGCAGGTAAACTCGTGGCAAATGTCCGGCGTGGCAAATGTGCGCACACCGGGCCCTCCTCCTCGTCCGTCCCATCCTTGACGCGCGCCCCGCCTGCCCGCAAACGTTCTCTATGTTACCACAGACGGAGTGTCACTGCGTCCATTTGTACTGGAGTAGAACCTTGTGTAAGGGGCCTAGTTGTATCTTCGCACATCAGAACAAGACACTAATGCTTTAAGGTTTCCACCAACCAGGCGTCTCATGCTGTCTGTGTCCCAGCACAGAAAGAACACGTAGGACTTGCGATCGTTGCTTCCGATGAGAGGCTTTTGAGGAGTCGCAGAGGGCGGGATATGGCTTTTCTCCCATCTAAATAATAAAGTCCTTAACTTATGAGGATACCAACTATTTTTTACTATAAATACACTCCTGGAAATTGAAATAAGAACACCGTGAATTCATTGTCCCAGGAAGGGGAAACTTTATTGACACATTCCTGGGGTCAGATACATCACATGATCACACTGACAGAACCACAGGCACATAGACACAGGCAACAGAGCATGCACAATGTCGGCACTAGTACAGTGTATATCCACCTTTCGCAGCAATGCAGGCTGCTATTCTCCCATGGAGACGATCGTAGAGATGCTGGATGTAGTCCTGTGGAACGGCTTGCCATGCCATTTCCACCTGGCGCCTCAGTTGGACCAGCGTTCGTGCTGGACGTGCAGACCGCGTGAGACGACGCTTCATCCAGTCCCAAACATGCTCAATGGGGGACAGATCCGCAGATCTTGCTGGCCAGGGTAGTTGACTTACACCTTCTAGAGCACGTTGGGTGGCATGGGATACATGCGGACGTGCATTGTCCTGTTGGAACAGCAAGTTCCCCTGCCGGTCTAGGAATGGTAGAACGATGGGTTCGATGACGGTTTGGATGTACCGTGCACTATTCAGTGTCCCCTCGACGATCCCCAGTGGTGTACTGCCGGTGTAGGAGATCGCTCCCCACACCATGATGCCGGGTGTTGGCCCTGTGTGCCTCGGTCGTATGCAGTCCTGATTGTGGCGCTCACCTGCACGGCGCCAAACACGCATACGACCATCATTGGCACCAAGGCAGAAGCGACTCTCATCGCTGAAGACGACACGTCTCCATTCGTCCCTCCATTCACGCCTGTCGCGACACCACTGGAGGCGGGCTGCACGATGTTGGGGCGTGAGCGGAAGACGGCCTAACGGTGTGCGGGACCGTAGCCCAGCTTCATGGAGACGGTTGCGAATGGTCCTCGCCGATACCCCAGGAGCAACAGTGTCCCTAATTTGCTGGGAAGTGGCGGTGCGGTCCCCTACGGCACTGCGTAGGATCCTACGGTCTTGGCGTTCATCCGTGCGTCGCTGCGGTCCGGTCCCAGGTCGACGGGCACGTGCACCTTCCGCCGACCACTGGCGACAACATCGATGTACTGTGGAGACCTCACGCCCCACGTGTTGAGCAATTCGGCGGTACGTCCACCCGGCCTCCCGCATGCCCACTATACGCCCTCGCTCAAAGTCCGTCAACTGCACATACGGTTCACGTCCACGCTGTCGCGGCATGCTACCAGTGTTAAAGACTGCGATGGAGCTCCGTATGCCACGGCAAACTGGCTGACACTGACGGCGGCGGTGCACAAATGCTGCGTAGCTAGCGCCATTCGACGGCCAACACCGCGGTTCCTGGTGTGTCCGCTGTGCCGTGCGTGTGATCATTGCTTGTACAGCCCTCTCGCAGTGTCCGGAGCAAGTATGGTGGGTCTGACACACCGGTGTCAATGTGTTCTTTTTTCCATTTCCAGGAGTGTATTTTCCGTCAGAGAAAATATCGAACTGAGTTTTGCAAAATCGTGTAAGGAACTGTGCACCCATCAGCTTCAGAGGGTAGATCATTTATCAGTCTGATTAGTCAAAAATCAGTCCTCTACCACTGTCTCATTGAAGAATACATATTATTAACACACAAAACAAACCAGACATTACCGTAATATTACACCGAAGCGCCAAAGAAAATGGTAGAGGCATGCGTATTCAAATACAGAGATACATAAACAGTCAGAATATGGAGGTGAGGTCGACAACGCCTACATAAAACAACAATTGTCTGGCGCAGTTTTTTGGTTCATTCTGCTACAATGGCAGGTTGTGTGTGAGTTTGAACGCGGTATTACCGTCGGCGCACGAGCGATGGGACGCAACATCTCCGAGGTAGAAATGAAGTAGGGATTTTCCGGTAAGACCATTTCACGAGTGTTCCGTCAACATCAGGAATGTTGCAAAACATCAAATCTCCCACGTCGTTGCGGTCGGGGAAAGATCCTACAAGACCGGGACCAGAGACGACTGAAGAGAATTAATTGTTCAACTTGACAGAAGTGCAACCTTCTGCAAATTGCTGCAGATTTCAATGCTGGGCGATCAACAAATGTCAGCGTGCGAACCATTCAACGAAACGTCATAGATATGGGTTTTCGGAGCCGAAGGCCACTCGTGTACCCTTGATGACTGCAGGACACAAAGCTTTACTCCTCGTCTGGGCCCGTCAACAGCGACACTGGACTGTTGATGACTGTAAACATGTTGCCTGGTCGAACGAGTCTCGTTTTAAATTATATCGAGTCGATGGATTTGTACGGGTATGGACACAATCTCATGAATCCATGGACCCTACATGTCAACAGTGGACTGTTCAAGCTGGTGCAGGCTCTGTAATGGTGTGGGGCGTGTGCAGCTGGAGTGATATGGGATCCTTGATAGGTCTAGATACGACTCTGACAGGTGACACGTACGTAAGCATCCTGTCTGATCACCTGCATCCATTCATGTCCATTGTGTATTCCGACGGACTTGAGAAATTGAGCAGGACAATGTGACACCCCACATGTCCAGAATTGCTATAGAATGGCTCCAGGAGCACTCTTCTGAGTTTAGACGTCTCCGCTGCCTACCATGCTCCCCATACAGGAACATTATTGACCATATCTGGGATGCCTTGCAACGTCCTTTTCAGAAGAGATCTCCATCCCATTGTAGTCTTACGGGTTTATGGACAGCCCTGCACGATTCATGGCGTCATTTCCCTCCACCACTACTTCAGACATTAGTCGAGTCCATACCACGTCGTGTTGCGGCACTTCAGCGTGCTCGCGGGGGCCCTATATGATATTAGGCAGGTGTTCCAGTTTCTTTGGCTCTTCAGTTTATAATCTGCTTTACCTGCATGTGACCGAGCTTAACCGCACATGTCTTAACGCAATGTCATCAGACTTGGCACTGTTTGGCACCAACCGCTTCTTTGAGGAACTGAAACACTTTAGGAGAAGTATTACTAATAAAGGTCCTTCTCTAATTTAACCATACGTCATTGCTTCCTTCATAAAAGCTGAAACATATTGTCACAAACTTCAGGCATACACAAGAAATGAAATAGCAGTGGTTCACATTTATTTTCTTTTTTTCCTAATCTGCTGTAAATATGCAAATTCGCTCGATATGTAACTATTACTCATAATACCTGTACCTAGGCGAGACCGATACAATGAAGATCTATTCATAAATACTGCAAAACTAGCGAGAAATATGCACTGGAAAATATGGAAGAAACTTAGACGAATTGCAAAAGTAGACAAAAGTATTAAAGTGCACTTAACTCATGGCAAAAGTGTAGCTTTTGTACAATGCTCCTACTTACTGAGAAAGCATTTGTTCATACACTATCCATTATATAAGAAGGAGCAGTGTTTCATGAAAATACAATAATAAATGAAAACCAGGAATCAGTATCAAATTTCGTGGGAAAATACTGCTGGCTAAAAAAACTACAACTCTATTAATGACAAAATGGACTTTTACAATGACGGCACGTGCCTTAGCTGAGCAGAGCACTGTGAAGATGTTCACCATAACTCTTCAGCGGAGAAGAACTTCATAAACTGTTACGGATGTGAATGCTTAGCCTTGGTGAACGTGGCTTACATTACCATAACATTGCGTCCCTTAATGGGCGCAATGTCACTACAGATATTTGCTTGTTGTAAACGTGTTCACGAATGAGTTGAACTAAAATTAGCTGCCGATAATAGACTCAGACGTCGACACTGCACTTGCATCTGAGGCCCGTATTACGCTATCAAATTTCTTTGTCAAAGTTTATATGTCAAATATTTATGTCAAAATAGTTTGATGGTGTAATAGGGCACTTTGTCAAATCTCGTCTGTCGTCAAATAAATTTGATCAAATGTAGGGCCTCGCTGTAGATTTGATCATAAAAGTCGCTTGTCTTCTGTTCGCTGCAATGTGACATGTAACCATGTGGAGCGCTAGAGGCGCCGCAGCGTTCTGTCATCTGTAGTGTGTTTATATAAATGTGGCCCATAAATACAGTTGGTGTGTACTGACAGCTACAAAATTAATAGAGATGTATGAAGCTGATGAGGCGCTTTACAACGTGAGGCACCCAGAATTAAGAAGATTGAAGACCTTACCTAACCTAATGTAACCTAACCTCTCTCTCTCCTGTAGCAAGGAATAGGAGTGTTACACTGAGCCTGTCTTCTACAGATATAGCAGTTCTTAAGTGAGTATTGTGCTTTGTGATATGAGGATACATTTCACTGAGCAAATACTGAAATCTATGCTCATCCATTCTTAAGTAGTTTATGTACAATCCTCTGGGTTATATAGGCCGCGTCATGTTTCTTCTGCTGACCACTACTGCTAGAGCACTGTTCTACCAGTAGTGGACACCAGAATATCCTGAGGAAGATCCCAGGAGAGGGATCTAAACGTCGATCATTTTAGAACAAACATGACGCGGCCTAGTGTCCCAGAAGATTTTAACTTCAGTGACGACGGCCAAGAAAGCCTACAGACTTACATAATTTACGTACCACTTGACCTTCTCCACTACAAGCTCACGTAACAAGTTTTGTTGAATGCTTTTATCGTTTCGTCGTAAAACACACGGCTTCACCCAGGTACGTTGCCTTTCTTGGCCCCCGCTTCTCTTCCGCATGTGCACACAGTGCAATCGTGGTACGTGCAACTGCTGAAATTAATAACAAGTTGTTGTTATCAGCCATCTTGAACTTTGTCGAAAAATATGATGACAGTGTAATACTCCTTTTTAACGCCACGTCAATGATCTTTGTCAAATAAATTTGACAAGGATTTTATCATATCTTTGATCAAATCTTTGACAAAGAAATTTTATAGTGTAATACCGGCCTTAGTAAATGACCGTGAAGTGTTATCTTCAGTGTAGTGAACGTTATCGCATGGCCCCATTCACTAACTCAGTATTTTTATGGTGTATGCTGAGATGTGGGCTGTGTCAATAAATATTCTTCTGTTCCGAATGTGGCTCACGCCAAAATTTCGAATATGACTCTAGTTATTCGTCACATACAGTGGTATGAGTGATGGCAGCAAAACTACATTTTCCACGAATGTCACACTGAATGTGGTTATAACGGAGGCCGAATATGCGTGTGGTATAGCAGAGATGAATGTTGCCTCAGAGAGATTATACAGAGAAATCAGTACCAGACCAGCACAGCAGTTAATAGTTTGGGTGACTAAAGGAAAATCATTTGCCATCACGAATGGTTCGAACTGCAACAGTTATCAGCAATGACTGCTCCTACAAGAAAGCTGTATACCTGCTATTTTATCTACAAGAATTCCATGAACCTGCTGCTCAATCTTTAACAAGAAATGAGTTCGGACAGCACAGTTTCCCTCCACGTGTTACAAAGATTGTTGAAGACTCTTTTTGTGTGCGAGAGATGGCCTTTAAAATGATAGTCGCATCTGGGATTTCGGCAACGGCTCGCTAGAGATTATTATCCATAAGCTGACAGGAAGGAATTATCAATGTCTATATCGACTGTCATTGCGCAATAATGAGTTCGAAACTGTTCTAATTCAATGATACCATGTGTAAGACCACTGTTGTTTGAAAAGATATTGATTTTATGCATGTCTTTTTGCACATTTAATCGTTTCTTTGGTTGTCTGATGTCATTCGCTATTATATTTCAGTTGTACAGAAGGATTACCACCACCGTGTTTCAATTTTCTAATAGACAGGATCGTTTTTATTTCGTACTGTGACGTGTAGGCGCTCTAATTGTAAAACGCCACAATATACACTCAAATGTGGTAACCGTAAACAAATCTGAAGTCGTAATCATTTGAATAAACTGTCACATAATCTGTGTTGTAAATTTCGTTTCAGTCAGCTGTGTTTTTATTGGTGATTCATTTGTTACAAAAATTAGACTTTATTTGCCTTCGGTTCGTAAATGTGCAATGGTAGGCTGTCTTCCGATAATATATTATTTTCACAGCAATATTGCTTAGAGAAACTATTAGAAATTGTTAAACAAAGGGAGATGTTACGTGGTGAGGTTGATGTATAGCTTAACTCACGGATCGTTAGTTTACACAGCAGAGGAGGGAACCAGACCCGGATGGAAGAATGAAGGAGAATTAACACCCGTTGTTCCTGTACACGAATCAGACAAGGTGTGGTTTTCACGCGGTTTTCCACAATCACTTAGGCGAAAACGGGGCTGGTCCCCACCGGCGTCCCAGTAACTACAGTCATAAATGGCAGGCGTGGATCCAGAATTCGGTTCTGGGAGAGGTCAGTGCATTTTACTATCCCCCCCCCCCCCATACACACACACACACGCACCTAATCCCCCCTCCATCTGAACATAACTTGACTGCGTCCCAAATTTCAGCTTTCTGTCGATGCCTAGGACTTCAACAAGAATAACAATGAGCTATGCAAAACGCTTTAATATAAGATACAGTTATTAATTACAATACGGTACATAGAACGTCTTAATGTAATAATAGTATGAAGGGCTTATTTTAATAGTGGTACAAGTCCATTTTTGTTCATTCTGAGATACAGAGTCCTAAATTTAAATGAGCGCTGAAAAATCTGCAGTGAGATACCAGAAATATTCAAAGTTTTTCAGCGCTCATTTAACTTTAGGATTCTGTATCTCAGAATGAACAAAAATGGACTTGTACCACTATTGAAATAAGCCCTTCATATGTTGTGTGCTTAGTACATAGTTTTTGCATAACGTCTAAAAAACTGCAATTAAGAGAAATATAGCATCTGAAAATCATACATTTGAAAATCTTAGAAGCTCATGTATCATGCAGTTCATTTAAGAACTGTAAGAGCAACCATCTCTTCAAGATTACTCTGCATTTCACAATTAAATATCTGACAGAGATATGATCGAATAACCCTCAAGCTATTTCTCTACCATTCCACTCTCGATCGTAGCGCAGGAAAAACGAACGCTTAAATATTTCCATGCGGCCTCTGATTTCTCATATTTTTTTATCATGGTCGTATTTCCCTATGTAGATGGGCACCAGTAAAATATTTTCACACTCTGAGGAGAAAGTTGGTGAACGAAATTTCATGAGAAGATCCTTCCGCAATGAAAAACGCCTCAGTTGTAATGATTGCCACACCAATTCGCGTATTATATTTGCGGCACTCTTTCCCTATTTCACGGTAGTACAAAACGAGCTGCCCTTCTTTGAGCTTTTCCGACGTACTCTGTCAGTCCCATCTGATGTGAATCCCACACCGCGCTACAGTACTCCAGAAGAGGACGGACAAGCATAGTGTAGGCAATCTCTTTAGTAGATATGTTGCATTTTGTAAATGTTCTGCCAATAACTCGCAGTCTTTGGTTCGCTTTCTCTACAGCATGATATATGAGAACGTTCCAATTTCAGTTATTTGTAATTGTAACTGCTAAGTAATTAAGTATTTAACTGAGTTGAGTTTACAGCCGTTAGATTTATGTGATTTATAGTGTAACCAGGTGTCGCGGATTCCTTTTAGCACTCACATGGATGACCTACAGAGTTTTCGCTATTTAGAGTCAACTGCAACTTATCGCATCGTACATACAACTTGCCCAAATCATTTTTCAGTTAGTTTTCGATCATCTAATGATACTACAAGACGATGAATGACACAATTATCTGCAGACAATCTACGTGGGTTGCTCAGATTGTCATCTGAATCGTTCATGTAGATCAGGAACAACAGATGGCCTATAACACTTCCTTGGGGAACGCTAGATACTATTTCTGCTGTAGTCGATGACTCCCATTAGTTACTACGAATTGTGAACTCCCTGATAGGAAATCAAGAGTACAGTGGCACACGTGAGGCTATACTCCGTAGGCACGCTATTTAATCAGAAGTCGCTTAAGAGGAACGTTGTCAAAAGTATTCTGGAAATCTAAAAACATGCAATCAATTTGACATCCTCCGTCGATAACACTCATTACTTCGTAAGAACAAAGGGATAGTGGTGTGTCACAATAACGATTTTTTTCTGAATCACTGTTGGCTACTTGTCAATAAACCGTTTCCTTCGAGGTAACTGATAATGTTCGATCACAATATACATTCCAAAATCCTACAGACAGTCATAATCCTCTTTGTTTATCACTACTTCCCACACTGTCTATTCCTACATATTCCCGCCATTTCCCGGTATTCATTGAGTTTTTTCGCTTTATTGAAATTGTCTATGTAATCCATTAAGACTTTAGTAACAAATGTTAACTCTTTCTTTAAACTGGTGCTTGTATTTCTTTCCATGTTCAGTACCTCTTGTAGTTGTCTCATGAAGTACTGTTTTTATTTTACTTGGTTCATTTATTTAATGCAAAGTGTTACATAGGCACAGTTTTGAGTCTAGTCTTCGTATGTTTTTCCTGTTTGCTCCATATATGTTTGTATATTTCTCAATTTTACACTTCTTAAAATGCAGCACCACCAAACTTTCAAAGATGGCATTTACAGTATGTTCCCTCACACGCCTCCGTTTTCCTGCATTTATTCATTTCTGTTTATCTTATAGATATTGCTTAAGTTCCTAATTTATTCTGTAGTACATTGATAATCCCTTCTTCTTTAAATTGGGTTTTGTATCACTCTCCATATTTTGTACCTCCTGAAATAGCCTCGTCAATTACAAATACCCTTTTTTTTTGTTAATATAAACTGTTACGTAGGCTTGCTGTTCCAGTTTTGTGTTAAAGTTTTTCCAGTTTACTCCACTGATATTTATTTACTGTTCAACTTCCTACCTTTTACAATGCATTTCCACAACACTGCCTAAGATGTTATTTACTCTAATTTTCTTCTTCAGTCTAGATGTGTAACTTCTTTACCAATGTCGTTTACAAACATTGTAACTTTTTCGGCGACAACAATCAGTAAATGTTGGAAGATGGCCTCTTAAGCCGAAAGCCGGTTAACACAATACAAGTAATACTGTAGAACAAAAGCAAACTAACGGTTTTCATTTGTTACAATGTTGTTCTATCAAGAACCGACGAAAGATTCAGTTACCATGATTTAATTTGCTTCACCGCTCTGAGAATATCTGTTTCTAAGTTACTCACGCTGGCAGTTGTTCTTAATTCGAATTCTGGAACTTTTATTTCGCCTTCTTTCGTGGGGTAATTTCGGAATACCGTGTTTCATAACTCTGCTTTGATAATAGTACTGGCATCAGTAACATTACCATTGCTATCGTGCATTGAACTTATTGATTTCGAGACAGAGTTTTCTTGTTGAAACTATCAAAGGCATCTCGCATCGAAGATCGCACTAAATTTCGGACTTCTATAAAACTTCAGCAACCTGGGCATTTTGCGTGCTTTTAAATATGGCCTGCTTTTTCCGTTACTTCTCTAACAGTGTTCAGATCTGTTTTGTGTACTAATTAATTTGGTATATCACTCTCAGTTGCAGTCGATACCATTTCTTTGAATTTAAATCACATACATAGCTACACTGGAAGGAGGGACGCTCTCTTTGGATGGCATGAAGCGAATTTATACCTTTTTTTTCCTCTTTTTCTTTCAGAGATCGACTTTGACGTACGTTCTCGCGACCATTTACGCTTCGAGAGGGCTTCTAAACCAACTGATCTAAATAATTTGCTGGGAAAGCATTTAGTACGATTTAGGACGACATTTTATGTCTAACATCGACAGTAAACATGTTTTCTTCTCCAACATATCGACGGCAGATTGAAGTCACCACAAACTGTAGCACCTACTTGAAAAGTGATTCAAGTTTTTTTTTGTTTTTGAACTGTACAGCAACTGTATCAGTCAAACCCCTCACAGCTAAAGCAACGTCATAATTTACAGAAAATGAAATCTAGGTGTGCAGTTATCATTATCAGCAGTCCTGTATGTGTCGCAATTATGAACACAGGTCAGTAGACTTTGCCTGTGCAGACGTGTAAACGAGAGGAATACTGTTTTTTATCAGTAATTTCGGTCTACGCTTGGGAAATCTATCTTTATGTTATACTGTCCTCTTTTTAGTGAAGGGTCTTTCCTTTCCTGCCTTATTTTGCTCGATTTCCCGTGGTTTTCTGGTTCTATCTAAGGACTAGAATCCCTTGCCATATCCTATATTCTTAGATGTCGTACTACTTTGTTTTCTGGAAGTTACCTGTGGAATTCTGAAATTGTTGAGAATGTAGAACTATAAATGTTTCCTCAATTTTTTTTTTCGGTTGGGTGTGCGGCATCATATTACCACGTACTGTTTTATAGATGTGAAGCAGTTTTTAATTCTTGTTGCCGTTGCATTAAGCGTTCTCAGTCTATTGCCTGTTTTACAAATGCATTTAATGGATAACTGATGCAATTTTGCTAATGCAACTGCGCCCCCACCCCTCCCACCCCCCTCGTCATTTCGGTTTAACTGCGTCTCGCAAGATAATGATATGGGTTTACATTTTTGGAGTTTCATTAGAACTTCAAAGTATTCGTATCATCTGATGATTACATAGGATATGTCTTTCATACATGGCATGTTGTCACACTGAATAAGTTCCCAGTCTTTTAAGTATGTCTCCTTCTGTTACTTTAGAAGTTGACTTTCATTTGGATTAATGTACAACATCTGTGTTGCTATGAATTTTGCCGTTTGATTCTGTTTGATTACGACTCTGTTCCTTTTTTTTTTGTTACAATTGCACGGGTTTGTATGTGTTCACTACTGTTCAACGCATATTCTCCAGCATTTACCATTTAAAGGGTAAGTCACTTTGAAAGCAGTAAATTATTATCCATATAACACTGTGTAGTAGGTTGTAATGTATGTTAATTTTAATAATGGAGTAGGCACTGACTACATCTACTGTCTCGGTTTTAACACTTTTGAACTGCATATTACTTTTTAAGACTTTTTCTGAGGTGATTTCTTTTTCTGCCTGTTTATCGGTCTGAAGATGATTATTGTACACAACCGAAATTAGTCATCATGTTTTAATTGTCTAATGTAAATTGTAGGTTTTCTATAAAAAAAACTTTAATCTTAATAAACTACATAAAGACCATTGTGTCCTTCCTGATAATGCCAGAATTCACAAAAAATGCGATAGCGTTAGTTTAGTTCAGGAGTTCAGGAACGTTCCTTGATACGGGGTAAGGCGGAGAGAGTTGGACCACTGGGTGAATCGGACCAGTGGCGTATTTCACAGATGCGCCACCAGAGAGCAGCTCCTGCTGCATACATACGTTAATACTTATTCCACAGATCATGAATACATTTTGTGGTGATGTGGCACATGTCACTTTAACAGAAGTTTTCTTTGCACTAAACTTTTTTTTTTTTTTTACAGTTACTACTTCATATCTAAAAATTAATCTACTGAGTAGAAGGAGTAGTCACTCAGAAATTCTTTTAATTTGTTTTCAAATGTTGGTTGGCTGTCTGTCAGACTTCAAAGCTATTTGGCAAATGACCAAAGATTTTTGTGGCAGAATGATTCATCCCTGTCTGTGTCAAGGTCAGATTTAACCCACATTAGTGAAAATCATCCTTTCTACTAGCGTTCTAGCTATGCACTTAGTTGTTATTTTTGACTTTCATGTTGTTGTGGTCTTCAGTCCTGAGAGTGGCTTGCTGCAGCTCTCCATGCTAATCTATCCTGTGCAAGCTCCTTCATCTCCCAGTACCTACTGCAACCTACATCCTTTTGAATCTGCTTAGTGTATTCATCTCTTGGTCTCCCTCTACGATTTTTACCCTCCACGCTGCCCTCAAATGCTAAATTTGTGATCCCTTGATGCCTCAGGACATGTCCTACCAACCGATCCTTTCCTCTAGTCAAGTTGTGCCACAAACGTCTCTTCTCTCCAATCGTATTCAATACGTCCTCATTAGTTACGTGATCTACCCACCTAATCTTCAACATTTTTCTGTAGCACCACATTTCGAAAGCTTCTATTCTCTTCTTGTCCAAACTATTTATTGTCCATGTTTCACTTCCATACATGGCTACACTCCATACAAATACTTTCAGAAATGACTTCCTGACACTTAAATCTGTACTCGATGTTAACAAATTTCTCTTCTTCAGGAACGCTTTCCTTGCCATTGCCAGTCTACATTTTATATCCTCTCTACTTCGACCATCATCAGTTATTTTGCTCCCCAAAAAGCAAAACTCCTTTACTACTTCAAGAGTCTCATTTCCTAATCTAATTCCCTCAGCATCACCCGACTTAATTCGACTACATTCCATTATCCTCGTTTTACTTTAGCTGATGTTCATCTTATATCCTCCTTTCAAGACACTGTCCATTCCGTTCAACTGCTCTTCCAAGTCCTTTGCTGTCTCTGACAAAATTACAATGTCATCGGAGATCCTCAAAGTTTTTATTTCTTCTCCATGGATTTTAATACCTACTCCAAATTTTTCTTTTGTTTCCTTTACTGCTTGCTCAATATACAGATTGAATAACATCGGGGAGAGGCTACAACCCTGTCTCACTCCCTTCCCAACTACTGCTTCCATTTCATGTGCCTCGACTCTTATAACTGCCATCTGGTTTCTGTACAAATTATAAATAGCCTTTCGCTCCCTGTATTTTACCCCTGCCACCTTTAGAATTTGAAATAGAGTATTCCAGTCAACATTGTCAAAAGCTTTCTCTATGTCTACAAATGCTAGAAATGTAGGTTTGCCTTTCCTTAATCTTTCTTCTAAGATAAGTCGTAAGGTCAGTATTGCCTCACGTGTTCCAACATTTCTACGGAATCCAAACTGATCTTCCCCGAGGTCGGATTCTTCGAGTTTTTCCATTCGTCTGTAAATAATTCGCGTTAGTATTTTGCAGCTGTGGCTTATTAAACTGATAGTTCGGTAATTTTCACATCTGTCAACACCTGCTTTCTTTGGGATTGGAATTATTATATTCTTCTTGAAGTCTGAGGGTATTTCGCCTGTCTCGTACATCTTGCTCACCATATGGTAGAGTTTTGTCAGGACTGGCTCTCCCAAGGTTGTCAGTAGTTCTAATGGAATGTTGTCCACTCCCGGGGCCTTGTTTGGACTCAGGTCTTTCAGTGCTCTGTCAAACTCTTCACGCAGTGTCGTATCTCCCATTTCATCTTCATCTACATCCTCTTCCATTTGCATAATATTGTCCTCAAGTACATCGCCCTTGTTTAGAACCTCTATATACCCCTTCCACCTTTCTGCTTCTCCCTCTTTGCTTAGAACTGGGTTTCCATCTGAGCTCTTGATATTCATACAAGTGGCTCTCTTTTCTCCTAAGCTCTCTGTAATTTTCCTGTAGGCTGTTTCTATCTTACCCCTAGTGAGAGAAGACTCTACGTCCTTACATTTCTCCTCTAGCAATGCCTGCTTAGCCATTTTGCACTTCCTGTCGATCTCATTTTTGAGACGTTTGTATTCCTTTTTGCCTGCTTCATTTACTGCGTTTTTATATTTTCTCCTTTCATCAATTAAATTCAATATTTCTTCCGTTACCCAAGGATTTCTACTAGGCCTCGTCTTTTTACCAACTTGATCCACTGCTGCCTTCACTACTTCATACCTCAGAGCTGCCCATTCGTCTTCTACTGTATTTCTTTCCCTCATTCCTGCCATTTGTTCCCTTACGCTCTCCCTGAAACTCTGTACAACCTCTGGTTTAGTCAGTTTATTTTTGAATTTCATAAGTGAATATATATATTACGAAGGTACTGTGAATATCCTGAGTTCCTTAAATAATTGTCGGCAAGGTGATCGTGGGTGGGCTCCAGCTATTATTCTGATTACACGCTTTTGTGTAATGGATACTTTTTCTGTTAACTATGAATTACCAAAAAATATGATGCCATATGAAAGTAGTGAATTAAAATAGGTGTAATAGACTAATTTACTGATGTGTTTACCACCAAAATGTGCAGTGACCCTAATAGCGTAAATAACTGAACCTAACCGTTTCAGCAGGTTATCGATCTGTTCTTCCAATTCAATTTGTAATCAAAGCACATACACAGAAATTATCAATATTTTTTTTAGTAACAGACTTTTGTTCATAGTCTATATTTATCAATGGTGTTATGCCATTTAGTGTACAGAATCGTATATATTGTGTTTTCTCGAAATTTTGCGATAGTCCATTTGTAGATAACCATTTTATAATTTTCTGAAAGATGTTATTTACAATTCCCTCAACTGATTCTTGTTTGTTGGGTATGATTACTATACTTGTGTCATCAACGAAAAGAACTAGGTTTGCATCTTCATGAATATAGAGTGGCAAGTCATATACACTCCTGGAAATGGAAAAAAGAACACATTGACACCGGTGTGTCAGACCCACCATACTTGCTCCGGACACTGCGAGAGGGCTGTACAAGCAATGATCACACGCACGGAACAGCGGACACACCAGGAACCGCAGTGTTGGCCGTCGAATGGCGCTAGCTGCGCAGCATTTGTGCACCGCCGCCGTCAGTGTCAGCCAGTTTGCCGTGGCATACGGAGCTCCATCGCAGTCTTTAACACTGGTAGCATGCTGCGACAGCGTGGACGTGAATCGTATGTGCAGTTGACAGACATTGAGCGAGGGCGTATAGTGGGCATGCGGGAGGCCGGGTGGACGTACCGCCGAATTGCTCAACACGTGGGGCGTGAGGTCTCCACAGTACATCGATGTTGTCGCCAGTGGTCGGCGGAAGGTGCACGTGCCCGTCGACCTGGGACCGGACCGCAGCGACGCACGGATGCACGCCAAGACCGTAGGATCCTACGCAGTGCCGTAGGGGACCGCACCGCCACTTCCCAGCAAATTAGGGACACTGTTGCTCCTGGGGTATCGGCGAGGACCATTCGCAACCGTCTCCATGAAGCTGGGCTACGGTCCCGCACACCGTTAGGCCGTCTTCCGCTCACGCCCCAACATCGTGCAGCCCGCCTCCAGTGGTGTCGCGACAGGCGTGAATGGAGGGACCAATGGAGACGTGTCGTCTTCAGCGATGAGAGTCGCTTCTGCCTTGGTGCCAATGATGGTCGTATGCGTGTTTGGCGCCGTGCAGGTGAGCGCCACAATCAGGACTGCATACGACCGAGGCACACAGGGCCAACTGCCGGCATCATGGTGTGGGGAGCGATCTCCTACACTGGCCGTACACCACTGGTGATCGTCGAGGGGACACTGAATAGTGCACGGTACATCCAAACCGTCATCGAACCCATCGTTCTACCATTCCTAGACCGGCAAGGGAACTTGCTGTTCCAACAGGACAATGCACGTCCGCATGTATCCCGTGCCACCCAACGTGCTCTAGAAGGTGTAAGTCAACTACCCTGGCCAGCAAGATCTCCGGATCTGTCCCCCATTGAGCATGTTTGGGACTGGATGAAGCGTCGTCTCACGCGGTCTGCACGTCCAGCACGAACGCTGGTCCAACTGAGGCGCCAGGTGGAAATGGCATGGCAAGCCGTTCCACAGGACTACATCCAGCATCTCTACGATCGTCTCCATGGGAGAATAGCAGCCTGCATTGCTGCGAAAGGTGGATATACACTGTACTAGTGCCGACATTGTGCATGCTCTGTTGCCTGTGTCTATGTGCCTGTGGTTCCGTCAGTGTGATCATGTGATGTATCTGACCCCAGGAATGTGTCAATAAAGTTTCCCCTTCCTGGGACAATGAATTCACGGTGTTCTTATTTCAATTTCCAGGAGTGTATATATAATAAGGGACCCAAGACTGAACCCTGTGGGACATCATTCTTGATACTCCCCAGTTAGAGGACTTCTGGTTTTTGCAGAGTATCTGTACTTTTAGTTTCAACCTTCTGCATTCTTCCAGTAAAATATAAATTAAACCATTTGTGCACTGTCCCATTCACACCACAATACTTAAGATTATCTAAAAGAATTTCATGTTTCACACAGTCAAAAGCCTTTGAGAGATCACAAGAAATCCCAATGCGTGGTGTTCAGTTATTAAGTACGTTTAATGTTTGAACAGTGGAAGTATATATAGCATTTTCTGTTGAAAAGCGTTTCTGAAAATGAAGCTGACATTTTGTTAGTACTTCATTTTTACAAATATGTGATGCTACTCTTGGATACATTACTTTTTCAAGAATTTTCGATAAAGCTGTCAGAAGTGAGATTGATCAGTAGTTATTAACATCAAACCTATCCACTTTTTTATGCAATGATTTAACAATAGTGTATTTCAGTCTATCTGGAACAATGCCCTCTTTCTGTGAGCCACTACATATGTGGCTGAGAATCCTACTTCTTTGTTGGGAACAAGCTTTTAGTACTCTGTTGGAAATGGCATCAATTCCATTTGAGCTTTTACTTTTGAGAGAATTTATCATGTCGCTGATTTCAGTAGGGGAGGTCACCTGAATTTTGATTTTATCAAATTGCATAGGTATTGCCCCTTCCATACATTGCCTTGCATTTTCTGATGAACAGCTGGATCCTATTTTCTCTACAACACTTTAAAAATACTTATTAAATAATGTTTGCTCCCTCTGATTTCTTGTTAACAAACTTTCCATTGAGTTTATTAGAAATACAGTCTTACTGTGCTGTCAATTACTTTGTTCCCCAATATTCCAAATTGTTTTAATTTTATTATCAGTTATGCTAATCCCAGACATAATGTACGTACTTCTGGACTTATTAGTAACTTTGTTTAATACAGTTGAAAGGTGGCTACACTGAGCCACAGCGCCAGAGATCGCGCGAGAGAGCATTGTTTCGGCGCCTCCACTTGCAGTGATTATTGAGAACTCGTAGTGGGCAGTGCTTTGGGAGAACTCGTGGTAGTCAGTGCTGAGATGTCGTAGTGAGGAGTGTTTGTTGAGATGAGCTAGTAGGCAGTGCTTGCTGAGATGTGATACTGAAAAGTTCTTGTTGAGATGTGATAGTAGCGAGTCGGTGTGGAGAGATTGTAATGTCTAGAGTGCTTTTCATCAATATAAATTAAGGTAACAAACTACTTTTCTTTTCTTTCTCATTATTTCAATGTCCTGAATAATGCGTCATTACAGGTTCAGTCAACAAAGCATCTGGCTTGTGTTCTTGTATTAGAGTGTAATTCTGGTTTTCTTGAGTAATTATGGTATTTCTATTTTCTTTAATTAATTCAGTATAAATGATATCTAAAACAGAGATGGAAACAATGGAAACACGGTTAGATTCACGAATAGGGACATGTTTCAAAAACATGAAAGATGAATTAAAGAAAGAAATTAGGGAAGAAGTACAACCGATTTTGAATTCTCATAATAATAGGTTTATTGCAGTAGAGATTAGACAAAGGGTACAGGATAGAGAACAGGAAGAAAGAGATCGCGTGATAGTACAGAAATTTTCAGAGTTAAATTTACAACGTGCACACGATAAGGAAGAAATATTTGAGAGAATCGAGGAATCCATACAAATGACAGATTAAATAATCTAACACAACAATATGAACAGTTAACTACCAAATGTGTCAATACTGAAACCCGAGTCGCGACACTTACGGAAGACGTAAATAAACAGAAAGAAAAAATAGGTGACTTATCGGAAAGAGTTGAGGAGATTTCAGATAAATTGACAAATCTTAGTTTACATGGGGACAGAGAGTCGGATGATACAGCTCCATTACCATTTGCAGAAACCGAAGAGTACCAGAACATAAATAAGCATGTTGAAAATCAGGGAAAATTTAATGAACGTGTTAAAAGGGAAGTTGAGGCATTACGAAAGCAAGTCAAACAAATTGAAGGGGAAATTGTAGGAAAAGACAGCAAAAGAAATTTGGAATCACAGATAGCAGAGGGGTTTGAAGAAAATAATTTGTTTCATTTACGGGATGCAACAAGAGAGCGCCAGGCGCGCGAACTTGACAATAATCGACATTCAAACTGGGACAGACGCGGTAGGTCTTTGTCGCCACGAGGCGAAAACTTTGACTATAAACACTTTTTGACTGTTCGGAAATTTAAGATCTTCCGCAATTCTAAGAATGACATACATCCATGTGCATGGTTAGATCAATTTATGTATGCACTCCGACCAAATTGGCCACTAAGTCACAAACTGGAATTTATGTGTGTATATTTAGAAAACGAACCGGCGACGCGGTTGCGCGCACTCATTAGAGATTGTAATAATCTGAATGATTTTTATCATGCATTTCTATCGGCATATTGGTCCGAAAACACACAAGACAGAGTCAAACATCGTCTGATTATGCAGCGTAATTTTAAACAGTCTGAGTTCCGCACGCCGGTAGAATACTTTGAAGACATGATTCGAAAGAATCAGTTCCTGTCCAACCCTTATAGCCCGACTGAATTAATTCGCATTTGTTTAACTAAGCTGCCACAATCCATAAGACAAATTGCTTTAGCTGGAAGATGTAAAGACGACATTGAGACTTTTAAGACTTTGTTACAAGAACTTGAGTATGACAACGACGACGGGACTTCTTGTAACTTTTTCAGTAACAGTAATTATAATAGATTTTCAGAGAAAAGGGATAGTGATCGGAACGGGCGTTATATGGGTAACTTTGAGAATGACAGACGTAACAGACAGGACAATAGATACCAGCCTTATGACAATAACAGACGTTCTAACAGAAATTACACAGACAATTATAATAACGGTAATTCTTACCGGAATGATCAATCATACGGAAACAGTAATCGGTATCATCAAGACAGAAATTATTCATACAATAATAGAAACTCTTACTACAGAAATAACCAGGGTAGTAGGTCTAACAATAATTTCAGAAGTGACAGTCGAAATTATACAAGAAGTAGTTATGCAGACAGAGAGGAAAACAGAAATTTTAATAACAGACACAACCAAGAATTTGCATCTAACAGACAGGAAGGACCTAATTGGCATCCCCCGCGTGACAGAAATTCAGAGAGACAAGTGGAAATAGTAGAAATTGATCCGCGAAATGTCGGGAATAATCAAAGACGTGACGCAAACAATCGACAATGACTAGCAGCTTCGGCTTCTGGCAGCAATATAGACGGTTCAGAAAGTAATGACACTACAACTTTACACTACGTACGCCTGGAAGATATGAGAGACATTTTGCTAGGCGAAAAGGAAAATAATGTAGACGCATTTTTACATCCTGTTATTGAAGTATGTGTGGGTAAGAATAAGTTCACTGCAGTTTTAGATTCTGGGAGCCCATTGAACGTCATTAGTGAATCAGTTTTTCGTATATGTGAAAGAACTATTGCCTGTCCTGTGTTACCTATTTCTAAAACTACAATTCGAGGAGCGATTTCTGGAAAAGGTGTGGAAGTTAAACAACAGACCAACCTAAATTTCATTTGTCAAGGATACGAATTTTCTGCTAATTTTATTATTGTTCCATTACTCAGTACACAGATTATATTAGGTATGGAGTTTCTTAACACACATAAGGCAATTTTGAACTTTAAAGAAGGAAGTGTGAATTTGACTGTTGCCGGAATGCCGAAATGTTTGAAATTTTTCGAGTGTTTAGCAAGATCTGAATCAGATACAAAATGTTTAAGGTTTCTTACTTCTGATGTTTTCGTTGAGCATTATGACGACAGTGTGTTTATTCATGACAATGACAATAGATACAGAGACGCGATGGAGGATATAATTAGTAGCGAAGAATTAATTAATGAAAAGGTTAAAAAAGCTGAAGTGCCAGATGACGTTGCAAAAGAACAGCTGCACCATATTTTGACTTCACATGCTACAGTGTTTAGTCATCACACAGGAACTATAGAAGGCTTAAAATATTTATTTAAAGTAAAAGAACAACACCATTTCGCGGAAAAACGTACGCTATTCCTTTGGCTTACAGAGACAAGGTTAAGAATGAACTTCAAGACATGTTAGATCAGGGCATTATTGAGCCAGCAGTCAGCCCTTATACCAGCCCATTACACGTTGTTCTTAAAAAGGATGGGTCAATTCGTTTGGTTCTGGATTCCAGACAGATAAATAATATTATTATTCCTGAAACTGACCGTCCACAAAATTTAGATGAACTTCTTCAACATTTCCATGGAATTAAAGTTTTATCCACGATTGATATGCGCGCAAGTTTTTGGCAAAAATAGAACTCCACCCTGATTGTAGAAAATATACTGCCTTTTTAGCCTTTGGTAACTGTTACCAGTTTCGGAAATTACCGTTTGGACTTACTGTATCTTCTGCAGCATTCATTCGTAGTTTAAATGAAATTTTACCTGTTTATCTTCGTGACAATATTACTTCATATGTTGACGACATTCTTATTGCTAAACGTTCTTGGAGTGAGCATAACAAAATTTTGGATTCATTATTACGTATTTTTGCACGAGTTGGCATGACAGTGAACTTGGAAAAATCTGAATTTGGTCGTTCTCAGGTGAAATTTCTCGGTCACATTATTTCTACAGAAGGTATTCTTCCTGATCCAGAGAAACTAGACGCTATTCGTAATTATGCTGTTCCTACCACAAAACGTGATGTTCGTAGTTTCCTTGGTGTCTGTAATTTTCTTAGACGCTTTGCTAGATTGGACAATTTGGCCACACCTCGTTTATGTGAACTATCTGGAAAGAATTCTAATTGGTGTTGGGATGAGGAAGCTCAGTCAGAATTTGAACAACTTCGTGATGCTTTAGTTGCTGTTCCACTTCTTTCACATCCGGATCTGTCTAAAGATTTTTGTTTGGCGACAGACTCATCATACAAAGGCATAGGTGCACATTTATTTCAAGAGATAGAAGAAAACGGCGTTGTAGTACAGAAGACTATTGCATTTGGAAGTCGTGTTCTCTCTAAATCCGAAAAGAATTATTCGATTACGGAACTTGAAGCTTTGGCTGTTGTTTGGGCTTTCACAAAATTTCGCACATTTTTGTTCGGTAGACATACTAAGGTTTACACTGATCATCGAGCTTTGGAATTTCTTATGTCGACAAAATTAACTCATGGCAGATTGTCACGATGGGCGTTGTACCTACAGGAATTTGATTTTAGTATTGTTTACATACAGGGATCTTCAAATATTGTTGCTAATGCTTTATCACGTGCACCTATGGGTTTGAAACAAAGTGCTGAAGAGGACTGCAAAGAAAACCATTATTGTTTGATGTACATTCAAGGGGTTGCGTTTGAGAACTTATTTCGTCTTCGCTCCAGGACATCGCTAAGGAGCAAAACAAGGATCCAATCTGGAAGGACATTAAGGAGAAGTGGAGGAGAAAGGAAAGTGTAGCGATCAGACAGTATTATTTAGTTCGCAATGACATTCTTTTCAAACGAAAATCGGTCGACAACTCTGTTTGGTTAGTTTGTATTCCTGATGAGTGGGTCAATAAATTGATTTGGTACACACATTTCAGTTATGCGCACTTTGGTCCCAGAAAATGCTTTCATAAATTACGAGAAAATTGCAACTTCAGTAATATGGAAAAACGTATTCGATCTGTTCTTACCAAATGCAAATTATGTCAAAAGGCTAAGCCGCCAACTGTTTCTCACAGAGCACCGTTGTTTCCTATCATTCCAGCGAAATTAAAGGACATGGCTGCAGTCGATTTGTTCGGTCCAGTGGTTCGTTCTACTAATGGTTTTGCGTACATTTTCGTAGCAGTGGAACTGACATCAAAATATGTGTGTTTTACACCTTTACGCAAGGCAACAGCTCGTTCAGTGTCTAACGCTTTCATCAAACATTTTCTTAAAGAAGTTGGTCATGTTGATAAGGTTATATCAGATAACGGATCACAGTTTCGCTCTAAAATTTGGCTTCGTACTCTACGGCGTCGTAAGATTAAACCAATTTTCATTTCACTTTTTCACCCTCAGTCTAATGCTATAGAGAGATGGATGAAAGAAATTAATAAACTGTGTCGTCTTTATTGTCATCAGAATCACAGAACTTGGGATCAGTATCTTCATATTTTTCAAAATATTCTGAATGAACTCCCTAATGATTCAACTTCTTTACCGCCTCTATTGATATTAAAAAATAAAGCACCGTCAAATCGCATTTCTGATATAGTTCCTTTTCCGCCTGCACGGAAACTGCGGCATTCTGAAGTTGTCAACCTGGCTCTACGAAATATTGCGTCTGCGGCTGCAAGAAGAGAGAAATCAGCTAAACGTCCTGGTCGTTTAAAAATTTTGTCAGTTGGTCAAAAGGTGTTAATTAAGTCTCATCGTTTGTCTCATAAAGGAAAAGGCTTGTGTCGCAAATTTTTTCTGCTTTATAATGGTCCATATAGGATTCGCAAAATTATACATGATAATACTGTTGAAGTAGAAACTCTTAAATCTCGGCGCTCTAAGGGAATACATCATATATCGAACGTAAAAATTTTTGTGGAATGACATACTTTTGAGAAACCAACAGTTATACGTAAACAGGTGGAGAATGCAAGGATACCGCGCCGTGTTCCGGCGGCGGCACATACTCAAAGCAACAGTGAAGTCTGCGCGCCGCAAAAGGCAGTCGTTGACCGCAAACAATTACTTCATACGTCACGCGCTTACAGCTGATCGAGCGCACAGTGCGAATGCACTGATAGCCGTAAACAAATACACAGTCTAATTTTTCCGACTAAATTCTGTATAAAGCTATGGTGACTTTATAAATTATGTTATTAACGTTCAGTATTTTTCAGGATACGGTTGTGTAAAATATTTAAGACCTTTCGGTAAATTCTGTGCGTGTCCGACGTTAAGACGACTTGCTATGGAGAAAATTTCAGGAAGAATGTAATTTAAAAAAAAAAAGTAATAAACTAAAAAGGGTAACCATTAATTGAGTTTATTTTTCAGGTACTTTAAACGTAATGTGCTGCTCGCGATTACGTGATTTATACTTTGTGCTAAATTTCATGTTCTATGAATTTACTTGTGAAGCGACGTGCTTGTGTACATTTGCTGATTTTGACAATTATTGATTAATGAACAGTGTTATTACTTATGTATATTATGCATCGCTTGGCTGCTATGCTTTTTCACTGATGTCATTTTTTTTATTATGTGCCTGCTGTGCTTATTTATTTAAATTATAATTGTCACCTGATTAAATGTGCTGACTGTGGTTATGTATGTAGGTTACACTTTGTGATTTATCTGCTTGCGTCTTCATGTTTACTTATTAAGATTACATATAAACATTTATTTGCTTATGCTGAATGATGCTAATGACTTGTTTATTACGTAAGATATATGTTTGCTGCTGTGCGTATCGATTGCATATTTACACACTTCTGTTTTGTTGTCATAACTACTCTTTAATTTAGAATATAGAAATGCTGATATACTGTGTACGAACATAGAGTTTAGGTTACACTGTGGTATTAATTATAGATTGTTTGCTTGGCAGAGCCTCATTGTAGGGATTGTGCTGCATCCACTTGTTGACATTCTGTTCTCTACTGGTATATTTACTCGCTATTGCATGTTTTGCTTACGCTCAGTGCTTTATATTTTTAAGATAAGAAAATGAACTGCTATAATTCGACGAACGACATTAATACGAGAAACTTCATAGAAGTCACATGAGCCGGAGGTTTTATGGAAGCTGTATAAATTTATGCTAATAGGAAGGAAGCTAACGACATGACATACCAAAACTAGGTTTAGACCATTGAGAGTTATTACACTGCATTCTTCGTGAGCAATTGAAATAGGAAGTGACACTTGACACAAGAAATACTCCACATGTTTGCTTCTGCCATGATTCTTGAAGTGGTGTACACACTGTGAAATATTATGATCATTCACACTCCGTAATCGTACTTAATTACTGAGAGTTATTCGAACTAAAGTCTGTTAGAGGTCATGTATGCATTTCTTTTATTTAATAATGGACAAGGAACTAAAACGTATCTTATAATTTATAATGAGTAGAAAATTTGTGTCAGATGGATTACACAGAGGTTGTGTGTGGACACTGTGTCTTCGGATTGTATGGGATGCTGAATTGAAGTTGCACTAGGATTTTGTCTGTACTTGTTCGAGGAGACTGACTAGAGGAAAGAGTTGTTATGGAAGTGAAATGATATTGGTGCTGAGGTTTATATGTATCGACGTATTATTGAGGTATTGAGATTATGTGAAGTTGATGATTATTGGAGTTTCGTGGACAAGAGGTAAGGTAAATGAAGTATTATTGAAGTATTGAGATTATGTAATGCTGATGATTATTGGAGTTTGGTGGATAAGAGGTGAAGTAAGTGAGGAGTATATTTTTTTTGTTGGTCTATATGGAACAAGGAGGATGAAGATGGCAGACTAGAACACTCAAGTACAAAGAAGATTGTCTACACACACACTTTGTTAAATCAATAAGCAGTATATACTTTTTTTTTGGAGAGAGGAAGCATTTGCATATCTTGGCTCACTGACAGTTGTTCAGCAACCGTACAATTTGATCTGGCTTGGCAAACATTGGTCTTGACATGATGACTATGACGTTGACTAACTATTATTGACTGTTATACATTGCTGCCACTACTACTTGATACACATGATGAACATAAAATTTTGACAGAATTGCATTTACACAGTTAACACTATTCAACTACACAGTACCACTAAATGTGGATGAAAGATGAGTGAGTGTGTTTTGTGTGTTTTCCTTTTATTATCCCAGAGAAGTGATCCCAACCTATCTCCTAAATATTATTTTACTTGTTGTTGTGGCTTGCACTGACACCCATAAATATTATAGGTTTACTGGTATTTGTGTATTGTAATAGTTAATAGGACAATTATCTGATATCATTTGTGTGTTTGTTATGATTTGTATGTTTAGTGTAAAAGCATTGTATGTGTATTCAAACTATTGTTCATGCCTGAACTGTCTGATTAGTGATGGTACTGCACTTTTCAACATGGTGGATGCCACCTGGACATGTTTAATTTCTGCTGATGAACTGTGTGATTAGTGATAGGGAATATTATGAACTGTTATTTGCACTTTTTCTACACGATTGGTGCCACTAGGACATGTTTAATTTCTGCTGATGAACAGTGTGATTAGTGATAGTGAATTTTATGGACTGCGGTCAGCACCTGGTCAACATTACTGGGTGCCACTGATGTACTGCTTCTACCGAAATGGTGTTACTTGTTGACGTCTGCACCTGCTCAACATTGCTGGGTGCCACTGATGGACTGCTTCTACTGAAAAGATGTCGCCTGTTGCTGTGTGCACCTGCTCAACATTACTGGTGCCACTAATGGAACTGCTTATACTGAAATGGTGTTACTTGTTGGTGTCTGCACCTATTCAACATTACTGGGTGCCACTGATGGACTGCTTCTACTAAAAAGATGTTACTTGTGGGTGTCTGCACCTGTTCAACATTGCTGGTGCCACTAATGGAACTGCTTATACTGAAATGGTGTTACTTGTTGGTGTCTGCACCTATTCAACATTACTGGGTGCCACTGATGGATTGTTTCTACTGAAATAATGTTACTTGTTGGTATTTGCACCTGTTGACCATTGCTGGGTGCTACTGCTGGAACTGTGAACTACTTGTTTCTTGGGCTATGGAAAGCGTTTATGTGAATATTTGTATAAACTGATTTTTTGTGTATTACTGTTGGTGAAAAGTTATGAGACTCTTACCTGCACATATTCGTCATTGCTGACGCTATTAATTCAACTGTTTAACCACATAATACTTGTGTAAACTGTTATGTAAAGTCACATGTATGAAAGAATTTGTATTGCTTACTGTATTCTATATAATAGGTTATTGAAAGGTCAGTGCAAAGCCAAAATTTTATCTAGTTATATGATATTTACGCATTAATATTATCTTTTATTTTTGTCTGTATTTTTTGACGAATTTGGTGCTATTTTCACCACCAATGCTGGCAAAAATACCATCAAATTCTAGCCCGTGGAGGAAGGGCATATGAAAGGTGGCTACACTGAGCCACAGCGCCAGAGATCGCGCGAGAGAGCATTGTTCCGCCGCCTCCACTGGCAGTGATTATTGAGAACTCGTCGTGTGCAGTGCTTTGGGAGAACTCGTGGTAGTCAGTGCTGAGATGTCGTAGTGAGGAGTGTTTGTTGAGATGAGCTAGTAGGCAGTGCTTGCTGAGATGTGATACTGAAAAGTTCTTGTTGAGATGTGATAGTAGCGAGTCGGTGTGGAGAGACTGTAATGTCTAGAGTGCTTTTCATCAATATAAATTAAGGTAACAAACTACTTTTCTTTTCTTTCTCATTATTTCAATGTCCTGAATAATGCGTCATTACAGGTTCAGTCAACAAAGCATCTGGCTTGTGTTCTTGTATTAGAGTGTAATTCTGGTTTTCTTGAGTAATTATGGTATTTCTATTTTCTTTAATTAATTCAGTATAAATGATATCTAAAATTTCTTGTGTTGTTGAAGAAGAACCGTGCCAGATGCGTACGTTGAGTCATACTTCCACACACAGAACAGTTACACTTGTGCTTTGGTTTCGTAGGTTTTATAGTTGCTGGGGACTTAATTAATTAATTGTGTTAATGAAAATTTCCATTTCATTCTTTGTTGTTGTTCTATGCAGTCAGATAGCGTAATAATACTAGTCAGGGCCAACCGTTACGAGACTTTGTAACCGAACAGACAGCTACTGAAGCAAAAAAAAATTAAAATTATTTGCATTTTATTTTAATTAAGCCCCCATGCACAGTGCAGTAGTTTTTATGATGTTTCTCTGTTTCTGGATCATTACTTCCCTTAGCAATAACATACATTTCCCTTTTCTATTCACAAGATATTTTTATCCCCTCAGTAAGCCATGACTTTTTAGATGGTTTCTTACAATTACATTTCACTGTTTTCTTAGGGAAACTGTTTTGAAATATACTCACAAAGGTATCATCAAATAGGTTAAATTTTAAATTAGCATCAGTTTCTCTCTGCACCTCATAACAGTCTAGCTGCTGCAAACTTTAGCTAAAATTTTCAATTGTTAAATCGTTAACAGAATGCACTATTTTGAAGGACTGTAAAGCATTACTGTATGGAGCTATGTCATACACTGTAACTCCTGTGCATCCTGATCAGACAGACCATTCTCAACAGGAAAAGTTTCTATTTGATTAAATTTATTTTGGTCAATGTGCTGCTTTTCTGTACATGCAAGGAAGCTCTCTTGTGAGCAAAGGTGGTACAAAAGTATTACTATCATTTTTGTGTTAGTTCTTGAGAAACATTACATTCTTCTAGTAAGTCAGTAAGTTTTATTGTGTAGCTACATAATTCTAGTATTAAGGCTCAGTTTGCACAATATTGATGCGCTATTTTTACTACGATGTTCACAAATGCGTAGGCATGAAACTAACCTAAAATGACATCCGAGCTCACTGCCTATAGATAACAGTTGGGGTGGCCCATCTTTCCCAGACAAATGAGAGAGATGGACCACATTTTTTTTTTAATGTCAGAGAGATGGTACACAATGAAATTTAGTTTCAAGGCACGTGTAGTAACCACAGTGAAGATGGGCACAGTCCCAGATTTTAATTATTTCTCAGAAAATATGTGTCTGTCAATAAATGGAAGGGCAGAATCTCACACACAGGTGAACTATCTACTTCAAAGCTTATCAGAGGACCTACTGATCTCAAGGACATCAAAAGAGCAGAATTACCTGTCCAAGTCAAATTCCTTCCAAGTCAATTTCGGACGCCACTCCTACTAAACCTAAAACTTTCAAGATTACCAACTCATAACTGACTACTCCTAAGCCAAAGCATACAAAATTTTTGGAAGAAATATAACACATTCTTTCTATTGATAAAACCATGAGCTTTCAGAGGAAGACAGCAACTGTATCCAAAGAGCTAAATTCTGCTGAAAATATTGAAACCGTAAAAAAAAGGAAAATAAAAGAAGAGAAACAAAAAATACACAGACAGATCATCGAAGGGAAATACTAGTGAAGAGAAAAACAGACCGAAGAAGATAAAAAAGATAGAATCTCCAAATAGCTCAACGAGTTCATCAGACGAAGACATCGTAGGTGATTACGAAAATAACTTTGATGAATTTGATGAAAAAAAATGGTTCAAATGGCTCTGAGCACTGTGGAACTTAACATCTGAGGTCATCAGTCCCCTGGACTTAGAACTACTTAGACCTAACTAACCTAAGGGCATTACACACACCCACGCTCGAGGCAAGATTCGAACCTGCGACCGACAGTGGCGGTCGCGCGGTTCTAGACTGAAGCGCCTAGAACCCCTCGGGCACACCGGCCGGCGATGAATTTGATGAGGATGAACGTCTCGACTCTGCTGAAATCTATTACGAAACTAAAAAAAATGACGACTGGATTCAGTGTGTTGCCTGTTCACGATGATTAACGTTTGGTAATAAGTGTAATTGAAAGTTTCATATCAGCGCACACTCCGCTGCAGAGTGAAAATCTCATTCTGGAAACATCCCCCAGGCTGTGGCTAAGCCATGTCTCCGCAATATCATTTCTTTCAGGAGTGCTAGTTCTGCAGTTCGCAGAAGGGCTTCTGTGAAGTTTGGAAGGTAGGAGACAAGGTACTAGCAGAAGTAAAGCTGTGAGGACGGGGCGTGAGTCGCGCTTGGGTAGCACAGTTGGTACAGCACTTGCCCGCGAAAGCCAAAGTCCCGAGTTCGAGTCTCGGTCCGGCACACAGTTTTAATCTGCCACGAAGTTTCATATCAGCGCACACTCCGCTGCGTAGTGAAAATCTCATACTAATAAGTGTAATTGCTGTGGTGAGAGACACAGCCTAATATTTATATAAAAGCAACTCGTTACAAAGGCCAATGTTCAATCAAGCTTTGTAATAAACTGAGAAAATTTTTTTGGATTAAAATATTTAATAGTATAATTCTCTATTCACTACAACATATTCAAAAAATTGACTCTTTTCTTCATGTATAATAATTTTTATATGGGCCATCTTTCCCTGTAGACTGATCCACCTCATCCACACACCTCCCATGCATATTTTCATCTCATCAAGTTATTAAGGCAGTGCTTAATAATAAATTTCACTTAAGCGTATTTGACACTCTATACGAACGTGCTTCCAGAAGTCAAAAAAAGTTGAAAAACCCTAATTCCATACTGAAAAAAAATGGTCCAACTCTCCCGGACTTACCCTACGTCTCTCTCTAATTACCCTTTCAAAATATAATTTCTTATCATTTTTAGTTTTTTAAGCTTTGTCGCAATTAGCAGCCGAACAACACGTAATGAAGGTATTATTTGACACAATGTTAACTCTGGCACCCCACTTTAGAGGAGAGAGGCATTCTACGGTCGAATTTGGGCAGTGAAAAGCGGCAATGGCAGGGACGCCGAGGGACGGGCTAATCTAATTGGTCAGGCGTGTTGCGTAATAGCATTGTCGCGTTTCCATTAACGGGCTGCAAATCCTGGTTTAGTTGACAGCTCGCTGTATTGTTTGCCATGACGACGGTATTGACGGACAGCAATTGCGCCGGCGAGCGCGATGAATCGGTATTGATGAGACTGCAAATTCGCAAACTGTGAACTGCGCCGTCAATACCCACAAGTGTTCGCTGCAGAGTAAAGAGAGGAGGCCGCCCAATCGGACGACGACTTGTGGCACAAATAACGTTATCCGGGCAAATTGTAGTGTCGTGTGTTGTCACGGGCTGAATGAATGCTTGAAACACTCTTACCTGTTCAGTCTCTGGTTGCGTTATCGACTCGTATATCACCCATTGGAGTAGTGGACGCGGTACTGTGTTGCATGCCCTCGACTTATTCCAAGTGTCAAATCGTGGAGAAAATTATTCAGACATTTATCAACATATGGCACAAGCTCTTTACGCCAAGTAATGCTTTCCAATGGAGTTCCAACTGCGATGCGTGAAGCTCTTCTCCATTTAGACTGTGATGGTTTGAAGAGATATCACCAAAGCTTTTGGTCAGTGGGCACAGCCTTTTGAGCTGCGGGAGAGATTTTATAACCACAAAGAAATGAGGATATATAACCGAGGCCTCTCTTCCGCCAGATTCATACAAGTTTGTGGAGTCAGTAAACCTACGAACACATTCCACGTAATTCCAGTACGTGCAGCTGACGATTTTGATCTTAAAGATGCTGCTGAAACATTGTTGTCAATGCAGGCGCGTAAGTTCTCAAATGGTTCAAATGGCTCTGAGCACTATGGGACTTAACATCTGTGGTCATCAGTCCCCTAGAACTTAGAACTACTGAAACCTAACTAACCTAAGGACATCACACACATCCATGCCCGAGGCAGGATTCGAACCTGCGACCGTAGCGGTCACGCGGTTCCAGACTGAAGCGCCTTTAACCGCACGGCCACACCGGCCGGCCGTAAGTTCTCCAAAAGCAGTATGATCGAGGTGTCTCTTAAACATCCATCCTATATGGCTATTAACCATCCTTCCTCTGAAACAGAGAAAGCTAAAAATGTCAATGTTTCAAAAGAGGATTGACTATGAGAGATGTATGTGATGCCGCACTTCATCCGAAACACCAGCCATGTTTATCAGTTTCAAAAGTGCACGACGTATTGACGATGTTGCCATTCCTTCCGCAGCAGCACAGGAAGTTTTCCAGTAAACTTTATAGCATCTCATTCCAATGGAGTTGTCTTAAAAACAGAAATCAATGTTGAGAAAAAATTTTTCTTCAATTTGCTTTTATCATCCTCTTATAAAAAACTTAGAATACGTGAGGCACGATTTTTGTTGATTACAATTAAATTGTCTAAAACATTACTGCTGTATATCTGAACTTCTATTCTCAAAGATAAAACGTAGTGCATCTGCATTAATGGCAGTTGAAACAAAACTTTTGTTAGTGGAACCGCTCTGGTTTTCTGGTAAAGCACTTAGAACGTTACTAATAAATTATTTATTTTCTAAACTGCCTCGTTATTTTTGCAGTGACTAGGTGTTGAGCGTAATTCTATGTTATCAGAATACCTTATTAATTTTTTAGAAACATATAAGTTAGTATAAAAAAATGCCTTCTTTTCTTCTATTCTACTGACAAACTGTTATTTGGCACGTAGAAGTTTTCTCATTTCCACTATTCATCTATTCTCTTATGAAGGTTGTTGTTATGAATCAAGAACAACTTCGAGATAATAGTAAGCCTGAAAAATGTAGCACTCGAAACAAAAATAGCCTAGACTACCCACAACTCAACATTTCTCTTGCACACATAGAAGTAAAATATGCAGCCTTAAACATATTTCCAACATTCCTTGTGAATAATTAACGTTTTAAAAACGAAGTGCAATCATTTTGCGCCATAGTACCACAAATGGCTGCTGCTTCACCTACTTGCATTACTTTCTACTAAAAGTAACAGTTTTATTACCTCTGTCATTTCTAATTAGTATTCATTCGTCTTTCAGCTTCGTAGCTCGTAGGCTTGTGATTATCCTTCAATAGCACCGGCTACGAAGAGAACTTCTGGTGACAGTGATTTAAGTTGAAAGAAATGTTCACATGTGTGTGAAGTCTTATGGGACATAACTGCTAAGGTCATCAGTCACAAAGCTTACACACTACTTAACCTAAATTATCATGAGGACAAACACATACACCCATGCCCGAGGGAGGACTCGAATCTCCGGCGGGACCAGCCGCACAGTCCATGACTGCGGAGCCCAAGACCGCTCGGCTAATCCCGTGCGGCATTTAAGTTGAACAGCGCTAGTTCTACACAAATATCTTCATATTTCAAAATAAATCTACTGTCCTCAATTAACATAATTTGTTTATATCTCTTACTCACACCAAATTTCCTTGTGTCATGATCTAAATTTACCGCGAGCACTAGATGTAGAAAAAAATGATTTTTTTATTTTTTTTAAAAAAGACTGATCTAAAGAAGTTATCCTGCATGAGAGATGTAACTTCGTATCACAATTAAAACTGAAACTTTACTTTAATGAGGAACAGTTAGTATACATTTTCACTTTTCCAAGCATTCAGTAACTACAGATGTAAAACGCTACAATGTATGTTCTGACGCGCAATTTATTTTGTGTCCAGAATTTTTGAGAAAAGATGAGTACCGGTACAAAGTTATCCCGACTGACTGCACATTGATCAAATTTTGTTATTTTGTTGTAGATTAAGGTTAAAACAAAAATCAGGTTAAGCATAACGCCATGATGCAGCCATGTTGACAGAGAGAAAATGTATCCTATTTGCAAACCTACACACACGTTCCACATTAAAGCGAGTTGTCAAGAATATCATCAAATAACCGTGGAATAAGTAAATAAATAATCGTAAACAAACCTAACGTGGAAAACTATGTTTATGTATCTATGCATCTTGCTTGAGCAGTGCTGGCCCAGAGAAGATTGCGTGTCCCAGCCTCCATATTCCAGCACCGCATGCACTACGTCGCTTCTGGTAGCAGTCACAAGACACCATCCACACCCGCACGTGCACACGGCCTTAGAACTTCCCTAAACAGCCGTGGGCGCCCTCTCGGCACAGGCAGATGGTCAAGCCTGAATATCATCGATGCTGATGTTCGACAGATCGCAAAACGGGTGTTCTCCCAGCCACATCTTTCCCCTATCTCTGGCCTCTGCCTCAATATTCCCGTTTAAGAAGGCTCAGGTCAATCTCGAATTTGCTATGCGTTTGCATTTCTTGGACCAAAAATCTGACCATGGTTAGGATCTTAATGACCCTGCAGGGACCCACGAAGCGTGGAATATTTTTCCCCATGAACCCCTGGGCGTCGCTGTGAGAGGTGGCATGAGACCCCTCTCATATTTCTATCTTACGACTCTCCTCTCTATTTGCATGCGGTGGAGGGCTGCTATTCCTTCACACGCGGACTTCCCACGCAGCGTCTCTCGTCACCCGGGTGGTCCGGTGACAGGCGGGTTAAGCCGACGTGTGTGAGGCAGTCGAGTGAATGCTTTGCAGACGCCGACATTGTCAAGAGACACGCCCGCTGGGGTGTGAAGTAGCGGCTGGGCTAGAGGTTCCGTTACTTCGGAGAAACTTAGCGAAAACACTTTCTGGCGGGCTACCAGCGAGGCGTGGGAATGACTTGTGTACCCTGGCAGTTGTGGCGGGAAAATTCCCGCACTTTCTGCAAAATAGTAACGGTGATTGGTTTGCTCAGCGCATAGCGCCGTGACGTAGCAAAATCAGCACAGAAATTGGCGCCAAGAATCTCCATTGGTGGAATGGTAGTGCTCCGGCAATGGAGTGGAATTTCCGCCGTTTTTCGAGTTGCTGATTGGAACGTTTAACCTCGGCCACTGTCGTGGGGGCGGAAATGTTCTGTGTTCGGCCTGTACGGGTGCTCTTGTGGGTAGTCGGCAGTCGCCTTTCGGTCGAGGACGTCGAAGCAACCAACCCTCGCCTGCGGTACGCCAGATCGTGTTCTGGCAGTCAAGAAGACAGTTTTGGTAATGTATGTCCGCAGCACCGGCAGATAGGAATTTTCCTAGGTGATAATCAGAGCTCAGCAGAGCGCGCCTGTTCGTCTTTTTCTAACTTTGTTCTGTCTTGAGTAGCAGCAATTACTGTTGGATTAGCTGTGTGACTCTCTTGAGATTTGAGTGACAAGGAATTGGCTCCACATACCACCTCGTCTTAATCCTCACGATCTAGTTTAGGGACAACTTCACCTTTATAGTGTTTGTATGAATCTCCAAATTTGAGCCAATTTGATGTATTATATTTCCTGTGTTTCTTTTACTATTCTGTGTTTAGTCTTAATAAATCATATTGTTATTTTGGACAGAACTTTCATTCTGTTAATCGATAGAGCAACCCTAACATTCCTCACTATGCTAATGAAACCTTTGTTTATTTAACTTATTTATCAAATTAAATTATTGCAGGTGCCAAACTCTCTTCTACTCCACTGGCAGGGTTGATTAGAGTCAGTTCGCGTATTTTTTTTATCCTTGTGCAACAGCAAAAGTTGGAGTTAGAATAGGGGGGGGCTTAGAGCATGATTTACATATGTGGATTCTAGTAGAATTTAGTGATAAATACACTGCTAGCCCCGGCACCTCGCAGCTGTTCCGACTCCACACGTTTCTCACAAGTCGCCTACCGTCACTCACGCTGCACGTCGACCGTTGTTTTACTTTCGGGTTTCTCGCTGGTTCCCAAGCTCGATATTCCTCCTTGCGGCGTTCCGTTTGGGTTTTAATTCCTAGAGGTTGCTTAAACGAGAGTTAATACAAATAAAAACATTAGCTTAGCAGGAGTGCTTTTATGTGGCCCATGGCATGCGGTGTTAACCGGAAGGCCAGCTCAATTGGGATCCTGAGCGGTAGATTAGAAGGACCGACTTCAAGTTTCTATTATGCTTTCAGCAAATGAGGGTTGGGGTGGTAGAGGGTGGTAGTAATGTGCCTAATGCCATTGCTGAAACACGTGAAGTGAAAGCGGCAGTATTATTCTAACAAAGATCCTCGGGGTTCCAGAGCTAGTGAACATGGCCGACAGAAGATGGATGTTTAATGTATTTGTGGTCCTCCTACATGGGATAAGCCACCGAAATCTAGTAAAAGCGTCAACGACCACGACAAAGACAAAGCGATTTCCACTCCGGGTATAGGTCCTAGACAGACCACGATGTAGTTTTATCGTGAGAATGCAGTTTTTATTTATTCGAATCACTTTAAACCATATCCGCGCATTCAATTCACGTGAGAACGAATTTTTCGTGCTATATTTAGCTCGACTTTAGTCCGTCGACAACTGATAAAGACTACTGGATAAAAAAATATGTTCTGACTTTATCTATTTATCTACCTTTGAACCGATTCGTACAAGTTTAATGTTTAGAAATACAGAACCTCCCAGAAAAAGTGTTTTTGCAGGTAAAATCCAAACGAAGCAAAATTTTTGCAAGGGCACCGTCAGCTGAGCATTAGTTTTAGCCTAATTAAAATGTTTTGCAAAGGAATTAAGCGATCTGCACAATTTTCTGGGCGCAAACTCCTGCTCGTCGTTCAAACATTACTTAATACACTGTAACACGGCTGCTCTAAAGCAGGAGGAGCACTCAAATGAAAACCGAACACCGGCTGGAACGAGACCATGCAATGATTCCATTCAAAAGTAATCACCACACGTGTTAAGACATTTATCCCACTGCTAGACGAAACGATCAACTCGTGTTTCGTAGGACGTGGTCAGCCGCTGTCGGCTCCACAACTGCACCCATCCCTGTGCTTCCTCTTCCATGCATGTCTTTCTCCAGGTCGCCGATGAGTGGAAATCACATGGTGAAAGATCTGGGTTGTACGAAGCATGTTACAGTGTTTCCAGCCGTCTTCTGATTGGCAGTGCGTTATCGTCCAACAAGATGACTTCGTCCGATAGCACTGCGACAGTCTGAGGGCAAACGGCAAAGCTATGTAAATATCCCACATCTCAACCTCCACCGTAATCCAAAGCTGTTCACACTAGTTCTGGTGAGGCCATGATGACCGCTTTCGACTGCATGGGGCACCGCAGGTCGAGTTCCTCGAGAGTGGAACCACTGTCAATACGCAGGCATATGAAGACACTATGCAGAAAATGCAACACGTCATAAGGTCATAATGCCCATGAATGTCGTCGGACGGAATGATCCTACTGTACGATAACACTGAAACATCGTCTGTACAGCCTAGATTTTTCACTGTGTGATTTTCACATGTTTAGTTATCTGAAGAAAGACATGGATGGACGTAGGTGTAAGAGTGGGTGCGGTGGTGGATCCGTCAGCTGCCGACTGAGTTTTATGAAACTGGGATTGATCATCTTGTCTCCCAGTGGGATAAGTACCTTAATATGTGTGGTGATTACTTTCGAATGGAACCATTCCATGGTCCCGTTGTGGCGATCGTTCGGTTTTCATTTTACTGCCCCTTATTCCTTCTAGTGGACCAGAGATGGGCTTCACCAGACTTTGCACGGTATAGTGTTCCATTAGGTCGGAAAGCACTGCAGCTGTCGGCACGGGCGCTGGTAACGATCCTCGCGCCGCTGCTGCGTGCCAGCCAGCGAAATCAGTTCCCCGGCCGGCCTTCCGGGCGGGCAATTGGCAGCCGGCCTGCGCGGTCAGCGCTGACTGGAGAGGCGCCAGACGCCCTCGCCCAGACAGCTCCGGCCACGACGGAATCGATAGCGTACGTCGCGACGTCACCGCTCGTCAACAGGCTGGGGTCGCCGACCCGCGGGACAGTTAGCCCGTCCCCATCTGCTCGCCACAAAGCACACACGCGGGCGAACAGGTGGTTCCGGTCCACTGGCGGCACACGTTGGCTGGCGATCGCCGTTGTGTTGTGAAACACGAGCTTCAGCCCTCCGCTCGATAACGGACTTCCACGAGGAAAAAATCGGTCGTGATTTCTCAGTAAATAACACCATTTCCAACAGCATCTGTTGGAGTGAATTCTTTACTGCGAATTCTTTGGGACGAATGGAAAAACTAGTAGAAGCGGACCTCGGGGAGGATCAGTTTGGATTCCGTAGAAATATTGGAACACGTGAAGCAATACTGACCCTACGACTTATCTTAGAAGCTAGATTAAGAAAAGGCAAACCTTCGTTTCTAGAATTTGGAGACTTAGAGAAAGTTTTGACAATGTTGCCTGGTATACTCTCTTTCAAATTCTGAAGGTGGCAGGGGTAAAATACAGGGAGCGAAAGGCTATTTACAACTTGTACAGAAACCAAATGACAGTTATAAGAGTCGAGGGACATGTAAGGGAAGAAGTGGTTGGGAAGGGAGTGAGACAGGGTTGTAGCCTTTCCTCGGAGTCATTCAATCTGTATATTGAGCAAACAATGAAGGAAAGAAAAGCAAAATTCGGAGTAGGTATTAAGATAAATGGAGAAGAAATAAAAACTTTGAGGATCTCCGATGACATTGTTATTCTGTCAGAGACAGCAAAGGACTTGGAAGAGCAGTTGAACGGAATGGATAGTGTCTTGAAAGGAGGATATTACATGAACATCAACAAAAGCAAAATGAGGATAATGGAATGTAGTCGAATCAAATCTGGTGATTCTGAGGGAATTAGATTACGAAATGAGACGCTTAAAGTAGTACAGGAGTTTGGGGAGCAAAATAACTGATGATGGTCGAAGTAGAGAGGATATAAAATGTAGACTGGCGATGGCAAGGAAAGCGTTTCTGAAGCAGAGAAATTTGTTAACATCGAGTATAGATTTAAGTGTCAAGAGGTCATTTCTGAAAGTATTTGCATGGATTGTAGCCCTGTATAGAAGTGAAACATGGACGATAAATAGTTTGGAAAAGAAGAGAATAGAACCTTTCAGAATGTGGTGCTACAGAAGAATGCTGAAGATTAAATGGGTAGATTACATTACTAATGAGGAGGTACTGAATAGGATTGTGGGGGGGGGGGGGGAGAGAAGTTTGTAGCACAACTTGACTAGAAGAAGGGATCGGTTGCTAGGACATGTTCTGAGGCATCAAGGGATCACCAATTTAGTATTGGAGGGCAGCGTGGAGGGTAAAAATCGTAAATGGAGACCAATAGATGAATACACTAAGCAGATTCAAAAGGATGTAGGTTGCAGTAGGTACTGGGAGATGAAGGAGCTTGCACAGGATAGAGTATCATGGAGAGCTGCATCAAACCAGTCTCAGGACTGAAGACCATAACAACAACAACAACTGTCGTTTTCATTGTGATAAGCACTCCTAGTGCAGTGCCTGTATATACTTGGTCCAGTCACATTAACGTGATCACCACATACAGTTTGACGTCAAAGTGTAATAACCACTCACAGACGGCAGGTGGCAACAGCACTAGCAGTAGGGGATATATAAAGTGCGTCGAGGGGACATGGACAACAGTGCAGTCGTTGTCATAATGAGGAAACAGAGCCATTTATCTGACGTGCAAACGGGCGGTATAATTGGCTTCTGGGGCAAGAGTGGAAGGATTTTTAGCGACAAAGTCTGTACTTTTCGCTTGTCGCTATGCTTAAAGTGTGCTGGCGTAAGCTGTCGCCAGCACACAGTTCAGCAAAGATGAAGTAGGAAGATCGATTAGTAGGCAGTGGATCAAGCGCGTCTATCTCGAGAGAGGCCAGAGACACGCCCACAAGCAACATGCCGCCAACGCCCTCTCGACAGCATGAGCTTAGGCCGCCGCGGCTGACCGGAGGGCCTCACTCAATCATCCAGTTAGGTGTCAGTAACTCAGAGAGTAGGTTTAGTTCTTCACAGGCTACGACAGTACATTGCGACCAGATTAGTGACTATAGCGGGACTAGTTCAGCGCTCACTCGCTCCGTCTTCAGGCCACAAGTGGCCCATTGGGATCATCCGACCTCCATGTTATCCTCAGCTGAGGATGCGGATAGGATGGACGTGTGGTCAGCACACGACTCTCCCGTCCTTTACGAAGATATCCTTTGACCGGAGCGGCTACTATTCGGTCGAATAGCTGCACAGTTGGCATCACGAGGCTGAGTGCACCCCGAAAAGTGGCAACAGTGCATGGAGGCCCGGATGGTCACCCATCCAAGTGCTGGCGATGCCCGACAGCGCTTAACTTCGGCGATCAGATGGGAAACGGTGTAGCCACTGCGGCAAGGCCGTTGCCTGGGACTAGTTCACCTAAACCAGAATTGTACTTTACTAGCAGTGAGCCGTTTTTAAACTTGTGTACTATATGTAATTTCACATGTTCATTTTTATATATATTTCTCTGTTTTGCTAAATTTATATTTCTGTAATTGATGCATACGATAATAATAATAATAATAATAATAATACTAGCAGTGAGAAACTAAAGTTTGTAATAGCAACCGGCCGGTGTGGCCGAGAGGTTCTAGGCGCTATAGTCCGGAACCGCGCGACCGTTACGGTCGCAGGTTCCAATCCTGCTTCGGGCATGGATGTGTGTGATGTCCTTAGGTTGGTTAGGTTTAAGTAGTTATAAGTTCTAGGGGACTGATGACCTCAGAAGTTAAGTCCCATAGTGCTCAGAGCCATTTTGTAATAGCAATATTACCGATACTGACAGTACATCATTCTGCAAGAGGACTATCATTCATGAGCTTGTACCAACTCTATTCAAGTTAAGTGAATCTTTCCAGTTCATTTTAATAAAGAACCGCATTAATCCACATGTGCATTTGTATTGTAGAAAGAGGATATTGGCCACCCATAACAACATCCTCTTTCTTGCTTCCTTGCGGTACAAGACTACATAAAGTGTATCTTGTATGACAAAATGATGCCACCCAAAACCGCCGCCGAGGCAACTGTGGTTCTCAAATGGTTCAAATGGCTCTGAGCACTATTCGACTTAACATCTGAGGTCATCAGTCCCCTAGAACTTAGAACTACTTAAACCTAACTAACCTAAGGACATCACACACATCCATGCCCGAGGCAGGATTCGAACCTGCGACCGTAGCGGTAGCGCAGTTGCGGACTGAAGCGCGTAGAACCGCTCGGCCACAATGGCCAGCAACTGTGGTGCACCACGGACCCTACATGACAGTGGTAAACGACGGTTGTGGGGATATGTATGTGCGAATTGGCGTGCAACTACTGAGCAACAAACGGTCCAGATGAACCAAGACGCTACCAACAATGTCTCCTTAACGACCGTTCAGCGAACGTTGCTGCCTATGTGCCGCTGTAGTAGGCGCCTGGTTCATGCACCCATGACTACTGCTGGACATCGGCGACGAAGGATGAAATTTGGACGCCAATACTGCAACTGTCTAGCACTGGAAAACTAGGGCATTCATGTCCAAAAGGAATATGCTTGTAGCAAACATACGCCTTAATTTGAGGAAAAAAATTCTGAGAACGTGCATTTGGAGCACGACACTGTATGGTAGTGAAAGACGGACAGTGGGAAAACCGGTACAGAAGAGAATAGAAGCATTTGAGATGCGATGATACAGAAGATTGCAAAAAATTAGGTAGTCGGATAAGGAACACAGAGGTTCCATGCAGAATCGGATAGAAAAGGAATATATGGAAAACACTGACAAAAAGAGGGGACAGTCTGGTAGAACGTCTAGTAAGACATAATCCATGGTACTAAAGGGAGCTGTAGAGGGTAATACCGTAAAACAAGACAGAGATTAGAATACATCCAGCAAATAACTGAAAGCATAAGTTGCAAGTGCTACTCTGATCTCTGAGATGAAGAGGTTGGTACAGGAGAGGAATATTCGTGGCGGGCGGCATCAAACCATTCAAAAAAAAAAGAGAGAGAGAGAGAAAAGAAAAGAAAATGCTGGGCGTCCTCTGAGTGGCGACATGTGGCTTTTTCCGATGAATCACTTTTGACAAACAGCCGTTGGAGTGTACGGTTTGAAATGCCTGAAAGCTAACAAGGAATGACGGGTACGGTCTGGGGAATAAATTCGTGGCGTTCCCTGGGTGATCTCGTCATTCTGGAAGGCACAGTAGGTCGAAGATCACCAGAATAAGTTTACCATACTCCCCTGACTATCAAGCTACCGGATTTAAGCCCATTGGAGAAACTGTGGGACCTCGTCAATTGGGCTGTTCGCACCATGGGTCCTAAAGCGAGCAACTGAGCGAAGCTGGCCACAGCAATTGCGTCGGCATGGCTCCACATATCTGTCGGTACCGTCCAGAAGAACTCATCTGTCTTCCTTTACGGCTCGCAGCGATCCGCGCATAAAAAGGAAGTTATTCATGGCCTAGTTAATGTCACTGGACTCTGGAAAATATTGTCAAGTAGATGGCAATCGGTACTTCTAATTGTTTCATGTATTATGCTTTCCTTCCGTCTCAATCGGGTGTGGAACACTGGCAGAATAATTGCTTAAATGCCTCATTGCACACTGTAATTAGTCTAACCAAGTCTTTACTATCTCTGCAAGAATGGTACGTAGGAGGCAATAGCGTATTTCTAGATCCCGTACACAATACATGTCTTGCGGGGTGGTTGGCGTCTAACCTCAAGTGTCCGCCAGTTCAGGTTTTTCAGCACTTCGTAATACTCTCCAGTAGATCAAACAAAACTTGTTACCTGCTGACCAAAATTGCGTGCAGCACCGGGACTTGAACCCGGAATCTTTGCCTCTTGCGGACAGGTTCTCTAACGTCTCTCGAACCGCCATCGCAACTCTGCTTCCGCCAGCACCTCACCTCCTTCCTTCCAAACTTCACAGAAGTGCTCAGAAGACTTTCAGCGAGGGAAACAGCTCCATCTGATCGCAGAATGATAGTTTCTTCTTCTTTACTTGAGTACATGGAATAGTATCGGAACTCTATGGCACTAAGACTTGAACAGGATAGTCGAACGAACGTCTGGTCCAATTTTCATAGGAATTGTGTGAAACACTGACCAGAACATTCTACCAAGAACGCATAATCGCGCACAGCGTACATACCTGTGTAATAACGCTAATGCTGTCTACCTGTAGCAACGAATTCCCAACATAGGCTCTGGTTTCACAGCAAATATCTTATGCGTGGCTCTTTAATGTGTCTCCACCATCGTCATTCGTATTTTCTTGCTGCAAAATGTTTAGAAATCTAAAATACGTGTTTCTGTGAATGATAGGAAGTACTGTAAGGAAATTGTGGCTACATGCCGGATGTTTCACATACGACACACGATCTTTGTCCGCGTTGCGCAGAGAGGCAGGCTACGATCGCCGCATAAGCTGTGTCCGAGTTTGTGAGAGTTACGTGGAGTCATATTTCTCCGTATACAAAATACGCTGACATTTCTGCGGGGCCCAAGCCACTTCTGGTTGTAGACCTCGGACCAGGCCGTTCCAGAAGTAAGATACAGCAGTCTGTTTGCCACTACCAGCGGCGTACTGCTGCATATCTCATAATGGACATTGAAATTGCTATCGTTCAAACATCTAGGAATTGTTTTCTGAGCCACAGGTTACGGGTTGTGGTTACTATTTTAGTCATAGTCTGTGAGTACAAATTCAATTTTGCAGCTTTGTTCTGCCTATAATTAAAACGATCGTTGGCTGTGTATTCATGGGAGCACGCCTGTAAACCAAAAATGCAAGTTCTTTGACTATTTTGTGGACTAGTGGCTCGATAACGAACCAAGAGAAAGTGGCATCGCGCTATCATCGTCCCTGAAGAAGGGTAAGGGAAGATAAATACATTGCTATCAGAAGTTCATCCCGATGTTTATTCATGCGTAGAAAATCTACTTGAAGATGCAGAGTATCAAGGCCACCAGTTGACTCATTTTAAATTTCACTGGGAAGAAAAGGAAAATGTTAGAAATTAAGACTGGAGAGACTTCTGCAAAAGCCTTAAAACGTCTCAAATTGACGCCAGCTTAAAATTACTTGTAACATGTCCGGTCTACGCACAGACTACATCCTCACGGTGTTCCCTGGTACGATACAATGTCAGCTACATGTCTCTTGCAATTTGTAGACTATTCTAGACCGACCATGTTAATCAAAGCCCTTGCTTTTTTTAGGGAATCATCACATTTCCCTTTAAAGGTTCTTAAAATCAAAATCTTTATAGGTGGATATCGAATGCAAAATCTTTCCAGCGAAAACAAAGGAAAATTGCGTGCAACTAGATTCATTCATTCTCCCTGTGATGAGTATGTCTTATTTCAACAAATGAAGCACGTATATGAAACATTATTTTATACATGACTGTTGACGTAATGAAAGAGTGAAAAAGTGCCACTAGTCACTTTTTTATGACAGTTTACCTTTTGACTTATGAATATTTATGCTGCGTAGTGAAAGCAAAAATTTATGAAAAACTGATGGCCTTATAAAAATACGTATGTAGCCAACGACTGCAGATCGGAAGATCAGCGTGAAACTGGTATAGACAAAATATATTATCGTAAAAAAGTGAATGGTAACAGCTTTTTCATTCCCTCAATATTGTACTGAAACTAATTCTTAATAACAGACGCGCCGTGTAACCGCATGGTCTGGGGTACCTTGCCACGGTTCGCGCTGCTCGCCCCGTTGGAGGTTCGAGTCCTGTCTCGGGCTTGGGTGTGCGTGCTGTAAATAGTGTAAGTTAGTTTAAGTTAGATTAATTAGTGTGGAGGCCGGCCGGAGTGGCCGAGCGGTTAAAGGCGCTACAGTCTGGAACCGCACGACCGCTACGGTCGCAGGTTCGAATCCTGCCTCGGGCATGGATGTGTGTGATGTCCTTAGGTTGGTTAGGTTTAAGTAGTTCTAAGTTCTAGGGGACTTATTACCACAGCAGTTGAGTCCCATAGTGCTCAGAGCCATCTGAACCATTTTTGAATTAGTGTGGAAGCCGAGGGTCCGATGACCTCAGCAGTTTGGTCCCATAGAACTTACCACATAATTTCATTCTTTAATAACATGTGTCGTAGAGGACAGCACTACTGGACAGGAGACAAGTTCTTAGTGTGCTTATATGCTACCTGTGTCAGGGACGTCTACTCGCAGAGCTGTTTACAAACTCAAACTGAAAGCTTACAGTGTTTCAATAGTGCACCGACTGACCTACGTGTGCGTTGGAGTTTAGAAAAATCCTCATCAGTTACATGAAGCGACTCTGTAAGATCAACAAAATGTGATGTGCAAGTTTCACGTTTTTCACCAGATCATAACTTCTGATAGGTATTTCAAACATGTATAATGCCTGAACAAAAACAAGTGAAGACAGACAGAAACAATATGAAACTTCATTGCTTAAGAGGTGTGTGACGTTACACTCAGGTGAAAAAAGTCGTAGGATACATTCTAATATCGTGTGGGATCTCTTTTGCCCGACTTAGCCTAGCAACTCGACATGGCACGGACTCAACACCTCGTTGGAAGGCCACTGCAGAAATACTAAGCCATGCTGCCTCTATAACTGTCCGTAATTGCGAAAGTGTCGCTGTTGAAGGATTTAGTGTACGAAATGACCTCTCGATTATGTCTCATAAACGTTAGATAGGATTCATGTCGGACGATCTGGACGGCCAAGTCATTCGCTCGAACTGTCCACAATGTTCTTCAAACGAATCGCGACCAGTTGTGGACCGGTGACATGACACCTACGTTTGGGGATATGAAGTTCATTAATGACTACGAATGATCTCCATCTAGCCGAACATAACCATTTCCATCAATAATTGGTTCAGTTGAGCCAGAGGACCCAGCCCATTCCATGTAAACACAGCCCACACTATTTTGTGCCACCACCAGCTTGCAGAGTGCCATGGTGCTTGGGTCTGAAGCTTCATGGGGTCAGCGCTAAATTCGAACCCTACAATCAACTCTTACCAACTGAATCGGGACTCTTCTGACCAAGCCACGGTTTTCCAGTCGTCTAGGGTCCAACCCATGTGGTCACGAGCCCAGGAGAGGGCTGCAGGCGATGTTGTGCTTTTAGCAAAAGCACTCTCTTCGGTTGTCCATTGCAAAAGCCCATTAACGCCGAATTTCGCCGTTCTGTCGTAATGGGTAAGTTCGTCCTACGTCCCACATTGATTCCTGTGGTTATTTCACTCAGCGTTGCTCGTCTATCACGAGTGACAACTCTACACAAAAGATACTGCTCTCGGTCGTTGTCTGTGGTGAAAGGTACTTTCTGAAATATGGCATTCTCAGTACACTCTTGACGCTGAGGACCTTGGAATATTGAAATCCCTAACGATTTCTGAACTGTAATGTCCCATGCGTCCTGCTCAAACTATCATTCCGCGAAGAAAGTACGTTAATTCCCGCCGTTAAGCCGTAACCAAGCTTTTTAGAGGAATCAGCTGAGTACAAATGACAGCTCCACCAGTTCATCGCCCTTTTACAACTTGCGTCCTGCCACCATCTGTATATGTGCATGTCGCTGCCCCATTACGTTTGTCACCTCACAGTATTTCAATGGTAACTGAATCGAGACAAATATAGAAAGAACTTGGCGGTATGAGCCCACCTACTACTATGAGGTTGCACACATTCTGGCCAGGATTCGTGCACTGTCTCGATTGGGAAGGGTTTCATAAAGCCTTTGTATGCTCTCCTGAGGCAAGCTGGTCCACGTCTGTTGTAACTACACTCCTGGAAATGGAAAAAAGAACACATTGACACCGGTGTGTCAGACCCACCATACTTGCTCCGGACACTGCGAGAGGGCTGTACAAGCAATGATCACACGCACGGCACAGCGGACACACCAGGAACCGCGGTGTTGGCCGTCGAATGGCGCTAGCTGCGCAGCATTTGTGCACCGCCGCCGTCAGTGTCAGCCAGTTTTCCGTGGCATACGGAGCTCCATCGCAGTCTTTAACACTGGTAGCATGCCGCGACAGCGTGGACGTGAACCATATGTGTAGTTGACGGAATTTGAGCGAGGGCGTATAGTGGGCATGCGGGAGGCCGGGTGGACGTACCGCCGAATTGCTCAACACGTGGGGCGTGAGGTCTCCACAGTACATCGATGTTGTCGCCAGTGGTCGGCGGAAGGTGCACGTGCCTGTCGACCTGGGACCGGACCGCAGCGACGCACGGATGCACGCCAAGACCGTAGGATCCTACGCAGTGCCGTAGGGGACCGCACCGCCACTTCCCAGCAAATTAGGGACACTGTTGCTCCTGGGGTATCGGCGAGGACCATTCGCAACCGTCTCCATGAAGCTGGGCTACGGTCCCGCACACCGTTAGGCCGTCTTCAGCTCACGCCCCAACATCGTGCAGCCCGCCTCCAGTGGTGTCGCGACAGGCGTGAATGGAGGGACGAATGGAGACGTGTCGTCTTCAGCGATGAGAGTCGCTTCTGCCTTGGTGCCAATGATGGTCGTATGCGTGTTTGGCGCCGTGCAGGTGAGCGCCACCATCAGGACTGCATACGACCGAGGCACACAGGGCCAACACCCGGCATCATGGTGTGGGGAGCGATCTCCTACACTGGCCGTACACCACTGGTGATCGTCGAGGGGACACTGAATAGTGCACGGTACATCCAAACCGTCATCGAACCCATCGTTCTACCATTCCTAGACCGGCAAGGGAACTTGCTATTCCAACAGGACAATGCACGTCCGTATGTATCCCGTGCCACCCAACGTGCTCTAGAAGGTGTAAGTCAACTACCCTGGCCAGCAAGATCTCCGGATCTGTCCCCCATTGAGCATGTTTGGGACTGGATGAAGCGTCGTCTCACGCGGTCTGCACGTCCAGCACGAACGCTGGTCCAACTGAGGCGCCAGGTGGAAATGGCATGGCAAGCCGTTCCACAGGACTACATCCAGCATCTCTACGATCGTCTCCATGGGAGAATAGCAGCCTGCATTGCTGCGAAAGGTGGATATACACTGTACTAGTGCCGACATTGTGCATGCTCTGTTGCCTGTGTCTATGTGCCTGTGGTTCTGTCAGTGTGATCATGTGATGTATCTGACCCCAGGAATGTGTCAATAAAGTTTCCCCTTCCTGGGACAATGAATTCACGGTGTTCTTATTTCAATTTCCAGGAGTGTATATCTCGATACCCTGAACAGTGGCACTGGGACGGATTTGAAGTCTGAGCTGATTCCACACATGTTCTGTCGGGAAAACATGTGGGGGATCTTGCTGGCTACGGAAGTGTGGATGGTGAGTAAGTGTTTAAAGAATACCATACACCTTAGGTCTTCAGTCCCGTACTCAACGCCCCCCTCCCCTCCCCCAGGACAGAAGCGTAGCTCGTATTGCGGAGGTGGAACATGAGAACCACTACTCACATGGTGGGATGTGGGAAACCATCTAAATACCATATGCAGGCTTGCCGGTACCCCAACCCCTCGTCGTTAATCCACTGAGTATGTTCGATCTGGTACCGGCTAGCTCCTCTGTCCATGAAGCGGAGGCGTTAACACACGTGGCTACAGGGGTGGGTGGCCATGGGAGTATCTCAGCTTCACACAGTCAGCTCATAGAGACACGTGTCATGTATGGATCAAAATTGTCCTGTTGAAAGATGGAACCACAATACTTTCGCATGAGAGGTAATTCATGAGAGCGAATGATGTCCTTGAGGTACTGTTGCGCCATCAGAGTTCCGTCAATCGCTGGGAGACATGACCTGAAGTCACACCAGATGGCTCCCATGAGTAATACCTCTGTGCCTCTCTAAAACAGTGAACGAATGAGATCTCCTCTCAGGTCCCCGACACACTCAGCTACAAAGGTAATCCAGGATGCTGCAGAACCATGATTATCACTCAACACAGAGTGACGCCATTCATCATCAGTCCATGTTTACTGGTTATGGCGCCACTGCAAACGCAGCCGTCTGTGTTGTGATGTCATTTTCAGCTTATCCATGGAATCGTAATTGAAAGTCACTTGTTCGGTGACACTGGATAAATACGACACTGCAGTGCCTGTATTGTTCAGAAGTGCGATCCTAAATTCATTCGGATAGCGATGTATGTCCAGAGGAACAGGTATTGCGGCGACGAAAGTCTTTATGAAATATATGAAAAGTATTCGCAGTTGCGAATATGAACAACTGTCACCTGTATCAAGGCATGCGTCTACAACATGCACTCGTACATTCATTATATGTATTCCCGTACAGAGGAGATCTTTTAGTTTAACGTCGCTTGCTTGGTGTCGACGGAGAAATACGATATTACAGCGCCTGTGTTGTTCAGAAGTATGATGCAATATTCCTTCGGATATGCATGCAAGTCCAAAAGAACAAGCTCTGCAGTGACTACAGCTGTTGTGAAAATATGAACAACCCTCAGATGTCAGTCGTGCGCGGTTAGCCAAAGCGGTTATGGCAACTGCTCGAGTAAAGTGGGAAATCAGTGTCCGAGTCCCGGCCCAGAACAAATTTTCACTGTCGTCAGTCCATTATACAGATGATGGTTATCCATATACGCAAATGCGGATACATTTCATATATTCCTTGTGGTGGTCCGACATAGTCGATTGGAAACTAGACGACGAACACACCTGCCCACAAGACCCCTTCTAGTCCGACAGCAGACCACTGTAACATCCGAATGCCCAATACATCTGGATACTACGCAGTTCACCAGCTGGCCAAATGGGGACCCTAAAATGGGCATCTTAAGAACTGTGTCAGGCGCTGATAACTATGTTTCACACTAGTACGCAGCATTTCGGCGTCCTTCACGATGATCACTCAACGTTTGCCACTGTTCACGCTCCTTACATATCCCATCATGCCTGGTAACCATATAAACTAGCCTGCTGATGCACTCTGGTGGCCGTTGTACCTGTCACAGAGAATTGCGGCTCTAATTATTTACATACTCACCAACAACATGCATGTGTATGAAGTTAAACTGACATCGAACCATGTCATTTTTTTTATGATGGACTGTATATACACCAGCATCAGCGGCCTATGGAGGAGAAGTCCGATGGGACAAGGAGACTTCTTGTATCTTGAGTAAGGAATCTTCTCCTCCAATGCTCAGCCAACCACCAAGTGCAGACTATTGGGAACCTCTCTCGGTTTATCTAACGAAGCTCAGCATATATAACATCTCTTAATGAATACCTTATGAAGTTGGTGTATTATAATACAGTAATGGGTCAGGGTCTCAACGCGAATGCTACCTGTACTTGGTGCCTTAGCTGGCTATCGAACAAAGCCACCAAGACTAATCCACTGCTACCCAAACGAAATGCATGTACACTGCAACAAGCGACAGGAGCCCAGAGGTGCTTTATACCCAATTACTCCCTGTACAAGCTCCGAAATTTCGGTTTCAGCCTCTACAATGAGGGTAGAAAGCAAGAGGCAGTAGGAGAACGGGGGATGGTAAGAAAGAAAATGGTTTCTTATACTTTACAAACGATGTGTGTGGATCTGTAACACCAGAGTGTCAGCTAGCGGCGCAGTTTGGCACCGGGCCTTCGGAGCCAACGGAGACGAGACGAAACGCGTGTCGCCATGGCGGGCGGGGCTCAGCGCTGCCGTATTGACGTGCAAGGCTCCAGCTGGCGGCTGCCTGACGGCGTCTTGGCGGCGCTCCAGAGGCGCCTAAATTATGGAGCGGAGACGACGCCCGTCTCGCCATCTGCTCGCTTTTCGTACGGCGACGAGTAGCGCTGCCGCTAACGCAGACTTCCACCTACTCGGCTCCAGAATATACCGTCGTCTGTTGGAAAGAATAGCAACCCAAAACTCTGGAACGTTTTCGTATCCAAACAATTTCTTGGTAGTATTAACTGACTAAAATTATCGTCACAGAAATATATGTGTCTAATTATTTTTCATACATTGTTGTTATTGTGCTCTTCAGTCCGACGACTAGTTTGATGCAGCTGTCCCATGCTGCTCGGTCCTGTGCAAGCCTCTTCATCTCCGAATAACTACTGCACCTTACATCTTCTGAATCTGCTTACGGTATTCATGTCTTGGTCTCCCTCTATAATTTTCACCCCTCACACTTCCCCCTCAGTACTAAATAGGTGAGCCCTTGACGTATGAGACTGTGTCCCAATAACCGATCACTTCTTCTAGGTAGGTTGTGCTACGAATTCCTTTCCTCCCCAGTTCTGTTCAGTACCATCACATTAGTTTCGCAATCTACCCACCTAATTTTCAGAATTCTTCTGTAGAACCAAATTTGGAAAGCTTCTGTTCTCTTTTTGTCTAAACTGTTTATCGTCCGTGTTTCACTTCCATAGATGGCTACGCTCCATACAAATACACACATCAAAAGAAAGTTTTGCATCACCCCAGTTCCCAAAACTCCTGAAGACAGACGTTGACTGTGGATTTGTATCACAATCACAACCCCTTTGACTGTTCAGAGATGTCCCTAAACCCTTCCAAAGATGTAATCAACCATGCATGAACAGCGCCTATTACACGGAGGGGGTACCGACCGCCGATTAGTTACAGTCATTCCACCAGGAAGGAGATACACGGCTCGTGGGTTGTCGCTGGACCAATAATGCATATTCCCTGTATTTACCTGTCCTTTGTTTGAGAAGGAACATTCATCGGTAAATAGAACATTGAAGAAGAAGTTCGGGTTGGTGACGATTGCTGCTCTTGCTGCTGTGTGCACTGACAGAACTGTGCACGATTCTGGAAATCATTCCCATGCAATTCTTGATGCAGGTGTACGTGGTAAGAATGGAACCGGTGACGTGTAAGAATACGACGTACACTGGTTATAGGAATGCCAATCTCGTGTTCAAGCTGTCGTGTGCTCACATGTGGATTCATAGCAACGGAAGCGAGAACAGTAACTTCAAAAGCTTCGTCTGTGCGAGTGCTACGGCGATTGCGTTGTCGTGGGTTGAAACTTCCCGTTTCCTGAAGTGTCGTCACAAGAAGAGAAAACATCCGTCGGGAAGGTGGGTTCTTGTCAGGATATCGCTCCCTGTTCAGTTCCGCTGCCTGCGAAGCATTTCACCTACCTTCAACAACAACAATAAAAGAAACTATACGTCGATGCAGTTTGTAGGAAGGACAGTCTTTACTGTATGCCTGCTCTACACAACAGTATTTAAAAGGACTAAACAACTGTACTAAATGTACCCGTACGTAAGAAAACAGTATTGCAATTACTGTTCTGCTAACTTACGTTCCCCGTTCCTTCTTTTCGTAGATGTACAATCTACTCTCACAACTTTTCAACTGACGATGGTTAACGGAATGATGGGTTTGCATTTTGCGTACGTTTACATTTGTCCTCTGTCAACGTCAGAACGTGGATGTGTTCCATTACCCCGTCTACCTGCACTAAGCGCTGGGAGCGTCACCGTCAATGTTGTCTTATGCAATTAATAACGTTGGGTTTCAGTGGATGGTACACTGTGATACATTTTTGAACAATTCTTTAGGAGAGGAAATGAATTACCGACTAAAAAATGCGGGGTGACATTGAAAAAAGTCATAATGCTGTTCATATATTTGTAAAAAACAAAGCTACAACGAAGGCAATCATGCTGATTGATGTCCCCCTTACGGCTGAAGAACATATGCCGGAAACATTTTGAAATTTGCCTCTGGACAAACAGTTATTTAGGGTGGTCAGGATAAGTGGGACACCCTGTATATGTTTCTAACATTCACACGAGAATAGCCGCAGGAAAGAGACTAGCTATACCTAAAGGATTTATCAGGTAAGCTCAGCAGCTCTATAATATTGTTCTCTGAGAATGGTGTTGTCTATAGGAAAAAATGCAGTGTTTCTGAAAGTCATTTCAGAAAGAAATTTCTGTTGACGATATTTACTCTTGGTACAGTGAATACCGGCCCTGTCTAAATGTGAATACGTACAAAATAATGCCTATAACAAAGAGAAAGAGCGACGAAGTCACCCACTAGCAGTTTATTGACAAACATCTGGAACAACTAAACTCATGTTAGTATTTATGGTAATAGTAAGAAGGAATATAAAATGCACTAACAACGAATATGAACTGTATGATAACTACAATCGTTGAAACTTCCTGGCAGATTAAAACTGTGTACCCGACCGAGACTCGAACTCGGTCGGGCACACAGTTTTAATCTGGCAGGAAGTTTCATATCAGCGCACACTCCTCTGCAGAGTGAAGTCCTCATTCTGGAAACATCCCCCAGGCTGTGGCTAAGCCATGTCTCCACAGTATCCTTTCTTTCAGGAGTGCTAGTTCTGCAAGTTTCGCAGGAGAGCTTCTGTAAAGTTTGGAAGGTAGGAGACGAGATACTGGCAGAAGTAAAGCTGTGAGTACCGTGCGTGAGTCGTGCTTCGGTAGCTCAGATGGTAGAGCACTTGCCCGCGAAAGGCAAAGTTCCCGAGTTCGAGTCTCGGTCGGGCACACAGTTTTAATCTGCCAGTAAGTTTCATAACAACGCACATTCCGCTGCAGAGTGAAAATCTCATTCTGGCAACTACAATAATTGTTAAGGAAGACGAATGGAAGGCTTATATTTATTGGAAGAGCTCTGGGAGAGTGCAGTGCATCTGTAAAGGAAATGACATACAAGATCAAGATGCTAGCTTTGCCATATTAAGTGCTTACCAAGTAGACATCACAATAGACATTGGAATAATTCAGAACACATCGGAACGTGATTTACATGATGCCTGTGTTTATACAGTGTCTGCATATTACACTGAAGCGCCGAAGAATCTGGTTTAGGCATGCGCATTCAAGTACGGAGATATGTAAACAGGCAGAATACGGCACTGCGGACGCCAACACCTATATGAGATAGCAAGTGTCTGGCGCAGTTGTTGAATCGGTTACTGTTGCTACAATGGCAAGTTATCAACAATTGGGTCAGTTTGAACGTGGTGCTATAGTCGGCGCACGAGCGATAGGACACAGCTTCTCCGAGATAGCGATGAAGTTGAGATTTTCCCGTACACCATTTACCGTGAATATGAGGAATCCGGTAAAAATTCAGGTCTCCGACATCGCTGCGGCCGAAGAAAGGTCCTACAAGAAAGGGACCAACGACGACAGAAGAGAGTCTTTCAACGTGACAGAAGTGTAACCCTCCGCAAATTGCTGCAGATTTCAATGCTGAGCCATCAACAAGTGTCAGCATGCGGACCATTCAACGAAACATCATAGATATGGGCTTTCGGAGCCGAAGGATTACTCGTGTAACCTTGTTGACTGTACGACACAAAGCTTTAAGGCTCACCTGGGCACGTCAACTCCGACATTTGACTGTTGATGACTGGAAACTTCTTGCCTGGTCGGACGATTCTCGTTTCAAGTTGTATCAAGCGGATGGACATGTATGAGTATGGAGACAACCTCATGAATTCATAGACGCTGCATGTCAGCAGGGTGTTGTGAAAGCTGGTGTGGGCTCTGTAATGGTGTAGCAGGGGGGGGGGGGGGGGGAGCTGCAGTGATATGGGACCTCTGATACGTCTAGATTCGACTCTTACAGGTGACACGTACGTAAGAATCCTGTCTGATCACCTGCATCCATTCATGTCCATTGGGCATTCCAATGGACTTGGGCAATTCCAGCAGGACAATACGACTTCCCACACGTCCAGAATTGCTACAGAGTGGCTCCAGGAACACTCTACTGAGTTTAAACACTTCCGCTGGCTGCCAAACTCCCCAGATATTAACATTATTGAGCATATTTGGGATGTCTTGCAGCGTTCTGTTCGGAAGAGATCACCACCCCGTCATTGTCTTACGGATTTGTGGACATTCCTGCAGGATTCAAGGTGTTAATTTCCTCCGGCACTACTTCAGACAGCCGGTCGGAGTGGCCGTGCGGTTCTAGGCGCTACAGTCTGGAGCCGAGCGACCGCTACGGTCGCAGGTTCGAATCCTGCCTCGGGCATGGATGTGTGTGATGTCCTTAGGTTAGTTAGGTTTAGTTAGTTCTACATTCTAGGCGACTGATGACCTCAGAAGTTAAGTCGCATAGTGCTCAGAGCCATTTTTTGAACTACTTCAGACATTTGTCGAGTCCATGCCGCGCCGTGTTGCGGCACTTCTGAGTGCTCGTGGTCGCCCTACACGATATTAGGCAGGTGTACCAGTTTCTTTGGCTCTTCAGTGTAGAAGCGTGCAAGTATGAAGGAATAGACAGTGTCTGATGATACAGAGTTGTTGTAAACTAATAAGTGGATTCGCAAATCGCGAAAACGGTTTCGATTCAGAATTATATTTTATTAATGACACACGGAAATTTGTGCCGGATCGATACTCAATCCAGAATGAAAATGTACACTCCTGGAAATGGAAAAAAGAACACATTGACACCGGTGTGTCAGACCCACCATACTTGCACCGGACACTGCGAGAGGGCTGTACAAGCAATGATCACACGCACGGCACAGCGGACACACCAGGAACCGCGGTGTTGGCCGTCGAATGGCGCTAGCTGCGCAGCATTTGTGCACCGCCGCCATCAGTGTCAGCCAGTTTGCCGTGGCATACGGAGCTCCATCGCAGTCTTTAACACTGGTAGCATGCCGCGACAGCGTGGACGTGAACCGTATGTGCAGTTGACGGACGTTGAGCGAGGGCGTATAGTGGGCATGCGGGAGGCCGGGTGGACGTACCGCCGAATTGCTCAACACGTGGGGCGTGAGGTCTCCACAGTACATCGATGTTGACGCCAGTGGTCGGCGGAAGGTGCACGTGCCCGTCGACCTGGGACCGGACCGCAGCGACGCACGGATGCACGCCAAGACCGTAGGATCCTACACAGTGCCGTAGGGGACCGCACCGCCACTTCCCAGCAAATTAGGGACACTGTTGCTCCTGGGGTATCGGCGAGGACCATTTGCAACCGTCTCCATGAAACTGGGCTACGGTCCCGCACACCGTTAGGCCGTCTTCCGCTCACGCCCCAACATCGTGCAGCCCGCCTCCAGTGGCGTCGCGACAGGCGTGAATGGAGGGACGAATGGAGACGTGTCGTCTTCAGCGATGAGAGTCGCTTCTGCCTTGGTGCCAATGATGGTCGTATGCGTGTTTGGCGCCGTGCAGGTGAGCGCCACAATCAGGACTGCATACGACCGAGGCACACAGGGCCAACACCCGGCATCATGGTGTGGGGAGCGATCTCCTACACTGGCCGTACACCACTGGTGATCGCCGAGGGGACACTGAATAGTGCACGGTACATCCAAACCGTCATCGAACCCATCGTTCTACCATTCGTAGACCGGCAAGGGAACTTGCTGTTCCAACAGGACAATGCACGTCCGCATGTATCCCGTGCCACCCAACGTGCTCTAGAAGGTGTAAGTCAACTACCCTGGCCAGCAAGATCTCCGGATCTGTCCCCCATTGAGCATGTTTGGGACTGGATGAAGCGTCGTCTCACGCGGTCTGCACGTCCAGCACGAACGCTGGTCCAACTGAGGCGCCAGGTGGAAATGGCATGGCAAGCCGTTCCACAGGACTACATCCAGCATCTCTACGATCGTCTCCATGGGAGAATAGCAGCCTGCATTGCTGCGAAAGGTGGATATACACTGTACTAGTGCCGACATTGTGCATGCTCTGTTGCCTGTGTCTATGTGCCTGTGGTTCTGTCAGTGTGATCATGTGATGTATCTGACCCCAGGAATGTGTCAATAAAGTTTCCCCTTCCTGGGACAATGAATTCACGGTGTTCTTATTTCAATTTCCAGGAGTGTATTTCTTATTCAAACCGCATAAAAGTTGAAAATGTTAATGGAATTTAAACGCTAATCGCGTACGGTTGCCTTAACTACAATCGCTATCTATGCATGCCTGTAGGACCGATCCTAATTTCCCCTGTCAAATATTGTCACACGCCCTATGATTGTACTTCGTGATCGCCGCACAGGGGAGACAAACTTCGGTTATCGTTTTCATGTATATCACTGGTGTTTATTACTTGACTGACTAAAATGACGATAGTAAAAATTTGTCTCTCCCTGCTCGGGAATCACAAAGTGCGGGCATATGGTTTATGAAAAATATATGATATATGAAAGTTGTGGTCGGTCCGGGCGGCGTGCATCAATAACCTTTTCCGAGAGAGGGCAGTAAGAATGTGTTAAACGTTTGGACCTCGCTACAAGAGCATTACTCACTTATGATGCAAAATCCGAGATATCGAACATATTATGCTCGTTTTGTTGCGGAGTGCCTTGCTTGCTCCTCCACCCAGTTGGGGAGTCCCGTATAGGAGAATGTAATTATTGCATATAATTATTCTGAACAGGAAAGGACGAGGACAGCGGAGAGCATCCACCACCATTCGTAAAGACGTACCCGGCACCAGTGGCAGATACAACGGGATCGGCGAGGAAAACGCCCGCAGAGAGAGACGCTGTCCGTAATTGTTTTGTACTGATCTAAGCAGTTTATGTTTATTAGTGTTACACCATTTATGTAAAAAAAATCATGTTGAAAAAGTCCACTTATTTACATTTTCCAGAAATATTTTATTTTCTAAAGAACATCGTATTATTTTCACACAATTAAAAAAAAGTGGTTAAGACGACCGCTAGCGATAAGCAGGAAATTCAGGTTCGAGGCCCAGTCTCGACAGACTAACGCTGGACGTGTTGTGTGCCATGGCTGTTACAGGACATACGTGGACGTAGATGTAAAAAAGATTGCCGATTCCAGCATTTCCCTTACAAGTAGGTGAGACCTGCCATAAACCTTGGTCGGAAACACGGTATTTAAACTGTTGTTATTTCGATTCTAAGACGATACATCTCAGACAGAGATGATGAGGGATAGTAAGTGTGTATTTGTATCTGTGCTCCATTACAGTTGTCAGTCCATATAGGATCCACGTAGATAGTCTGCCCTGAGTTAGCTGTTGGAGGTGGCAGTTATCATTTCTTTTTTCACGAAGAGAAAAGTTCCACTTGACAATGGCGTTAGATGAGAATCTGGACAATTTTTGACGTCTGAGCGATACAGCTAATAGAAAATACATTGTGAATGTCAAGAAAATATGTGCATGTTTCGATAATGAGTGTGGACTGGAGAGGAGACCTTTTAGTATTGAGGAAATTGGAATAAACCCACAAAACAGCGGCGATATTTGAGAATCTCGTACCATACATGTGGAAAGTTCAAGGATTTTCGTGGAACAGTGTAGAGGTAAAATGGAAACGCTGAGGACAGGGACAGTGGATCAAGGAGTTTGGGGAGAACGTGTTGTTACAGTATTTATACTAGGATAGTGATCCACATACAGTGTAGGCACAATAAAACAAGCGCGGTAATTATGTCATGCCCCTTAAGGTAGGCAACCAGCTTACACAATCAGTCCCAGATGTTGATGACAAAATTTGAGTTGCCTATCTTACGATGAATGAAATATTTTCCGTGCCTGTTTGATTTTGTTCATCCTGTAGTATAATAGTTTAATTATATTACAGAGTCGTTCTTAAACGATCTTTGAAACTTTTACATAAATCTCGTATGGAGTCACAGTCAAAAATGCTTTAGTTTGTTGACTGGTTGAATGTGGCACTTGCATTCATTGGAATAGAGATAGTTACTGGTTCCAATTACTACAGTGTTTAGTACAGCTACCTTCTTGCATGAGTGTCAACGACGCTCATTAGCTACACCAAATATGGCTATCTGTTATTAGGAACGTCAGAGTTCGTTATGTAATATGTACGCTTCATTTGCCTACGCCGGCAATGTTGTCCTTCGAATAGGAGTGCGATAAACGGCTGTCAGATACGAAACGAGTTCATATATCAAAAGTCTCGACGCCCTCTGCTCGCTGCACTAGTGTGGGAACTCGCACTTTATCGATCGGAGGGGTATGAGCCGTTGCTTTAACACAGCAAGAACCACAGCGCTCTACAACAGAAAAGAACTGAACACTTCTTTTGTTCATAAAGCACCCTAGTTTATATGTTGCAGCTGATATCGATCAGGCAGTCTGTGTTCAAATATTCCACTTGCTGCCCTAGTAACTACACAGACTTACTACGGTAGTTCTGAGTTAACATTAAGTTATCCATGACACTGTTGGTTGACCTGTGTGGCTGTGGATCGACTTGCTGAAGAAATACGGAACAAGCCACTACGGAAGTGAGAGCAAAATATCGAAGCCCACTGATACAGTGGTGGTGCGCCATTGTGTTGTTGTTCCTCTAGTGACGTATTACGGCACTGTGACGTGTACATTTAATGTGTGTCAGGACTGCCAATACGTACCTGCAAACGAACAAAAAATAAATTACCCAGTGGTAATAATTGAAACTTTCTCACTACCTTTCGTAGTAAGAGGGGAAATGATGCGAAAAAATGAGTATGAACCCTATAATATTTATATTCCCTTTAGTTACGTACCTGCACATACGTACGTATCATAGCCGCTAACATTTATGTTGGCAGCAATTGTCTATCCGGCGCACTTTATTATGCGAGATACATTTCATTGCTTTTTCTCGAATGTAACATGTGAATTATCTGTAGACTTTTTGGAAGTTTCAGAATTGTCGCTCGGTAATATTGAAATAAGGGGCATCATTTACGTATCTAACGGTGATTTGCTCTATGTACTGAGAGTTAACTCTGTTGGTTGTATAGGAGCATGGTTCGTTGGTTGGTTGATTTGGGGGAGGCAACCAAACAGTGATGTCATCGGTTCCATCGGACTAGGGAAGGATGGGGAAGGAAGTAGGCCGTTCCTCTTCAAAGAAACCATCCCGGAATTTTCCTGAAGAAATTTAGGGAAACCACGGAAAACCTGAATCAGGCTGGCCGGAGGCAAGTTTGAACCGCCGTTCTCCCGAATGCGAGTCCAGTGTGCTAATCACTGCGCCACCTCGCTCTAGGAGCATATTGTAAATTGTGGTTCCTTTTCTCAGACGTGTGATGGTTCTGGTATAAAAAATTTATAAGATAAGCACATAGTGATATAGTTATATCTTTTGTTCCACTCTTTGGTGTTGGTCATATTTTGTCGAGTCCGATCAGAATAGGCATTTACTTGTACTTGCTTTCGAGTTGGCACATTACGTTCTGTAGGTAGAATGCTGATTTACTTAGAGCTAGAGTAAGGGGACTGGAGATGAAGTCACACAGGTGGATGCATAAGGAGGAATACAAAAGGTACGTTTTTATCTGTTCTAACACCGCGTTTCTACTTTTTTTCAGGTATTTCGCTAACCGTGGCTGGTACAAACTACCAGCCAACGGACCAACAGAATGAATAATTAAACAGTACTGGCAGACAGAAATGGACAGAAGAATTCAATACAGCTGCACGAAGTAGACTATCAGTTTACATGCTGGGCGTCATACTCGTATTTAATTGAATTGAGTCTATCTGGAATGCGGCAAAACGTGGTCAACGAGTGGGTGTTGGTGCAGGCATTTATCCGAAGCCCTAAGAAATTCAGCAGGGGAGCCTATGTTGAAATTGATATTTCCCGTACATCCATGGGTAATCTAATCCAAAGTTTAGAATTCCAAGTGAATCGGTCACAAGTATTTCATGGATTACTAGAGGACGATCCAGATCGCCGTTTAGAATTCTGTGAGATTTTTGAGAAACGTCAGGTGAAACTTCATTCGTCATATGAAGTGAATTTCAAGCTGTCATGTGCTCTTAATAGTTATAACTGTATGTACTACGTCACAGAAAACCAGCATGCTGTAATCGAAAACAAGCGAATCAACCTGGTGTTACGGTTTGGGCATGCGTCTCGTGTCGTGGATCCTTGGGGACCTTTTTCTCCATTCAACGGTTACCCACGGCGCCTATCTCAATATGCTGGGGGATGCTGGGATTCCTTAACTGCGTCTACAGCAGCTTAATGAAGAGCTCTACTTCCATCAAGATGAAACTCCTCCCCGCTGTGCTTTAAGAGGGGACGTTCATGAAAAACACACTGTTTAAAAAATGCGCCATCCATAATTTTGACATACGGCAATGAAATTTTGTACACTGCTTTACATGGAATTAAAACATTTACTGTTAAGTTTTTTGCTTTATACATATTTAATTACTTATAGGATTTATAAATTTTACTTTTGCAAAATTAATATATGTACTTTTTTCTCGGAAACTATTCGAGAGATATCTACAAATTTTTCTCTGTTTAATATCCGCGTATAATAAGGCTCCTTCAAGATTTTTATAATGTATTGTTTAGGAGAATTGTAATCATTTTTTAAATTGTAATTCAGTGGGTAAAATATAAAATACATGCAAACTAACAAGCACTTTGCTCCATATCTCAGCTTACACTCAGAATTTCAAAATTTACTCTTGACGCAACATTAATTCGGTTTATAGAAATAAGTGTGCAAAATTTCATAATTCTAGCTTTCATAAATTCTAAGAAAAAGGTACTCAAACGTCAAAGAACATAATTTTCAGGGAATGCAGTTTGAAGTTCAGCCTGAGGATTTTTCCTTATGTCACCTCTTCAGAAGGAAGCTGATTGGTACTCAGAGTCCTATGTCCACTCAAGCCTTCTCTTCTGGTTTCTTGTTTTCTGCCTTTTTTCCCTTACCAAGGCTTCAACTGACTTTGCAGCTGGAGAGAGGCGCTGTAAATCTATTTTCCTCAAGATGTATTGAGTGAAATTACCTATCTTAAAGCTCATTCTCCCTAATACCTTGATCCTCCTTCGGTTCCCATCGCTGAATACAAGAACTACATCATAATCTGCAATTCTGACAACTCTAGCAGATGAAAATGTTTTAGGGGATCGTTTCCATATGAGTGGATTTAGAGACTCATTTGGGTTCTGGGTTTTGTCATGAACACACTTTTTTAGGAGTCCAGGAACGGCCAGAGATCTGTAAGTGGACTTGACAACGTCCGGGACACAATTTGAAAGCGTTTCGCTGTGAGTGTAGTGATAGTTACTCGGCTGGGCCTATAGATATTGCAGTATTTCTTCAAAGAATAGTCATGACAGGGAGGTCGTTTCACACATTCAGTCATTTTTCAGGCACGTCGGATGCGAGCTCATTAATGAAACTTTGAAACTTATTGTCCATGAGTTCTACTAATAAATAAAAAATAAATTGAAAATTGAAATTTTCGGTCAATTTCATGAACATTCCCTCCTCGACAGCGCATGGGTTTCTTGACAACGAATTACCCATTAGGTGGAAGAGGGACTGGGCCAACTGAATGACCTGCACGGTCAGCTTTACTCCAATTGACTTTTTTCTTTGTGTTATCAGAGATAAATTCTTTGCAAGGAAACAACGCACTGTTGATGACATTCGTCAGTTCATGAGAGAAGCATGCCAAGACATTCATAACAATACAGAACTCAGTGCTGAAGCGTGCTTGAGTGTACAATCAGACTACAGGAATGTGCAAATGCTGAAGGTCGGCAATGTGAGCACTTATGACATTGAGCACTAGGTGTTGCAATCATTGTGACTTCATAAAGCCATTACTGTAATTTTTTATAGTAAATTTTTCATTCTTTGTTTCATTATCAACCTATTTTGTATAATACATAGTAATAATAATCATAATTAATAATAATGCACACCCCTGTATATGGAATACCAATGAACCACGGTATCCTTGTTCGGCGTATCTCTTATTTTAAATATAGGTATTTTCAGAATCTAAATCTAGAAATCCACGGTATACCACGTAACTGTCTCCAAAAAAGCGGAAATCCTCTGGGCAGCATCTTCTCCCGAATGTATTAGTTTTGTTTTACGTCTCCTCATTCTACATTACACCCAGCATTGTCTACAATCTGCGCTACATATTTTAACCTTTAACTACACTTACAATCGTGTACCGCCATTATACTTAGTAGCCCTATGTCAATTATAACTGGATGCCAAACTGTGAGACATTATCGGTAGTCTTCTTGCTTCAACATTTTGCAACGTACCTCTTCGTTACAAAAATTATCCTCGCACTTAATTTTCGATATCTTTTGATAGTCCATGTTTCAAATACTTCCTTCGACTTTCTCAAGACCTGCATTTGTACTTCTGTATTACGCTGTGCTCTAGACATTCTTTTTGGACCTTTTTCCATGAATTTCACGTTTATATTTGACACCAGGAGAGCAGTTTCGGTAAAGTAATTTTGTTTCATCTTCTCATACTTTGAAAAATTTATGTGACTTCTTTATTACTTAAGACAGTTCTTTCACTTTTCCAGCCTTTTTTTCATTTTTAATGAGCAACAAGTAGCCAAAACTATTTATTTTTCTACAAGCTCCACTTATACCTTGTTGTTGTAGTCTTTAGGACAAAGACTTGTTTGATGCAACTCTTCGCGCTATTCTATCTTGTGCAAGCCTCCTCGTATCCGCATAACTACTGCAACTCACACCCGTTGGAATTTGTTTAGTGTGCTCCTCTCTCGGTCTCCGTTTGCAATTTTTACCCTCCCTTCCCCCCTACACCCCGCCTCCCCCGCACACACACTTTCACTTTTATATTGCAATAGTCTGAAAATGCTCTTCTGTCGTGGAATTAAAAATTTTCGTTTAGGCTTCTTCCACATGCGAGAACAAGAAGAAAATTCTCGGGATCGTACTAGAATACTGCGATTTTTAGATAAAATTTATTTTTGAGCATAACCCCATTTAAGTCAGCGAACGTTGCATATTTTTATCCGTCGAATGATTATATTCTTAAAGTGCGTTGTGAGAGATTTCCAAAATATCAGTCAAAAACAGTGCGAACTTATTCACAGGGCGTAAAACGTTTTCTAGACTATTATTTCTTTTTATTTGGGAGTTAATTAAAGTAAGAGGACGAGAAACTTGGTGAATAGGGCGGATGATCCAACAATTCGTAATTAATATCCCTCAGATCCAAATATAAATGGGCAGTGTCTCAAAGGAGTGTCCTCTTTTACTTACTTGAGAGCCTTAATATCAAACGGTAACAGCAGTGCAAAGGCTGTAAGGAAAGGATACAAGCAGGTAACGGAGCTTCTCTTGGAAACTTAAAACTCTTCAGAAACCAGTAAACAAAACTCCTAATATCTAAAACCCTAGTTCTTCCAATTACCGTATATGGGTCAGAGTTTTGGACGCTGACAGAAGATGACAAAAACGCTTTAAGAATGTTTGGGTGTAACGTACTACGTAAAATCTATGGTCAGTAGGGGAGGAAGAAGGTTTGAGGATATAACACCGAACTGCAAGGAAGAGATAATAGTAACTTTTGTCAAATAGCAACGAATACTATGGTTAGAATGGCAGAAGAATGGCAGAGGATAGATAAAAAGAGAAAATGATGGAAGATAAGATCCATTCTGCTAGCTGGGAGACCTAGAAAAAAGCTGATTGACAGTGTAATAGGAGATCTCAACAACATGGGAGTCCAGGGGTCGAAAAGAGCTGCAAAAAAAACTGAGAAACTCGGAGGAAAATAGTCGAAGAAACTAAGGCTCACAAAGGGCTGTAGCACTACAGAAGAAGAAGATGAAGAAGAAGAAGTTTTTCCATTGCTAGACCACATTTTTTGCTAGGTTGTATTATTCCAAAGAAATACATTTTGCTTAATTTTGAAACGAATGCATTTTTATCTCGTTTGACCAGCTGACATGCACTGTATTTACCAATTGCTATTAAAGTGTCAGCAGTGTATTCACGAAGAAGAATGTATTTGGCATACCAATGGTAATAACTTTTTTGAGAAATGAAAATCCCTTCGCCTTTTATGGTACTGGCTCACGGGTTTCGAACCACTGATTTTTTTGTTAGTTTGTTTCTGCCGTGACTGTCTCTTTCACTCACTGTAACAAATGGATGCACAAAATCAGAATCTTTATCAAATGGTCCTCAAAGTACCGAAAAACCCACACTTGTTCTTAATTTCAGTCAACGTTCAGCAAATCTGATGTGTCTCTCACTGATTCAGATTCCGCGTGAAGCCACAGTACCAATATGAAGACTGACGCTCTGCGGCTGGCACGGCAAGGAGACACAGTTCCTCATGGCTCCACAATACACGCAAGCCGAGAGCATAATGGGTGCGCCGTATGCTGGAGGTCTACACTAAACAAACACTATCCCTAGCTCGTATCACTACAGACCGTGATATATGATAGAGACTACTGATATTTTGCAGCTATCTCTCTTTTGGCACTCACTCTGGACTGATCTTGAACGCTGTTGTGTTTTGGATTCTATTCAGTATGAAAACATGCAATTACCCATCACCAGCCATTATGAAATGCCATTTGTTTCAGCAGTCACTGTGTGCTGAATAATACTGAATTTTTGCTACTACACCAGGAAGGCTGGTGTGAGGTGCTGGTTTAACAATTTGGCATACACCTGAGGTGCTACAGAATCAATCCTTAGTGACCTACACTGTTCGACAACGTTCAACAAGATCGTGCGAATTATGAAAGAATAAAGTCACATAACGAACAAGTAGTAGACTTTTGAGGCATATCACAAATTCATAACCAGGAGCGAATTACTTTATCTCACCTGGGTACTTTGGTGGTTTAGTTTTTGAATCTCTGAGTGTTAATCTAATTTATTAGACACAGTGCTTGGGTTTTTGTCAGTGTCTACAGTAAAGTTCCGTAGTGTTAGTCGATATTCTTTGTTTGGCTGTGTAATGTAGTTTTCCACAGTCTTTATTAGGGACTGGTATGTGCGGATATGAGCCAAGTTGGTGACACTTCGCTCGCAGTTATAGGCTGTGATGACTTCAGTTGCACAACTTGAGGCTGCAGTGGATGGGCATCACTGTTGTAGGCCGGCCATGGGGATCCAACGAAAATCCAGCACGACTCACGAGTCCGCCGATAGGTCTGCCCCGGTGGCCACCACAGTTACTGATCGCACTAAGGTTCACCACCTATGGGCGAGTGGGAGGTCGCCTCAGGGCATGGCAGGAAGCGAAAGAGTAGTTAAGCAACTCAAATCACTCAATAAAAGCCAGTCTTCTGGGCCAGACTGTACACCATTTAGGTACCTTTCAGAGTGTGCTGATGCAATAGCTCCAAATATAACTATCATATACAATCGGTCGCTCGACGAAAGATCTGTACCCAAAGATTGTAAACTTGTACAGCTTGCACCAATATTCAAGAAAGGCAATAGAAGTATTCCACTAAATTAAAGGTTCATATCATTAACGTCGATGTTCAGCGGGTTTTGGAACACATATTATGTTCTAACATCATGAATTACCTCCAAGAGAATGGTCTATTGACACTCAGTCAACACGAATTTACAAAACGTCGTTGTTGTGAAACACAACTAGCTGTTTGCTCACACGAAGTGTCGAGTACTATTGACAAGGGATTTGAAATTGATTCCGTGTTTCTAGATTTCCAGAAGGCTTTCGACCCCATACCTCACAAGTGGCTTGTAATTATATTCGATACTTAAGGAATATTGTCCCAGTTATGCAACTGGATTCGCGATTTCATTTCAGAGAAGTCGCAGTTCGTAGTATTTGAAGGAATCTCACTGAGCAAAACAGAAGTGATTTCTGACGTTCCCCAAGGTAGTATTAAAGGCCCTCAGCTGTTCCTTATCTGTGTAAACGATTTAGGAGACGATCTGAGCAGCAGTCTTCTATTGTTTGCAGATAATGCTATCATTTACCGTCTAGTAAACTCAACAGAAGATCAAAGCAAACTGCAAAAAGATTTAGAAAAGATTTCTGTATGGTGCGAAAATTGGCAACTGACCCTAAATAATGAAAAGTGTGACGTCATCCTCATGAGTGCTAAAAGGAATCTAGTAAACTTCGGTTACACAATATATCAATCAAATAAAAATGCCGTAAATTGAACTAAATACTTGGGAATTACAATTATGAACAACTGAAATTGGGAAGAACGCATAGAAAATGTTGCTGGGAAGGTGAACCAAAGACTGCGATTTATCGACAGAACATACAGAAGATGCAACAGATCTACTAAAGAGTCTGCCTACACTACGCTTGTCCGCCCCCTTTTGGATTGCTGCTGCGAGGTCCGGGATCCTTACCAGATAGGATTAACGGAGTACATGAGGAAGTTCAAAGTAGAGTAGCACGTTTTGCACTATCGAGAAATAGGCGAGAGAGTGTCACAGGCATGAGAGAGGATTTGGGGATATTCATCATTAAAACAAAGCTGTTTTTCGTTGCTGCGGAATCTTCTCACGAAATTTCAATCACCAACTTTCTCCTCCGAATGCGAAAATTTTTGTTGACGCCGACGCACTTAGGGAGAAGCGATCATCATAATAAAATAAGGGAAATCAGAGCTCGCTCGAAAATATGTAGGTGCTGGTTTTTTTCCGCGCGGTGTCCAGGAGTGGAATAATAGAGAATTATTGTGAAGGTGGTGCTATGAAAACTCTGCCAGGTACTTTTAAGTGTCGAAATAGATGTAGATTTGATTGAAGTACCACGGGTGGCACAGTTAGACATGTAGGTACTGATACCAGGATCCATCAAACTACGAAAAGAATCTGAGGGTCATTATAGCAATCCAGTGTTCTATTCTCTGAATCAAGAATACCATCAATTATTAAGAGAACAAGGGACTGAAAATCTGCACAAAAGACTTGGTACACATGGACGGATATATGATAGAAATGATATAAAATTGTATTCTTGAATATGACCAGTGATTACCGAATAAGTTAATGAGTTAAAGAACAGTCCTGGAAAAGCACGAAAAAACACCAGTATTCTCTCCTAAGGGCATAATAGTTGCAGCTATCTGGCTATGAATATAAATTAGCAAAACAAAACCCTGATGCAAAATAAATGTCTTCGCACTCGCCTCATCTCGGTGTACGCAAATATGCACCATGCTTACCACTGTAATGATGTACAAGAGCAGAAGGTGGCTCCAGTAATGGCTGAGAATTCTAGGTACAGCCCCGGCATCTGAGTCCTGCTGTAGTTTGGAGTCATCTCGCTCTGCAACTCTATGGTGTCCTAGAGGAAGTGTTCACTGCGACAGCCACAAAGTAAGTGCTTTCTTACTCTCATCCCCATAACTTAGCTAGTTCCGTAAGCATAGGAATCTCGCTGGTCAATGTAACAGACCTTGTGAGTTCCAACCAATGATAATTTAATAACTATGCTAACAGGTTCCCTGCACTTACAGACTGTGCAGTGGTTAACCAGTGAAGAATATATCTCCCTTAGTCTCCCACACACAGATTTCTTTGTATGGTCATTGAGGAGCCATCCATATACACACATGAAGAAATTCTCCTTCATGAGCAAAATAATTGCCATGAGCCAATCAGAGATCTCCTTACATAATTTTGAGCAAAAATTCCAGCTGCTTTCTTCGGGCCTAATGGCTGGTCCCTCACTAGCAATTACATGTTTTCTCCTGTCTTTCAGATCTTTATCTTTGCTAAAAAGGATACTTTTTGCTTCAATACAAGTGAAGCTTAATGATGAGCCGGCCGGTCTCGTTACTACCTGCTGTTGCACTCGGTCGGCAGTCCGCTCTTTCCACTTTCCAGCATTTACCTGCACAAGACTTTGGCTTTCAGAAGAAACATATTTACAACCCATGTGGCTCCTCCTAGTGACTCTTGCCTTTCTACAGCCAGCTGAGACTCCCACTCCAGTAAATTACAAAACTCCTACACTGTGCGGAAAGGAAAAGGGATAGAACTAATTACATTTCCAGTCATTGTCATTTCTTATTACTGTCTCCAGTTTTCATCCAGTATTTTTTTTATTTACTAATCGGCCATGCATACTCTATTATAAAATACGTTAAGAGTTAGTTTTGAAAAAATCGTCATGTAACAATGGTAAAAGTGATACCTCTTTGCTCTAAACCTCCTCGCAGTACGTTCTCCACCCAATATGCATCAAACTCTTCATTCCGATATGCCTATGTAATGAGCAACCTCAAAAAGGAGCGGACCTCAAAAAGCAAATTACACACGTCGTCCCATGCTAATACCACTGCGCAATGAGCGTGTTGCATTGTCAAAAGAGGGCCCATGTTCTGAGTTTCATACATGCACAGTTCACAGTTCTGCTGCGGTACAGTTTAAAGGTGAATTACAGTGCGGGAGTGAAACGACGCAGCCATTAGAAATATGCTACAAAGTTGAAAAACGCTGGACAGTATGATTCTTATGAGCAAAACATATAAATTACACACACGTTCACGTTAAATTCTGACGATATATGAACCAACTGCAGAGTCACATCCAGCGGTAGCGGCTTCCGAGCAGGTTCATCAAGGCTGCAAAGATATGAACGATGCTGATCGAGAAGGAAGGCGATCGACGTCGACAATAGGCTAAAACGACCAGGCAGTCGAGGTACTAATTCGCAGCAAATCACAGGTTTCCCAACAATGAGATCTTTCACACAGCGGATCTTGAATGGTGTCATGACCAAGAAAAGAACTTTGTCATTGATGAATTGAGTGATTGGAGGAATCTTCCAACGGTTGTTTCAAGAGGCTTGGGGGTTATCTTGAAAAATATTCTCACATAACTGTATTATTTTGAAGTTTTAGTGCAGCATTCAATAAAAGTTACTTAGACTGCCATAATAGTGTGTGACATACTTTGTGAAGTCCCCGTCATATCTTCAATCACTAGTCATCCAGTGCTATTATTTTTCCGTATTTCCATATCTGCCTGCAGTCCCTGATGTCAATCTTCATCGAGAAAAGTTTGGTGAAGTTTGAATCCTGGCAAGTATTCTTTATCTGTTGAAGAAACTGCTGGCTCCTTACTCATCTTTACCAATTTGGATGAATTTCTGTTGACAATAAAATAGCCAAAATAAACTATTCAGTGGTGTCATGGTTTTACAATGTTACTGTGTTTGGACGGGTTACTCCTATAACCGAAATATCACATCTGAAGATGGTTCTAGAGGAACCGAAACCGGTCATATGAATAAACATTTTGCAATCAAGACGGATTATAAGTAACACTATAAAATCACTGATTACGGCTACCCTTTCAGACATTATGTCTGTTTTTGCAAAGTGTCCTGGTTTTACAGAGTATCGCTTTGAACGAAACACACACACAATACCATTACAGCAAAAAAAGATATATCAATGAAAATACTTCGAAGCTCAAGTTGACTTTGTTAAATTACTGCACACTTGTACCATCAAAACATAATATTCCACTTAGCGAGGTAGTTAGGGCAGCGTCTCGTTGTATGTTATGGTCTTCTTTTTGAAACTAGTTTGATACAGCCCTTTATGGTACTCCATCCTATCCAAGCCTCTTCACATCCGAGTGACTACTGCAACTTACATCCTCCTGAATCTGCTAACTGTATTAATCTCGCCACCTCCGTCTACGATTTTAGTACCCACATTTTCCTCCAATACTACAGAGTGAGTAAGTTGGCTTTTGTGACAGCAGGTGCACACGCAGGTGGTCGGTGACACGCCTAGCAATGCAGTAGGAAATTCAGTTATGGTGTAGAAGTGAATTGTGCAAGATCGTGTTCGTGTGATGGAGCTTTACATTGCAACCAGGTCAATGATAGCGATCCAGTGAGCTTTCCGCAGATCCATTGCAGGCACGTCCCAGATGACCATACCGTACAGCGTTGGATAGCTAAGTGGCGCAGGGATGGGTCAGTGCGTGATAGCAAGCGCCCTTGATGACCCTGAAATGTGAGACACGGGAAAACATCGACCGCATACGGGCATCAGTCCAAACAATCTCTTTTGATCCGTTGCAGATGCGAGATAGCAAAAAAAAAAAAAAAAAAAAAAAAAAAAAAAAAAAAAAAAAAAAATGGTTCAAATGGCTCTGAGCACAATGGGACTCAACATCTATGGTCATCAGTCCCCTAGAACTTAGAACTACTTAAACCTAACTAACCTAAGGACATCACATAACACCCAGCCATCACGAGGCAGAGAAAATCCCTGACCCCGCCGGGAATCGAACCCGGGAACCCGGGCGTGGGAAGCGAGAACGCTACCGCACGACCACGAGCTGCGGGCTGCGAGATTGCGACCTGTCAGATGTTTGCTAAAAAAAACTTGCCAAACGGAAGTAATTTTATCTAGGTGATCAGTTTCGGCATATCATAAATGCCACCTTCAGACCCTTACGCACTCCATGTATAGACAATGAGATATATCGATACATGCATAACTGGAGCCATCGATTTGTCAATTCCATGTATTATTTTGTTCAGTGTTTACTTAAAATAAATTAATTACACTACTGGCCATTAAAAGTGCTACACCACGAAGATGACGTGCTACACACGCGAAATTTAACCGACAGGAAGAAGATGCTGTGATATGCAAATGATTAGCTTTTCAGAGCATTCACACAAGGTTGGCGCCGGTGGCGACACCTCCAACGCGCTGACATGAGGAAAGTTTCCAACCGATTTCTCATACAGTAACAGCAGTTGACCCACGTTGCCTGGTGAAACGTTGTTGTGATGCCTCGTGTAAGGAGGAGATATGCGTACCATCACGTTTCCGACTTTGACTCAATGCCCAAGGCGTATCAAGGACGTTATTACGGCCAGAGCTGTTTGTTCTGGGTACTGATTTCTCAGGATCTATGCACCCAAATTGCGTGAAAATGTAATCACATGTCAGTTCTGGTATAATATATTTGTCCAATGAATACCCGTCTATCGCGACTGCGGTTTAACGTATCGCGGCATTGCTGCTCGCGTTGGTCGAGATCCAATGACTGATATGGAATCGGTGGGTTCAGGAGGGTAATACGGAACGCCGTGATGTATCCCAACGGCCTCGTATCACTATCATTCGAGATGACAGGCACCTTATCCGCACGGCTGTAACGGATCGTGCAGCCACTTCTCGAGCCCTGAGTCAACAGATGGGGACGTTTGCAAGACAACAACCATCTGCACAACAGTTCGACGACGTTTGCAGCAGCATGGATTATCGGCTCGGAGACAATGGCTGCGGTTACCCTTGACGCTGCATAACAGACAGGAGCGCCTGAGATGGTGTACTCAACGACGAACCTGGGTACACGAATGCCAAAGCGTCATGTTTTCGGATGAATCCAGGTTCTGTTTACAGCATCATGATGGTCGCATCCGTGTTTGGCGACATCGCGGTGAACGCAGATTGGAAGCGTGTATTCGTCATCGTCATACTGACGTATCTAGCGGCGTGATGGTATGGGGTGCCTTTGGTTACACGTCTCGGTCACCTCTTGTTCGCCTTGACGGCACTTTGAACAGTGGACGTTACATTTCAGATGTGTTAAGACCCGTGGCTCTACCCTTCATTCGATCCCTATGAAACCCTACATTTCAGCAGGATAATGGACGACCGCATGTTGCAGGTCCTGTACGGGCTTTCCTGGATACAGAAAATGTTCGACTGCTGCCATGGCCAGCAAATTCTCCAGAGCTCTCACCAACTGAAAACGTCTGGTCAATGTGGCCGAGCAACTGGCTCGTCACAATACGCGAGTCACTGCCCTCGATGAACTGTGGTATCGTGCTGAAGTTGCATGGGCAGCTGTACATGTACACGCCATCCAAGCTCTCTTTGACTCAATTCCCAGGCGTATCAAGGACGTTATTACGGCCAGAGGTGTTTGTGCTGGGTACTGATTTCTCAGGATCTATGCACCCAAATTGCGTGAAAATGTAATCACATGTCAGTTCTAGTATAACATATTTGTCCAATGAATACCCGTCTATCGTCTGCATTTCTTCTTGGTGTAGCAATTTTAATGGCTAGTAGCGTAATTAATTAAAACGTAAACATTTCACAAACGAATTTACAGGATCCAGATACTGATGGCTCCAGTTATGCATGTATCAATATATCTGCATGTTTATATGAAGTGCATATGGGTCTTAAAATGGCATTGATGAGATCTCAAAATTGGTGTTTGGTGATTTTTCTTTGCTAAATAAATCAGTTCAAATAACAGCTCGACGATCGCTCCACCGCTGATATAAGACAATAAAAATGAGCTACAGCAGTGTACGTCGCATTTTATACCTAGATTTGTAAGCACGGCCCAACAACAAACAGGTAGAGCATCCCTTAAGGCCTACTGGCAAGGTCGCACGTATTCGGTTTTGCGACATGTTTCTGGAAATGTGGGCGGCTAATTCAGGAATTGTTGACAGCTTGATGATGACTGACGACGCTCATTTCTTATCGTCAGATGCAGGAAACAAGCAAAACTGCTGTTTCTTGGGCACTGAGAACCCACAGCAAGTCAATGACCAGGCGCTACACAGCCCAGGATTAATGGTGTGGTGTGGACTCACTGCACCTGGGATCGTCAGTCCATATTGTTTTCGGGACGACCCTGGTGCTACTTTAGAGCCATATGTGTCCACGATTCGGGATCCTGTCGTCCCTGCGCTACAGCAGCATCCCCATCCGATCGTGTGGTATAAACAGGAAGACACAGCTGCACACACAGCCCGTTTGTCAATGGATGAAATGCGTCCACGCTTCCCTGGACGTTTCATTTCCCGAGTTGTTGTGGCTTGGCCGGCACGTACACCCTATCTGACGGCTCCCGATGTATCTTGAATACAGAGTAGTAGAAAATCGCTTTCAAACCTCCAGGAGATAGACGCCAAACTCCTTAGAAAACTCGTCGGTATTCTTGTTGCTTTAGTAGTAAACACTCTGTGTAGCTGCTTCATAGCTCATCTACATGAGTGCTCCAACAAAATTGGAGTGATGTGATCTTTAAGAGCTGAGTGCTACATATCGCATGAAACTCCAGAGACCCACTGCACTTGTAAATCACAAAGACCTGTGTTAATAAAGCACTTGCAAATAGTTGAAGAGTGGAGCTCTTTCTGAATCACTCTGTAAATTAGTGATCGCCGGAAGGACGACTAATTTTTTTTTTTTTTTTGTGTACTTAGTTACGCGAATATTACGGGGAAGCCATGAATATGTGCGATGAGGGCGCCGACAACTCCTCACGCATTCTCTGCTTACGAACGGTCGCGATTTAGTGAGAGAATGACAAGAAAAAGAGAAGAAGGAGAGAACGCGAAGAAGAGGGCTGTAGACGCGAAAGGGCAGACAGACGGACCACGTGCACATTAGCGGGTTTAAATCAGAGAGTGACGTCTGGACGACCGGAAGGCGATGGTTGGCAGCGGCGGGCTTCTCCCCTCTGGGCGGCGGCGGCCGCTCTCTCATCTGGCCCGCTCGTTAAGCGCCCTAAGTGGCGCGATCAAACAACAATAAACCAGGCGCCGGGCGCGCCTGATTACACGTCGACCGCCGCATTAGCATCCCGTGGTACTGAGGGGGAGGGGAGGGGGGCGGTGGAGGGCCGCGCTGCCAAGTGCTCACCCTGCCCGACCCCGCAGGCTGGTCCCAGCCCACGGCATCTGCACTTGTCAATGACGTGCTTGTCCGGCATAGACCGTGTTGGAAACAGTGGCGAATATCTTAGGACCGCATCCTTCACGAAAAAAATGAGAATTTTTTAGATGGACGTGGCTCTGGAAATGAGTATTTCCGCCTTCTGAGACTAGTAGGAACAGGTATCATAAAATTTTAATTATCACCAAGAAAAAAAAATTAAGCCTACGTTACGTACATGCAGGAACCAAACACAGTACACCAGGTATCCGGACAGGACTGGCGCAAAACACTGATAATACACGAACTGAACAAGAAAATAAAAAAGAAAATTCAAGAATAACAAACCATCGATAAATTACCAGCAACAACGAATATCCTGGAGCACGAACACTTGGCAGGCACAGAGAACACAGGAACCAGGAACACCTCACGAAGACGGCAGCATGGAACATACTAACATGCAGCAACAAAAAATCTCCAGATGTTGGGGAACAAACTCGAAACAGGGGCCACAAATACAATCCCACTGAAACAGCAATGTACAGACGAATCTCAACACTAAGAACATTTCCACAGACAATTTTTCCAAATCTGAGATCTATCAGTTAACTTGATTTTCATTCCAGTCTGTCCAAATAGAAGAAATTAGCAGACATTTTAAAATTAGATATTATGAGCGCAACCGGGCCCTTAAGTGACTGTACACATTTCATTTTTGCAGAGAATCTCATGAAAGAAAACCACCGCCCAAAAATCACAAACTGATCTCAGGATGCTCAGAAAATGCAAAGTCCCTATCAGGAACTCACGCAGGAGGAAAACTACCTCATAAGAAAAGCAGTGATATAAGGAAAGAATGTCTTGAACAAATGTACAGTGCTGTGCGACAAAACACTGTTCACAACTCTCAACGAATTATACAAAGACACTTTCCCATACGAAACCAGAAAATACATGTTCAGAGCCGGTGGTAGGTACAAAACACCGTCAGAAGTTATACTAAATGCTTTCTACAAAATTTATTTTGGGCTGAGGCTCGAACTGTAAATGTAGCAAAATATACCTCACCTCTTAGCAAGAAATAACCCCGAGCAAAAATGTAGCATGATGCTGGATACACAAACGCGGAATATATCTGTTTGGAAAAGGAGATAAAAATTGGCGTGATAACCTTTCTAAGAGATAGTGTCCATTCCTTTCCAGTTATAAGATTACAGTCCAGATGTGGCTGAAATTCAAAGAAATAGTAGCTGAGGCAGTTGATATATTTATACGCTGTTGAGAGCCCGTGGTGTTCAGAAGTACGATACAATGCTCCTTCGCACATACGTGCATGTCCGAAGGAAGATTGCATCGTACTTCTGAACACCACAGTTCTACAATGTCGTATTTAACCGCCGACACCGGGCAAGCGACCTTTAGTTAAAATGTCTACCCTGTCCGGGAATATACATACTCCATGCACGAGTGCAGGTTATGGACACATGTTTGACGACGTATGGGAGTCAGGGTCTTGCCGCGAAGCATGCTCGTATAGCCTAATGGTAAGGCGACGGCTCGCGATGACTAGGAAATCCGGGATCGGATCCGAGTCCGGTACAAATATTCATTGTCCTCATTCCATCATACAGATGATAAGTGTCCATATTCACAATTGCGGATACAGTTCGTGATAAATTTACACCTAATAAATTAATAAAAGGTGGTACTGATCTCCCACAGCACAGAACACATGTCAGAAAACTATTGCAGGTGCAACTAAAAAAGCATGCCAATTTCAAAGAACATAAAATCTGCAAGATTAAAAAGTAAACTCTGTTCGTACAGGTCTTGAAGGCCCAACGATATCGACCGATCTGCGTGTCGTCCTCAGCCCATACGATTCACTGGATGGGGATATGAAGAGGCATGTGGTCAGCACACCGCTTTCCTGGCCGTTCTCCGTTTTCGTGACCAGAGCCGCTAATGCCCAATCAAGTAGGTCCTTAATTGGCCTGACAAGGGTTTAGTGCACCCCGCTAGCCAACAGCGTTCGGTAGACCGGACGGTCACCAATCCAAGTGTTCGCCAAAGCCCGACAGCGGTTAACGCTCGTGACCTGGCCGGAACCGGTGTTACCCCTGCGGTACGGCCGTTGGCAATTCTTCAAGCCTGGAGACGTTTGACTTAAACTGCAAACTCAGCGCTGACTTTACTGCGATATGCCTTTAACAGCTTCCACAATGAAGCTCTGTCTCGAAATCCGACACAAAATCGCAAGAATACAATCAATAACTTCACTGTGTGAAACCAGTTATAACATTAGCGATGACAGCACCACTAAGTCGGAGGTATTAAACAAAGTTTGCTGCCTCCGACAGAATTACAACGTCATTGGTAAACCTCAAAGTACCATTTCTTCTCCTTGAATTTCAATGCTTTTCCCAAATTTCCTTTGTTTTCTTTCACAGCTTGCACAGTGCAATGATTGAATAACACTGGGAACAGGCAATTCCCGTGGCTACTAAATCCTTTTCATGTCCTTAGAATTTTGTAACTTCAGTCTGGTTTATGTACAAGTCGTCGGTAGTCTTTTGCTCTCTGTATTTTATTCCTGCTACCTTCAGAATATCATAGAGTGCAGTCCAGTCAACATTATCAAAAGCTTCCTCTAAATCCGCAAATCATATAAACGTAGGTTCGCCTTTATGTAATTTGTCTTCTAAGGTAATTCGCAATGTTATTATTGCCTTAAGTGGTCCTGCGTTTTTCTGGAACCCAACTCGATCTTCTCAGACGTCGGCTTCTACCAGTTTTTACATTCATTTCTAAATAATTCATATGAACTTCAAGTTAACGCCATTTCGGCGACTTGTGTGTCGATGGGGATGAAATGATGATGATAAAGACAACACAAGACCCAGTCCCTGAGCAGAGAAAATCTCCTACCAAGCTGGGAATCGAACCCGGACCGTCACGTATGACATGCCGTCGCGCTGACCACTCAGCTACTAGGGGCGGACATTCAGTTGATGATTCTATAATACTCAGACATGTAAGCATTTGCTTTTTTTGGAAATGGAGTTTTTACGTAAGTATTCTGAGGAATGACCTCTACTCTAGGAGCCTCGTTAGCCTTCTCTAGCAGATTCTGCTTGCATTGTGATATGCCCCATCTTCATTTACTTCCTCTACAATTTCTACAGTACACTCTTCAATTTCATTTCCGTTGCATAACCCTCTACATTCCACCTTTCAGCTTTACCTTCTCATAAAGACTGTTGGTGGAGATATCAGTCACCCACAAATTGGTTGCTGGTTGCTATACCCATCAACAAATTTATGGATGGTTGCTGTTTCCATCAATGCTCATTAGCTGAATAATAGACTCGGAGTTCAACAACATATTGAAAGGTGGCTACACTGAGCCACAGCGCCAGAGATCGCGCTAGAGAGTATTGTTCCGCCGCCTCCACTGGCAGTGATTATTGAGATGTCGTAGTGGGCAGTGATTATTGAGAACTCGTAGTAGTCAGTGCTTGGGGAGAGCTCGTGGTAGTCAGTGCTTGTTAAGAACTCGTAGCAGAGAGTGTTTTTTGAGATGTGCTAGTAGGGAGTGCTTGCTGAGATGTGATACTGAAAAGTTCTTGTTGAGATGTGGTAATAGCGAGTCGGTGTGGAGATATATTGTAATGATTAGAGTGATTTTGGTCAATATATGAAGGTAACGAAACTTGATTTATTTTTCATTATTTAATGTCGTAAATAATGCTTCATTACAGGTTGAGTCAACAAAGAATCTGGCTTGTGTTCTGGGATTAGAGTGTAATTCTGGTAATACTAGTCAGGGCCAACCGTTTACGAGACTTCGTAATCGAACAGACAGCTACTAAAGCAAAAAAAAAAAAAAAAAAAAAAATTAATTTTATTTGCATTTTTTTTAATTAAGCCCCCATGCACGCAAAAAGTTTTAAAGTATTTGCATTCTATTTTAATTAAGCCCCCATGCACGTTGTAAATTTAGCTCTGAAAATTTTTGTACTATCACGCGATCTCTTTCTTCCTGTTCTCTATCTTGTTCCCTTTGTCTAATCTCTACTGCAATTAATCTATTATTGTGAGAATTCAAAATCGGTTGTACTTCTTCTCTGATTTCTTTCTTTAACTCATCTTTCATATTTTTGAAACATGTCCCTATTCGTGAAGCTAACCGTGTTTCCAAAGTTCCCATCTCTGTTTTAAATTCAGATCGAAACTGCTCCATTGTTCCCCTATCTGTTTTTAATTCAGATCTCAAAGTTCCCATCTCTGTTTTAATTGTTCCTATTTGTGATCCCAGTAATTCCATTGTTCCCATCTGTGTTTTTAATTCAGATCCAAACCGTGTTTCCATTTTTAATATAGCACTCATCAACTGCTCCATAGTAACTTATTCGAAACTCCTTTCGCCCCTAACATTTCCCGCAAAACCAGTTTCCTTCGTCATAGCTGTAAAGCTATCTGTGTTCGATACTATTTCAGAATCTTCTATCGTTAATCTCGTATTCTGTGAATTTCCTGATTGAGAAAAATTTTGAAATGGTTCCGGACTATTTTCCCGACTTCTTAAATTGTTTTCAACTTCATTATCCATCATACTGTTGTCCTGTGTTGGCGAGTTCGCCATGTCAACAATTTCGTCATTCTCACTATCCATCATTTTTGCCTTTTTCATCGATCGCGTAATCATTTACAAAACATACAAAACTCGTCACTATATGAAAATTACACACAATGACACTTTATCTCCAACAATACCATTCACACGAAATGTTTCCCTCAAACACGATTAATCGAACAATTGAAATAATTGCACTAATTGTCAAACCCGTAGACAAGACAATGAAAATTAAATTCTGCCAATGTACCATTAAAAGAATGACAATTACCAAATCTAGGGCGTCGTAAAATTAAACCACTTTTCATTTCACTTTTTCACCCTCAATCTAATGCTTCAGAGAGATGGATGAAGGAAATCAGTAAATTGTGCCGTCTTTATTGTCATCAGAATCACAGAACTTGGGATCAGTATCTTCATATTTTTCAAAATATTCTGAATGAACTTCCTAATGACTCAACTTCTTTACCGCCTCTATTGATATTAAAAAAAATAAAGCACCATCAAATCGCATTTCTGAAATCGTTCCTTTTCCGCCTTCACGGAAACTGCGGCATTCTGAAGTTGTCAACCTGGCTCTACGAAATATTGCGTCTGCGGCTGCAAGAAGAGAGAAATCAGCTGAACGTCCTGGTCGTTTAAAAATTTTGTCAGTTGGTCAAAAGGTGTTAATTAAGTCTCACCGTTTGTCTCATAAAGGAAAAGGCTTATGTCGCAAATTTTTTCTGCTTTATAACGGTCCATATAGAATTCGCAAAATTATTCATGATAACACTATTGAAGTAGAAACTCTTAAATCTCGACGCTCTAAGGGAATACATCATATATCGAACGTAAAAATTTTTGTGGAATGACATACTTTTGAGACATCAACAGTTGTACGTAAACACACGGAGAATGCAAGGATACCGCGCTGTGTTCTGGCGGCGGCGCGTACTCAAAGCAACAGTGAAGTCTGCGCGCCGCACAAGGCAGTCGTTGACCGCAAACAATTACTTCCTACGTCACGCGCCTACAGCTGATCGAGCGCTCAGTGCGAATGCACTGATAGGCGTAAACAAATACACAGTCTAAATTCTCCGACTAAATTCTGTATAAAGCTATAGTGACTTGATGAATTATGTTATTAACGTTCAGTATTTTTCAGGATACGGTTGTGTAAAATGTTTAAGACCTTCAGGTAAATTCTGTGCGTGTCCGACGTTAAGACGACCTGCTATGGAGAAAATTTCAGGAAGAATGTAATTTCAAAGAAAAAAGTAATAAACTAAAAAAGGGTAACTATTAATTGAGTTTATTTTTCAGGTAACATATTTCCACTAATGTACGTACTTTAGACGTAATTTGCTGCTTGCGATTACGTGACTCATACTTTGTGCTAAATTTCATGTTCTATGAATTTACTTGTGAAGCGACGTGCTTGTGTACATTTGCTGATTTTGACAATTATTGATTAATGAACAGTGTTATTACTTATGTATATTATGCATCGCTTGGCTGCTATGCTTTTTCACTGATGTCATATTTTTTTATTATGTGCCTGCTGTGCTTATTTATTTACATTTTAATTGTCACCTGATTAATTGTGCTGATATGGTTACGTATGTAAGTTATACTTTGTGATTTATCTGCTTGCGCCTTCATGTTTACTTATTAAGATTACATATGAACATTTATTTGCTTATGCTGATATGATGCTAATGACTTGTTTATTACATAAGATATATGTTTGCTGCTGTGCGTATGGATTGCATATTTACACATTTCTGTTTGTTGTCACAACTACTCTTCAATTTAGAATATAGCAATGCTGATATACTGTGTACGTACATAGAGTTTAGGTTACACTGTGGTATTAATTATAGATTGTTCGCTTGGCAGAGCCTCGTTGTAGGAATTGTGCTGTATCCATTTGTTGACATTCTGTTCTCTACTGGTATATTTACTCGCTATTGCATGTTTTGCTTACGCTCAGTGCCTGATATTTTTAAGATAAGAAAATGAACTGCTATAATTCGACGAACGACATTAGTACGAGAAACTTCATAGAAGTCACATGAGCTGGAGGTTTTATGGAAGCTGTATAAATTTATGCTAATAGGAAGGAAGTTAACGACATGACATACCAACACTAGGTTAGACCATTGACAGTTATTACACTGCATTCTTCGTGAGCAATTGAAATAGGAAGTGACACTTGACACAAGAAATACTCCACATGTTTGCTTCTGTTTGCCATAATTTTTGAAGTGGTGTACACACTGAAATATCACGATCATTAACACTTCGTAATCGTACTTAATTACTGAGAGTTATTCGAACTAAGTCTGTTAGAGGTCATGTATGCATTTCTTTTATTTAATGATGGACAAGGAACCAAAATGTATCTTATAATTTATAATGAGTAGAAAATTTGGGTCAGATGGATTACACAGAGGTTGTGTGTGGACACTGTGTCTTCGGATTGTATGGGATGCTGAATTGAAGTTTGCACTAGGATTTTGTCTGTACTTGTTCGAGGAGACTGACTAGAGGAAAGAGTTGTTATGGAAGTGAAATGATATTGGTGCTGAGGTTTATATATATCGACGTATTGAAGAGGTATGATTGAGGTATTGAGATTATGTGAAGTTGATGATTTTTGGAGTTTTCGTGGACAAGAGGTAAGGTAAATGATATTGATGATCGACGTATTGAAGAGGTATTATTGAAGTATTGAGATTATGTGATGCTGATGATTATTGGAGTTTTGGTGGATAAGAGGTGAAGTAAGTGAGGAGCATATTTTTTTTTTTCGTTGGTCTATATGGAACAAGGAGGATAAAGATGGCAGACTAGAACACTAAAGTAGCAGGAAGATTGTCTACACACACACTTTGTTAAATCACTAAGCAGTATATACTTTTTTTTTTGGAGAGAGGAAGTAATTGCATATCTTGGCTCACTGACAGTTGTTCAGCAACCGTACAATTTGATCTGGCTTGGCAAACATTGGTCTTGACATGATGACTATGACGCTGACTAACTATTATTGACTGTTATACATTGCTGCCACTACTACTTGATACACATGATGAACATAAAATTTTGACAGAATTGCATTTACACAGTTAACACTATTCAATTACACAGTAGCACTAATGTGGATGAAAGATGAGTGAGTGTTTTTTGTGTGTTTTCCTTTCCCTATCCCAAATTGGTACCAACCTATCTCCTAAATATTATTTTACTTGTTGTTGTGGCTTGCACTGACACCCATAAAAATTATAGGTTTACTGATATTTGTGTATTTGTAATATTTAATATGACAATTATCTGATATCATTTGTGTGTTTATTATGATTTGTATGTTTAGTGTAAAAGCATTGTATGTGTATTCAAACTATTGTTCATGCCTGAACTGTCTGATTAGTGATGGTGCTGCACTTTTCAACATGATGTGTGACATTTAGTCATGTTTAATTTCTGCTGATGAACAGTGTGATTAGTGAAAGTGAATATTATGGACTGCAGTCAGCACCTGTTCAACATTGCTGGGTGCCACTGATGGACTGTTTCTACTGAAAAGATGTCACCTGTTGCTGTCTGCACCTGCTCAACATTGCTGGGTGCCACTGATGGACTGCTTCTACTGAAAAGATGTCACCTGTTGATGTCTGCACCTGCTCAACATTGCTGGGTGCCACTAATGGAACTGCTTATACTGAAATGGTGTTACTTGTTGATGTCTGCACCTGCTCAACATTGCTGGGTGCCACTGATGGACTGCTTCTACTGAAAAGATGTCACCTGTTGATGTCTGCACCTGCTCAACATTGCTGGGTGCCACTGATGGACTGCTTCTACTGAAATGATGTCACTTGTTGGTGTCGGCACCTGCTCAACATTGCTGGGTGCCACTGATGGACTGCTTCTACTGAAAAGATGTCACCTGTTGCTGTGTGCACCTGCTCAACATTGCTGGTGCCACTAATGGAACTGCTTATACTGAAATGGTGTTACTTGTTGGTGTCTGCACCTATTCAACATTACTGGGTGCCACTGATGGACTGTTTCTACTGAAAAAATGTCACTTGTTGGTATTTGCACCTGTTGACCATTGCTGGGTGCTACTGCTGGAACTGTCAACTACTTGTTTCTTGGGCTATGGAAAGCGTTTATGTGAATATTTGTATAAACTGATTTTTTGTGTATTACTGTTTGTGAAAAGTTATGAGACTCTTACCCGCACATATTCGTCATTGCTGACGCTATTGATTGAACTGTTTAACCACATAATACTTGTGTAAACTGTTATGTAAAGTCACATGTATGAAAGAATTTGTATTGCTTACTGTATTCTATATATTAGGTTATTGAAAGGTCAGTGCAAAGCCAAAATTTTAGCTAATATGTGATATTTACGTATTAATATTATCTTTTATTTTTGTCTGTATTTTTTTTGACGAATTTGGTGGTATTTTCACCACCAATGCTGGCAAAAATACCATCAAATTCTAGCCTGTGGAGGAGGGGCATATGAAAGGTGGCTACACTGAGCCACAGCGCCAGAGATCGCGCTAGAGAGTATTGTTCCGCCGCCTCCACTGGCAGTGATTATTGAGATGTCGTAGTGGGCAGTGATTATTGAGAACTCGCAGTAGTCAGTGCTTGGGGAGAGCTCGTGGTAGTCAGTGCTTGTTAAGAACTCGTAGCAGAGAGTGTTTTTTGAGATGTGCTAGTAGGGAGTGCTTGCTGAGATGTGATACTGAAAAGTTCTTGTTGAGATGTGGTAATAGCGAGTCGGTGTGGAGATATATTGTAATGATTAGAGTGATTTTGGTCAATATATGAAGGTAACGAAACTTGATTTATTTTTCATTATTTAATGTCGTAAATAATGCTTCATTACATGTTCAGTCAACAAAGCATCTGGCTTGTGTTCTGGGATTAGAGTGTAATTCTGGTTTTCTTGAGTAATTATGGTATTTCTATTTCCTTTAATTAATTCAGTATAAATGATATTTAAAATTTCTTGTGTTGTTGAAGAAGAACCGTGCCAGATGCGTACGTTGAGTCATACTTCCACACACAGAACAGTTATACTTGTGCTTTGGTTTCGTAGGTTTTATAGTTGCTGGGGACTTAATTAATTAATTGTGTTAATGAAAATTTCCATTTCATTCTTTGTTATTGTTCTATGCAGTCAGATAGCGTAATAATACTAGTCAGGGCCAACCGTTTACGAGACTTCGTAATCGAACAGACAGCTACTAAAGCAAAAAAAAAAAAAAAAAATAATAATTTTATTTGCATTTTTTTTATTAAGCCCCCATGCACGCAAAAAATTTTAAAGTATTTGCATTCTATTTTAATTAAGCCCCCATGCAATATCTCTTCGTATCTTAGTACTGGCTTGTCACCTGAGCTCTTGATATTGAAACAACTACTTCTCTTTTGTCCGAAAATCTTTGTAATCTATATGCCAAGCGCAAATGCCATGATTGAATGACTGCTTATTACACAGCCAAAACCGCTATGGGCAGACTCTTCAGATTTGGAGAGGATGTTATATTATATTTTACGCATCGCTTAAGAAAGCATTTTTCGCAATTCCAATACATGTTACAGTATTTATGGAAATTCAACCCCTATAGGGGAGAATTTTTTTAAAAAACGAATGATTATTAAAGAACTACTACACTATTTTCATAGCTACATCTATGAAAATTGGTATTTGGTCTCTCGGTTAAAAATAAAAATGAAAAATACATGTTACAGCGTTTATGGAAATTCAACTTCTAAGGGGGTGAGAAAGAACCACACTCATTCCTTGAGTTATCGTCGTAAAGCCCAAACCGCTGAGGGTAGAAACTTGAAATTTGGAGAGGGTGGGGTAGTTTAAGATGGGTTTATTCGAAATTCTACTCTTAAGGGAGTGACACAGGGGATGAAAGGCTTTTTCAAAATATGTATCTATTAAGGCAAATTTGAAGACAAAAAATGGCTCTGAGCACTATGTGACTTAACATCTGAGGTCACCAGTCCCCTAGACTTAGAACTACTTAAACCTAACTAACGTAAGGACATCACACACATCCATGCCCGAGGCAGGATTCGAACCTGCGACTGAAGCGCCTAGAACCGCTCGTCCACAGCTGCCAACAAATTTGAAGACAGAATTACAAAAACTGGTATTTGGTTTCTCAGTCAGAAATAAAAACGTGTCTGTTTCGTCATTTTTGGGGATTCAAACACTAAGGGGGTGAAATACTAGGCGAATATTTGTTTGAAAATTAATCGTTATTAAGGAACTATTAAAGGATTTTTAAAGCTACATCTGTGAAAATTGGTATTTGAATTCACGGTTAGAAACAAAAAAATTTTGTTTCACTGTTCTTCGAAATTCAATCCCTGAAAAGAGTGAAATACGGAATGAAAAGTCTTGTGAAATTATTTCACTTTGAAAGCATTTTCAAAGTTAAATTTAGGAAAATTTTTATTTGACTTCTCCGTTAGGAATAAAATAATACGTGTTTCATTGCTTTTGGAAGCTCATCACCTAAGGGTTTGAAATAGGGAATGCAAATGTTTGAGAAAATATTTTGTTGTATCAAACGATTTGTAAAGCCACATCTGCAAAAACTGGTCTTTCACTTCATGGTCAGATATAAAAAAAATACGAGTCAGGGGCTGAAACTTTGAATGGAAATGTTGTCATAAGAACGCAAAAGACATGATTAACAAAAATCTAGGACTCCAGCTAACAAAACAGTTTTTTGGTCGGAAGAGCATTCGCAAAAGGCGGAAAAGGCCATGGTTCTAGGGCCTTAATTAGCGTGAAAAGCTTAGAAGGTGTTGAAAGTTGAGAAAAATGTAAATATTCGAATAAAGAAAAAAAATGTGCGGACCATACAGTGTATGTGAGCGAAGTAGCGAGCCCTAAGTTAGTTTTTCTATAGGCGGCATCTAGTTATGCATGCTTCTGCAGCGTTTCATTTATCCTCCAGTTATACCTCCTTATCCAATTTGCAGGTTCACCAGAAGTAGCTCTTTATTTTTTCGCATTTCGCATTGTCACCAAATGTCAACAGCGTCCAGTAACTTGCCTGTATCCTAATTTCATTTTATATTACTACCTTTTTTATTTAATTATAGTTTCATTGCATGTTTAGCAGCAGCGGTATCCAAGTGTCGATTTAAAGTGGTGTTCAGTTCCTAATCTCGTATCACAATTGTACATTTTGTGTTACAGTCAAACGAAAAGCATTTCCAGTTACGTATTCTCCGGTGTTTTCACACTCTGCATCTGTATTCCGCACAGGGCATATTGGTACCAATATTTGAAATCAGGTAACCTCTCCATTGTAGGAATCAACATGGGTTCTTGAAACAGCGACTATGTGAAACCCCGCTAATTCTGTTCGTCCACGACACCCAAGAAGCTGTAGATACCGGCGCCCAGGTAGACGCCGTGTTCCTTGGCTTCCGTTAGGTTTTCGATACAGTTCCGCACTACCGTCTAACGAACGAAATACAATCGTACAGAATATCAAGGCTAGCTGTGTAACTGGACTTAAGAAAAGAGCATGTCTTTCCAAACGGAAAAAATCTTCAGACGTAACAGTAACTACAGACGTAAAACAAGAGAGTGTTACAGGACCATTACTTTTCACAATATACACGGCGGTCCATTGATCGTGACCGGGCCAAATATCTCACGAAATAAGCGTCAAACGAAAAAACTACAAACAACGAAACTTGTCTAGCTTGAAGGGGGAAACCAGATGGCGCTCTGGTTGGCCCGCTAGATGGCGCTGCCATAGGTCAAACGGATATCAACTGCGTTTTTTATAATTGGAACCCCTATTTTTATTACATATTCGTGTAGTACGTAAAGAAATAGGAATGTTTTAGTTGGACTACTTTTTTCGCTTTGTGATAGATGACGCTGTAATAGTCACAACCATATGGTTCACAATTTTAGACGAACAGTTGGTAACAGGTAGGTTTTTTGAATTAAAATACAGAACGTAGGTACGTTTCAACATTTTATTTCGGTTGTTCCAATGTGACACATGTATCTTTGTGAACTTATTATACCTGAGAACGCATGCTGTTACAGCGTGATTACCTGTAAATACCACATTAATGCAATAAATGCTCAAAATGATGTCCGTCAACGCCAATGCATTTGGCAATACGTGTGACAACATTCCTCTCAACAGCGAGTAGTTCGCCTTCCGTAATGTTCGCACATGCATTGACAATGCGCTGACGCATGTTGTCAGGCGTTGTCGGTGGATCACGATGGCAAATATCCTTCAACTTTCCCCACAGAAAGAAATCCGGGGACGTCAGATTCGGTGAACGCGCGGGCCATGGTATGGTGCTTCGACGACCAATCCACCTGTCATGAAATATGCTATTCAATACCGCTTCAACCGTACGCGAGCTATGTGCCGGACATCCATCATGTTGGAAGTACATCGCCATTCTGTCATGCAGTGAAACATCTTGTAGTAACATCGGTAGAACATTACGTAGGAAATCAGCATACATTGCACCATTTAGATTGCCACCGATGAAATGGGGGCCAATTATCCTTCCTCCCATAATACCGCACCATACATTAACCCACCAAGGTCGCTGATGTTCCACCTGTCGCGGCCATCGTGGATTTTCCGTTGCCCAATAGTACATATTATGCCGGTTTACGTTACCGCTGTTAGTGAATGACGCTTCGTAGCTAAATAGAACGAGTGGCTTGTGGAGTATGAATGTAGGCATAGGTATAGATATCGACCAAAAGTGTTTTCTTCGCATGTGTCAGTGTTCATATTTCTGTGGTTTTGAGTTATTTCGGTACATTCACGTTGGTGTCTATTTTGCATATTCCTCAGTAATGGCGTCAAAGGACATGGACAACTATTTTTGAGAATGTGTTCCTTCATTGAGGGTAAAACAGCAAGCGCGTTATTTCGACAGATTTCGACAGATTGGGAGAGTCCTTAGAAAATGTAGTCCATCAACAAACGAGGTGGCTTACAAAACACTCGTTCGACTTATACTTGAGTATTGCTCATCAGTGTGGGATCCGTACAAGGTCGGGTTGACAGAGGAGATAGAGAAGATCCAAAGAAGAGCGGCGCGTTTCGTCACAGGGCTATTTGGTAAGCGTGATAGCGTTACGGAGATGTTTAACAAACTCAAGTGGCAGACTCCGCAAGAGAGGCGCTCTGCATCCCGGTGTAGCTTGCTGTCCAGGTTTAGAGAGGGTGCGTTTCTGGATGAGGTATCGAATATATTGCTTCCCCCTACTTATACCTTCCGAGAAGATCACGTATATAAAATTAGAGAGATTTGAGCGCGTACGGAGGATTTCCGGCAGTCGTTCTTCCCGCGACCATACGCGACTGGAACAGGAAAGGGAGGTAACGACAGTGGCACGTAAAGTGCCCTCTGCCACACACCGTTGTGTGGCTTGCGGAGTATAAATGTAGATGTAGATTTAGATATGGCCAGTGCTTGTCACGGATATCGTAAACGAATGGGAGCGATTTCTGGTGGAGGGGCTACGTGTGTGTGTCTGGCGGAGCCCGCATGCACAGTGCGGCACGGGCGCCGCATGGCGAGCGTGTCGCGGGCTGCGGGCGCTCGCACGTGACGCGGCAGGAATGCGACATGCGGAGGACTGCAGAGCGGACGCGTGTCCACGTGCGCCAGGCCAGCGGGTGTGCAGCACTGTCGCAGAGGGTCGGATACCACACCAGCAGATTCGCATCCCGTCCACATACACTGCAATCATTCTCACAAATGCATGCCAGCATAGAAACAGAGCATTGTCTTATCTATTATTCCAAGTCCGAATGCGACGGTAATCGGTAGATGTGAAGTAGATATACACACAAACAAATGATTTCAATTTTAGAAAGAAATGAATGATTTATTCAAGAGAATAGTTTCACAAACTGATCAAGTGAGTAACGCGTCGCTTCATCTCTGGTCCTTTTGCAAGCGATTATTCGCGTTTGCATTGATTGATATAGTTGGTGGATGTCGTTCTGAAGGATATCGTGTCAAATTCTGTCCAACTGGCGCATTAGATCCGCAAAATCCCGAAGTGGCTGGAGAGTCCTGCCCATAATGCTTCCAATGTTCTCAATTGGGGAGAGATCCGTCGACCTTGCTGACAAACGTAGGATTTGGTAAAGCTCGAAGAGAAGCAGTAGATGCTCTCGTCGTGTGCGAGCGGGCGTTATCTTGCTGAAATGTAAGGACAGGATGGCTTTCCACGGGGCAACAAAACGGGGCGTAGAAGATCGTCGACGTACCGCTGTGCTGTGACGGTGCTGCAGATGGCAATTGGTGGGCTCCTGTTATGAAATGCAATGACACCCCAGACCATCACTCCTAGATGTATGGCCGTATGGCGGGCGACAATCAGATTGGTATCCCACCGATTCAGAGGTGTCTCCCGACACGTCTTCGGCCTAGAATCTCATTGACAATAGTGGAATTTTCTTCAGAGCTGAGTCCCGCTTCCAACTGAGCCCCGATAACCAGCGGAGATGTGTCTAGGGACGCCCCAGACAGTGGTCAGGTACCAGTCCGTCACTCGCCATACGGCCAGACGTCCAGAAGTGATGGACTAAGGTGCCATTGCATTTGATTGCAGGACCCCTTTGATTGTCATCAGTGACGCCCTCACAGCATAGCGGTGCGTTAACAATGCTCTACGCCCCGTTTTGTTGTCCTTCATGCAAATCATCTAAGGCTTAAACTTTAACAAGGCAATGCCCGCCCGCACACGACGAGAGTTCCTATTGCTTGTCTTCGTGCTTGCCAAACCCTACCTTGGTCAGCGTGGTCGCCGGATACATCCCCAACTGAGATCCTTTGGAGCATTATGGGCTGGGCCCTCCAACCAACTAAAGATTCTATCTAGCGAGTCAACTGAACAGAATTAGGCACGAGTTGCTGAATTTGTGAGTCTGTGAATCTCTTTTTCTTTGATAAATAATACAGATTTTTCTAAAATAGTAATCATCTGTTACTACTTCTACGTCACAGTGACCCATTTCGCCTCATTCGGATACTTCGTTCGTATAGAGACTTTTTCTCTTTTTTGTCTTAGGGTGTATTTCTGGGATTGTTAGAAGCAAAGGGATGTAACTGATAAAACTGAATATTACCAGACATGGGCACCAAATATTAGAAGAAAAACCAGTCTGCTTGGTGGAAATGGCGTCTTGTTGTATCGGGTGATTTTAACTACTTCGTAGGAGTTATTTGAAGAACTGCTTAACAAGAAGTGTTTTGTCCTTGGCCGCAAATAGATGCAAGTGCACATGCATCTCGAAAACATGTTTCCAAACCATGTAGGAGATCACCAGCTAGGGGAGGCCCAAGTATATCATCTGCTTATAATATGCTGCCTTCTGGTTATGCTACCTGGGACTGCGAATAGGTATTTCCCGTAATAAAATGGGAGTGTTTTTGTGCGTATTTGAAAATTTCTTGCTTCGAAATTTGTGTTTCTATATGTAACATCGTTTGTTTTTTGCCTTATCCACTCCATTAAATGTATAATCGATGAACCATTGATCTTGCCGTCGGTGGGGTAGCTTGCGTGTCTCAGTAAAACATAACTGCAATGCTGGTTCAAGCACAACAGAGAGATGTCTTTTGTTGAGAGGCCAGACAGATGTGTGGTCCCTGAAGAGAGGCAGCCGTCTTTTCAGTTCTTGCGGCAGCAACAATTTGGATGATTGAATAATCTGGCCTTGTACCAACAAATAGCCTTGCTGTGCTTGTACTGCGAACGGCTGAAAGCAAGGGAAAGCTACAGCCGTAATTTATCCCGAGGGCATGCAGCCCTACTGTATAACTGAATGATGATGGCATCCTTTTGGCTAAAATATTCCGGGGGTAAAATAGTCTCCCATCGAATCTCCGGGCGGGGAATACTCAGGAGGTTGTCGTCATCAGGAGAAACAAAACTGGCGTTCTACGGATCGGAGCGAAGAATGTTAGAACACTTAATCCGGCATCTAGGTTAGAAAATTTAAAAAGGGAAATGGATAGATTAAAGTTATATATAGAGGGAGTTAGTGAAGCTCGGTGACAGGAGGAACAGGGCTTCTGGTCAGGTGAACACAGGCTTATAAATACAAAATGAAATAGGAGAAATGCTGGAGTGTGTTTAATAAAGAATAAGAAAATAGGGATGCGTGTAAGATACTATGAGGAGCATAGTGAAAACATTATTGTGGCCATGATAGACACTCTGCCCATACCTACCACAGTAGTAAAAGTTTATATGCCACCTAGCTCCGCATATGATGAGGAGACTGAAGTAATGTATGATGAGATAAAAGAAATTATTCAGAAAGTTGAGGGAGACGAAAATTTAATGGTGTTGGGCAGTGGAATACCGGAGTAGGAAAAGGAATAGAAGATAAGACAGTATACGTGAATATGGCCTGCCGGAAAGGAATTAAAGAGGAAGCCGCCTAGTAGAAGCCGCCTGGTAGAATTTTGCATAGAGCATAATTTAATCATCGCTAACACTTGGTTTAAGAATCACGAAATAAGGTTGCGTTCATGGAAGAGACTTCGAGATGCCAGAATGTTTCAAATTGTCTGTATAACTGTAAGGCACAGATTTCGGAACTAGATTTTAAATTGTAAGACATTTCCAGGGGCAGATATGGACTCTGACCACAGTTATTGGCTATGAACTGTAGATTAAAACAGAAGCAAATGCAAAAATGTAGGAAATTAAGGTGATGGGACATGGATAAGGTTAAATAACAAGAGGTTGTTGAGAGTTTCAGAGCGAGCATTAGGCAACGGTTGACTAGAGCAGGAGAAAGGAATATAGTAGAAGATGAATGTGTAGCTTTGAGAGATTGAATATTGAAGACAGTAAAGGATCACGTAGGTAAAAAGACAAGCCCTAGTAGAAATCATTGAATAACAAAGGAGATATTAGGGGTAACTGATGAAAGAAGAAAATATAAAAACCAGCAAATGAAGCAGGTGAAAGTGAATACAAATGTCTAAAAAATTAGGTTTACTGGAAGTGCAAAATGGCTAAGCAGGAGTAGCTAGAATGAGGAATTTGGAAGCATATTTCACTGGAGGAAAAAATAGTTACTGCCTACAGAAAAATTAATGAGGCTTTTGGGGAAGAGAAAAGCAGCTGTATGAATATCAAGAGCTCAGATGGAAAACCAGTCCTAAGCAAAGCAGGAAAAGCTGGAGGGTGGTAGTAGTACACAGATGGTCTCTACAAGGGAGATGAACTTGAGGGCAATATTATAGAAATGGAAGAGGACGTAGATGAAGCTGAGATGGAAGATATGATATTTCCAGAAGAATTTGATAGAGTTCTGAAAGACCGGAAACAAAACAAGGCCCCGGGAGTAGACGACATTCCGTCAGAACTACTGATAGCCTAGGGAGAACCGGCCGTGACAAAACTCTTCCGTCTGGTGTGCAAGGTGTCTGAAACAGGCGAACTATCCTCAGACATCAAGAAGACAGTTAAAAGGAAAGCAGTAGTTGATGGCAGGTGTGAAAATTACAGAACTATCAGTTTAATAAGTCCTGGTTGAGAAACACTAACGGATTCTTCACAGGAGAATGGAAAAACTGGTAGAAGTCGATCTCGGGGAGGATTAGTCCGTATTTAGGATAATGTAGAACACGCGAGGCAACACTTGAGTCTACGGATTGTCTTAGAAGATAGGTTAGGAAAGGCAAACCTACATTAATATCATCTGTATGCTCATAGAAAACGTTTGAAAGTTTGACTGGAATACACTCTCTGAAATTCTGAAAGTAGCAGGGGTAACGAAAGGCTACATACAACCTGTGTAGAGGCAAGAGGACACTTATAACTTTGGGAAAGCAGTTGAACGGAATGGATAGTGTCTTGAAAGGAAGATATAAAACGAACATCAACAAAATCAAAATTAGGAAAATGAAAGATAGTCGAATTATATCAGGTGATGCTGAGAGAATTATATTAGGAAACGAGACATTTGAAGTAGTAGATGAGTTTTGTTATTTGGGCAGCAAAATAACTGTAGACTTTCAAACTAGAGAGGATATAAAATGTTGACTGGCACCCGCAAGAAGAGTGTTTCTAAAGAAGAAAAAATATTTAACGTCGAGTATAGATTTAAGGGTCAGGAAGTCTTTTGTGAAAGTATTTGTATGGAGTGTAACCATGTATGCAAGTGAAACATGGACGATAAACAAGAAGAGAATAGAAGCTTTTGAAATGTGGTGCTAAAGAAGAATGCTGAAGATTAGATGAATGAATCACGTAGACTAATTAATGAAGTGGTGCTGAATAGAACTGGTGAAAAAGAGATACGTGGCACAGCCTGACTAGGACGGTTGATGAACACAATATGAGACATCAAGGCATCAGCAGTTTAGTACTGGAGGCAAGTGTATTGGGGCAAGTTGGGTGTGGAGTAAAAATTACAGGGAGAGACCAAGAGATGAAACAGTAAGCATATTCAGAAGGATGTAAGTTGCAGTAATTATTCGCAGAAGAAAAGCCTTGCACGTTATTCGGAGGCGAAGAGCCTTGCGCGGAATGGAGCAGCGTGGAGAGCTGCTTCAAACCAGTCTTCGAAGTGATAAATCCAAAACCAACAATAAAAGTTATGTGTATGTTATGGTACAAAATTCTGTGTTATATTGTTATACGTCGTACCAAACCTGATATTTATGAGGGCGCAAGGAATTTAAGTGACATCCTTGCCGGAAGAGGGATCCAAGTGCTAACTAGATTATTGTGAAAAACGTCACTGAGAAATTTAATGGAGCGCACTGTATGTTTAGCTTCATTATGACCACTAAATATCGTGGTTACTGTAGGCAATAATACAAATGTACATAGAATTTTAAATTTTATGAGAATTTTGAAGCTCATTTTCTCAGAATCGTGATTTTATCAGTTACATCAATTTCCTTTTAACTGCGTCACATATGCTTTTAACTGTCGCCCGAAAAATGTCCGATTTTCAAAAAGGCATATCTGTAGCGGACTTATTAGGCACGTCCACGGTGCGTTCTATTCCAACCATTGAAGAAAATTAAAAATGTTCACAGTTTCCAGGACTCATCTAAAATACAAGAAATGGGAGACTGTTACTCCCTGCTTTTGGCACAATAATTTATTATTTCGAGTTTCATTGCACCGTACATTCCAGTCAAAGAATCACTCTAGGCAGTAGCTAGATAATTCTGCACCATACTATCCTTCCTTCGGGAGAGGTACTGAACCAGCAGCTGCCGCTTGGCTACAGTTATAGGTGCTGGTACTCATGGAGGTCCCGGAAGAGCTGTTACTGCCGTATGACAGCGAAACTTTGTAGGTATGCTAAAGTGTTAATGCGGAAATTATTTACGCTGAAAGAAAAAATTAAGTGCAGTTTTGGCCACCAGGCTCAAATTCGGCGCGATACAGCATCTTGTCGACGTCTATGGTGCTCATATTGAAGAAATTGTAAGAGCGGTGGTTAATAATAAAATCAGCTTTATGCCATTCTTACTTGTTTAACCTTTGCAGCCCAAGTCTCGTTCCTAGCCCGTTATATGTGAAAATATTCCTGTGCGTCTTTCTTGCATTCACGGCCCCAGATCTGCTCCTGGTGGCTAAAATTGGAAGTCCTTTTTTTGCGTAAATCGGTTCTGCGTTAACGTAATAGAAAATCCACCAGGTTACGCTGCCACGCGATAATCACATTACACCTGCGAGAGTATCATCACTTTAATTACAACTACCTGGTATATCCACATCTATACTCCACACGTGTGCCAAAAGTCACTGTGTGCACAGCCGCCACTTCCCCTCTTACCCTGTTTCAGTCACGAATGTTCCGCGGGAAGACCGATTATTGGCAAGCCTCCGGGTGAGCTAGAACCTCTCTCAATATTTCCCTCATGGTCTTTCTGCGTGACATACGTATAAGGAAACAATTTACTAGTAGACTCCTCTAGGAACGTCCGGTCTCGAAATTTCAACAGTACACCACACTGTGATTAATGACGCTTGTCTTGCAGCGTCTGTCACTCGAGTAGGCTGAGCACCCCCTGACGCTTTCTCGCCTACTAAATGTTCCTGCAACTAAACGCGCTCGTCTTTTGGATCTTCTCTAGTTCCTCTATCGATCATGTCTGCTACGGATCCCTGACTGATCAGCAATATTCAAATAATGGTCGAATTGGGGTTTGTAAGCTAGCTCCTTTCTGGTTCAAATGGCTCTGAGCACTATGCGACTTACCGTCTGAGGTCATCAGTCCCCTAGACTTAGAGCTACTTAAACCTAACTAACCGAAGGACATCACACACATCCATACCCGAGGTAGGATTCGAACCTGGGACCGTAGCAGCAGCGCGGTTCCGGACTGAAGCGCCTAGAAGCGCTCCACCACAACGGCCGGCTACCTCCTTTGTGGGTAGATTACACTCCGTGAGCATTCTTTTCTAATGAATCTGTCTTGCATCCGCCTTATCAGTCATTACTTTCATGTGGTCGCTCAATTTTAAATCGATCCACACGCGTACTTCCAGATAATGAATGTGACTGCTTCTGGTCACTGTTCTGTAATAGTGAAATCACAGGAGACCAGTAACGCGTCTTTCTGCCGACTTACACGCGATACGTTACATTTGTTTATGTTGAAAATCAACTGCCAGTCGCTGCAACGAACGAAGATCCTCTGCAGGCTTCCCTATATTTCGTTGCTGTTTTATAGTGCTGTGACTCCCATGTATACAACAGCATCACTCGCGAAAGCATCACGGAACTCCCGACGTTATCCACTAGACCATACAAATGTGTTTTGAAAATTAATGCACCTATAATACCCTCTTGAGATACTCCCAAAGCTACAAAGGGTGCAGAAGACTTTCCGTGCAGTTTGTTAAAGTAGGACAAAGTTTCAGGCTGAATGATGGTTTGAGTTGTGGCCCAATTATTCAACAGTTATAGCGTTCCTCCGAAAGTTTATCATTGGGTCGAGTCCTGGTGTGCACCCTTTGTTTATATCTACCATCGAGTTTCAGTCATTGGTGCCAGATAACAGAACCTGTAACAGTAGCTTCTTTCGCAAGCCACATATACAAGGTATTTCTAAACATTTGTTACATAACTCGTTGAGTTACTTCAAGAACCTAAATAAGACGACCTCTTTATTCAAATGCATTCGATACCATCGTTTGTTAGTGAGTTTGTGAGGCCTGCATATTATTTTGGTGACTCTGCAAATGCCGTTTCTTACGTATATGCCGATGTGCATGTCTCACACAGAGTAAAACCATGTAGCTGTGTGGTCTTTGACTATTGGCACAACATCTTTGTGTTGCTACACCACTTCATTCTCCAAGCGCAAACGAAGTTACACGCATTCTAATTTGAGCAGTGTTGAGTAGTAGACGTATTTCGATGAATGGTCACGAATACTTTTATGCATTTATGGAGGGAGAAGTTACCCAGCAGGGTAGCCGAGAGTGCTAATGCGCTGCTTCGTGGATTCGGAGAGGTGGCCGGCTCCGCATCGAATCCATCCGGCTGATTAACGACGAAGACAGGAGTTCCAGCCAGCTTGGATGTGGTTTTTACATGGTTTTCCACATCCCACTAGGCGAATACCAGGCTGGTCCCCACGTTCCGCCTCAGTTCCACGACTCTCGCAGATTTTAAAACGTTTGCACTATTTCATGGGTTACAGTTGACGCAGGCAGCTGCGGTACACTAATTCCGCCGCGAGAGGTTTGAGGTGGTGACTGGAAGGGCATCGGGCCACCCTCTGACACTAACACCGCCAAATCCATACTAACAAGGCCGACCCCGCATTGAAGTGGGGCAAAGGCCCAAAGAAAATGATGATGGAGGGAGAAGCTCAGAAGATTATTTGTGTATTTTTCTGGAATATTGAGAGACTGAGGTATACACAGAAGCACATAGCACTGTTTTGTGTGACTAAGACTACTGTAATGAAGCTCAGACAGTAGGATTGTTACATGGATTCCTCTGACAGGAGGGTGAGATTCCCGTTGCTTAAAATTATTTCTTATTTTATGTTATGTAAATGCCAACGACCTTTAACACTGGTTCCCGTCAGATCACCGAAGCTAAGCACTGTGGGGCTGAGCTAGCACTTGTACAGGTGAGCTTCCGGTTTGCTGAGCGCTGTTGGAATGCGGGGTCCACTCTGCCCCAGTGAGGAAAATTGAGGAGCAACTTGATTTACAAATAGCAGCTCTAGTCACGAAAACTGACAACGTCCAGGAGTGTGGTGTGATGACCACATGTCCCTCCATATCCGAATCCAGTGACGCCTATCGGTTGAGGATGACACGGCGGTCGGACAGTACCGTTGGGCCTTCTGAGGCCTATTAGGACAGGGTTTATGTTATTTAAATACTACTGTGAGCATTCAGTTGATTTTTGAAGCATTGTTTTTGAATACAGTTTCATTTGAAATTTGTCAGAAGGCCTTTCTTATTAGTTACCATTCCCACCCTTCTTTCAGTTTATTGTGTAAGTACGCTCATGGTATTTTGTGGTGCAGAATTTTCAGTCGTAGCTGTTGGTGTTACTTTTCTCCTGTACGCTGTATACTGCTTTCGAGTAATCTCCAGCAGTGTTTGTCAAGACATGACGTAAGTGAAAGTACATTTTAGGGCCAGGAATACCTTTGTAAGTTCAGTTGCGCATATATTTCAGTACTAAGGTTACATTCAGAGTGGCATTGCATTTTTATCGAAACAGCCTCAATTTGTAGACTGTGTTAAGACAATCTTATTAAATCATTGTATAATTCAGTATAGTCAGAGTTTTGCACAGTACACGAGCTTAAGTTTATTTGGTAATCGCTTTCTGAGAAGTTTTGGTAGACAGTTTTGGGAAGATTCACTCAGCTAGAGAGAAACAGACAGACGGTTAAGCTACAAGTTACATGCTATGGCGTTACAGATCGTACAAAAGTTGAAGAATTTAGGAACATATTTTACGCTCATGTATTATGAGATTTCTGGAGACCGAAAGTCTCCTCTGTAGAAACCAACATGTGTTCCGAAAACAACATCATGTGAAACTCTGCTCGCTCTGTTCCTCCTCGAGACCCAGAAAGTAGTAGAAATAGTTGCCTTTTTCCTTGACTTCCGGAAGGCATTGTACACAGTTCTGCGCTGCCGCCTACTGAACAAAGTAAGATGAATCACACGAACCGGTGACTTACAACTGGCACCAAAGTAGACTTTCAGTTGACCCCAAGTTCACATGTTCACTCCTGTAGAAGTCATAATCTTGTGAAATCGGATGAATCTTTTCGAAACGCGCACTACTTTAAATCAGTTGACAGAAACCAGTAACAAAAACGATATGAATTTCTTCAATTACAACACAGTTGAAGCTCTGGAGATTTACGTTCTGACACTTCTTACAGTTGCAGTTTAGACAACGTCATTACTGCTTCTCTTATCTAGTAAATACTGAGGTCATTCGTGCAGGGCGGCAGTTTACTGCTGGAGTTAAGCTTTGCACAATATTATCATATAAATAACAACCGATCATCGGGTGAGAACACCAGAGCTCTGAAGATGCCCGGCATAGCTCTAGCTGAAGCGTCAGGGATACGTTGCAAACTCTCTCTCCCGCGGCCTGCCAATCCACTAAGCTGTAAGGCAGTAAGATTTTGCCACTGTACATTTAATATCCTGTAAATGTTTTTCGATTCATATTAGATCACTGTTTATGATGCACAATTGGATTATTAATCATTTATTCGGCTCATGCTGGCTAGCACTATGTACTAACAATTTCTATAGTACTGGGTGTCTGAAACTTAACTGAAGCTGAGCACCGGCAGAAAGGGTAAAAGGGACAACGCGTTCTTGAAAAGCCACTGTCGGCTAAAGAGGGTCTGGGAAGAGAGTTGTTGTGCTATGCAATGGTGGATTTTTACTACCCTGAGAGGAATAGAGCGAGCTGGCGGTGCTTCGCTAGAGGTCGCAGAAGCCCCATAGAACGAACACTGCGAGCAGGATATTGCACTCTAGTAGGCCGAAAAAAAGAAAATTCAGAATACCGTGCCTGATGTAAGAGCATGGGGAAGGGGTGGGGGGTAGGGAACAAGGCGACTCATTTTTAGTCCGAAGGTATGTGCAGCTCACAAACGATGGGCGCGAGCTGAACTCCGAAGAATCTTCTCATAGGAAGTGCCGGAGCACGCTTCCCACTGAAACGCAGAGACACATATTTTATTGGTGGAGTGATAAGGATGTTGAGGGGAATTGGAAACTTCCAGCAAATCTTCTGGTAGTAGTGTGAGCGCTCCCATACAATGGGAGAGAATGTTTTTATAACGGCCGGTGGGATTCGTCACCTGAGCGCTAACAAAGACGCCGCATGTCCACGACCAAGAGGGAGCGGATGTACGAGGCATATTCGGAAAGTAAGGTCCGATTAGGCGAGAAATGGAAACCACTGTGAAAATCCAGTGGAACTTTGCACAGATGTGTTGGGCAGTGTCTTTAGTGTGCCTGTCGATCGCTTCACGTCACTCTTTTCAGTTCAGAGCGTAAAGTGATAATGTAGAAATGCCTAATACAACAGTGTCTTCCGCCAAGTATGTAGATCTGGTGCGAGATTTCGCCTGTAACTGTGCAGCCCACATAACATAAATGTCATGCGTTTCTTTGTTTGAGACAATTTTGTGCCGCGTTCTGCAGGGGCAATGAAATGAAATGGAAATGAGCGTTTGGCGTCATTGGCCGGGAGGCCCCTTGCGGGGCAGGTCCGGCCGCCTTGGTGCCGGACACCACATTGGGCGACCTGCGCGCCAGATGTGGACGGAATGATGATCAAGACAGCACAACACCCAGTCCCTGAGCGGAGAAAATCCCAGACCGAGCCGGGAATCGAATCCGAGCCCTAGTACGGCAATCCGTCACGCTGACCACTCAGCTATCGGGGCGGACGGGGCAATGAAGGCACTCCTGCAGCGTTTTCGATAGGAAGTGTTTGATCATCCACAATACAGCCCCTAATTAGCTTCCTCCGTTGTTCATCTCTGTTCACATGAACTACTGGCTACGAAGACAACATTTTGGCACAAACAACGAAAGGCAGACCAGTGTAGAGAATTGGCGGAAAGCATAGGCGGCTGCATTCTGTGACGAGGGTACTAGAAAGATTGTACAACGCCACGGCAATTGTCTAAGTCGGAGCGGCGACTATTTAGATAGGTAGCTGGAAGGTGTGGCAATTGCTGCGAATAAAAACTTTTTGATATTCACTGTGGTTTTCATTTCGCGACCGATCGGACCATACTTCCCGAACAGCTCTCGTATAGCGAGGCCATAAATTTTGACAAGTGTTTTTCTCGGCACAAGGAGTGTATGAAGTCGTCTCTTCGTGAATAGCGTTGTTAACCTGTTTACTTGAGTGTCGATTCTTTACCTCACTGTGCAGTCTAACGTACGCTGAAGTGCTTCTTCGTAGCAGAAGAATATTTGAATTGAATTTCTTTTCCATGCTAGTGAGCAACACAAATCTTGACTCGTGTTCTGTCTTATACTGAGGTAATTTCAGCCCTAGGCGTTCGCTGATGGCATATTGCGCCCATTAATAGGAAAAGAATTACAGGGGATTGACATTGCATACGGGGTGATTATAACTGAAGTGAAGCTTTCAAACCGTTGTAGAAATAACACCACTCGTCAGAAAGACGTCAAATTGCAACGGAATATTATAAGAGAAGAGGGAGAAGTATGGCAGAAGAAAGTAAATAGTTACAAAGCGTAGCAATAGATGGCGCTGTAGGCATCATATTTCAATACTGGTCTACTACAAATGACAAATTAATCACATAACAATGCTACAAATTATATTACTCAGTGTGCATGGGTGTACAGGTGTGTTACTGTTAGTTACGTAAGCCCATCCACCACGGCAACATCATATCACATCGGAAGGGAAAAATCGGTTTTTAACTGTCCTGAGGCCAAAAACCGCATAAAAAGCATCAATCGCATCTACCGTTAACTGTCCTGAGGCCAAAAACTGCATAAAATCATAAATCAAAATCAAATCGGATTATTAATTTCACTGTGACTGGCGCAAAACATGATCAGTATGCTGGTCACCGTTTTCTGCAACAAGTTGAAATCGAGAAACAGCATGTTCCACAACTGATCGAAGTGTTTCCGGGGTCACATTCAGAATGTGTTGCGCAATGCGTGCCTTCAATGCAGATAAATCTGCAATCGAAACACTGAACACAACATCTCTCAGGCAGCCCCACAGCCAGAAGTTACACGGATTAAGGTCAGGTGACCTGGACGGCCAGGCTGTAGGGAAATGACAGCTGATAATTCGAGCATTTCCGAAATGGCGCTTCAGTAGCTGCTTAACTGGATTTTTAATGTGCGGAGGTGCGCCATCTTGCATAAAAATGATCCCATCCACACATCCATGTTGTCGGAGAGCTGGAATGACGTGGTTGCGCAAAAGACAGTCATAGCGCTTACCAGTGACGGTACAGGAAACAGGACTAGAAGCATCTGTCTCTTCGAAAAAATATGCCCCTACGGTAAATGATGACGTAAAACTGCATCACACGGTGACCTTTTCACGATGAAGTGGTATTGGTAGATTTGCATGTGGATTTTCCTTTGCCCATATTCGGCAATTCTATGTAATGACATATCCTGTCAGATGGAAGTGGGCATCGTCTGTCCACAAAATCTTCCACGGCCAATCATTGTCCACTTCCATGAGAGCAAGAAATTCTAAAGCAAAGGTCTCTCTTGCTGGCAGGTAAACAGGAAGCAACTCGTGTACATGGGCAGTTTTGAATGGATACCAAAGAAGGATGTTTCGTAGGATTTTACGCGTCGTTCTCACGGGTATGTCCAATGTTCGGGCAATTCCCCATGCACTACACCTTTGCACACCACCACTCGTCTCCTCCTGCACTGCTGTGGCCACTGCTTCCACTGATGTTGAATCAATTCGTTTCCTCCCTCTACCAGGTTGCACACTTCTCGAATTTCCGAATCATTTTCTCCAGACCCACGGCAGTCATCGGACCAACGGCTTTTTCAAACCCTTAAGTGTCCGGAACTTCTGCAGAGCGACGTGTGCATAGTTCAAATGGTTCAAATGGCTCTGAGCACTATGGGACTCAACTGCCGTGGTTATAAGTCCCCTAGAACTTAGAACTACTTAAACCTAACTAACCTAAGGACAGCACACAACACCCAGCCATCACGAGGCAGAGAAAATCCCTGACCCCGCCGGGAATCGAACCCGGGAACCCGGGCGTGGGAAGCGAGAACGCTACCGCACGACCACGAGATGCGGGCCGTGTGCATAGTCATAATTCTTGTAATACAGCTTTACAAGCAGAGCGCGATGCTGCATTGAGACAGTCATAGAGAACGTCGCTGACGCGAAAGGAGAAAAGCGATGTACTCAGCGTCTTTATACCAACTTCAATGGGTCCTGCGCATGACAGGTATTTTCATTTACGTATTCTGACACATACACCGCCATCTATTGATCAATTTTCATACTATTTTTTTCTTATGCCATACGTTTTCCCCCTTTTCCGATAATATTCCGTTGCAATTTGACATCATTCTGACCGGTGGTGCTATTTCTACAGCGTTTTGAAAGTTTAACTTTAATTATAACCATCCTGTACTACGTATTTATACAATTTTTGCTCTCTGTATGTTTTTGAGAGTAAGTTATTTACAGTATCCAAGATGTGGTTGATTCTAGTAGCATAATGATAGGAATAATTGGTTTGATTTGCTAATCTAAAGTGTAGTAAAAACACATCACGAAATTCGTTTTATGGAAGTACTTAGGAATATGTTGTCAATGGTAGGGTTCCTTTAATCACTTGTAGGAGTGAGAGTTCCATTGTGGAGACTGCGTTAGGTTACCACACATAGATACACAGTGTATTACAAACACTACGGGGACTTACAAAGCACTATGTATGTAACTGATGCCAGCCGTGAAGATCTAGTACATATACTAAAGACTGCAAGAAGTGTGTCACTGGAGGCAGCTATTTGTTAATGGATAAATAACTTGCAGATATCCTATAGTTTCATCGAGAGAGGTGGCGCAGTGGTTACCACACTGGAATCGCATACGGGAGGACGACGCTTCAAATCGGCGTTCGGTCAACAGTGATTGTCCTAAATCGCTCGAAGCACACGCCTTGATGATTCCTTTCAAAGGGTATGACCGGTTTCCTTCCCCATCCTTGAAAAATTCCGAGATTCTACTCCGTCTCCAAAGACCTCAATGTCGACGTGACATTCAGCTTAATTTTCCTTCCTATAGTTTCGTTTAAATTGTAAAGTAAGTAATTTAATAACTACTGAGGAGTCTGGCTCTGACTACAGACCTAAGACACTTTTGACTACAGGCCTAGGACACTTTTTTCAGTTTTTATTGAGGACCAACTAAACTGGGCAAAAGACTGTTGAATCTTCTTACATTACACAGAGTTACAGCTGGAGATATTTTGTGTTCCGTACTCCACATAGCATGTCTGAGCTTTTATCATTGTCTGAGACATTCCGTATCAGCACCCGAAAGCTCATAAATCCCTTCACTTGTTGAGATGAGATGGAAAATATTTAAACCAACACAATGGAGACTACGACGTGCGATGTTGGGCGACCATCTTGAAGTCTGCGAAACGATATCTACAGTCCTGGTTTGCTTAGTTGAATGGCATGGCTAACATTAACGTGAAAATATGGTGTTAATAATGCCAGTAAATATTTGCTGCGAAAATAAAAAGGTTCTAAGAGAATAATACTTACTACATTTTGAGTGCCGGAAACCTATAAACTCGTTTCCTTTTATTTTAAAGACACTGTAGAAACGTCAGAGACTACTGAACGGATGCGACATTGGATTTTCGATTGGAGAACAAGACGTTCTATGCATCAGCAATTTTATGCGACGTGTGTTTCATTTCAAATGTCGCAACGTGTTCGTGGAGCTTCAGACTGTGAAGAACAAACGGACTGCCACAGATGATTATTATTACATGAAATACTTTTCAAATAAAATTTAATTCAGTGTTATTTAATCATGAACAGTGGCCTGAATATCACGTTATTAAACAGCTGCGTCATCTGAAAATACAGTACACAATGTACAAAATTATGTGTGAAGAATTTGTCCTTAGATTGTTAAATTTTAACTTGTTTTTACCGCAAAAATGAAAGAGAAAGTTTTGATTTGGGTGATGCGAATGATTTTGGATCAATATACTTTAAAACTGAAGGTTGCAATGAAGTTTAGGAATTGACTAAAACGAAGCTTTACAGTGGGAAATACTATTCCGCAGTCCCAATTTCGCCCTCAGTTTGCACGCATCACGTGGCTCAAGATACCAACAGCTGTGTTTTTCTTTCTCAAGTAGACGTAGTCATTATAATAACTGCGAAACAAAAACGTTTAAAGCGACAGAGAAGACGGATGCTTGCTTTTGTTTCGAAATGTGTACGTGTCATATTAAGGTCGCAAAACAAGTCCTGCAGCAAGGACAGGGCGTCATTCGATAAACAACCGTCACGGACGTTTTTCAACACCTCGCGTAATAGCTCTTGACAATGCAGGTTTGTTTGCGCTTTTAGAGGTCGTTAAAATAGCCTCATCATTTTGTCAACCAACCAGTTGTAAATGCTGTTAGGGACACACATGTGAAGAAACACACATGTGCAGAATATGCACTAAACGAGTACAGCATTAGTTACTTATTACAAATTAAGACAGACGTTACTCGTTAACGCAGCAAGTTGCCATCTTTAGGTGCCTAAGTAAGTAGCTCTGCTTTGATTTAAACTGACTAGGAAATACAAACCGTTTTTAAATTACTAGCACAGTCGTTCCGGCTGTAACATGCAAGATCTGTCTTGCAATGTAATGAATAGGTTATTTCTTATTCCAATTGGTGCAACGACCACGCAGATCGTATACCGAGATGGCCAGATAGAAGCACTCCTACAACGAAGCTACACGTCAAGAAGTCGTAGCTGAACATTCTACAGATTTTTATGATACAACACATGATTATTTTGCGAATAAAATCGTCTGTACTGCATAGTACGTTTTATTTATAGCTTCGTGTCAGCTACTACCACCCTCGGTTCTAAATTTAGAACTTGCGAAACAATTGTTGATGCTTCTACCAGGTATATGTTTTGCTGATACTGACACTGAACTATGCTTTACAAGTTCTGAGCTTAAATATAATGATGGCAGTAGCCGCAACGATATTGCAAATGGAAAAAAAACCGAGGACATGTTAAAAGTAATGCCCCGAACTTTTTATGTGAAAAATCTTAAAGCTATTCATACAAAACAGACGTTATTAACGTTCTTCATTCATCAAGTCTACTTGTTTATTTCTCAATTTAGTCACCCTGGCGACGATCATGTTTCTCCAAACGAGAGCTCAGTTTGTTAATACCCTTAGTGAAGAATGTTTTAATTTGTGACGGAGCCACAACCTCACCTCTGCTTGCATAGCTTCATCACTATCAAAGTGAAGTCGTGGAAGGGGTTCTTTAAGTTTCGGAATCAGCTGAAAAGCGGATGGAGCCAGGTCGGGTCTGTATGAGGATGATCGATGACAGTGAACCCAAGGCGTCGGATTGTTGCAGATTTCACAGTACTCATATTTCATCTGACATTATCATGCTGAAGTAGACGGTGCTCATTTATTTCAGATGAACCGTCGCACTTTTATGATTGATCTTGTAGTAGGTAATTACAGTTATACCAAATGTAGTCAGCCTGCAGTTTCTTTTTTATGCGATCGTGGATGAAGTAAATCTCTCTCCTCACAGTCCGATTTCCAGCCACTAGGAACACGGTCAGGAAGGTAAAAATTATCGGCAAAGAGCTTACAAAACCTCTCCAGGGGTGCAAACCATTCAGAATATAGCCGTATCTAGCGACCAAATACCACGATTATAGAACATAAATTGAAAGGACAGGGGTTAATGAGGTGTCCTTAGTGAAATCTCAAATTTATCGTCTTCGTGAAACAGCTCTTTATATTTTCTGCTTTGCTGTCGGAATACTGTGTGCACTGGTGTTCTCGGCTTTTCCGAAGCGGTAGCAGCTTGCAGCCAGAAAAGTCAGTGCTTCATTTCCCGACTGATCCCACCTCGTTAGCTAATTAAACTGACGTTATTGGCTGAGCACACAGCGAGCAGCGCCACGTGGCGCTGTGCGCAGACCAATACCAACGCTTTAGACGTGTAGGTCCAGCGTCAACTATGTACTTATTCTTACAATAAGTTCTTGTGGAAGACGACAAGGCAAGAAATTTTTAATTCCTTCTGTAAACGTCCGCAGCTCGTGGTCGTGCGGTTGCGTTCTCGCTTCCCACGCTCGGGTTTCCGGGTTCGATTCCCGGCGGGGTCAAAGATTTTCTCTGCCTCGTGATGACTGGGTGTTGTGTGATGTCCTTAGGGTAGTTAGGTTTAAGTAGTTCTAAGTTCTAGGGGACTGATGACCATAGATGTTAATTCCCATAGTGCTCAGAGCCATTTGAACCATTTTTTTCTTTCTATAACTGGCATAAAAACAGCTGATCTTTATGTTTTCGGATGTGCTGATAACGAAATTGTTAATGAAAATAAAAGATTAGCTGTCGCTTTGAAGCTATGATAACTTTACCTTATTTCCTGTGTAAGCTTATGCATGTATTTACCTTCGTGTCATCCCTCAGAGGAAGCACCACTTTCTCTGATATTTCATACTCCTGTCCGGAGTTTGCTGCTGGAAGCGTTCTCCGTGCTAGTTGGTTATAGCACCACAGTTGTCAGCAAAGAAATGCAGGTGGGTATCTGGGAAATGTAACTTGGCCGAGCGGTTCTAGGCGCTTCAGTCTGGAACCGTGCTACCGCTACGGTCGCAGGTTCGAATCCTGCCTCGGGCATGGATGTATGTGATGTCCTTAGGTTAGTTAGGTTTAAGTAGTTCTAAGTTCTAGGGGACTGATGACCTCAGATGTTAAGTCCGATAGTGCTCAGAGCCATTTGAACCATTTTTGGAAATTTAACTTGGAGGTCATGCTGCTCCCCGGCCTATTGTAGCAGTGCAGAAGACTTGACATAAGATCCTTCTTCCTTCTTATATGCTAGAAAGATTGTTGGAACTTGAACAAAGGCGTCCCGAGCTAAATTTTCATCACCTGTCAGGATGGTGTTGAAATGCTGATCCTTTTACAGGTTGCGCGTCTGAGGACCCACGAAAATCCCCTCTTTTATTTTCGCCTCGCTAAGTCGTGGAAATCTTCAGCGCAAATAGAGAAATGCTTCCCCAGTTTTCTCCATGGTCTTAACGGAGTTTTTCTTTGGCCCAATTTTATATGAAGAGCAGGGAGAATAATGTTCTTGGATTCAGCAAGTGCTCCGTGCATAACATTGTGGGATCCTGGCCCAAGTGATGAAGGCTTCGACCAGTCTTTCCTTTTGTAATGAAGTGCTTTGGCGTGGCTATCCCAGAGATACGGGAAACAACAGAACTTGGTGTAGCCGTGTTGTAGCCCAAGTAAAATACCTGTGACTTTCAGCTGCCCCGATATCTGCCATTTAATCTTGTCATACTTCAGCCACAGTAATAATTGTTATATGTCTGTGTTTCATGTAAGGTGCATGCGCCGTCGGAATATGGTAACACATTCCCATTTTGCAGTAGCACAGACTTTAGACTATTTTTGGAGGAGTCGATGAAGAACCGGCACCGATCACTTTTGTAGTCAATGCCCCTAGCTGTCATTGCTCTCTGTACATCACTACAAAATGCCAAATTCTTTTCACTTTCGAAAAAGGGAAGAAAAGGCGTATGGCGGTTACGGAACGCAGTCACATTTACCGTCTTATGAAGCCGATTCCCCTGTTGTAGTCCTGACGCCAACAGTTCAGATTTACCTTTCGGGAGTTCCAGATTTCTCACTAAGTCATTAAGTTTAAACTGTGCTATTTTGTGAATCTCCGTACACTCAGCGTTACACACAAAATCTGGATCTTTCGAAGCGCTGGGTTTTGAAGCCGATGACGCAGTACTAGTTACACCACCACCCTCGTCACTATCACAGTCAGGTGGAATGGGAACAGGCAGTTCATCTCCGTGACACACTGGTCGTACGACCGACGGTATGTTAGGCTATGTCAAGGAAAAATCCTTCTTCTTGGGAATACCGTATGTTAATGCAGTTTCCATACAAAAGTAACAATCATTCGCATGGTCTGGATTATTCCTGCCAGATCACGGGTATCGCAAAGCCCTTGGAAGATACTTTACCATTCAACCACGAATGAATATTCGTGACACAGGATATGCAACATACGTGAGGAGACCAGAGCTTGTCCTGGACCCCGGTATCACAGTCAAAGTACAGTTGTACGCCTTCCTAATACACTCCTGGAAATTGAAATAAGAACACCGTGAATTCATTGTCCCAGGAAGGGGAAACTTTATTGACACATTCCTAGGGTCAGATACATCACATGATCACACTGACAGAACCACAGGCACATAGACACAGGCAACAGTACATGCACAATGTCGGCACTAGTACAGTGTATATCCACCTTAAGCAGCAATGCAGGCTGCTATTCTCCCATGGAGACGATCGTAGAGATGCTGGATGTAGTCCTGTGGAACGGCTTGCCATGCCATTTCCACCTGGCGCCTCAGTTGGACCAGCGTTCGTGCTGGACGTGCAGACCGCGTGAGACGACGCTTCATCCAGTCCCAAACATGCTCAATGGGGGACAGATCCGGAGATCATGCTGGCCAGGGTAGTTGACTTACACCTTCTAGAGCACGTTGGGTGGCACGGGATACATGCGGACGTGCATTGTCCTGTTGGAACAGCAAGTTCCCTTGCCGGTCTAGGAGTGGTAGAACGATGGGTTCGATGACGGTTTGGATGTACCGTGCACTATTCAATGTCCCCTCGACGATCACCAGTGGTGTACGGCCAGTGTAGGAGATCGCTCCCCACACCATGATGCCGGGTGTTGGCCCTGTGTGCCTCGGTCGTATGCAGTCCTGATTGTGGCGCTCACCTGCACGGCACCAAACACGCATACGACCATCATTGGCACCAAGGCAGAAGCGACTCTCATCGCTGAAGACGACACGTCTCCATTCGTCCCTCCATTCACGCCTGTCGCGACACCACTGGAGGCGGGCTGCACGATGTTGGGGCGTGAGCGGAAGACGGCCTAACGGTGTGCGGGACCGTAGCCCAGCTTCATGGAGACGGTTGCGAATGGTCCTCGCCGATACCCCAGGAGCAACAGTGTCCCTAATTTGCTGGGAAGTGGCGGTGCGGTCCCCTACGGCACTGCGTAGGATCCTACGGTCTTGGCGTGCATCCGTGCGTCGCTGCGGTCCGGTCCCAGGTCGACGGGCACGTGCACCTTCCGCCGATCACTGGCGACAACATCGATGTACTGTGGAGACCTCACGCCCCACGTGTTGAGCAATTCGGCGGTACGTCCACCCGGCCTCCCGCATGCCCACTATACGCCCTCGCTCAGAGTCCGTCAACTGCACATACGGTTCACGTCCACGCTGTCGCGGCATGCTACCAGTGTTAAAGACTGCGATGGAGCTCCGTATGCCACGGCAAACTGGCTGACACTGACGGCGGCGGTGCACAAATGCTGCGCAGCTAGCGCCATTCGACGGCCAACACCGCGGTTCCTGGTGTGTCCGCTGTGCCGTGCGTGTGATCATTGCTTGTACAGCCCTCTCGCAGTGTCCAGAGCAAGTATGGTGGGTCTGACACACCGGTGTCAATGTGTTCTTTTTTCCATTTCCAGGAGTGTATATGGTGTTATTGTCCTCCTTTGCGTTTCATTGTAGCCTTTCCGCAAATGTAGCAAAAATTGTCAGCACTATTTATACATTTTCAAGGGATATTCAGTTACAGGAATTACAATGACCACAGGCACTAACTACACTTCAATAACACACCCTTCCAGCTCACACACAGAACACAGCTTGTAACAGACTGAAACTTCGATTAAATGAAACATGCTCCGCTCCTCCCTTCCTCCTCTCCTTCGCCTTCTTTCTATGAACGCGGGCGAAAAATAGCGGCAAAATACACACAGATAACATTGCCTGAAACTTCATCGCTCCGTCAACCAGCAGCTGGATTTGAAGCCTAAATGGGAAGGGATAGACAATGAGTGTTACTAATGTATAATTAAATGCATCCTTCTTTAACTTGGACACGAGAGCTAATTCTAGTTTTTCCCTGTCGTTTTCGTTACCAGCATGATCGACATACCGAAAAAATTTATTTCATGATAGTTACATTGTCAGTTTTGGCTAGTGTTATTTATAGTAAAAACACCAGATGCACATTCTTAAGAATCACAAAGGTATTTTATTATGCTGTTGTATGAGAAATCGAATATTATATAGAAACTTCTGACAGTAACACCACGTTCAAAAGAAACTGCGGTGAATAATAATGACGATGATTATCAACAAGAGACACATACAATTACTGAACTTCCGTGAAAGTGCAATGTATGGTACATATGAAACTTCTCAAAAGTCCCTCCGAAATTTTTACTTAGGAAATAAATAAATAAAATAAAGATTTTTTTCCATACAGTGACGATACTTGAGGGGGAATAGAAGGAGTGACTACCGCGTTGATGCTGTAATTTATGCAATGTTATGCTTACCACGTTGTTTCTAAACAACAAACATGATGCCGTAAAAGAACAACAGTAAAGTGCTGCTGAGGAGTACATACCAGTCAATATTGTTATAATTATGTATTTTATCCTCAAGAAGCTACACGTAAGACATTAGTGGGAAAAAATGGTTGTAACAAGCTGTGGAATAGATAAAATTCACGTCAGGGCATATCACCTTCAGTAGCATTACGTCAAGTAACGCATTAAGGTGTTCAAACCTACCCTACAGTTGATGACAATTTTGTTATATAACATCTAGTAACACTACGTATTCATTAAATTGCAGTTCAGTCCTTCCTAACGGGTTATACCGATACCATTTCATGCCGCTGGGTCTTTACTACCTTCATCGTCACCGATCTATTCATTTCGTTTCTGTGCGCACAGAGTTAGTGTGTGCGTATGTGTGTGTGTGTATGAATGAAGAAACCCTACAAATCAACTGACTCACCCACTTTCAGGTTATCCAATCCGACAATGCGACACACACATGTTTTTATTCAGAGACATGTTCTCAGTTACATGAGTTAACAGGCTTCATGTACCGCAGCCAACGATATACGTTTGATAAGTTACATTAAACAGGGAGGGGGGCACTACTACTTGTAATAATATATAGTCTTTGTAAGCAGCTGCAAAATTCGTCCAGCCAGTACGTTGTTTTGTGATGTTAATCATTCAATTTTTTAAGTTGATATCTTAGGTTTATTTTGCGGCAATGTTCTTGAATAAATGCCTCAAGGAGTTCTTGCTACGTCAGATATCTCTATATCACTCGTCCGACTAAACTACCTAAAGTTCAAATGGTTCAAATGGCTCTGAGCACTATGGGACTTAACTTCTGAGGTCATCAGTCTCCTAGAACTTAGAACTAGTTAAGCCTAACTAACCTAAGGACATCACACACATCCATGCCCGAGGCAGGATTCGAACCTGCGACCGTAGCGGTCACGCGGTTCCAGACTGTAGCACCTAGAACCGCTCGACCACCCCGGCCGGTTTGCGTCACTCATTTTGATCAAACAAATGGTACTCTCCCACCGCTACGGAGCTTACCGTTCTTGACCTCGGCTACAAGCCAAACCTGCTGCACATCTTCAACGTTCATGGTGACACCCAGATCCGGAGAACGCGACAATCAGTTTTATTCGTATTTGAATTTTAGACCTCGACACAGTGATCTGCAAATATCTTACGCTCTACGCACCAATTTTCATTATAATTTTACATATCGATCGATTTCCGAGTATCCTCCTATTTTTGACAGTGTTGTCGGTATTACCAGCTGACATGTCTTGCAGAAATCAGTTAGTACTTCTCCTTTCTCATTCCTGTTACCGAAACTATGTTCTCCCGCAACGATTTCTTCATTTCTTCCCCTGCAACCGCGTTCGCATAGCGATTGATTATTTACGTACTGAATTACCAATTCAGTACCCTCATATTCTTTCTCTATCACTTCGTCTTTTGTCCGCCACGTTGGCATGCATACATGAACTATCATTGTCAGCGTTGGTTTGTTGCACAATCTGATGATAACAACCCTATCACTGAACTGATCACAATACCTCACTCTGTCTCCTACTTCCCTATTCATAATGAAGCCTATTCCCGTCATATCTATCCTGCTGTTGATATCTTCCTATCTTCGTCTGACCGGAAAGCCTTATCTTCTCTCCATTTTACTTCACTGACCCACTCCCACTATATATATATGTATATGGGGTCTTTTCATTTCCCTTTTCAAATATTCTAGCTTCTCTACCATTTCAAAACTTCTGCCACTCCATTCTCTAACACTTGTAGTATAACCCTTTCGTTGATTTTTCAATCTTCTGCTCATGGTCAACTTGGGGATCCCAATGGGGAACTAATCCGGGATCATTTACCAGTGATGAGACGACCAGGACACTTTTTCAGTTACAGTACAGATGTCTTTTGGGCACACGTGATGTACTTTTAAGGCAGTAATTTCCATTGTCTTCTGCATCCTTATGCCATTGATCGTTATTGTTTCTTCCGCCTTTTGGGGCAGTTTCTCTCTCGCAAGAGCAAGAGGTTTCCCTAAAATTCTGTGCATCCCTGCGCTCTCTTTGACGATGCCGTTGACCGAATGACGGTGATACTTTATTTAGAAACTCCTCGGCTGCCAATGTTCATGACTTTTGTTCAAAATTTAAGCAATGACTGGATTCTAACGTGGAATACAGTACATTTCAAAGATGCTGCTCCTATTTTATTTTATTTCTTTTCCTCCCCTCGCAGCCCGTCCTTGCGCTCACCACTTATCGCCTATGCAGGCGGAAGGTCTTTGGCCTTAATACTCTGATTTCGTTAGCATTGTACGTACATGCTGCCATCCATCTGACGTGTCCTTGCGGATGTTGGAAGTAGGAACGTAATGAAATTGAAACACTTATTAGTTTTCGTATTTCTACGTAAATCTCACTATTGAAACATGGCTTTTTGCTGAACTAAATAGTTCATCAGAAAACGCCAAGTCAAACTCTTGAGGACATGTGAAGATCGATTACACCATTACTCCTGTATGTTCTACGTTTGTAAGTGATCTACATTACTTGGTTTGGTGACAAGTCAAATGGTTGATAATAATAGTATGACGGGCGTTAAATAAACAATACAACACATACCTTTTCTGAAAGGAGGTTGGTTTTATTCAGGATTCACCACGTTGTTCCCACTCTTTTGATTAAAAAACACATTTTTAGCATGTATCCGTTCAATTTGACGACCTTAGGCCACCTTACTGGGAGGGTCTCCATTCCCACATGGCAGCACTCCACTGGTCGACGTCGGAACCAACGTCTTGCTGCATCAATATCCTCATCGTCGTCCACGTACTGCTTCCAGCGGAATGCATCCTTCATTGGGTCAAACACATGGAAGCTGGAAGGTGCGAGATCCGGACTGTAGAGTGAATGAGGAACAGCAGTCCAATAAAGTTGTGTCAGCTCCTCTCCGGTGTGCAGACTTGTGTGAGGCCATACGTTGTTGTCATCGAGAAGGATTAGTTCATTTGCGTTTTTGTGGCAACGAACACACTGAAGTCGTTTATTCAATTTCCTGATGCTAGCACAATACCCTTCAGAATTGATCGTTGCACCTTAACTGTGCCAGCGTAATGAATAGAGACGTCCAAACGTGAAGCGAGGTATTTGTTTGTTATCCATAGATCACCTCGAATGAGAGTGTCCGCACGTTTCAGCTTTGCAGAAGTCACAGCTGTGTGCGAGTAGCTAGCACGCGAGAGATTGGACTGTTTGGCACGTCATTCTTGCGACGATAACAGTCGCCTCGCCCAACGAATCACCGTACTTTTGTTCGCTTTCAAATCTCTGTACATATACTGCAAGCGCCTGTAATATCTCTGATGTTCTGGCTTCCCGCCAAAAGAAACTGGAGACAGCTCTCTGCTTGGATCGAACCTGCGTTAGCGATACCAAGACTACGTATAGCGCCACTACCTATCATAAGTTTAGAAACTATAGGGGCTGAAGCGGAAATATTCCACCATGTCCCATAACAAAATTCCGCATTTTTTCAACCAAAACTGGCAGAGAAAAAAATATGTTGCGCACTTAATACTAATATTAATAACAAAACCTTACGTCTACATATATACTTCGAAAGCCACCTCATGACGTATGACGGAGGTTACTTTCGATACCAGTGTCACCTCCCACTTTTCCTACTCTATTCCCGAATGCTTCTCGGGAAGAACGATTGGTGGATAACCTCGGTTTAGTCCCATATCAGTCTGAGTTTACCTTCACGCGAAAAGCACGTAGAAGGAAGCAATGAATTGGTTGACTCTAGGAGGTAGCAACGTATTGGTTGACTCTTCCAGTAATGTACCGCCACTCTTGTTCACTGACAAGGGGAAGGCCTCATACACGGCCAGCCGATGCGCCTCACATTTGGCAAGTCGCTTGTGTACAACCTAAAATGGAAGACCAAGACGTTTCATTTCAACTTCCCTCCGTTTTATGAGGAAACCGCGCCTAAATTTCAAGACGGGCAATGGACTCAAAATGACGAAATCCTCAGATAATTGAAAAGTGAACATTCTTCATGATATGCGGTGTTCGCAAAAGCATATTTTCCCGTAAATATTGGAAAGAAGCTGTTACGACTTTGCGACTGAACCCTAAATAACGTTAAGATAGACGCTGCTGAACAGAAGCGCCGCTGGTGTAGCGACCAAGGACTCGGACTCGACAGCAGATAATACGTATTCAATTTCCAAATGAATTCAGCAGTTATTTATTTGTACTTTTTTGCATATCGAAATTGGTAGGAATAGGAGGATTAATAAGGTCAATAAATCGATAAGGAATAATAACAAGATAGGCAAATAAATGTCTCAGACGATTACTAAGGAATTAAGATTTTAAGCCTCGCTGTATGAAAACAGTTCCGAGTAATACTGCTGCGAATTTGTCACGAGAGACTACAGAGAGCCACCCACCCGATGTTTGTTTACACTCAGGCGCAAGAGGCTTCAAAAATGAAATGTTTTTCAGGAAACCCAGCAGGAACTGCCCAACAGCGTGGATGTGATAACGATTCATAGGGTAATATATGAACAACTGTCAGCACTAATTCCTCAGGCGATGTTATCGTATGTCTGGTATACATCAAAACAAATTCCCAAGAAACAAATATTTTAGAGTAAGTGAATCTGTTTTCGCTGAATCTTCAGACTGAACAATGTAGTTGCGTGAATATTGTATTCACCATCATTTCTTGATGACGCGGGTATATTAGCTTCTAGTGTTTTTATGCCAAGTACTATCCATGCAATTTTTCGAAGGAAAGTGAGAATTAAACAGAGTCGTTCGAGAAATTTATTTTCCTACCTTCATTATTGTTTGACTTACCTCATCAACCCTTCTATTCCTAGCAAATACGATACGAAAAATTATTCAAAAAACAACGAAATTCGTTCGTGAATCGAACAAGGGTCCCATCGAAATGCCTTGGTCACTACGCCACCTGCGATTTCTTTCAACAGCGTCTACCTTATAAATACGTAAGTGTCGGTCACAGTAGTTCAGAAGTTTCTTATTTCTAGGAAAACATGTGTTTGTGGACACCATATATGATGATAAATGCCCAGTTTTCAGTTATCTATCGGTGCCGTCAATTTTTAGTCGATTACGCGAACTGAATTTTAGGGGTGGTTTTTTGCCCTTTTATTTCCTAGAAAGTTTGTTGAAACTTGAACAAAGGCAGCCCAAGCTAACTTTCCATCACCTGTCACGATGGTGTTGAAATGCTCATTCTTTTATAGTTTGCATATCTGGGGAGCCTGGAAAACCCCTCTTTTTTCGCCTCAGTAAGTCGTGGAAATCGGAGGCGCAAATAGAGAAATGTTTCTCCGGTTTTCTCCATGGCCTTAACGAAGTTTTTCATTAGGTCCAAATGCACACGAAGAGCAAGGAGAATTATGTTCTTGGATTCGGCTCTTCAGTAAGATATAACTGATAATCGTGTAGGTTTTTTTTCGTAAGCATATAATACACGTATTCAAGCATTATCCTGAAACAGCTATTGTTCTATAGATGCAAGTCCGTTTGGAGTACGTCTTTAAGTTTTATTACAGTTTGCGAAGTCGTATTAATCAAAGCTAAATTCTTTCACGTCCAGTGCAAAGAGCTTTGATTCCTGTAGTTCAGTATGTTTGCTAACGTTGTCAAAAGTTTATGCTTGTCACAATGTTAATTGATGTTAGGGGTATTTTTTACAGTTACTCTCTCGTGGGAATCATTTTGTTCTCGCTACAGATTTCCACATTGTTGAAGTGTTGTCGCTCTTTCTGGACATAACTGAACTCCACGGAATATTTGCGAACATAGCTCGCCCCTTATGTGGCCTACATACGTTAGCGGTGACATATCCTTTTGTCGTAATTTTTGTAAGAGACTTTTCGTACCATCACTTACATTACATTGTACTATTCTGGGGTACGGGGTAAAAAGGTCGCCATACTTTGTGATTCAACATCTTTGATGCTCAATCCACCTCTATTTCGCTGTAACGAGGCAGTGTGGAACGAGATTAAAAAATTATTACCCTACCAAACATATCAGCATCCTAACGCAAAAATGTGGTGTACTATATCGGTAGGAATCGGTAAAACAGCAGAAGTGTGGTAGATTTTACTGCGAGTATGGCTATTTACAAATAAAGCCGTTTGGACCCGTTCTAAGATCACATATTTTGTTCTTTGATCACAGCACGGACGACATCGCGATTTTTTCCTAATTTTCTTTGACACTTACTGTGCGTTCAATGGCACTGTCAAGCCGAGGTGCTTCAGCTCGTTGGTTTCCTCTAATCGAGAAGTGTATATCTAGTTAGTATGAGGACCTAGGAGCATATCTTCAGACATGCGCATTTAAGACTTGCACCGCATGTGGTGGCGCGCTATTGCGCTGCCAGCCACGGTGAGTGGCCGCTCGGTTTGAGGCGCCATGAAACGGATTGGGAGGCACCTCCCGCCGAAGGTTCTAATCCTGCCTCGGGCATGGATGTGTGTGATGTCCTTAGGTTAGTTAGGTTTAAGTAGTTCTCAGTTCTAGGGGACTGATGACCTCAGATGTTAAGTCCCATAGTGCTCAGAGCCATTTGAACCATATTTGAACCTCCCTCGGGCGTGTGCGTGTGTGCGTGTGTGCGTGTGTGTGTGAGTGCGTGCGTGTGCGTGTGTGTGTGTGTGTGTGTGTGTGTGTGTGTGTGTGTGTGTGTGTGTGTGTGCTGTCCTTGGCGTAAGTTAGTTGTTAGTTTAACTTGGGTAGTGTTTAAGACTAAGGACCGATGACTTCAGTAGTTTGGTACCATGGGAATTCCCACAAATTTGAAAATTTGTGTTGTTCACTACCCATCTCTCTGCATCTAACTGTTCTCAGGTTTTGGTAATCACACTTACATTGTCAGCATAGGCTCGGTAGACTGTTTTGTGTTCAACGTTCGTAGTCATTCTAGGGTAATGTGGAACTTCTTAAATAGTGGCTTGACTACAATAACGAATTGTGTAGTTGAAAGCGAGTACCCTTGTCGTACGGCTTGTTAGATGGGCACAGGAACAGTTAACTGGCCTTTGATCTTAAGTAGAGTGAATGACTGCAAATACACTTTGTTGTAATTTTCTAAAACGCTCAATAAATGGCATTTTTCTCATTGTTTTCCATAAAAAATCGCCATTGGTTATATCAAACGGCCTTGTCAAATCCAAAAATATTGACGCCAATTTTTGCTGATATAAGTTAAATGTGTTACACTTGTATACCGGTATTCTCACAGAGCATTTAACACAGGTCGTCCACTGACCACAGTTGTGTGTTAGTTTGTTCTCTAAGAGCCCCATACTGTCGTTATTGACTACCTTTTTATCCACATCGGCTACGCTATATTCCATGTTTTCCTCAACAAGCTTGTGTCATCTGCAAAGAGAAAAAGAGGGGACAGACATCGTATAGGACCACATTAAAGCGATATGTACACATTCACAACTTGGAGCGTTGTACGACGTGAGGACTCCAGTAATTCTACTCACAAAGCACCTGTATGCGTCGCTGTTATGAGTTCCTCGCGAAACCTGCTGGTCTCCTAACGCCATTCGACCACGGTGACGCAGCCGCGATCCGCTCACGTTCACAATAATTACATACGCCTCGTATACACCTGCTGAATCCCACGCGGATGTGCGTGAATTCGCGGCCGCGCGGACACCTCCCGCCCGGAAGCGCCGGGGGATGCTCTGCTCTGGTCAATAACAATTGAATTGTGACGCTATCAGTCACGGCCGACCGCAGGCGCGCACCCTTTCCCCTCACCGACATGCGCACGGGAGCCACGGCGTACCACCAACAATGAAGGATTTTGCCCAGTCCAGAATATAAAATACTATTATATAACGACGGCAAGACTTCGCGCCTTTGTCTGCTTTCCACGTTCAAAAGAAAGTAACAAATGGTGTGTTCTTTAATGTCATATTCTAGTGACACGAATATTTTGGTTCGCCAGCACATACCGCACATCAAAAAGAGTTTCTCGTCACCTCGATATGTCGTGCAGGCGTGTTGCTATTTTCACGGTTCCTGTACCGATCTGAAGGTCATTCTTGACGTTGTTTGTAAACAGACACAGAGTTACCACGAGCTCTACCCATGGGTAGAAAGCCTCAGAGCAATGGATTGGAACGTTTCATTTGGAAGTAAAACACCAACAGGGACTTATTAGAGACGTCAGTAGAACAGTAGCGTGAACGTTTGATAGGCCACGAAGGAAAATCGCGACCAGAGATCGGGTTCGCATCATCACGTTTTGTGCTGAATGCTTGTCAACCAGGGAAGTTGCTGGATATGTGCACTAGAGTCAAAGTGATGTGGTAGAGACACAGAATCGATAGTGTTGGGGACTTCAGCGCACAGTCCGTCCACGTTCGACAGATGCACAGAATGATATCTATCACCTTTTAGTCGAAGGCACCGTGGGCTGTGTGCTTCACAACTGAATTCGGCGTCCGAACAGGCTACGGGACACCATGTATCGCATCGAACTGTTACGAGACTTTCGCATGATGCGAACCTCAATTCCCGACGACTATGACGTGCACCAAGTCGTAGACCACAATACCATGGATTTGTTTACAGGTGGGCAAGAAATCATGCAGAATGGACGCTACAGTATTGACGGAGGGAACTCGGAGCTGTTTGCGTCCTGATAATAGCAGTCTAGGTGGCTGGAGACAACCCGGTCATACCGAACACTTCCTACACTAACAAGGGAACCTCCCCATCGCACCCCCCTCAGATTTAGTTATAAGTTGGTACAGTGGATAGGCATTGAAAAACTGAACACAGATCAATCGAGAAAACAGGAAGAAGTTGTATGGAACTATGAAAAAAATAAGCAAAATATACAAACTGAGTAGTCCATGTTCAAGATAGGCTACATTAAGGGGAGTTTTAGCTCAGTAGCGCCGCGGTCCTGTGGTTAGCGTGAGCAACTGTGGTACGAGAAGTGCTTGGTTCAAGTCTTCCCTCGAGTGAAGATTTTAATGTTTTATTTTCAGACAATTATCAAAGTTCAGGCACACACACACACAATCAACTTCGCTCTCCACAATTCCAGGACATGTTCAGATTTGCTTGGACATATGCAGGATTTGACTGTCTACACACGGAAAAATTGAAAGCGTTAAAAACGTATGTTTTGACAGAGCACAGGGAAAACTGTGCGACTCTGAAACTGTTGCATTCATTTGTTGCAGTTTATGTGACAAACTCTTATGTTTTCATCACTTTTTTGGGAGTGATTATCACATCCACAAGAAAACCTAAATCGGGCAAGGTAGAATTATCTTTTTACCCATTCGCGAAGTGCACAAGTTAGGTTGGTCGACAACATATTCCTGTCATGTGACGCACATGCCGTCACCAGTGTCGTATAGAATATATCAGACGTGTTTTCCTGGGCAGGAATCGGTTGACCTATGACCTTGCGATCTAATGTTTTCGGTTCCCATTGGAGAGGCACGTCCTTTCGTCTACTAATCGCACGGTTTTGCGGTGCGGTCGCAAAACACAGACACTAAACTTATTACAGTGAACAGAGACGTCAATGAACGAACGGACAGATCATAACTGCGAAAATAAAGAAATTAAAATTTTGACTGGCGGGAGGACGTGAACCAAGGACCTTTCGTTCCACAGCTGCTCACGCTAACCACGTGACCACGGTGCTCTTGACCTCACATTGCCCTTGATGTTCTTGCACATAGACTACTCAGTTTGTATATTTTGCTTATTTTTTCATAGTTCCACACAACTTCTTCCTGTTTTCTTGATTGATCTGTGTTCAGTTTTTCAAGGCCTATCCACTGTTCCAACTTATAAGTAAATCTGAGGGGGGTGCGATGGGGAGGTTCCCTTGTAAGTAACACTTATGCAACAAGGTGGTGGTGGAGTAACGTTCTGGAGTGGTATTATATGAGGCCACCACAAATCTTTTGTGGTTGTTGAGGGCAGTCTTTCTGCTCTACGAGATTTTACAGTCAATAGTAGGGCCGTATGGCTAACATTTGGGTGACAATTTCATCTTGATGGATGATAACTCGCGAGCTCATGGTGGTGGTGCGGCTAAAACGTTCCTTCAAGCATTCTAGGTCGCAAGAATGGAATGTCCTGCCTGTGTCCCTGATATGAACCCTGTCGAACCTGAGTAAGATGTATTGAAACGAGCTGGTTTTGGACGTCGACAGGGAGCATATATCCCGCACGACTTACGCAGATTCGCTATTAAAGAGTGGGACAGTATGGACCTCAGGTGGCTTGATATTCTCATCGATGGTGTGTCACAACGGATTTAAGCCTGCAACCGAGAAAGAGGACGTTCGCCACGTACTGACGTTACTCGGGAGTGCTGTGAAAAAAAAAAAGAAAAAAAAAAAGAAACAAAAATGGGAAACCCGACAATACTGTGGTCACACAAATGCTTGTCTTTTCTTATATGGTGATTTGGGCACACGGAAAATAAATATATATGGATACCTCAGTGACAGGGTTGGTCTTCTCTGCCATGAACTTCGAAATAAAGGGCTGATGGAAAACTTTTGTTGATGTGTGTAGTTGGACGTGTGATATTGAGGCAATGTTATGTATATATTTTAAACTGCCGATGACGAGATCGAGGGACATAATAGAGGACGAGCACGGTGCACATCTGGCGACATGGCTCTAGTTCACATTTTAGGAGAATTTTGTACAAAGACTGCCCGTTGGGACAGGAAATGAGAGCGAGGCCATTAACTTCAAACCCTTGGAGGAGATAATTTCAGACACAGTCTTTGCTGCGAAAGGAACTTACCATTAAAGCTAATAGGGAGAATTAATCTGGCGTTTCTGAGGGAGGAGAGTGCCTACAAGACGAATTGGTTTGGCAACATGGTGGGAGCCAGCTCAGGAGCTGCTCCGGAAGCAATCGCCGACAAAATGACAACGGTTTTCGCGGAGTAACAACAGGTCACTACAAAGCTGGAAGTATTTGGAGACGCGTCGTGCAAGGATGAGCCTCTACCTCCGTCTGGTCTGTACGCCACTGTTGTCTCTTTGGACGCAGCAAACCTCGGTTGCACAGCGGAGATAAACTCTCCGTAGCAGAACTTGACGCCACTACTCTCTGATTCCTCCCTCGCACAAAGGAGTTCTGTACGGTCCTCTCTGCACACCTTATTGATAGAAAGCTGTTTTTACCGGGGTTACCTTATTTAAAAATTCTGCGCATGTTCCGCCATAATAATAGATTTTGTTTTGCTGTCCCCTCCCCCTTTCTCCCTCTTCTTGTGAGAGTAGCCCTGGAACTGATACACAATCACAATATTGCTATTCAACCCGGTTACTAGGATCTAATTGAACATCTTTGGCACAAAGGATTTCCATTTCGATTGATGGTAGTCGTTATTGTTTCAGACAAATCACTGGAAGCATTAATCTAGCGACCGTATTTTAGACACGTATTTCAGCAATTCGCGTGGCCACAGCCGGTCGAAATAATCGATGAGCGATAAGAAATTAATTAGTCTCATGTGGATACCGCCAGAGAAGAACTATAACAATAAAATCATTTACTTGCAGTTTCATTGCTTTTTGCGATACAACCATGTGATCTGTGTTCGGCATGCTGACCATTACCGACAGATTCAAATGGTTTCTATCCAGTAGCTCAGGTCATGAGACCTTCTACTGTTTTACAAACAGTTATTCTCCAGCGGCGACTATGACATTGCATAACTGCCTGGTACGAATGGCAGACTGATGCGAAATGAGGTGGTTCTCTGCACAGCCCACGAGGAGAAGAACACATGGAAAACATTGGCAAGAAGAACCGAAAGGCTGACAGGACATGTCTTAAGAGTTCAAAGAACAACTATCATGGTGCTGAATTCAAAGAACATCTTTCATGGTGCTTTATGGAGCTGTAGAAGGTAAAAACTGCTTGGGAAGGCAGCGATTAGAATAAATCCGGGAAATAATTGAAGAATATAGGTGCAAGAGCTGCTTTGAGATAAAGAGATTAGCGTAGGAGAGGAAATCTTGGTTGATCAGATCAAACCAGTCAAATGCATGATGACAGTAAAAAGGAACGGTGTTCTCTTCCCCTCTCGAGTACCTAAATTTCGACGAAGGTATCATATTCCTCTGCACATTTATTCCAGTCCAGACGTTTCGCTCTCTCTACCGGGATCTTCTTCAGGATTGCACTAAAGTCTGTAGGTTGCTGACGTTTCATCCATCCAGCTACGCCAGTGGAATCCTGGCTGTATCCCAGAATAAATACTACTGTTGTGTCTCTCAGGGTGTATAACAAAATGGTTCAAATGGCTCTAAGTACTATGGGACTTAACATCTGAGCTCATCAGTCCCCTAGACTTAGAACTACTTAAACCTAACTAACCTAAGGACATCACTCTCATCCATGCCCGAGGCAGGATTCGAAACTGAAACCTTAGCACAGCAGCGCGGTTCCGGACTGAAGTGCCTAGAACCACTCGGCCACAGCGGCCGGCGGTGTATAACAAAATGGCCTTCATCGTCTGGTTTTGTTTCTATATTGACCAATTCGGAAAATAAGGACTGTTTTCATCAACAAATACATTTTATATTCGTACATTTCATTCGTAGCTTGCATCAATAAGCGCAGTTTTCGTCCATATTCGTTTATTTGTAAGTTAGTTATTCGTATTACATCACATATGGAGAGTAATACACACACGCAGCTCCAACGGAGGACGCATTTCTGTATAGAGTAGGAGTTACGAAACTTGATCACGAAAGCTGCATTCGTCACAGCGAGTAAGGGGAACCGTACAAAAACAAGACACGCGCTGGCCCTTACGTCGCTGTCTGAAGGCGTCCATCATCCGTGACGGGACTCCTGAAACCCGCAAAATTGTATGCGGCTAGGGCTGCTTCCGCCGGTGTAGCGTGCCCGTGGACTACCAGAAAACGTCCACCTATTGGAATATTTATTTGTGCCACACAGTCTAAGACTACAGTCGCAACACTGCGCTGACTGTCGCAAGGAGGAGTTCGTTTGCACCAACAAAATACAAAGAATTGTCACTCAAAATAATGTTAGCACTATATATTTAAAAACAACACAATATCTAAGGCGGTTCTGAAGGTTGCATGTGAGACACCTTAAAAAAGAAATATGCCATGCCATTAATGGTCAGCTTCTTTTTCCCAGACTGCTGGCGATGTAATAATGAAGAGATAAGTTGACCTGCACGCTAAGACGTTGCGTAACCGCAATGAACGCCGACACTGAAACATTGCGTGTCCCACTAAAGGTCATGTCAGGAAATTACTTAACAGCATCTCACCCATTACCCTGCATAAACTCACGTACTTTCCACAACTGTGCATTTTCTCACTCCGAGTAATGGATGAGAACTGGTCACTTGAGGCTTAGGTACTGCAAAGACAGAAGTCTATGACATAATTGGAGGTTATATTATCTACGGCGCTGTTACGAGATTATTCCAGTTTTGTAATTCCTGACCACAGAAAATAATTTTTTTCACACTGTCATCTATATAACTTTTATTAACGTGTGTGTTACTCAGCACAGTTTCAAACCAATAGTATAAATCATCCTAAGCGCATTCGTGTTAAGAAACACGAAAGCTTATTTATTTGTTTATTGAGAGTACTGGCAACTCCTTCACGGTAGACTTACCAAGAGTATCCAGACACCCACATGTAATGCTAAACTGATCAGTAGGTGTAACGAGAGCAGGACCGGAAGTATAAAAGGGGACGCGAGTATTGTCTTATCAGTAGAGAAGCTCCAATGAATGAATCGATCAAGATAGCTCGGTAATTTCGAAGATGGACTAGTCATTGGGTATCATTTGAGCAACAGATCCATCACGGACATTTGATACCTTCAATAGCTTCCCTCGTCGACTGTCGCTGATGTGATTTTGTACTGAAAACGCGAGGGAGCAACCAGTACTAAACCAACACGAGGCAGAAATCCTGTACTGACGGACAGTGACTGTTTAGTATATCAGAGAGTGGTTCGAAAAGTCGCATGGAATCAGAAGAAGGAGTTCCGAGGTGCGGCCGGCAGACCAGCTAGCACAATGGCTGTGCGGAAGGGGTTACAAATAATGAGGAAGGATGGTCGAGCACTCCTAAAAAAATGGTTCAAATGGCTCTAAGCACTATGGGACTTAAATTCTGAGATCAACAGCCCCCTAGAACTCAGAACTACTTAAACCTAACTAACCTAAGGACACCACATTCATCCATGCCCGAGGCAGGATTCGAAACTGCGACCGTAGCAGCAGCGTGGTTCCGGACTGAAGCGCCTAGAACCGCTCGGTCACAATGGCCGGCCGAGCACACCTCATAAGATACATTTTGCTGTAGTTGTTGCAAAGCGCCTCTGGAAGTGCTATAAACAACGATGCCGCTGGACAGTGCACGACTGGAAACAAGTGATTGGAGTGGCGGAACACTCTGCTCCCTGTGACAATGCGACGGAAGGTTAACTACAACAGTGAAGTACGGAGGACGTGGTGCTACGGTACGGAGGTGTTTTGCGGTTAGTGCGTCGTCACCTTATTGCGCTGGAGAAATCGCTGAATGGGAAAGGGTGCGTATGCGTCTTACAGCATTGTGCGTGGTGTGTACAGTAGAGAAACTGTTCGAGAGAATGATATTTTGTACCAGCATGACAATGTACCCTGTCGTAGATCAGCATCTCACAGAAAGTTCACTCCATCATAAAGGTAAAGGGTGGACATACTCCACATGAATGACCAGTCGTATATGTTCAGAAACGTTTGATCTGTTACTGTCCTTTTACTCATTTACCACATCAGTAACAGCTTGGGGGGGGGGGGGGGGGGGACAGTAACATGCAAAGCACACTGAAGCGCCAAAGAAACACGTAAACAGAAAGAATACGGCGCAGTTGTTAGATCGGTAACTGCTGCTACAACGGCAGGTTATCATGGTTTAAGTGAGTTTGAACGTGGTTTTATAGTCGGCGCATGGGCAATGGCACACAGCATCTCCGAGATAGCGAGGAAGTTGGGATTTTCTTGTACAACCATTTCACTAATTTGCCGTAAATATCCGGAATCCGGTATAACATACATCTGTGACATCGCTGAGACCGGAAAAAGATCCTGCAAGAACGGGACGAACGACAACTGAAGAGAATTGTTCAACGTGACAGAGTTGCAACCCTTCTGCAATTTGATGTAGATTTCAATTTTGAGCCATCAAGAACTGTCAATGTACGAGCCGTTCAACGAAAGATTATCGAAATGGGCTTTAGGATCCGAAGGCTCACTCGTGTACCCTTATGACTGCCCGACACCAAACTTTACGCCTTGTCTGTTCACGCCAACACCGACATACCGTTGTTGATGACTGGAAACATGTTGCCTGGTCGGACGAGTCTCGTTTCAAATTGTATCGAGCGGATGGACGTGTACGGGTATGGAGACAGTCCTAACGATCCATGGACCCTGCATGTCACCAGGGGACTGTTTGAGCTGGTGGAGGTTCTGTAATGGTGTGGGGCGTGTTTAGTTGGCGTGACATGTGACCCCCAGTACGTCTATATACGACTGTGGCACGTGACACGTACGTAAGCATCCTGTCTGATCATTTGCATCCATTCATGTCCATTGTGCATTCCGACGGACCTGGGCAATTCCAGCAGAACAATGCGACACCCAAAGAGTCCAGAATTGCTACAGAGTGGCTCCAGGAACTCTCTTCTCAGTTTAAACACTTCCACTGGCCACAAAACTCCTCAGACATGAACACTGAGCATATATCGAATGTTTTGTAACGTACTGTTCTCCATCTCATCATGTCTTACGGATTTATGGACAGCGCTGCAGGATTAACGGTGTCACTTCCCTCCACTACTTCATGCCACGTCGTAGTGCGGCACTTTTGGGTGCTCGCGGGGGCCATGCAGGAAATTAGGCAGGTGTACCAGTTTATTTGGTTCTTCAGTGTATAATACTAGAAAGACAAATAACTTACACACTGAATCACTCATCCTTAATGTGGCACAGAAAGGAGTCTGGCATTCAGCTATAAAAATATTTGACCTCATACCGAGTGTTGTGCAGGAACTGATTGACTAACTAACTTCAAACAGTAACCGAATTCATATCTGCTAGATAACTCATTCTGCTCCATAATAGAAATTCTGTATGTTTAATAATAGGATGTGTGTGTGTGTGTGTGTGTGTGTGTGTGTGTGTGTGTGAGTGTGTGTATGTGTCAGAGAGAGAGAGAGAGAGAGAGAGACAAAGAGGAAGGAGAGAGAGATCGAGCATAGGTATGTAAAAAAGAATGCTTAAGATAATCATGTCAATGATAAGTGTGTATTCATCTTTTCCGCCGAGAAAGCATACTATAATTGTAAAGTTGACAACGTTGCACATCATAGCGACAGACAGCAATTACGAATCACTGAAAATACAAATAACAAACAACTTTTTTTTCTGCTTTCGCTCCACTATGTCCTATGGTATCCTGTTTAGAGATAACACAGCTAATTCCCAAAGAATATTTTTAGTAGATAAGAGAGCTATCAGAAAATTCGCGGTGTCAATTGACAAATTTCGCGTAGGTCATCGTTCAAGTGGCCTGTTAATATATTACTGATGTTTCATTAGACGTGTTTCCTGATAATGTTTGTAGTAAATAATACTCGCTCATTCCGCAATAAAATTTCGAAGCACTCATTAACTAGAGATAAAAGCGATCAGTATTATATCTTCATGCAGAAATGAGAACAATATTGCCGGAATTCATTTTCAGTAGGCTTCCCAGAGAAATGGAAGATATTAGAGCTCAACGGGAGAATTTTAAGTCTTCACGAACAGTTTGCATATGGCAGATATCTTTTAGAACGTAGCGGCTCACTAGAAGATAATATTCACCAGTAGAAAAATGCTTCCATTGGAGCTTAAAATAGACAAATATGTTTCTTTTTAAAAGTCTCCGACAAAAAATGTGGGGAAACAGCTACCACAATCCTCATTCCTCATTCCTCACCGTAAATTTTGGTATGTGAACATAATCGCAGTTTTTTGAGCTGAAAGAGAATAGCAGAGACATAGTGATGGTGGAAGAGAGATGAGGCAGTGCCAGTAGGAGAGAAAGTGGAGACAGTGGTGGTGGGAGAGAGAAAATGGCAGTGAAAGAGAAAGAGAGATGGATGAAGACAATGGAAGTGGAGGCCAAAGAGAGAGGAGATATGGATGGTGAGTGAGAGATGGTGGCAGTAAAATAGAAAAAGAGATAACTGGAGGTAGAAGCAGTGGGAGTAAAACAGAGAGGAGACAGTTGACTGACAAACAGAGATGAATGGAGATCATACATAGGCCCTAAGGGTCTGACGTCTGGATCCTCGCAGTTGGATAGGATACATAGGTACAGGAAAGGGCCCACTGTGGATCGAAATAGGGGGAAATTAAGCAGGACCCCCAGAATTATTAGACTGGCAGTTCATTTATATACTTCGTCCATTTACGTACTTTGACCAATATAAACAACAACTAAGTACGTATAATGTAAGGTTAGTACAAAATCGTTTGCTTCACATTTTTTTCTGAATGCTTTGCTCATCGATCGCAATTCGTCGAAAACGCCCGGCTTCTGATTTGTATCTTAAAGGAGTAAAAATGATATTACAAATATTTTACTGTTTTGGCTGACTTTACAATTATACATAAGTTTTGGAAGTAATTTTAAGTTCATTTCAGGAATGTTAAGGCCCTTTTTAGCCCATTTTTGTAACTGAACTACCATTGAGGTCACATTTGTAAAGGCGTGAAATGCCCATTATAAAGAGGCAGCCCTTCATAAAGTTTTATTGGTGAAAAAATGTCGACTAAAACATAGTTTAGTGACCTAAGAACCCTTGCGATGACCCTAGAACCACTGACATGTATTCACTAAGTCAGTCAAGACTACCATAAATTTACGCCTCATACCGGATGTTACGAGCGTAAGTACAACAGATAATGGCATCGAATAAAGTTTCAAAGGTCCCCTAGAACATCGCCTTAAAAACATATAGTATCACTTACGACGATTTATCATGAATAGAAATTATATAACTGGCAATCCCTATAAATGGTACTTTTGGTATCCAAACACTATAGTTTTCCGGTTTTATCTTGGTAACTGGTATAGATTTTCGAAAGCGCGAATATGGCGTTTGTGGAGGCTCTGAGCACTATGGGACTCAACTGCTGAGGTCATTAGTCCCCTAGAACTTAGAACTAGTTAAACCTAACTAACCTAAGGACATCACAAACATCCATGCCCGAGGCAGGATTCGAACCTGCGACCGTAGCGGTCTTGCGGTTCCAGACTGCAGCGCCTTTAACCGCACGGCCACTTCGGCCGGCATGGAGGAATGTGTGAAGATTTTACAACTAAATTTAAGCCATTTTCTGTGGTCAGTTATTTAGATAATTGCAGATCATGTTGCAAAATCAGCTGTAAGTCAGTTTTTGCGGTTTACTCCATTAGTAACTTTGTACCTCTGAATCTCAAAAATGGTTCAAATGGCTCTGAGCACTATGGGACTTAACTTCTAAGGTCATCAGTCCCCTAGAACTTAGAACTACTTAAACCTAACTAACCTAAGGACATCACACACATCCATGCCCAAGGCAGGATTCGAACCTGCGACCGTAGCGGCCGCGCGGTTCCAGACTGTAGCGCCTTTAACCGCTTGGCCACCACGGCCGGCTCTGAATCTCAGTAACGAATAATGCTACCGAAAAAAGTTTCGAATCTCCCCGACGATATCATCTCAAGAATATATTGCAAAAATTTCGACGGTCTGCCATGAATGCAAACTATAGAAGTGGCCGTCTCCATACCTTGTACTTCTGGTATACCAAAATTATGTTTTTTTGGGGTTTCTGAGGACCCATCAATGAAGAAATGGTGCTTTTTACAAGCCGCCTAAGGCCCACCCTAGACCCTAGAACCAATCGATTTGCTCGGTTTGCCTGGGCTGGAAGAAGTATGTGATGTTTAAATTGTGACCCTGTACTGAAGGATAGTTACGGTATATCCAATCTTCCGGCAATTGCACAAAATGATCGCTAGGCCCAGGGCTACCCAAAACCCTTGACTCCTGATTTCTGTGATCAACAGAACCCGAGATATGAACCCCTGAAAAATCACATTTTAGCGCGCGGCTTTTTTGAACATATTGCTACCGTGCATGATCGTCTCTTTGTTCTGCAACATTCAGTGAATTACACTGTAAGATAAAGGAAAAATGAATTGACGGCGAAACTGGATAATCATTATGTGACAGAGTTTCGCTACCACGTGAACAGCGAAACTCGTATGTTGTAGATGAGATAGCCGTCTGTTACGCTGCCTTTCGATTTGCCTCTCATATGGAGATCAATAAATCAATTACACCGAGCAACACTAGGAAGAAAAAGATAAACTTTAGCATCAAGATCCGCTTTTGGTCTTTTATTTTTAGTAGGTAAACCTGCACTCCGTAGATGCTCAGGCCATAAACACAACTAGTTTTTGTGAACATTTAAATAACACAGTTCGCTTTAAACACTATCATTAGAGAATAGAAAAGATAATCTAGGAACGATTACAGGACTGATAGCTTAGTTTTTTGTCCACCAAGTCTGCAGGAATCTTCCTCAAAGATAATGATGTATAAGGAACAGCGTGATCTCCCCCACGGTACCAGCATTGATCGCGAAAGTGTCGGACATGCGAAATTCAACAAGCACTTCTTTCACATAGCTTCAGAAAAGCCACGAATCAAGGCCGTCAGATAAAAGCAGTATTTACTCACTTCCAAAAAGTATTTGTCTCAGTACCGCACGAAACACATATTTACGAAAAGAACCATCATATGGTACATTAAACGAAATTTATGATTGAACTGAGGATTTCTTGGTAGGGAGGACGCAGCAAGTTATCGTAGATGGAGAGTCATCGACAGATATAGAAGTAACTCCAGGTGTGCCACAGGGAACCGTGCTGGGGACTTGCTGTTCGTATTGGAAGTTAATGATCTGCCAGGCAAAATGAAAAATTTTTCCGATGGTGTAGTTTGTTATATATACTGAAAAAATGCTGCAGAAATATTCAGTCAAATATTGATAAGATTTGAAAGTGCTGCTAAGATGGGTAACTCTACTGAAATTTTTAGAAATGAAAAATTACGCACTTCACAAAATGAAAGAAAGCTTTAATACATCACTAAGTTACAAATGAAACATACAACATAAAGAAACAAGTATAACAATTTGTTGGAACATGAAACTGAATGACTACTCGGGTTTAGTCACAGGTAAATCTGGTGGCAGATCAATGTTAGGCTACTGGGAAAATGCTACATCTGCAGAGAAGATTGCTTGTAAAACGTTTATGCTTTTCATTCCTGGAATATTTTTGAAATGTGTGACCCATAACTAGTCAGAGTAACGGGGGATAGTGCAAGTATACAAAAAAGTGTAATTTGAACGGTTCAGGGTGTATGTGATCCACAGAAGAGCACAGGAAAGCACTGAAAATAAACTGAACAGACAGTCGGTTGACGGTATACATCAATTATCTCCCGAATGCCTTCCGTATGAACCTTCTACGATCGGTATTGTGGAATCTATAAATGTACTATATTAGATTATGTTTCGTTCCTTTTAGGGACCAGAAGACAAAATTAAGAGTGATTAAAGCATGCAGAGAAAGATTCAAGCAGTTATTTTTCCAGTGCTCTGTATGCGAGTAGAAAGGGAAGGAGCTATACAGCCCGCATTCCACTGTGGTTTACAGAGTAGAAATGTAGACCAAGAGGCTGACTCCTGTATGTGAACCTGCATTTCAAAACTGTTTTCCGCATAGCTCTGCTCGGATCCAAGAGTTTTCTCTGCGCGTGAAGTTTTTGGCCTTGGCCTTGGTTATGGGATGATGAGTTTCAGGTTTGGGTTGATTTGGGGGAAGAGACCAAACAGCGAGGTCATCGCTCTGATCGGATTAGGGAAGGATGAGGAAGAAAGTCGACCGTGCCCTGTCAAAGGATCCATCATGGCATTTGCCTGAAGCGATTTAGGGAAATCACGGAAAACATAAATCTGGATGGGCGGACGCAGGACTGAACCGTCGTCCTCCCGAATGAAAGTTTTTGCTTCCAGACTTATTATTAGGCAACAGCAGCAGGAATATAAATAAGAGGTGAACATTGGTAGAAGGCAGGGAAACGTGACAAGATTTTATGGTTTATTAGCCTCTTGACAAATGCCTCGTACGTTAACAATGAGAAGTAGTCTCAAAATTTGAAAACGATGTTTCATTTTCTAGCAACAGAACAAATTATGAAATCCATTTACGGTAGTACTTTCTTAATTAATAAAAGAGGTTTATCAATGATGTTTTTCCGCTTTCCGTGCCACGAACTTCATTCTAGAAGATGCTAACTGCATCCACTTTTGCAAAAAGCAGCGATTCAGTTAAGTGCCGTCAAAACAGGTGATGAAAATTTTTTACCAGCTTTAACTTAAAGTGTCTTTTTCTTGTCGTGCCATGTTCTAATCGTTAAACGATTTCCTCACGTTTCGCCTTTGACTCACAGTACCTCTCTTATTTTTCCAATTCCGCAGTTCGATTGTGATTAAGTGAAGGCTCTCACTTGGGGTGCAGCGGCCTTTCTGGGACAACCTGTGAGAAGTGTTCAAAAATGGTCCAAATGGCTCTGAGCACTATGGGACTTAACTTCTGAGGTCATCAGTTCCCTAGAACTTAGAACTACTTAAACCTAACTAACCTAAGGACATCACACATATCCATGCCCGAGGTAGGATTCGAACCTGCGACCGTAGCGGTCGCGCGGCTCCAGACTGAAGCGCCTAGAACCGGTCGGCCACTCCGGCCGGCGTGAGAAGTGTGTCAGGTAAGGAAAGCGAGTAGTGGGCAATTAAACTTTTCAAGCTGTTTTTAATGCATGCTTCGACGTTTCAGTTGGAAACAGATTGCGTCAGTGAGGCCAGTTTCTGTGTTCGATTACCGGTCCGATATATACTCTCATCTGGCCATAAATGGTTATCGCACAGAATTCTTTGCTGATTAGTCAGAATTTTCCTCATTTCAAGGATGCATTCGTGCATACCGTGCTTGAGTAAGGCTCTTGAGCGAAATGAAATAGCAGAAAAAGCTTTACACAACCTAGAGACAATTTCCAGAAAGAGACGTAACGCTGTATTGCAGACTGTGCGCTGAAATAAACTTCTCAGATGATTACAATAAGGAAGGAAATTAGGGTTTGACGTCCCATCGATGTCTATATCATTACAAACCTGTCACAAATATCGAATTGTTATAATTAAACTGGCAGTATTCCACGTGCTACAGTGCGGGCTGCATGCAATGCAGAAAGCTGAAACATCGTTAGTATGCTCATTAATGGGTGCGCTCACGCAGTGTGCTGAAAAGATAATAGTTCCACTTTCTGCCACCAGGTGAAAATATGGCGCTATAAGCAGCCAGAATGTGAAATATTTCCGTTCCCACGTCGGTATGCTATTTGTCGCTTGCCGGCCGAAGTGGCCGTGCGGTTAAAGGCGCTGCAGTCTGGAACCGCAAGACCGCTACGGTCGCAGGTTCGAATCCTACCTCGGGCATGGATGTTTGTGATGTCCTTAGGTTAGTTAGGTTTAACTAGTTCTAAGTTCTAGGGGACTAATGACCTCAGAAGTTGAGTCCCATAGTGCTCAGAGCCATTTGAACCATTTTTATTTGTCGCTTGGCGATGCATGTTCATTTCTTGTGTGAAGTGGCCGTATGTGCAAAGGGTTAAGACGGTTGAAATTTCTGTACGAAACGAAATGGCTATTGAGAAAGAAGTCCATGCAGTGCTGGTAGAGTTGCTTTATCAAAACGGCAGGAACGCCAGCAGTGCACTGCGAGACTGTTGCCGACAGAAACAGCTGCGAAAATGCCCCATATCAATAAATGGGCTAAAGAATGTGATCAAAAAATCTGAAGTAACAGGTGAATTAGGTGGTGCAGCCGCAAGAGGGAGGCGGCCCATTCCACAGCAGCTACTGACGAAGTTGCTGTAGCTATAGCCAGACTACTGTGCAACTACGCCTCAAATTCTGCAGCCAGTGCTCGAGTTGTGATACGGGAATTGTCTCAAAAGATGTTGCGGCGCAGGTTATACTGGTATCTGTACAAGATTCAGAACACGCACCAAATAAAGCTCCAAGATAGGCTACAGCGCCGTGACTTTACCCTTCCTTTTCTGGCAAGCATAAAATGGATGACACAAGGCACATCTTATTCTGCACGGCGCCATGAATGCAGACAACTAAGAATGCAACTGTGTCTACAGTCTATTATTCATGCAAAATGGGGCGTCACCACATGTCGCTGGCCAGGTGAAAGATTTGCTTCGAACCGTCGGTAGCGACCGCATCTTGTCTAAGGAATTTCAAGATTTGTGGCCTTCCAGATCCCACGATCTAAATCCATGTCATCTCTTGTTGTGGAGACACCTGAAAGATTGTATCTATCAGAAATATATGTGGACTCTTCCTGATATGAAAGATACACCCGACGCCATATATCTCTGATATGCTGCAAACAACAGTCGACCATGCCGTGTTACAGATGCAGCATGGTACTGAGTCAGGAGACCATACTGAACACATGTTGTAACTTGTGACCACATCATAATAAACCTGGCAAAACCACCGTTAACAGGTGTTCGATCCTTCCTCCCTTTTTCCTGCAACACCACATATTAACTGGTTACAGCCTCATATTTTCGTCTGGTGGAAGGAAGTGGACGTATTATTTTTTTCAACATACTCCGCAAGCGCACCAGTAAATGAACATACCTGCAGTGTTAAAGCGTCGTGCGATGTACACAGCCCGCACTCCTGCACTCGGAACACTGTCAGTTTACTTATAACCACCCGTCACATATTCGAGGAGGCAGCTGAAGCCAATCGGTGGTTCCCCTTTCAAAGAAACCATCCAGGTATTTTCCATAAGAGGTTTAGGGAAATCACTCTACACCTGATTCTTGGTGGACCGACAGAGATTAGAAGGTGCAATCCCCCATATGAGGGTCCAGTGTGTTGCACCCTCTCCCCATAACAAGGACCCATTTCATGGGTACAGGATAAGCCACTGATAAATAATGATAGAAATCTGACCGCAAAGTGTGCTTGATGGTCCGCAACGCACAGGTATTATAACATTTGCAACTCTATCTACAAGGAAAATTCGTTTATTAAGGTCACATCGGTCGCGGAATTGAAACCACAGTAAAAATACTACGAAGCCCTGGACAGATGTTTTGGACATTGTCGCTAGTACGCTCAGCGATCACGTGACTTCGCTCTTTTCAGTTCTGAGAAAGCAGAGAGCACATTAACGTGTCTATAAAATAGTGTCTCCCAGCAAGTATGAGTGCCTACTGAGAGATTTCGTTTGATTTCATGCAGCCCACATGACATAAATGTCATGCATTTAGTTTCTCATGACATTTCTCGGCCGCACACTGCAAGGGCAATGAAGATGCACCTGGAGAGTTTTCGATGGGAAGTGTTTAATCAGCCACCATACAACCCGGAATTACCTCTGATTTTCATATCTGCTCTCATGAATCGCTGGCTATAACGACAAGATTTTGGCACAGACAACGAGCTACAGACCAGTGTAGACAATTGGCGGAAAGCACAGGCGTATGCCTTCTGTGGCGATCGTTTTAGAAAGTTGGTCCAACGCTACGACAGATGTATTATAAGTTGGTGCGGTGACTGTGTTGAGAAGTAGCTGAAAGGTGTAGCTAACTTTTGCAAATAATACATTTTTTATTTTTCGCTGTAGTTCCCATTTCGCAACCGATAGGGCCTTAATAAAGGAATAGCCCCTGTACACATACACGTTACGAATTGACTTAAGTGGTTTTATAGAATCAAATCATAAAACCGTAAGCGCTAGTGCGAGTATAAGTTGTCAGAATCAGTACCTCCAGTATACCCATCTAATCACCGGTTCCACATTTCAGAATCTTCTATTTTTTGTGTCTGAAATGTTTATCACCCACGTTTCACTTCCGTAATGTTCACGCCTGTCAGCACCTGCCTTCCTTAGAATACAAATCATTAGATCCTTCTTGAACTATGAGGGAAGTACAGCCGCCTCACATATTTCGCATATCAGATGAAGCAGTCGTGTCTCAGTAATTTTGATGGAATGCCATCTACTCCAGTCGTCTTGTAGCGAATAAGGCAATTCAATCCAGTGTCATTTTCCTACTCACGTGGCGCAGATCCTACCAATAATTCAAATATTTATTTGTACCATTAATGTCTCGTTGCTACTGGCTGTGCATTTCGCCACTGCAAGTCATCGGCATGTCTACGAGAATCAGATGATAACACAGAGCAAGTGGGACAAAGTTCGTTATCAGTGGCAGTAAATCGACCAGGAGCACATTATTTTTATATTTTCATTAATTTTAACTAACCCGTACTAAGGAAATGTCTACATCTTAAACCAAAGGGGAAAGATCAGAATAGTTTTTGTGGGACGTAAATATTGGAGTCGTATTCTATCTAAAACTTAATTTTCAGCTGTCAAGAGAATTTGTTCTGTTATATTCTTCGCTGCAAATTCGCGATCAGTTCATAAGTAGAGCGGCGGCGTGCATATTAGTTAAAGTTTCTTACTGGCCACTTCACTTTTATTTCTTATGTACTGAAGGTTGTGGTGTTGAGCAAACAATACCACAGCCCGAAAAATTTTTGACGGCGTAGCACAATCATCGTATAGTCTGAGAAAGCGAGACTAGGGTGTGAAAATCGTGATTTTTTTTTTGAGTCATTAGTCTTCTTACTGATTTGATGCGGCCTGCCACGAATTTCTCTCCTGTGCCAACCTATTCATCCCAGAGAAGCACTTGCAACCTACGTCCATAGTTACTTGCTTTATGTATTCCAATCTCTGTCTCCCTCTACAATTTTTGCCCCCTATAGTTCCCTCTAGTACCATGGATTTCTTTTCTTTTATATCCATCATTGCTTCTTCTATGTACAGATTGAACAGTAAGGGCGAAACACTACATCCCTATCTTACAACCTTTTGAATCCGAGCACTTCGTTCTTGGTCGTCCACTCTTAATATTCCATCTTGGCTCTTGTACATATTGTATATTACCTGTCTCTCCCTGTAGCTTACGCCTATTTTTCTCAGAATTTCGAACAACTTGCACCATTTTTCATTGTCAAACTTATTCCAGGTGCACAAATCCTGTGAGCGTGTATTGATTTTTCTTTAGTCTTGCTTCCATTATCAACTGCATTGTCAGAATTGTTTCTCTGGTGTCATTACCGTTCCTAAATCCAAACTAATCGTCTTCTAACACACTCTCAATTTTCTTTTCGATTCTTCTTTATATTATTTTTGTAAGCAGCTCGGATACATGAATTATTAAGCTGATTTGCGATAATTCTCGCACTTGTCAGCTCACACTCCACTGATTAGGAGACATAGTACGAAGGTAGAGACAAAACGTTTATCTATGTCTTAGATACCGGAGTTGATCTACAAAGGCTTCAGTTGAGGAAAGCCATGAACTAAAAACCGTAAGAGATACCCTTTTCAGGGATAGGTTTTCTGACTAAGAAGTTAACTAAGTAGTGAGTAAGTTAAGCTGGATACAGATTGCGAAAATAGCGTTTCAGAAAAAGTGTAGACGCTGCAAACAGCCTGTGTTAGCATAAAGGCAACCTGGTAAAATAACTAGGAAAAATACCTGTCGTTCCCTCAGTAGCAGAATACAATATTTAAATAATATGCATTTACGACTTGTGAGTTTCTCAGAGACGCCAAAAAGTTTGCAGAAATTTGTGGAGCGTACGAAATTGTGGACTCAGTAGCGTTCAACGCAATTAAAACTATGGCTAGCCCAGTCCATGGAAAAAAAATGTTGATGTAGTTTTCCAATTATTTGGTTGTTCCGTCACATTATGTTAGTGAGTCCCTGACTCTTTATAAATGAGTGAACAGCAATGATTAGGGAAATATAATGCTTAGTAATCTGATATACGGAGAAAAAATTGAATTTTGTAGGATACAAAATATTGTATTGTCTTTTCCTTTTGTCGCTTTCACAAGAGTGTAACTAATGGTCACTATTTGATTTCCTGTGCTAATGCTACAAAATATGGTGACTTTACTGTGGCAACGCGGAAAGATGAAGAATCTGTGACAGAATAAATTTTTCATGTTGCAACATTCAGGATTGAGAATCGTTTGTCTGCAGTCTCTTGCAGGTTTAGCTTACCCTACAATATGCGACAGCAGACGCTGGAAAAAATGAAAAGAAACATTACGCATGTAAATGACACTGTGTTTTACTTCAGTGCTCGTTCGCTCTGGAGAAATGACCTGTAACATTGAGTGAAGGTCCTAAAAGAGCACCATAGAGACTGAACAGCCTCGCGATGAAAAGGTCTGGAACAGAACATTTACAGTTATAATTCAGGATGTCAGACCAATGAATTAACCGGTGTCTTTCGAAGTCGATGCTGGCTGAATGCCGCATGTTAATTACAACAATCTCAGTAACAGAAATTAAAGCCAAAACTGCGCTGAAGCGTATGAGTACATTCAAGAGAGTCTGACAATCGTTCATCATGTGGCTTCTCTTGTAGGGAGTAAATGGAAATTGCGTGCGCGCTACTAATTAGTTTTGTTGATGTCTTAACACCAGCGTCGTTTCTAAGATGTGAGGAGCACTACGTATGCTAAACTGGCGTTCATCAGGACATCTAGTGACGGCAACGTCGTCGTTTTCAGTATTATTGGACCGTTGGATACCAAGATTCGGTCTTACACCAGTGAATTATTTTAGCGGTATTGTAATAATTAATTTTTCTGATGTTACGGTTCGAATTATCAGGGGAAAGTAACAAAGGGAAATATAAGCAAAATCTGTTGAGGAAAGCACCAGCGGCAGGAAAGGTTTTAGGAGAGTACCAATTTACATCTCTCATTTTACCGTCGAATATTCAGCATCAGTAAATGGTCTGCATCAAAAACATCAAATATTGTCATTTGACCTAAAATTTAAGCTGCGACAGTATTCTTTGACGTATTCTCATAATGAAGGCTGACAAAATATTTATGTCTCCCAATTATCGTAACACATTCTGTGCACTACCTTCTTTGTTTCACCTATTGCCCTAGAGAACTTACTGTAACAAAACTTGCAGTGGCTTGGAAATAGTTGGTGTCCGGATGAAAGGTATCCAAAATAAACAAGCTATGCATCGCAAACTACTCATTATACGGGGTGTTAGGGACATAAGTGCAGATATTTTTATTGGTGACTGAGAACAGAGTACTTATTTATTTATTTATCGTATCCAAGACATCACCATTTTACAAGAAAAATTATATTACAATGCAAGAGAAGCAGTTACAATACAATAATACATGGTTATAAGGTAAATTAACTACAATAATATAGAAAAGTATGTAACATATAATGATAAGCGCTAAGGATGCGAAACAGAGCGATTTTCATATCCCACGTGAAGCCCAATACACTGCAGCTTGAATAGCCTTGTCATTTGCTTCAAATAGGTCTTGAGTCGAACACGGGTTGTTTAGTTTCCTGCAGGCCAGTAGGTGTTGTGGGTCTTGCTGTTCTCCACATTCGCATGGCTCGTCTGCACTGATGTAGCCCCATTTTTCCAAGTTTGCTCTGCATCTTGATACGCCTGTTCGTAGTCTATTCAGGGCTTTCCAGGTCGTATATGGGAGTTCAGAGCCAGCTGTGGGTTCTTCCCTGGGGCTATTCCCTGGTCTACCTGGGTCCACATTGTACCACAGCTCTTCTCGTCGTGCTCTAGGCGATAAAAGAGTTGCTTCAGTTGTTCGTAGGAAACTCTTCCTTGATTTAAGTCGGCGAGGTTGAAGATTGCATCCGAACATTGGATGCCTGGGATCTGTCTCCTGTTTATGTTTCTCGATTTCTGCGGCAGTCCTTCTTCTGATGTCTGGCGGGGCTATGCCCATGAGGTGGTACAGCTGCTTTGTGGGAGTTGGGCGGAGGCATCCTGTCACGATGCGTCCAGTCTCATTCAAAGCTATATTTACTTGTTCAGCGAGGGTGGAATTTTGCCAAACGGGTGCCGAGTACTCCGCAGTAGAGAAACATAAAGCTAAGCTGACGTGCGGAGAACTGTAGGTTGCGCTCCCAATCTGCTATTTGTTAGCTTGCGTATGATGTTGTTCCTGCACTCACTGTCATCTTTGTGGCCAAACAGTGTTCCTAGTAGGTGAGAGCACGGTCAAGTTTAATCCCAAGATATTTTGGTGTGTCGCAGTGAGATAGATGTTGTCCCTTCCAGCTTATGTTGAGTTTTCTCCTTGCTTCCTTATTACGTAGGTGAAAAGCACAGACCTGGGTTTTTGCTGGGTTTGGCTTGAGGTGGTTATTATCATAATAGTCACCCAGCTTTTCAATCGCTAAAGTTAATTTACTTTCTACCTCTTCAAAGGTTTTTCCCTGTATCGTCTGCATAGATGAAGGAGCGAGCGTCCATGCTGATCGGTTGGTCATTGGTATAAATATTATACAGCAATGGGGAGAGGACGCTACCTTGAGGTAGTCCGTTTTTCTGGGTCCGCCATCGGCTCTTCTTCGACTGCAGCGTGACAAAATACCGTCTATTCTGCAACAGGCACTGGATGAATTGCGCCAGTCGGTAGTCTTTTGTGGTGTTATATATTTTTGATATTAACTTACTGTGGTTTATGGTGTCGTAAGCTGCTGTAAGGTCGATAAAGGCTGCACCTGTAATTTGTTTCCGCTCGTATCCATCTTCTATGTACTGTGTAAGGTTGAGGATTTGTCCACAGCATGACCTTCCTGGGCGGAATCCTGCTTGCTCTTTAATTATATTCTTGTCTACATGTTCTGAGATGCGGTTAAGGATCATTCTTTCTAAGACTTTATAGAGCTGACAAAGCAGGGAGATAGGCCGAAAATTTTTAGGGTCTGTGGGGTTTTTTCCAGGTTTTGGTATAGCTACTATATTTGCCTTCCGCCAAGTCTTGGGGATTTTCATTTCAAGAACACATTTGTTCATCATATCTAGTAACCACCGTCTGGTAACAGGACCGAACATTTTTATTTCTTCTGGGCGTAGATCATCTAGGCCAGCGGCTTTATTAATTTTCATTATGGAGATGGAATCTTCTAATTCTTTCAGAGTAAAGGGGGTGCCTAGGTGGTCTTTTTCTTGAGTGCCTCTCTGTAGTTTCTTTCTTGGGTGCTTCCTGTTGGTTTTACCATTAAGTAGAAGTTGATTTGCTATTTGATTTGTTGTGACCTTATACAAATTTTTTGTATTAGATGAGGGGTCATTATTGATGTTTTTAAGAAGTTGCCAGGCCTTTCGGCTATTCTGTTTCATGTCTAGGTTTGTGATTAGATTACACCATTTCATTGTTCTTGAGGCTGATATTGCCTGGAGGAGTTCTTCTCCCGCCATAGTTGTTTCCTCTGAAAAAGGGTTTTTCTCGAAGAGCTGTTGGTAATGTTCCAGAAGAACCTTTGAGTTTCCGTCAATTCCAGGGATATAACTAGTTCTGCAGCCTCGGGAGATATTTCTTCGGGAGACAGTTTTAACTAATTCAATGAAAGTGTCATATTTTTCCGGGCTAGCATCAAGGTTCTGCACCTCTTTGTCAAGTTCTTCAGAGAATTTGCCCCTTAGGGCACGTTTAAAATTAAAACGTCTTTGGAAATGGGTGGTTGCTGGTTTAACAACTGCTTCAACCAGACATAATATAGCTCGGTGCTGTGTATGTGGGAGGGGTTCTCCCACATACTTCCTGGTTTGATGTGCTACGTTTTCGCTGACAAAGATGTTACCTGGATTGTATCCACGGTTCCACCTGCTGCTGTTGAAGGAATATGGAAGTTTGGGGTCGTGTATTAATTTAAGGCCAGTTGAGTCTGCCCAGGTTTCTAGGTCGTCCCCACTTTTGTCTGTGTGCCTGTACCCCCAGGCTGATCCATGACAGTTGAAGTCGCCCATTACTATTTTCGTTGGTTGTAAGTTGGTTGGCTCACTGAATCTGAACTCCCTGCTCGGTGGCTTACATATAGACGTCACAGTGCAGGACTGTAACTCTACAGTCAAGATTTCGATGTCTTCTTGAGATGTCAGTTCTGCAGATATAATACCTAAGTCCATTTTGGCGAAGATTGCGCTGCCATATTGCTCGTGTGGTCTTTCAATTACTAATTTCATTCCGTGGATCTTTGGTCTTCTATTTGTGGGGCCAATGTGGGTCTCTTGGATTAGTAAGAGATCACAGTTGTGAGTTTTACATGCTACAGCAAGTAGCACTTCTTTCTCGTGAGAGAGCCCTTCAATGTTTATGGACATTATATTTAGCGCTGGCTTTGATAAAAGCCTGTTTGTGGTGTCTTGGTGTTGAAAGGATTGGCCGTTAGGCACAGGCCTAATGTTGCCCAGGGTACGCCCGATCGTTGTGATGATCTTCGGGGAGGCTCCTTTCGTGTACTGAACAACACTAAATCAGTATTTACTTCATTAACCAACTAACAAATATAGCTATCAGCAATAGTATGTTTCTAGATTGGTTAGCAACTCCATGTACGTCTGGCAGTGGCAAGCTAATGTTGCTTATTTTCCCCTTCCAATGCAGATGCTGAAGTGTGAACACGTGCACGCAAAATGGTTGATCTATACTGACAGGTATAGTCCACTTAGCGGTGCAGTTACCACGGTGCAGAAAACATTAGGTAGTAAATGATGTGACGTGTTAGCGAGAAGATCGTTGGATGCAGAGCAAAAACAGCTAACACATTGAAGTGGGTACTTGTAAGGTAACCATGATCACAATATCTTCACATATACCCATAACACGCTGTATACATTTATGGCTTACAGTGTTCCAAATGACACTGCCAAAGTTTTTCCGTGAATGTCACATCCCCAATAGATTTCAATATACTGACACGGAAAATATTTAGATGATATTCCACATCGTCCCATGTAGCCTGGAGCTTGTTTCGTCGAGCTGTTGCCATAGCATCCCTTTTGCGATCTTTAAAGTGCTGAAGACTGTTGATCTAAATCAGGTGCACATGTTTTTCACGTAACCCCATAAGAAAAAAATCCGATGGAGTTAAGCCTAGAGAACTCGCAAGCCAAGTAGTTGTCCTCTGCCAGTCCGCCTCCCAGCGTTTTCCCTGATCAGAAATTCCCTAACGATCAGGCTGACATGTGGCTGGGCTCCGTGGTAGTTGTGGGAAGGCATGTCCAGGAACGAAATTCCACCACTGGCTGGGTCTACTTGCAACATAAGCCTCTCCACTTCCCACCAATTTTTTTGTCTCATTTCTGTCCCGCGACCTTACCCTTGGTCTCTTGGACTCCTTCCTCATCTTATGCTTCTTTCTAGCCACTAACTTCTCACCCATTCTTTTCACATGGCCACGTAATTTTCATCTTTTCCTCTTTCTTCTTTTCTAGGGTTTCTTCATGTCTCATTTTTCCGATTTTTATTACAGTCCTACGATTTCTCAACAACTTCATTCCAGTTACACATTCATGACTCAAGCGTCTCCAATGTACAACAGAATTTGTGTATAATACGTTTCGTATACCATTTTCCTACTTTTCTGAAGGATTTCTTTGTCATCACTAATCTCACAATACTCATGAAGTTACCAGCTTGCGTTACATATTCATTAATTTATTTTTATTTTTTTATATTTTCCTCTATTATTTTCTCAGGTACTTAAAACTTACAACTGTTTTCAGTCTCCCCCCATCCAGTCTTATATTTACTAATTTACAATCAACAGAATGTCAAAATTGGGCAAGAATTTCATCCAAACGATGGTGCACTCACTACTCAAGGATTTCGCCTCCAACATACGCTGTATATTGGCTTCTGGAGTGTATATGGATCCAGATCTATGTCAAGACATACTCACTTGAGGCGTGTGTTTCCCTTGTTGGTACACGGTGAATCCATTAAAAGTGCCATATTCATCTCTTCAGGTATGGTATTAGATGATGTTGCCACAATCCCAGCAGCTACCTGTGAACAGTACAGAGTAAGTACTCACCATCCCATGGTGAACCTGCATTGGTTCTCCCAAGTTAGCTAGTGGAGAAACAGAATTCTGAATTCCATTATAAGGTTGCCGTTATTACACAAATCATCCGTAATATATTCCGCTAATGTAATAACTGGAAACAAAGGCATTCTTTCCTCTGTGTACACTCACTAATTAGCGTACTTTACTTACTTTACGCGATCAATCCCAGACGACCACGTACAGCTACAAGATTCCTCTTGCACTGGATTCTGCTTCATGCCTTCTGTCGGCAATTACCCTCCATACTGATCTGCAGCAAGTCCTCATGGATTCCATGTCGCCACATTTTCTTTGGTTTTCCTAGTGGTCTTCTTCTGCAGGAAGTAAAATCCATGGATTTCAAAGACTTCCGGTGTTCATCCAACTGAACGACGTATCCTATCATGGATCTCATCAGGCCTACAACGTTTTGTCTAATGTAGATCCAGCTCACAGTTATATCGCATCCTCCATTCTCCAGCGACATCATTTTGTACCGGACCATAGATCTTTCGTAAGACTTTTCGCTCGAAAACGAGATCATTTGAGTCTTTTTTTCTGGAAACTCCAAGTTTTGCAACTGTACAGCCCTACAGGTTGGATCAGTGTTTTGTCTAGTTGAAGTCGAAAATTCCTTGAGAGACTGTGCATTAAGCTGCATATACAGGGTGTTACAAAAAGGTGCGGCCAAACGTTCAGGAAACATTCCTCACACACAAATAAAGAAATGATGTTATGTGGACATGTGTCCGGAAACGCTTAATTTCCATGTTAGAGCTCATTTTAGTTTCGTCAGTATGTTCTTCCACATACGCTCAATGGAGCACGTCGTCAGTATGTTCTTCCACATACGCTCAATGGAGCACGTTATCATGATTTCATACGGGATACTCTACCTGTGCTGCTAGAACATGTGCCTTTACAAGTACGACACAACATGTGGTTCATGCACGATGGAGCTCCTGCACATTTCAGTCGAAGTGTTCGTACGCTTCTCAACAACAGAGTTGGTGACCGATGGATTGGTAGATTATATGGCCTCCACGCTCTCCTGACCTCAACCCTCTTGACTTTCATTTATGGGGGCATTTGAAAGCTCTTGTCTACGCAACCCCAGTACCAAATGTAGAGACTCTTCGTGCTTGTATTGTGGACGGCTGTGATACAATACGCCATTCTCCAGGGCTGCATCAGCGCATCAGGGATTCCATGCGACGGAGGGTGGATGCATGTATCCTCGCTAACGGAGAACATTTTGAACATTTCCTGTAACAAAATGTTTGAAGTCACGCTGGTACGTTCTGTTGCTGTGTGTTTCCATTCCATGATTAATGTGATTTGAAGAGAAGTAATAAAATGAGCTCTAACATGGAAAGTAAGCGTTTTCGGACACATGTCCACATAACATATTTTCTTTCTTTGTGTGTGAGGAATGTTTCCTGAAAGTTTGGCCGTGCCTTTTTGTAACACCCTGTATACATATTCTTGCTGTCCTTCACTGTACAGAGGTAAATTTTGTCGAAACTGCAGAGAGAAATGGCACAGATTTTAGGACACAGAATCCTCATTTCGGAGGGCTGGGTTCCAGATTCCCAAACGCATACTATCATTTTCGTTTTTCTGCTTGTCATTAATCAAAGTAGGTTAATTCCGGCTTGTGGGCGGGGCACATTCACCGTCCTTATCCAATTGAGCTGGTGTCCAATCTTCAGTGAAATTGTTATCTATGTCGACAGACCTTTCTTCTGTCCTTAGCTGCAGTACGTTCGGTATCCCTTCCCAGTTTCAGAAGAGGATATTTACTTGTAGTCAACAGCTTATGGGGATCGTGGCAGTGCCTGACAAATCATTCATACAGAGTATGAAGAATCATTACTACCATCGATTGGATATACCACGCATTACTTTATTTACAAGGACAACATGCAGGGCGCCATCATCAGTAAAGAAGTCCACAAGTACCCTTCCCGTTTAGAGATGAAGAGCAAGAAATGCACATTACTTACGACTTATTTTAATCTGCAATTTCAAGACCATTCAGAGATTTTTCTACAAATCACAAGGATTCAATTCCCGATTGGGTGGAGTTCTTTCTCTGCTGGCCTTCACCCTCCCCATGGGCATATAGCATCAAGTAGGCCTTTAGGATAGCAGCTTTATGTTGAAAACCATCCTTCAGGTTCACGTCAGTTTTAATATTTTTTAAAATAATTTCGTAACCTTCAGAGCATGAAGATATATCATGATACATACAATATAAGTATGCAGGAATTCGTAGTTCGTATCACTGAACACTCAGTCACACAGGGACACCAGAAGTCTCGAGAAACATCTCAGCAGAGTCACCGGAACGTCAGGTTTGGGTGAGTTTAAGAGTAATACGGTGTGACCAAACTGTTCAGAAGATTTTATGTCATATAAAAAGTGTTGACAGCAACATAAAATAAACCGTGAGGTGGTTCTAATCCGGAAGATGATGATGTTGGTGTACATTTACGTTTTGGGTTCACCATACATGAAATGGCTTAGCCAGCATGACGATTTGATACACCACATCCTCACTTTGTCTGTCATTTCGTCATGACATATATTATCTCGTACAAGAAACCACAACGGATAATGACAGAATAGGAATGGAAAGATTCCAAGAGCACACGTTGAGCAATGAGAACGACACGAGGCGATAAACTACGTGACTGTGGGCAAGCAGGAGGCGGAGTGTAGTGTACTACGTAGCGTCCATCGAGAGATGACACCTGATGGTGACAAACGTTCTGGGAAGACATTTTGAGCAACTGGCAGGGCACAGAAGGCACCAGAGTGATTGCGGCGGGGTCAGTTGGAGGCGCAACAAGCGGCGCAGGCTGGGTACACAGACAGAGAGCGACGTGAGCCATGCGCACGTGGCTGCGCCATGTACGTGAGCGCCGCGTAGAGGTGACACAGAGGTCACCGGCGGCACGGCGGGCCGCGGCAGGGGGTGGGGGACGGGGGGCGGGCCGCGCCGGGGCCGCTGGCTAGGCTCACATTGAGGCGACCTTCACGCCGAATCGATAGCACAGTCGCCAGACGGGCACTCCTCCACCACTGTTGCCAACTGCGCGGCCGCTACCCCGGCGCGCGAGGCACGCCGCCGCCGCGTGGTGTGGCACGCGTGCTTTCCTGCCCGTCGCTGTCGTTATCGTCAGCGCTGGCTGCTTCCATCCGCTCAATAGGGAGACCTCTCCCACTGCCTACGACTTCCTTCTACATCTCTAGCGTCCCAACAGCGCTTTTGTGTGACACATTCATCCAGCACCTCATTAGAACTGTTCTCCTCTTTGGAGCGAAGTAAGAGAATTTAAGACTGAAAGTGTTGCACTAGTTACTGTTAACTGCGGATGCTGGAAAATCAAGAAAGCCGTGTTATGATCCCAAAAGAAGAAAAATGTTCAAATGTGTGTGAAATCTTATGGGACTTAACTGCTAAGGTCATCAGTCCCTAAGCTTACACACTACTTAACCTAAATTATCCTAAGGACAGACACACACACACACCCCGAGGGAGGACTCGAACCTCCGCCGGGACCAGCCGCACAGTCCATGACTGCAGCTCTTGGCTAATCCCGCGCGGCCCAAGAGAACAACTGGACAAATGCAGAAAAGGGGTGCTCTGTTCTGTTAGAAACAGAAGGGTAAAAATCCAACTGGCTTCAAGGATGCAATGGAAATTCGATACTTAGGATTGAAGATATGAGACTGCTTGAAGTGGAAGATTGTAGCTTCTAGTATATATGTCACTAACACAGAGTAATGTAATAGTCACCACATTAACGCTGGTAGCGAACTTATAAGCAACATGATATGGAGGCAAATCCTTGCCTTTTATGGATAAAATTCGAGTTAAGATACATCACCACAAACTAAACTCGTCTCAACGTTCATCAGCAATGTACACTATGCATAAGTCTATCAGTTTGAGCGTATGTGAATTGACACAACAGCTTAGATACACATCTCATTTGGAGACTGTCTGTAGGGTCCAATGACCAGACCATCGATGACAGTAGAGGACCAGTAAAACTGAGTTTTACAGTCCTCGTCACTGAATCTTAAAATCGAAAGCTAAATAAAACTGGGACCATCGAAGCATAATATGACGCTGCTCTATATGAGAACCATCTCCAGCCAAGACTGGTCGGACTCTCCAAAGAAGTTTGAGGAGACTTGGTGGAAACGACGAGCCCAATACTTAGAATGTGCTACTGCATTCTCCTGAAACTGCTTTTGCTACTTTTGATCACTGCCCCCTCGTGACTGACATCCGTCGTCGGATACTGGATCACTAATGGACTGCCTGCACACATCGATCTCTTGGGTAAGATATGCACTGTGCTCTCATTTGTCTCACTTTTCTTCTTCTTGATGGCCTATCACGGGTCGTACCATTAGATGCTGCTGAATACGTGTGGGAAATGTTTGAATGCCCATTTGACAACTTGTTGCCGCTTTTGTGCAAATTACACCAACTTCTTTTGAAATCGGTGACTTGTACTTATTTCGACCGTTATCATCATTTTAATTGAAGGCGAAGCTACATTTATAACATTTATAGATTCAGAGAAATCGTTTAATAGTGTTAACTGCACTCTACAGTCTTTGAAGTTCTGAATGCAGCAGGGTGAAATACAGGGAGCGAAAGGTTATTTACAACCTGTACAGAAACTAGACAGCAGTTGCAAGAGTCGAAGGGATGAACAAGAAAGCCGTTATTATGACGGGGGTGAGAAGGGAGGGTTGTAGCCTAACCCCAATGTTATTCAATCTGAACACTGAGCCAGCAGTAAAGGAAACCAAAGAAAAATCTGTAGCAGAAACTGTAGTGATAGGTGAAGAAATGAAAATTGTGAGGTTTCTTGATGACATTATAGTACTGTCAGAGATAGTAAAGCAATTGGAAGAGCATCTGAACGTAATGGACAGCTTCTTGAAGGGAGGATATAAGATGACATTATAATTCTGTCAGAGATAGTAAAGGAATTGGAAGAGCAGCTGAACGAAATGGACAGCTTCTTGAAGGGAGGATATAAGATGAAGATCAACAAAATCCAAACAAGGGTAGTGGAATGCAATCGAAGATTAGGCGAAGGGAACAGAAGCTTTCGAAATGTGGTGCTACAGAAGAATGCTGAAGATCAGTTAGGTACATCACATAGATAGTGAGGAAACTGTGAATAGTACTGGGATGAAAAGAAATTTGTGGCACAACTTGACTAAAAGAAGCGATCATTTGTTAGAACACATCCTGAGACAGCAAAGAATTGCCAGTTTTTATTGGGGGAAGGAAAATGTGTATCAGGGTTTGGGTGGGAGGGGGAGAGGGGGTGTAAAATTGTAGAGGGAGACCAAGAGATGAATACAGTAAACAGAAGCAAAATGATGTAAGGTACAGTAATTATTCACAGATGAGGAGGCTTGCACAGGATAGGGTACCATGAAGAGCTGCATCAAACAATTCTACCGACTGAAGTCAGCAACAACAACACTATTTCCCATTTATAAATTCCTGCTGAGGTAATCTGTCCTCCAAGCTTTTCCGGATATTTGAATAGACGTTTTGTGGTCTTCATCTTGGTTGTTGTTGTAGTCTTCAGTCCAGAGCCTGGTTTGATGCGGCTCTCCATGCTTCTGTGCAAGCTTCATCGTCTTCAAGTACCTACTGCAAGCTACAACAGTCCGAATCTGCTTAGTGTATTCATCTCTTGGTCTCTCTCCACGGTGCCCTCCAGTACTAAATTGGTGATCCCATGACGCCTCAGAACATGTCCCACCAACTGATCCCATCTTCTAGTCAAGTTGTGCCACAAATTTCTCTTCTCCCTAATTCTATTCAGTACCTCCTCATTAGTTACATGATCTACCCATCTAATATTCAGCATTCTTCTGTAGCACCACATTTCGAAAGCTTCTATTCTCTTCTTGTCCAAACTATTTATCGTCCATGTTTCGCTTCCATACAGGGCTACACTCCATACAAATACTTTCATAAAAGACTTCCGGACACTTAAATTCACACTCGACGTTGACAAATTTCTGTTCTTCAAAACGATTTCGTTGTCATTGGCAGTCTACATTTTATATCCTCTGTACTTCTACCATCATCAGTTATTTTGCTTCCCAAATAGCAGAACTCATCTACTATTTTATGTGTCTCATTTCCTAATCTAATTCCCACAGCTTCACCTGATTTAATTCGACTACATTCCGTAATCCTCGTTATGCTTTTGTTGATGTTCATCTTATATCTTCCTTTCAAAACAATGTCCATTCCTTTCAATTGCTCTTCCAGGTCCTTTGCTGCCCGTGACAGAATTGCAATGTCATCGGCAAACCTTAAAGTTTTTATTTCTTTTCCATTGATTTTAATTCCTACTCCAAATTTTTCTTTTGTTTCTTTACTGCTTGCTCAATATACAGATTGAATAACATTGGGGATAGGCTACAACCCTGTCTCACTCCATTCCCAACCACTGCTTCCCTTTCATGCCCCTCGACTCTTGTAACTGCCATCTGGTTGCTGTACAAATTGTAAATAGCCTTTCGCCCCCGTATTTTACCCCTGCCACCTTCAGAATTTGAAAGAGAGTATTCCTGTCAACATTGTCAAAAGCTTTCTCTAAGTCTACAAATGCTAGAAACGTAGGTTTGCCTTTCCTTAATCTATCTTCTAAGATAAGTCGTAGGATCAGTATTGCCTCAAGTGTTCCAACATTTCTACGGAATCCAAACTGATCTTTTCAGAGGTCGGCTTCTACCTGGTTTCCCATTCGTTTGTAAATAACTCGTGTTAGTACTTTATAGCCGTGACTTATTAAACTGATAGTTCGGTAATTTTCACCTACTTTCTTTGGGATTGGAATTATTATATTCTTCTTGAAGTCCGAAGGTATTTCGTCTGTCTCATATATCTTGCTCACCAGATGGAAGAGTTTTGTCATAACTGGCTCTCCCTAGGCTATCAGTGGCTGTAAAGGAATGTTGTTTATTCTTGGGGCTTTGTTTCGAATCAAGTCTTTCAGTGCCCTGTCAGACTCTTGACGCAGGATCATATCTCCCATTTCATCTTCATCTACGTCCTTTTCCATTTACATAATAATGTCCTCAAGTACACTGCCCATGTATGAACCCTCTATATACTCCTTACACCTTTCTGCTTTCCCTTCTTTGCTTAGAACTGGTTTTCCAGTTGAGCTCTTGATATTCATACAAGTGGCTCTCTTTTCTCCTAAGCTCTCTTTAATTTTCCTGTAGGCTGTTTCTATCTTACCCCTAGTGATATATGCCTCTACATCCTTACATCTGTCCTGTAGCCATCCTTGCTTACCCATTTTGCACTTCTTGCCGACTTCAGTTTTGAGACTTTTGTATTCCTTCTTGCCTGTTTCATTTACTGCATTTTTATATTTTCTCCTTTCATCAATCAAATTCAATATATCTTCTGTTATCCAAGGATTTCTACTATCCCTTGCCTTTTTACCTACTTGATCGTCTGCTGCCTTCACTATTTCATCTCTCAAACCTACCCATTCATCTTCCATTTATTTCTTTCCCGTCTTCTTGTCAATCGTTCCCTAATGCTCTCCCTGAAACTCTCTACAACCTCAGGTTCTGTCAGTTTATCAAGGTCCCATCTCCTTAAATGCCCACCTTTTTGCAGTTTCTTCTGTTTTAATCTACAATTCATAACAAATAGAATGTGGTCAGAGTCCACATCTGCCTCTGGAAATGTCTTAAAATGTAAAACCTGGTTCCTAAATCTCTGCCTTACCATTATATAATATATTCGAAAACTTCCAGGGTCTCCAGACCTCTTCCACGTATACAACCTTCTTTCATGATTCGTAAACCAAGTGTTAGTTATGATTAAGTTATGTTCTGTGCAAAATTTTAGCAGGCTGCTTCCTCTTTCATTCCTTACACGCATCCCATATTCACCCACTGCTTTTCCTTCTCTCCTTTTTCCTACTCTCGAATTCCAGTCACCCATGACTATTAAATTTTCGTGTCCCTTCAGTATCTGAATAATTTCTTTCATCTCATCGAACATTTCTTCAATCTCTTCGTCATCTGCGGAGCTTGTTGGTGTATAAACCTGTACTGCTGTGGTAGGCTTGGGCTTCGTGTCTATCTTGGCTACAAAAATGCTTTTGCTATGCTGTCTTTAGTAGCTTACATGCGTTCCTATTTTTTTATTCATTATTAAAACTACTCCTGCATTACCCCAATTTGATTTTGTATTTATAACCCTATATTCACCTGACCAGAAGTCTTGTTCCTTCTGCCACCGAACTTCACTAATTTCCACTATATCTAACTTTAACCTATCCATTTCCCTTTTTAAATTTTCTAACCTATCTGCCCGAGTAAAGGATCTGACATTCCAAGCTCCGATCCGCAGAACGCCAGTTTTCTTTCTCCTTATAACGACGTCCTCCTGAGTAGCCACGCCCGGAGATCCAAATGAAGAACTACTTTACCTCCGGATAATTTTATCCAAGAGGACGCCATCATCATTTAACCATATAGTAAAGCTACATGCCCTCTTGAAGAATTACGGCTGTAGTTTCCCCTTGCTTTCAGCTGTTCGCAGTACCATCACAGCAAGGCCGTGTTATAAAATGTTACAAGGCCAGATCAGTCAATCATCCAACTACTGAGAAGGCTGCTGCCCCTCTTCAGGAATCCACATTTGTCTGACTTCTCAAGAGAGACCCCTCTGTTGTCGTCGCACCTGCGGTATGGCTGTGTGTATAGCTGAGGCACGCAAGCCTCCCCACCAACAGCAAGACCCATGGTTCATCAAAATATGTAACGTCCCCTCTTTAATTTATGAGCCGGCCGAAGTGGCCGTGCTGTTAAAGGCGCTGCAGTCTGGAACCGCAGGACCGCTACGGTCGCAGGTTCGAATCCTGCCTCGGGCATGGATGTTTGTGATGTAGTTAGGTTTAACTAGTTCTAAGTTCTAGGGCACTAATGACCTCAGAAGTTGAGTCCCATAGTGCTCAGAGCCATTTGAACCATTTTTTTTAAATTTATGAATTGTCTTTTCTCCATTATAAACAGTTTAGCAAAGAATTTCATTAGACGGTCTTCTCTCAGTTCATTTGGTTGATGAGCTCTTGTCTCTCCTTCAGTTTTGTAGATTCTCCAACGCCTCCTCAATTCATTTTTTCCTCTTGCTCATTGATTCGTGTTCCTACCATGCCGTCATTTGCACTCAATCCCCTTCTCAGTATTCATTGAATAGATTTCAATTACTATGTGGGCTGCTCACTTTAATTCATTGCTCTAGTTTACACATGACAGAACACGCTTCTTACAGATCTCCCGTTTCTGGCACGTAACGGAATTTATTATGGAATACTGCACGGACAGTGCTTTTATCCCTCTGTGAAACGTGTGAGTGATGAGAGATACCTGTACGTTGGTTTTTACGTTTGAAGAGAATATTAGATGCCCAGACGACCATCCAGTGCAGCCTCCATAACTTGTGCGATTGGCTTTACTTATATTGAGATTCCATTGGTAGCTCCCTTTCCACATATTTGCCTGTAGCTCGTTAATTCTCAGACGTTTCCCAATGTATATCTTTTCGCATGTCTGCAAGTTCTGCTGAGTTCATCATCAGTTTTTTTCTAGCTCTTTCAATGTTCACCATTTCAGACGTTTGTGTCGTAAGTTTCGTGTCAGAGCAAGTTGACGTTGGAATAGGACACCATTGTGTGTTTCTATAATTAGTCAACGTCCAGCTTCCTGTGATAGTGGCAACAAATCTGTATATAGAGTCTATATTAGGAGAACTCGGGTGAATCAAAATTGCCACCTTGCAATGAGTTCATCCCAAGCAGTTAAGCCTTCGCCTAACACCTTGGGCTTTCATAGAACTAACGGATCACCGTAAAATTACGTACGAAATGCAAGGAAAGCATGGGCTGAAGCCACTACTTTTCTCCTACACACAGTCTTTTTTGGACTGTCAACTGACATCGTGTGTGTGACATGAGGAAACTATGATGAACAATCACGAAAGAATTTTGCTCGTTGATGTTTCCTTCGGGGAAGAACAAAGACGGGAAAAGAGTAAAGGAACCCACGTGATCTGGCCTTTACTTTACCATGCTTCAGTGAACATCAGGTTACTCTAAAAGGACGTTTATGCAAAACAACGCCTATGGATCGGATCGAAATCCGATGATTCTGGACAAGTTGCTGTGTTGTATGTCTCCGGATTTCTAGGAATAACTACTCGAAGGCATATGAAGTGGAATCACCGTAATCCTCAGTCAGAAGCATGCAGAATTTACCAAAGTAACTCCTGTTTTGGAACATCTAGCAAATATACAAATGAAGACGATTGTTATAAGTCATTATGGAATACTAGTTCATAACTTGGGAAAACCAGAAAATTTACTCTGAAGTGCATGTTGACGAATCCGAAAACGCAGTGCAACGATTGAGATCGTTCCTTGTGGACAGTGCGAAAGCGCCGTGTAGACACTTAGTGGCGTCGACTCGGAAATGGAAAAAGTCTGACTTTCTAATGCAAAGGAAACTGAGCCGATTCTGCTGTCGCTCGTCCAAATTTTACGCAAGTGCTTTCAGTACAAGCGACAGCAGGTGACGTCCAAGAAGTTATTATTTTCTTTCGTTCCAAATTCGTGAGTGCACCAGGGAAGAGCAACTGCAGTACCAGCAGAAAGTATCTCCATCCACGTACTCAATACCTATTCTCGATCTGCGCAGTTACATTTAGATACATGCACCTCAACATCAATAATGCAGTATTCTGAGGACAACCGCTAACGTTTCTATTCCTGACAGCAGCGTGACATGCTCTTCCACTTTTCCCCGTACTTGCTGTGCGACATCCGCAAGCCTGCAACGGAAGTGCCCACTCGACGTTATGCAAAGGTCTGCTTTAACCTGAAGCCATTGTGCTACCGAATGACCGACTAACTCCGATAAGCAAATGAACACTGTTCCCCTGCGCCGCTGGTAGTTTCGATTTCTCGTATTACACCGACTGTATCATATCGGGATGGGGAAGTACCACAGGCTGTCTGTAGCTGGCGCCTTATACCCGCACTGAAGATGTATTATGACTATCATGTCTCATAAATATCACGGTTATTGATGTCCCCCTAAAGTATTCATATAGATGGTATTTCGGAACAGTGTGTGTAATACTTGTACGAACTAGGAACGATGTAATATCACGTTTTATTACTGAAATAACTGTGTCAGATGCTATACTGTGTGCAAGAACAAAAGACGTTACTACTTGCAAGAAAAGCGAACATTATCATTGCATTATCTCTGATCTTTATTATCTCTGTTTTTTAATGTAACGGTAACGACTGAGATTTTGTTCTTACTTTGATCAAGACGAACGCAACATACAATTGCTAATATCACGTTCTAGTAGGAAGAAATACACGAGTTCTCAACTCTGATAAATCGTTACGTGATACTCTAACGTAAATATTACGGTTTCTAGCAGTTCTTATTACTATACAAAGTTTCAGCTACGCTTCGTCAACGTGGAGTTGGAGAAACATTGGGGGGGGGGGGGGGGGGCACTGGCGAACGCACTTCCAAATAAACAGATTGACTTTCAACGGACTCAAAAGTAAGTCACAAGAAATCTGCCTCAGCGCTTTACCAACACATTACCACACGACAAAACACACACAAGGCGACTTTAGTTTCAAGGGACATTTCAGTGCACCATTTGAAAACCAAGAATACATGTTAATCTGTTAATCTTGTCTATAAAACCATAAAATGGAATGAAAACAATAATATAGAAAGCGTTAATAAATGTCAAGCTCTCTGAAATAAAAGTGAAATTCCTCCAGTTTCCTTTAACTGTAACTACCGCAGGAGCTATTTGCGGCATGAAAATGCAAATTATTCATAGTAAGCATTGTTACCCATCTACCAAGAGTTACACAGATTTGTCATTCTCGTTTATCTTGAATAGAATGTAAAAAAGAACAAAAAATATCTGTTACGGCTTCATGTGAAGATGAAGCGAAATAAGAGGTATCCAGGATCTTCGCGATAGGCTATTATGCGTGACTGTTGACCACGTTTCACGTCTTTGTCAAAGAAGTGGGTGAAAGTGACCTTGCGAGGTAATCAGTCATTAATTATACCGCACCGCGTGTGGATTTCAGACTGGTAATTTGTTTTTGGAGCGTCTTTCGGAAGCCTTGGCCATTTTTCACGAACGTTCCTGTTCCATAACGTGGCAGTGAAAAATAATTTTTTTTTATTTTATTTTTTTTTTATTTTTTTTTAAATGAAGTCTCATGTAGATATGCTTAGATACCTGTGAAGCGATCAGGTTACCTCTGCTCAAGCTACGAAATATGTTTTGCATAGTTTGCGTAGTTGATGAGGAGCTAATGACAGATGACATCACCAAGTGAAAGCTGACTCTCCCCGACATAACTCATAACAAATATGTTTATGGTACTGCACATACTGTGCACATATACTTGAACCAGTAAAGCTAGTTTGCTGTTCAAGGAATAATATTTAGAGGGAAGCTAAGATGACGAATAACAGTTTCAGATGGACGACGAGAGGGCTAAAAATTTAGGCTTCTCTTTGAAGAAGTAAGTAGTGAGGTGGACGGTAATGTAAATTGAAAGAAAAGTAGCGTGAAGAGATTTGAACTCAGTTTCTCCCGAATGCATCAACTTGCTCTCTCATAAATCTGTTTGAACTTATTAGTGCCATGTACGCTGCCTCATCTCTAAGAAGATAGTCCTTAGACGTGCGTATTAGACACAGAATAATGATCAATCGTAGTACGGACACTGAAAACAACGTACAAGAAAGTGAACGTCGTTCAATATTTGGGCAATATAAACAGTTTGCAATGAACTAATTCTGTAACATTATTTGTACTTATAATTTAACTTCAGTTAAGTAATTTGTTCCACAATCCAAGAACTAAGTTCATCATCTGTCCTCATAATGTGTAAAGCGTCAACGCGCAACATGGATCATTCATTCCCTTGAGCCAATATGACGAAAAACGCAATTGGTTGTATGTAAAAAAGGAGAAAACCCTAGAGCAACGAAGCTAAGAACGTAGTTTGATGAATTTAATGATTTTCAATAACAAATGTGCTTAGTCCTAGTAATGGGTCTGAGCCTCAGTTTACAATCAAAAAGATTGATTGCAAATGTAAAATGCAAGGAAACTCATATTCTTTGGCTTTCTGCATACTAAATCACGGATATGAAGGATACTTGCTACCAGCCAGGATAGCCGAGTGCGCTAACGCGCGGCTTCCTTGACTCGGGTAGGCGCACCGGCCCCGGATCGAATTCGCCCGGAGGATTAACGACGAGGGCCGGTGTGCCGACCAGCCTGGATGTGGTTTTTAGACGGTTTTCCACATCCCGCTAGGTGAAAACCGGGCTGGTCCCCACGTTCCGCCTCAGTCACACGCGTCGCAGACATTTGCAACACGTTCGCACTATTTCACGATTTACACTAGACGCAGACAGTTGGGGTACACTGATTCCGTCCTGGGGGGTACAGGGTGGCGGCAGGAAGGGCATCCGGCCATCCCTAACACTAACATTGCCAAATCCGTGGTAACCACGCCGACCTTGCGATCGCTGCGGGGCTATGGCGTAAGCGGAAGAAAGAAAGAAAGATGAAGGGTACTTGCTAGCGTTTCAGTAAATATAAGAATACGTGAAACTTATTCGCAGTTACGACTATGGACTACCACCAGCTGTATTATCAAATGAAAATGTGTGCCGGAGCGGGACTGGTACCTGGATTTCCCACTTGAATGCATGTCCAAAGGTACACTGCATCCAACTTCTGAGCAACACAGGCATTGCAGTGTCATTAATATAAGAATATCCTTACTTCCAGAATCCTTATGAAAGAACAAAGTGAGGAAATGAAAGCCCCTTTTCCAGATACGTCGCCGGCCGAAGTGGCCGTGCGGTTAAAGGCGCTGCAGTCTGGAACCGCAAGACCGCTACGGTCGCAGGTTCGAATCCTGCCTCGGGCATGGATGTTTGTGATGTCCTTAGGTTAGTTAGGTTTAACTAGTTCTAAGTTCTAGGGGACTAATGACCTCAGCAGTTGAGTCCCATAGTGCTCAGAGCCATTTGAACCATTTGAACCAGATACGTCATTAGAGGAAGGGAGGCAATGGGGAAGAAACGAGCATGACATTCACCTTTTATGAATCCACAGTGGATTTGAAGAACAGCCTCTTGAATGTGTCCACGCGCTCCTAGAATTTAGCAGCAACTCCTACCACACATAACAGACGTGGCAATTCTGATTAGTCAGTCATAGTCTCCTGTGATATTACGACAGTTCTCTTTGCGTAATATTATGAAACACGAAAGTGACAAAAGATATTCTCTTCCAAACACTTAGACAATACACAAAAACCTTCAGACTAGAATAGTTCCCTAGCGTAGAGTAAGAAAATCTCAGAAAATAGACATGTGAAGTGTGTGTTAGTAAAAGGAGGCAGTCGCTTTATAATTACCGCTGCTCAAATATCGAGTGCGTCGAAAAAAAAAAGAAGAGAAATAACGTTCATGACATGAAATACACATTGGCTCTGCAATACGTAGGAGGAAAAGTACTTGCAGGTCCGTAAAAATAAAAAAATAAAAAATAAAAAAAAACAGTCAACGTTACTCAAAAGAGGTGGACTGACAGCCGCGCGCATTAACATGTAGTCGCGCTGGCCGCGAATCGATTCCGCCTGACAGATTAACGACGAGGCTCGGTATGTTGATCAGCCTGGATGTGGTTTTTAGGCGATTTCCCACATTCCACTTGGTGAATATTGGACTGGTATCCACGACCCGCCTCAGTTATACGATTTCCAACATTCAGAAAACGACCTCACGGTTTGACATAGGATAATACTAGACGCAGACAGATAGGCTACACAAATCCTGTCCCAGAAGGGAAGAGGTGATTACAGGGAGGGCTCTGGCGCAGCACTAACGTAGCCAAATCCAGGCTAACGTTCCCACCCTCTGGTGATACAGGATGAGAACTGGACGACGAAGACAATGATCAGTGCTACCCAAGGGTTGAAGGGGAATAGAATTCGTACCACCACTGTCTATGAGATTGACTTTAGTTAAAAGAACACATTGTTCTGAAACGGCACTAAAGCAGAAAGTAGGCCTACAATTTGCTTCTGCTGACGAGGAAATAATCGTTTCATGTCCATCTCCATTTAAGTCCTCGTTACCCGTGAGTAGTCTTGTACTCTAGCTCCTTCCTAAGTGGCGTCGCAGCCTTTGAGGCGAAACAAGCGCTGTGTCATCAATGGTGACTGCTGTGTAAGAGCACAGAGAAAACACCCTTACTTCCGAAACCCTGCTGATTTATTGGTTATTTTTCTTTGAATGCTGTTAAGCGTAACATAGATGCTGCAATCTGAAAAATACGGCACTTAAATCTACCGCGCTACTGCCCCTCAAGACTTCGGGAAAATTGACATCAGGATCTATTTAACTTTCAGTTAAATAGCTTCTGCGCATGCGCAACTCGTGTGTCGTAGCTCCCTCTCGGGCCAAATACAGACGGATTTGATTAACAACTTGCAGGGTTCACGATGTGCACAGCTAGCCCCTGCAATTCAATCAGAAGTTTACGTCAGTGCCGCCAGGTGGTAGCACACTGCGACAGACTTTTACCCCCCTTCGCTCGGAGTAATCCTGCCAGATGATAACACACTTCTCATATATGCTAATTCACTCACTATAAGCTGTAGTAAAATTAAGTTTCTGAATGAGTTATGGTATATTAAGTTACGAATTTTATCATACAGTAATGCATTTGAGGTGCTGACAAGGGAAACTCTCCATGCCACCCTCCACAGATTTAGTGGTAAGATGGCCCGGTGGATAGCCCGTTAACAACTGAGCACAGGTCAAGCATGAAACCGGGAAGAAGGTGTAAAAAAAAAAAAAAAAAAAAAAAAAAAAAAAAAAAAAGACAAGAAAAGAAAAGCAGTGAACAGTTCAAGGAGTAGAAGTGGAATAGAGAGCAGCCTGATTCAGCAACGCAGCCTTTGGTATCTGGTCATGGTGTTGGACTGCGAAGCAGGAAAGCCGTGTAAGAAACTCCTTTGTGCCATTCATATATACTGGGTGGCTGTAAATTTCCGTTACAGACTTCTAGGACTTGTAGAGGGGAGTAAGTACACCGTATTTTGAATAGGAACCCACGTCCGGAAACGTCATCCAACGAGACTGCAGAGCGTCAGAGTTATAGGCGCAGGCGTCTGTAAATGTACGTATACACAGGGTGATTCCGTGATGATGTTACAGACTTTCTAGGATGATGGAGAACGATAAATGTATTAATTTGAAGTAAGGATCCCTGTACCGGAACGAACGAGTCGGAAGTTATAAACGAAAGCCGTCCTGATACGTCTGACAGTTGAATACATGTACTGGTTCTTGTGTTGCGAAGAGTGTAGGGTTGGTAACTTTCAGTGGTGGCAGTGAGGACAAAAACGAGAAAAAATGTCCTGTAAACTTGGACTCTAAAGTGCGTATACCTTAACAACTATGAACACTTGCTCAGTAGAGGAGGTGTGTTTCACATTAGCGAAGATAAACGAATGGTCATAGCTCCTCAGGTACGCACTTTAGAACCCACATTTATTTATTGGACATTTTTTCTCGTTTTCATCCACACTACCACCACTGAAAGTTACCAACACTACACTCTTCGCATCACAAGACCCGGTACATGTATTCAACTGTCAGAGGTGTCAGAACGGTTTTCGTTTATAACTTTCCACTCGTTCGTTTCCGGTACAGGGATCCTTACTTCAAATTAATACATTTGTCGTTCTCCATCATCCTAGAAAGTCTGTAACATCATCACGGAATCACCCTGTGTATACGTACATTTACAGACGCCTGCGCCTATAACTCTGACGCTCTGTAGTCTCGTTGGATGACGTTTCCGGACGTGGGTTCCTATTCAAAATACGATGTACTCACTCCCCTCTACAAGCCCTAGAAGTTTGTAACAGGAATTTCCTACTACCCTGTATATTCACAACTCTATGAATTGTCGGTCCGATCATTGAAATGTTTGTTCACTTTCGTAGTCTTGGCAGTTGATATACTACACATTGGCTATCGAATATGAGCCATGTGGTAAGAATGCGTTACCATCGCAAGTAAATGTGATGAATAGTGAGAGCAGGCGAGATACCTCGTAGACGACTCACAGAAATGAAAACAACAAATATGTTGTTGTTGTGGTCTTCAGTCCAGAGACTGGTTTGATGCAGCTCTCCATGATACTCTATCCTGTGCAAGTTTCTCCATCTCCGAGAACTACTGCAACCTACATCCTTCTGAATCTGCTTAGTGTATTGATCTCTTGGTCTCCCTCTACGATTTTTACCCTCCACGCTGCCCTCCAATGCTAAATTTGTGATCCCTTGATGCCTCAGGACATGTCCTACCAACCGATCCCTCCTTCTAGTCAAGTTGTGCCACAAACTTCTCTTCTCCCTAATCCTATTCAATACCTCCTCATTAGTTACGTGATCTACCCACCTAATCTTCAACATTCTTCTGTAGCACCACATTTCGAAAGCTTCTATTCTCTTCTTGTCCAAACTAGTTATTGTCCATGTTTCACTTCCATACATGGCTACACACCATACAAATACTTTCACTAACGACTTCCTGACACTTAAATCTATACTCGATGTTAACAAATTTCTCTTCTTCAGAAACGCTTTCCTTGCCATTGCCAGTCTACATTTTATGCAGAGCTATTTGGCATATAAACTTGTACTACTTTAGCAGGCATGGGCTTCGTGTCTTTCTTGGCCACTATAATACGCTCACTATGCTGTTTGTAGTAGCTTACCTGCACTCCTCTTTTTTTATTCATTATTAAACCTACTCCTGCATTACCCCTATTTGATTTTGTATTTATAACCCTGTATTCACATGACCAGAAGTCTTGTTCCTCCTGTCACCGAACTTCACTAATTCTCACTAAATCTAACTTTAACCTATCCATTTCCCTTTTTAAATTTTGTAACCTACCTGCCCGATTAAGGGATCTGACATTCCACACTCCGATCCGTACAATGCCCCGAAGTGGCCGTGCGGTTAAAGGCGCTGCAGCCTGGAACCGCAAGACCGCTACGGTCGCAGGTTCGAATCCTGCCTCGGGCATGGATGTTTGTGATGTCCTTAGGTTAGTTAGGTTTAACTAGTTCTAAGTTCTAGGGGACTAATGACCTCAGCAGTTGAGTCCCATAGTGCTCAGAGCCATTTGAACCATTTTTGAACCGTACAATGCCAGTTTTCTTTCTTCTGATAATGACGTCCTCTTGAGTAGTCCCCGCCCGGAGATCCGGATGGGGGACTATGTTACCTCCGGAATATTTTACCCAAGAGGACGCCATCATCATTTAACCGTACAGTAGAGCTGCATGCCCTCGGGAAAAATTACGGCTGTAGTTTCCCCTTGCTTTCAGCCGTTCGCAGTACCACAACAGCAAGGCCGTTTTGGTTAATGTTACAAGGCCAGATCAGCCAATCATCCAGACTGTTGCCCCTGCAATTGCTGAAAAGGCTGCTGCCCCTCTTCAGGAACCACATGTTTGTCTGGCCTCTCAACAGATACCCCTCCGTTGTGGTTGCACCTACGGTACGGCTATCTGTATCGTTGAGGCACACAAGCCTCCCCACCAACGGCAAGGTCCATGGTTCATGGGGGGGGGGGGGGGGGGGGGGGCAAACAAATAAACGGGTGTGAATTATTTTACAACAAAGGAAATCAAGAGTCAGAACTTCCAAAACGGAAAATAACTTCGAAAACATTAAAAACATATGTTCTGATACAGCACAGTGAAAACTGTCTTATTGTGAAGCTCTTGCACTCATTTGTTGCAAAGTATTATGTCTTCATCACGCCATTCACATTCACACGAACACCTAAACCGGGCAAGGAGGCATATCTCACTCACTCATCAGCCGTACAAGCGTCGATAATACATTCCTATCATACGACCCACGTACTGTCACTAATGCCGTGTATGACACACCAGACGTGTTTTCCGGTGGAGGATTCTCTTGACTTGTAGTCTTGTCCTCGCACGTTTGCGGATCCCATTAGAAAGCTACGTCCTTTCGGCTGTAAACAGTGGAGTTGTGGAGAATCAACTTTCATTTTAGGTCTCTTCCTTACAGCTCCATGTTGCGAATGGATTTTACACCACGACACAGACACAAATTTGAATACAACGAACAGACCGAACGGACAATTCACAACTGCGCGAAAAAAATTGGCGGGGTGGAGCTTTGAACGTGGGCTCGCCCGCTTTGTAGCCCTACTCCGTCACCACTTAACCACAACGCCTTTTTTTTTTCGATATAGTTCGTTGCGTTCGGTCTGGGCGGACGTCACAAGATATCTGTTCAAGTTGATCGGTGATTCCTTGACACAGTTTTTTTTTTTATTGCAAAGAGCACGCAGCCCTCTGACCGAACACGCTGAGCTACCGTGCCGGCATAAGAATAGCCCGGAATCGAACACGGGACCTTCTTCTAATACGTATTTATGAACCGTATACGCTACCTCTACACTACAGCTAGCCATGACGCCTTGGCCTTGTGTGTGTGTGTGTGTGTGTGTGTGTGTGTGTGTGTGAGTGCTCGATCTTATACTTCTTAAGCATCGACCGTTGATCACTGTTTCTACTTAGCTTTTTTTCCACAGTTCAGTATACCGTCTTCCTGTTTTCATGCTTGATCTGTGTTCAGTTTTTGAAGGGCAGTCCACTGTGCTCTCTTACTACTAAATCAGAGGGGGCGCAATGGGGAGTTTCCCTTATGTGAATCATAAGGGAAAGTCACCGTCAAACATCACCGTCGATTGTGAGATTGTAGCATTTATTCATGCTCCTGAAATCTATTGATGTTATTGTGATTCACGTTTATCTATGCTGTAGGCCCACTTTGTACATATGAAAATTCACGAAAAGCTGTATCACTCGATTTCTCTGGTATTCACTTAAATGTGGGATCCAAGGCAGTGTGCTTATGGATCTCCGCGTCTCATTTGCATTCTAGTCACTTAGTCAAGTGACCATGTTGGTAGGCATTGCTAGTTGAGTTTAATCGTTTCCACAAACTGCATGTGGTGTTTGGAGTTCGTTGTTTACTGTGCGCGAATCGGCTTTCGTATGCAGTGTAAACAAGATCTATGTTGAATCTAATGCTAACAGGAGAGTAAAGCTGCGAAGACGGGTCGTGAGTCGTGATTGGGTAGCTCAGTCGGTAGAGCAGTAACTCGTGAAAGACAAAGGTCCCGAGTTGTAGTCTTGATCAGGCACACAGCTTTAAACTGCCAGGAAATTTCATTACAACGCACACTCCCCTGCAGAGTGAAATCTCATTCTGGGAATAGAAAAGTAAATTATCAGGGCAAGTTAGCCGCAAGGGGACTAGTGTCTCCGAGAACAGATCCTTTGACTGAGAGAGTGACGAAGTCAAATAAGCATGACTACATCCGAACATTTAACAAGTAAGTGTACAGTCAGCATAAGTTGCTGTGTGGGCGCTGGGTAAGAGTATCTGATTTTCATCCCGTAAGTAAATTCGTGAACTAATTCATCTGTAAAGGATGTTGTACATTTGTCCGAGAAACTGGAAGAGCACGAAAACTCCCACTTACACAAAACTGCGGGATGGAAAGCTGCAAAAGCCTACACATGATTTCATTATTGGCCTAAACCGTACTTAATTATGTACAAAACTACAAAATTAAACAAAACAATTCGTTCTTTTGTCAGATGAGCTATGCATCTTATTATTATTATTATTTCTTTACTTTCTCAGACGTTAAGTCTGGTTAAAAATGGAAAGTGACGCGGACCTTGATCAAGCGTCACTTCCTTTTAACTGTGCGGTATATGTTATATTGCATTTAGGAACTTTCGGGTAATTGAACATGTATCAATAATTACAGATCTCTGTAGTTGTATATATAAGTTTGGATGTAGCTGTATTGCATTGATGTACTGGTGGATATTGTGTGGTATGACTCCTGTAGTTGATAGTATAATTGGTATAATGTCAACTTTATCCTGATGCCACATGTCCTTGACTTCCTCAGCCAGTTGGATGAATTTTTCAATTTTTTCTCCTGTTTTCTTTTGTATATTTGTTGTATTGGGTATGGATATTTCGATTAGTTGTGTTAATTTCTTCTTTTTATTGGTGAGTATGATGTCAGGTTTGTTATGTGTTATTATTATTATTATTATTACTATTGTTATTATTATTGGCAGCGGCTGTTGTTGTATAAACTTGTTGACAAGCATAACTGTTACACAGCAGATTTAATTTCACACTCTTAAATTGTTCTGAATCTAAAAATTTGTGACCACCCAGCATGTATACTCGCGAGCCGTCACTGTGCGTCACTGTAAGCTGTAGAGAGGCGAGTGAGCATGCCGGGACTTGCCCCGGTTCCGTGCTACCAGCGCCACGTCATCATAACGCGCCTTTCCTTAACATACAAAGGATTGCACCACAGAGTGAAATTAAAAATTAAGATAACTCTTCCAAACTTCGTCAGCGTATGCTTCAGTATACTCCTTAATGTTAACATCGTTGAGATCTCAGAATGATCAAATGAATATATTAGGCGCCGAGCGGGATTAGCCGAGCGGTCAGGGCGCTGCCAGTCATGGACTGTGCGGCTGGTCCCGGCGGAGGTTCGAGTCCTCCCTCGGGCATGGGTGTGTGTGTTTGTCCTTAGGATAATTTAGGTTAAGTAGTGTGTAAGCTTAGGGACTGATGACCTTAGCAGTTAAGTCCCATAAGATTTCAGACACATTTGAACATATTAGGCTAAATATTCGATCTTAAAAAAAATAATTGGCGTTAAATAATAGAATAATAAAGCTAAAAATTGGTCTGAGTATCCAAAATATGTTACAATTAAAAGTTACAAGCCTCAACCTGATCTGAGCAATATTTTGGCCAAAATCGGCCTTTTTACAAAAAGTTGAAGGCGCTAAGTATTACGCTCTGGAAGGTGAAAATTCGTACATAATCTCAGTTACATGAAAAAAACGTTATACATGTGACACCAATAAGCTACCTCTATTAGTTTTCACGTTATTTATTAAAAGGCAAGGCAAGGCAAGAAATTAGCTTTTGGTGATTAGAAGTAAGGGCGACAGACTATTTTACGTGGACCTTCCCATAGATGTCGCCTCCGATCTGTTAATAGTGCTGTTTACGAAAGAGATATTATAATTATCATTTGGGATATTGTTATACTTTGCGTGTGTGGACTTTTACAGAATATATCAAACAGTTAAAAATCAAAATCGTTCAAATGGCTCTGAGCACTACGGGACTTAACTTCTGAGGTCATCAGTCCCCTAGAACTTAGAACTATTTAAACCTAACTAACTTAAGGACATCACACACATCCGTGCCCGTGGCAGGATTCGAACCTGCGACCGCAGTGGTCGCGCGGTTCGAGACGGTAGAACCGCTCGGCATGGATGTCTGTGATGTCCTTAGGTTGATTAGGTTTAGGTAGTTCTAAGTTCTAGGGGACTGATGACCTCAGATATTAAGTCCCATAGTGCTCAGAGCCATTAGAACCCTTCTAACCTGATCTCGTTGATTAAATAGCAAGTAAGAACGTTTTCTTTCAGTGAGCACAAAGAGTAATATGGACTTTCAGACTGGAAGTTATGGTCAGTATGTTCTCCAACGCTTTCTGACTGAGCGCAAAAACAGTTTTCATGCCCTTGTGAACAGTGAAGGCACGCACAGACAATTTAAGCGTCTTTTCATAACAACATAACATAAGTGAGCGACCAATTTTGATTATGTACCCGCCGTCTTATATCTTGAAGAGAAGCACTGTTGCAGTGACATCGGGAGAAGGTAGCAGTATCGTTCTGGCAGCTGAATCATTCAACATTATACGTATTTAACTCCGTCGACTCAAGTTAATTTCAGAATGACATTTTTACAGAACGAGCGCGTCCACACACACACACACACACACACACACACACAGAGAGAGAGAGAGAGAGAGAGAGAGAGAAGAGCCAAATTCACCCACGCACTCCCTCTGATTTGATGCTTTTTTCGCTCGGTACACAGTCCACGTAATCACATCAGCAGTTTAAAGGTCGCTTTCTCTTGCAGCACTCCAGTCAAACAGCAACGTAAAACACTTTTTTCCACCAAGTAGCTACTTACTTCTACACCATCTGGTAAAATTGTGAAGCACTTTAAGGAAGAAATTATAATTTCTGCAGGTATTTCTCCTTAAAGAAGAAATTACGAGGGCGTGGTGAAAAGCAATTCCTTCAATTTCTTGTGTGAAAACTCTTAAGGCTCTTTAAATAAAATAAATGTTATTAACATTCTATATTTTTATTCTTCATGTCTACACATTTATTTTTAAACGAAGTCACCCTGCTGACGAACGCATTTCTCCCATCGAGAGACCAGTTTGTTGATACGGTCAGTGCAAATTGTTTTACTTTGTTGACGGAGCCACAACCTCACCTCTGCTGCCACCGCTTCATCACTATCAAAGTGAAGTCCTCGAAGGTGTCCTTTAAATTTTGGAAATTCGAATGGGGGCAAGTTGGAGTTGTATGGAGGGTGCTCGACTAGAGTGAATCAAAGGAGTTGGATTGTTGCAGATTTCGTAGCACTCGTATGTGATCTTGCATTGTCATGCTGAAGTAGAGGGTTTTTTGTATGTGGGCGAAGTCTTCGAATTCGAAATTCCATTACAGCACGCTGTTTTCACGTACCGGCATAGTTACATTAGAAGTAGCCATGTTACACGCTACGATTCGGAGCCCTTTAGCGGCAAAGGGCTGCAAATATGTTGACACGAAGAATTTTGTTTTATTTAGAAAGTTTTGAGAGTTTTCGTATTTAAAATCGGAGACATTACTATTCAGTACAACACCCTCTTTAATTTAAAAAGAGAGGAATACTTCCGGCTCAAAACAAATTGATCAGCTATCCTGTCTGTAATGTAAAGAAAACTTACATAATCGCATTTCCTATAGATATGTGCAACGGCATGGCCAATTCTTTACTTGTTTTGCATTGTGTTAGCAGTCTTCCAATAAATGATTCTCTCCCGGTTTTTGTGTAAATGAAACCGCCGCATTTCCCCAGGCAAATGCAAAAAAGTTGTGTCAAAACAAAAATTATATGGTTCATATAGCGCTGACAGCTGTATGCGTAAGTTAAAGCATTGTTTTCACCCATAGATCACAATACGTGAGGTACTTTTGTGTCAACATCTTCCACCCTTTAGTGAAACACGCTCAGAGTAATTAACACCTTATTTTGCCTAGTTTTCTTAGAGTGCAGCATAGAACGAAGAAACGTTTTGCTCGTGGTCAACTTTTTCCCGAACTCTCCATATTTTTGCCGCATAACAAGGAGAAAAACACTTTTATATAAACCTGTGTAAGGAACTTCAGTTTCTGATGTAACCGCTCCATTATTTTATTGTATTATAGCCGTATCGAACTGGGAATCATCGTATCGCGATCCCGCATTATATCTCTCTTTCGCTGCACCGTATTAATCTGCTGCGCCTCGTAGATCACACTAAGAAATCCAAATAAACTGGCCGGTAAAGCGTCTTTCTACCTCAAGCAGCGCCCTTGTTTCCACATACATGGTTTTTATGAATTTCCGATACAAATTCCCAGCACCTGTAGACATCGTTCGTCAGGAGCAAAAGATTGATGACTCATCGTTACTGAGTTATACGTGTGTGTAAAATAGTTCGTTGAATTTATTTACGTCTGTTGACGACTGAGTGATGGCGATTTTCCTGGTGCTTACTGCGTCTGTAAGCAGGTGCCGACCGTGTGGCCGACCGGTTCTAGGCGCTTCAGTCCGGAACCGGGCTGCTGCTACGGTCGCAGATTTGAATTCGGCCTCGAGTATGGATGTGTGTAATGTGTGTAATGTCCTTAGCTTAGTTAGGTTTAGGTAGTTCTAAGTCTAGCGGACTGATGACCTCAGATGTTAAGTCCCATAGTGCTTAGAGACATTTGAACCATTTTTGTAAGCAGATGGCTAATATAATTAGAAAGCCCAATGCCAAAATGCCACTCATTCTTATAGAGGCAGAGAGGGACACAGACATCAGCGGAAGAAGCCAACCGAGTATTAATGTGTCATGTTGTTTTGTCTCTCTGTTCCTGTTGCAAAGAAATGTTTTGTTTCTGGATGTTGGTTCTAGTTTAATTTTTTATCTGTCCGAAACTCTCTACCCGTCCCTGAGAGTTATTTAAAAACATGTGGTAAGCACAGATAATCAGTTATGTATTGACATAGAGAACTAGAAAACTAACTACTCTAGACATTGTCAAACCTATAAAAACGAGAAGGATGCCTGTGACCAAAGTTAACTTCATAAACGCAGTAAAAATGACTAATGTTACTCGATGAAACGCGATTTTAGTAAGATTTCAGCGTAATGTGAAGTGTCCAATTGGACTGTCACAGTCAAAGTAATTAAAAAACACCTGTAATAAGCGCTCTGGTAGTATTTTGCACCAAGTGGTTTGCATGCTAGTCCAAAAGCACCAACAGTGGTTGTTAGAGAAAAGTAACAAATAATTTACGGACCAATACAAACAGGAAGTGTACAGTAGGCTACTTTGAGGTTCGTGCAACCCATGTAATCAGTGGTGCTCCACGTTCTTTGAAGATCTGCACATTCCTCGTGACAAGCTGCCGACAACTTTTCTGTTAAATTTTGGGTGTCTGAGGGTAGGGTACTACCTGCAGTTGTAAATCACCCTCATACATCAGTTGCTGCTGAAATTTCCCTAACTCAGAGGTATCTACACTACTGGCCATTAAAATTGCTACACCAATAACAAATGCAGATGACAAACGGGTATTCAATGGAAAAATGTATTATACTAGAACTGACATGTGACTACATTCACACGCAGTTTGGGTACATAGGTCCTGAGAAATCAGAACCCAGAACAACCACCTATGGCCGTAATAACGGCCTTGATACACCTGGACATTGAGTCAAACAGAGCTTGGATGGCGTGTACAGGCACAGCTGCCCATGCAGCATCAACACGATACCACAGTTCATCAAGAGTAGTGACTGGCGTATTGTGACGAACCAGCTGCTCGGCCAACATTGACCAGACATTTTCAGTTGGTGAGAGATCAGGAGAATGTGCTGGCCAGGGCAGCAGTCGAACATTTTCTGTATCCAGAAAGGCCCGTACAGGACCTGCAACACGCGATCGTGCATTACCCTGTTGAAATGTAGGGTTTCGCAGTGATCGAATGAAGGGTAGAGCCACGGGTCGTAACACATCTGAAATGTAACGTCCACTGTTCAAAGTGCCGTCATTGCTTTTAGTGCCGGTATTTGCGATGTTTCCGACATCTGATTTATCGGAATAACGACAAGATCAGAGGCATTACTCTCTGCCGAACATTTCGTCTTCGATTGCAGGAGACATCATCAGAGGTGACCGAGACGTGTAACCAAAGGCACACCATACCATCACGCCGGGTGATACGCCAGTATGGCGATGACGAATACACGCTTCCAATGTGCGTTCACCGCGATGTCGCCAAACACGGATGCGACCATCATCATGCTGTAAACAGAACCTAGATTCATCCGAAAAAATGACGTTTTGCCATTCGTGCACCCAGGTTCGTCGTTGAGTACACCATCGCAGGCGCTCCTGTCTGTGATGCAGCGTCAAGGGTAACCGCCGCCATGGTCTCCGAGCTGATAGTCCATGCTGCTGCAAGCGTTGTCGAACTGTTCGAGCAGATGGTTGTTGTCTTGCAAACGTTCCCATCTATTGACTGAGGGATCGAGACGTGGCTGCACGATCCGTTACAGCCATACGGATTCCTGTTATCTCGACTGCTAGTGATACGAGGCCGTTGGGATCCAGCACGGCGTTCCGTATTGCCCTCCTGAACCCACTGATTCCATATTCTGCTAACAGTGATTGAATCTCGACCAACGCGAGTAGCAATTTCGCGATATGATAAACCGCGATCGCGATAGGCTACAATCCGACCTTTATCAAAGTCGGAAACGTGATGGTACGCATTTCTCCTCTTACACGAGGCATCACAACAACGTTTCACCAGGCAACGCCGGTCAACTGCTGTTTGTGTGTGAGTTATCGGTTGGAAACTTTCCTCATGTCAGCACGTTGTAGGTGTCGCCACCGGCGCCAAGCTTGTGTGAATGCTCTGAAAAGCTAATTATTTGCATATCACAGCATCTTCTTCGATTAAATTTCGTTTCTGTAGTACGTCATCTTCGTGGTGTAGCAATTTTAACGACCAGTAGTGTGTATTGCACTTTGTTTCTATTGGCACCAAAGATAATCACACTTAGTATCTGTCCACCGTGGCGCCCAACAGTCCAGACTGCATGTGAGATTACGCAACACATGCTTTTAGGGCCGGTATTTCCCATGTTTCTGACATCTGATTTATGGGAATAACGACACGATCAGAGGCATTGTTCTCTGCCTAACATTTCGTCTTCGATTGCTGGAGACATCATCAGAGGCTTTAATGACTCAGGAAGCTGTTACATACCCAAAAAAGGCTCAGCATTACATGTGTCAAGGCAACGGTCGGTTCGAGACCACTGCCCTTAGAACCGCGGAGTTGCGCCGATATATACGTTGGAGCTTTGTAGTGTGCAAAAGTTGATGCTGTTGGTTTTATTTAACACTAGGGCCACGAAATTTGCATAATTTAAGACCTTCTTCTTTTATGTTAAAATTGTTTTAACGCTGTTGTATTTCTATGGCCTCTCTATACATGTACATTCTAGTGAAGTTATTATTAGACCTTGCTAAAACAACAGTGTCAGAGAACCAAATTTGGTGATTCCCTTTTCTTCTGCTACTGATTTATCCGTCTTGCCCAGGCGACAATTGGTCTGTGTTCCTTGGTGCGGTTATTAATGATTCTTATTATAGTTCCTACGTAAATATCTCGGCGCGACTTAGCGATCTGTTGGCTTTACGAACCGACCGTTGCGCGGACACATATAAACAGCTTGTTTGCAAAGCTTTTTTGAGTCTGTAACAGCCTTCTGAGTCTCCAGCAATGGAAGACGTAATGTTAACAGAGAATTATGCTTCGGACCACGGCCTTGTGCCCATAAATCAAATATCATATGGCTTTATGATTACCCAATCAATGCCTAATAAAAGCAGAAATGCACGCTTCCACTAATGCAGTGTCCAAGCACATGTGCATAAAACAATCTACGAGAAATTGAAGCACTGATCTTGAAAAGGTGCATTTTAAGAAACGAAAAAATAATAACACCATTCCTAAGACCGTAGGCCTCTGTACACAAATGAAACCAAATCATTGGTATCCCTGTCATCTGTCAAGCCCACAGACTACGGCGTCGGATCGTCGGCGAAAACAGGCTCCAGGACGGAGCAACTACTTCAGACTGATCTGTACAGTCCCTAATTACCAACTGGACAATGTGCGGGGCAACCACTATGGTGGCCACAAGATATGGCCCCCAGTGTTTGCAAAAGAATCGCATGAAATCGGCGGAAGGAATCACTCGTGAGGTCCTAAGCACTACCAGCAGCCCAGCTATCATAATGATTGCGCTTAATGACTTACGAGATATATACTACAGTGGTCGAGCCGACCTCATAAGCTACACGTCTCTGCAGCTAATGTTAAGCGGCGATTGAGGTAGTGTAAAGAACGCCACCGCTGGACAGTTAATGACTGGAAATGAGTGATCAGGTGTGAACTCACAATCTGACGGAAGGGTTTGGGTTCGGCGAACAGATGGAGAAAGGTACGTGTCATCATGTGTGGTGACAACAGTAAAGTATGGAGAAGATGATTTTGTGGTATGGCGGTGTTTTTCATGATTATGGTGTGGTCACTTAAATGCATAAGGATATGATCACTTTTTAGAATGTTGTATACTGTGCAGAGAACCAGTCCGGATGCGAAACCTGTATCAGCATGAAAATGTAGCGTGTCATGAAGGAGCATGACGCAGTGTTATGTAGAAAATAACAGTAGTGCAATAGATGAGAATGCAGGCTTTCCCGGCAAATCTCGATGATAAAATTTACTCGGGTTGACAGCCGAGTCAATGCGCTGTTCTCCAGCAACGTTTCAGCAAGTTTCTTACTTGCCATCTTCAGGCGAAGTGTCGGGTTCATGTCGCGTCCGGATCTTTATAGCCGCTGGACCACGGGCTTCTCTGCTGCAGGACTAGGCCCGAAACTACTATTAAACAATCAAAGATGAATAGTAGCTTCGGGCCTGGCCCTGCGGGAGAGAAGCCCGTGGTCCAGCGGCTATAAAGATCCAGACGAGACGTGAACCCGACACTTCGCCTGAAGATGGCAAGTAAGAAACTTGCTCAAACGTTGCTGGAGAGCAACACATTGACTCGGCTGTCAACCCGAGAAGATTTTATCATTCCTGCAATAGACTCTCCTGCCCATAATCTCGATCTGAACTCAGTGGAACACCTTTGGCATGAGTTAGTAAGCTGACTTCGCTCCATGTCCCAGCATCCAAAATCCAAGCTGACTACCTTCTCTGGCTTCGAGTCTTGAAAAAGAACGAGAATGCCATCCCGACACAGACATGTAGATACCTCACAATTTACATACCCAGCAGAGGTCAATATTTCATAAAGGCCAAGGGTGGACACACCTCATACTAATATCCACTAATAGGTGTACATATCGTTTTGATCAGATAATGTGCATTCTCGATCTCTCATGTTAGCCCGAACTTACACATAACCCACAGAAATGACAAGTTTTCATGTACGAACTATACTAGTGTTCTGCATACAATTTCCTTTGCCTACAGCTGAGCCTATATGATCTTTCCAGTCATGTTCTTACTCACTGTTTCATCTAAGTATTTATATGGCGTGAATGACTGTATTTACGACTCCGGCATGGCCAACTCAAGTGTCCCAACCTCTAACGTTTCGCGAAAATATAGCTATGTATTTCTCTACATCAAAAAAGACTGCCCATTTATTCGCAACTATTTTGCCAAGCTCTAAGTGGAAGTACTGCAATTTTAATTGATAGATTTTACTCTTAGATAACCCCATCTTGGAAAACCATGAGACTGAGTCTGTTCGCTTCAGCATTAACGTAAAACATCAACGGTCTCTTCAATGTCCTCTAAAACATACTGAATCTTATGTCGGCGCCTGTCGATGAGTCTCCACAGAGACTACCTCCTGATGGACAGGACATTTCCGATACAATCGGAAACCCGTTTAGATATCCCTTAGTAACGGACTTTTATTTATAAGGCGTTTATGTGGTACTGAATTAAAAGCTTTTCACAGATCGTCTGTAATCATTCTGGTTTCATATTTCTATGGCACAGAGATAACGTGTTTGAAGCGAGCGAAATAAGTTTCTCTTCATCGAATTTTCTGGAAGCCGTGTTGTCTACCGTAGTCGAAGGCATTGCTAGAAGAACGTATACGCTGTCTCTCTGTAACGATAATCGCTTATTGGTGGTATACTTTTTTACACATCCTTAGACATCGAAGTCACTCTTCGTGAGTGTTGCAGACATCACAAACATAATGGCGTTAGGTGAAGCGCGGAAATTAAGCATTTGTTCATCATTCATAATGTGACTCGATGGATGAGCGCCAAGCTACAAATCCGAAGATCCGGTGATTGATTTCTAAGAGTAGTCGGTCCTTGTATTTTTCTCTCTTTTTGTCACTTTTGCCGCTTCTGGTACTGATCTGTTTATGTGAACAATGCCAAGCAGTAACGTAGTTCAAAGTCCATCTTGAACTACAGTTTTCTCAACAGCTGGCTGGGTAAGACAGTTCAATTACGGCTGAGCACAAATCCGGGAAGCCAGTAGTGTTTCGGAACTGTGGCGTATGGAAGTGTACAAAAGAGAACTTGTATGTGAGCCTTCGTCAAATAGACATCATTACTTATACTTCTCTGATTATATGAGTCACGCTTCTTGGAAATTCATGTCGTCGACTGCCTTCCAGAAAAACGCTAGAGTGAGACACGCAGTAAGAAGTGCGATGACTGGTAGCGTAAATATGAATACTAAATGCGTTGTGTAACACAGCCACGTCAGTTTGAATTTTATCGAATAGTTTCCACTAAGTGCTTACTTTGATCCCTTACTCATCTGACCCCTTATTTCTAAGTGTTTCCTGTGCACGGTCGTCGTCTTATGTCCCGTCGAGCTCTTCATTTGCAGAAAATCACTGTCCTTTCATCCGACAGTCCTGTCGTAGAAACAACGAGGGCTGAAATGTGGCAGCTCATACAGATGTTCGTTGAGAGATTTGTGCTTGCTGCATCAAAGCAGACATTAAAAAGTGCACTGGAGAGTTTTCACAATAGTGCAATGAACTGCTGGTCCTCGACCTTGACAATATACGATTAAGATCATTAGCAGTATTAGGCATTCATTCATCCCTGTTTCTCTTCCCTGTGAGTAAATGACTCTTAAGAATCAACACTGCATGATTCTCCTGCAGTGGTACGTACTGTCCTCGGCCATTTTTGAATTGTAAATACGTACCACTCCGTAACTTTCTGACTTTATTACGTACTCGCTGTAATAAATCCGAGCTTCATTTACTATGACAATTACAGATTTGAAAGAAATCCGTCGTTAAAAGAGAATTTTGTGCTGAAAACTATAACAATAATAGAGCAAGCATTAGAGAAGTTTCTACAAATAAATGTACTGTAAAACATCCTTCAGTCATTCTGCAACAGGTCTCGGTAGTACCTAAAAAGCAGCTATTCCGAAACAGGTACTGGCACTATGAACTCTTGTTTTCAGTACGTATACTAATATAAATACGCTTGCAGCGAAACTGGTTGCGGTATATGTACATGGTATATAACAATGCATATATTAAGCCTCTGAAAAGCAATTCCTCAACGTCATAATTATTCATGTTCTAACAACCCTACCACAACAAAGGTTAAAAATGAATTATGATTGCAGTGTTGCTCACGCTGCTAAATATTGCATTTTCTGGCAACAACAAAGTTATATTATGTGGCAGGTGTCATTAGAGCACAGTTAATACAGTCATTTCTTGAAATAATGGATAAACTAGGCACTCATCTTTTCGTGTTTCCCATGCTGGTCTCGTTGTGAACTCATGGCTGAATCGTCGAAAATCTAGGTAGTGATGATTCCAAGCTCGGATGCAAAGAGGCCTAGGTGATATTCTGCGATATCAAAAGTTTTATAGATGTGTTTCATAAAATATTCTTAAAGATTAAACTTTTGCAAGTTCGAACAATGGTGATATAAAAAAGTAATCAGCACTCCGAATTTAAGTTACACTTCTTTTTTATTACTTTTGTTGCAACATCACTTCACAATATAAAACATACTTGAAAATATCTTCCTCACTGTTAAAGTTCACATTTCATAAACTGACTACAATTTGCGTCTTTTCAACATGACGACCAAGACTTGCCTCTCTAATAACCGCTTACGCGCCCAAAAATCAAAGTTACAAGTACGTCAAAGATCATAGTGACAATGGAAAGAATACACATAAGAATAATATCCTTGCAATATAAACATATCGATGTATCAGAGTACCTCTACATTAATGAAATCAAATCTGAATGTTATCACAGAAATATGTTAACTATTTTACAGAAACACAGTAGAATATTGCTGGTATCGAGAGGTTAAGGTGAGGTGACGTAATGGTTACGTAATTCAAGTACCATTACAACGTCTACATATTTGTCTCTTCACTTAGTAACCCTGACGACGAACACGTTTCTCTCAACGGGAGATACGTTCACGGTAGAATGTTTGACTCTGCCATCGTAGCCACAACCTTACTCTGCTTGCACCCGTTCAACACTATCAAACCGACATTCTCGAATGTGTTCTTTAAGTTTAGCAAAAAGATGAAAATCGCATGGGGCGAAGTCGGGACTGTCCGGAGGACAATCGATGACAATGAACCCAAGCCGTCAGAGTGTTGCAGATGTAGCGCTCGTGTGTGGTCTGGCATTATCACGCTGATCACGATGGTGCTCCGTCTGCGGAAGGAACTCTGTGAATTCGAAACTAGATTACAGTATGCAGTTTCTGACGAACCCACATACTTACGTTGCACACCGCGATGTTATATTCTACAATTCGGAGCTCTCTAGAGGCAGAGGACGGCAAATCTGTAATGAAGATGCAGAACGTTAATAACGTTGCTTTTATTTGCAAAGATTTAAGAGTTTTCACATAAAAAGTTCGAAGGCATTATTTTTCAGCGCGCCACCGTATATGAGAAACATTAGATTTTAACTGGCCGTATCCTGTAGCTGTTCCAGAAGACGTCACATAAGCTGTGAACCATTACGAAATCACGGATAAGCAGCTATATCTCCTGGTGGCAGAACTCTTCTTCACTGGACATGAAATTTTCCAATGAGGAAGTCGACCGCTACACAAAACCAGAATGGCATCACTGTCTTCTATAGGGCACAAAATAATTCTCTTTACCATGTGCATGTGGCATGTGGAACAACGCGCATTTGGAACTCACAAAGCACCTCCTCGTGAACCCAACATGATTACGTGATATACATTTGGGTACATGTTTCTATCTCCCACTGATTCAGCTACGAGCTGAGGAAAGATAAATGTTAAATGAGTGAATACGGGAAATAAATGAGCCGAAGAAGAGGCGGAGAAGTATTCGCACCCATGGCTAACTTGCAACTGCACTCCGCCACACCACCTGGCTTCTTACATACGCACCATGGCAGTATAGTGTTTTACTCTACAAAAGATGGACAGGATCAAAAATGTGCTGCACACTGGGAAGGCGAAAGGACTGGCTGTAGCCAGGATTATCGCCTCTGAACCATTTGTTTTGCTCAGACAGAACCCATTCAAAGTGATGCATCAGAAGACTGAGCTGCTCAAAGAGACATACATCTTGGGAGCAGAGGACGACGGTTCAAATCCGCGTCCGGCCATCCAGATTTAGGTTTTACGTGACTTCCCTAAATCGTTCCAGGCAAATGCCGGGACGGTTCCTTTGAAAGGGCATGGCCGATTTCCTCCCCCATCCGTGAAACGTTCCGAGCTTGTGCTCCGTCTCTAATGACATCGATGTCGACGGGACGTTAAACCCTAATCTTCCTCACTTCCTTTTGAATATGATGTTATGGTATAAAACTGGATATTCACTCGAATTTTACAGTACATATGAGGAAAAGAAAGGACAGAGTAGCGAAGAAATTAGTGTAGAATGTGTAGCTTGAGAAGAAGAAATACCTACCAGAAACGTCCGAAAACGCAAAAGGGCTGCTCAATCTGGAAGTAGGAACCGAGAAAGATATTAAAGTTCTCAAGATACTTGAGGGTTTTTACTTTTACGTCTAGATGCTTTCTCTAACATTCACATTTGAGAGTCACACGTAAGAATAATTTTTCCCTACATGGGTGAAGGTGAAAAAGATATTTTGGGATTCGGAGGAGAAAGTTATTGACTTAAATTTCGTGAAAAGGTTTTTAGCAACGAACACTGTCTTTTTTTTAAAGTATTATGTCGCCAACTCGCTCATCACAGCCGTGATAATTTCCTCCCTATGTCTCGTTTATAGAAAACGAGCTACACTTCTTCGGAGTTTTTCGAGCTCCTCTGTCAAATTTTCCTGGTAAGGGGCCTATATTGTGCAGTACTGCTCCAAAACAAGAAGGACAAGTGTAGTGCACAAACTCTTCTTAGTAGATTTGAAATGAAACTATACGTTTTTAAAGACCTTTCAAGTCTCAGCCGTCTATGACGTATATAAGGAGACTGCAGTGACAAATGAAAATTTGTACGAACACCGGGATTCGAACCTGGGTCTCCTTGGCATAGGGTAGGTGTAGGTAGGTGGTTAGCGTTTAACGTCCCGTCGACAACGATGTCATTAGAGACGGAGCGCAAGCTCGGGTTAGGGAAGGATGGGGAAGGAAATCGGCCGTCCCCCTTTCAAAGGAACCATCCCGGCATTTGCCTGAAACTATTTAGGGAAATCACGGAAAACCTAAATCAGGATGGTTGGAGACGGAATTGAACCGTCGTCCTCCCGAATGCGAGTCCAGTGTGCTAACCACTGCGCCACCTCGCTCGGTTTGGCATAGGGGCTTTGCACATCTGCATGGAGTACCCTGGCACGCCTCCCTCCTCGGTCCCAATTCCCATTGAAATCGCAGTTCACTTGGTATTCCCCCTAAACTCGAACAGCATTGCAGAGGCAATCCAACGCTTTTTAAATAACACCTCAGCATCGAACCAAACGGGGGATCTTGACTGAAACCCAGGCATAGCTACTTTAATGAAATAAATTACATTTTCTCAAGTCTCATCTGTCTATCATGTATATATGCAGACTGAAATGATGAATGCAAATTTGTACCAAGGCCTGGATTCGAACCTGGGTCTCTTGCTCACTAGGCAGATGGGCTAACCACTACAGCACTGCCACAGTGGGTTTGGATAACTGCACAGACTACCCTAGCCAAGGTGGCTAGTAGCTAGCGCATACACCTAGTGAACAGAAGTCCTACGTTAGAATCCCGGCCTTCGTACAAATTCGTCGCTTCAGTCCGCATATATACGTTTAGTAGATTTGTTGCATCTTTCAAATCTTCTGTCAATAAAACACAGTCTTTAGTATGCCTTCCCTACATTTTCTAAGTGACTGTTCTAATTCTTTTGTAATTGTAACCTCTAGGTGTGTAATGAATCGACAGTCCTCAAATTTATGTGACTCCTCGTATAATAGAAATATAATGGAACTGTTTTCGTACTCATGTGCTGGGGCTCAGGCTTGTTACTGTTCGGGGTCAGTTGCCATTCGATACCCTATGCAGATCAGTTCAAAAATGGTTCAAATGGCTCTGAGCACTATGGGACTTAACGTCTGAGGTCATCAGTCCCCTAGAACTTAGAACTACTTAAACCTAACTAACCTAAGGACATCACACACATGCAGGAGGCAGGATTCGAACCTGCGACCGTAGTGCCTAGAACCGCTCAGCCACACCGGCCGGCTTCCAGATCTGTCGTCTAAATCTGTTTGTAATTTGTTTAGATCATTTGATGACTTTACTAGAAGATAAATGATCAGAAGAGGGAGTACAACGCTTCCTAGGGGAATTCCGGATATAGTATAAGCTTCGCTTTGGGCTCGGACAACAAGTAATCAAGAAATTACTTCTCGGTGGGTAGTGTCAAATTCCTCCATTGTGAGCCGCGAGGGCCGTAATTTGGGCGGCGCACGCAGCACACGCGGGCCTGCCGCAGCGCACTTGCGGTGCCGCCGTGGCCAGCCCCACTTCCCGTGATTGATTGTAAATTGAGAGCACAGACTGGCGACGCACCGCGCTCCCACAGCCGGCAATGCATTATGTACCGCGCGTCGCGCTATCGATCTCCAGCCGAGTGACCTGCCATAAGAAAAACGAGCCGAGGTCACTTACTCTTTTTCTGCCGCGTCTTCCAGTTCTGGCGCCAAGGGGCAGGTAGCCGAAGTACACGACAGCTACATTTTCAAAACAACAGTGCTCACCTCTTTACTGCAAAGTACTGTGCGACTATAACCATGGGCACATAAATTCGAACTAGGAATTTCGGTGTCTACATCTGGTCCCCTATTATACTAAAGTGTACTGTGAAGGAATGTCGAAATGTATAAAGTTACTGTCTAGCATAAAAAAAGGAAAAAAGACCTTCCTAATTTTCGATACCGTCCTCCTTTAAGTCAACGACTTTGGTCTAACCTTTTTCGTGGAAGAGTGCAGTGGTCGGCATCGCTGACTCCACATTGGACCCAAACTCATGTTGTGGCCCCTCCATCCATATACATCTACGTCTCCGTTATTACTTTGCTATTCACAACAAAGTACCTGGCAGAGGGTTCAATGAACCACCTTCACGCGGTCTCTCTACCGTTCCACTCTCGAACGGCTCGCGATGATACTTTCTCCCTAGGAAGGTGAGTGCCAACAGAATGTTTTCGCAATCGGAGGAGAAAACTGGTGATTGAAATTTCATGAGAAGATCCCGTCACAACGAGAAACGCCTTTGTATAATGATTGCCACTCCAATTCACGTATCATGTCTGTGGCAGTATCTCCCCTCCTTCGCTAAAATACAAAACGAGCCGCTTTTCTTTGAAATCTTCCGATGTCATCCGTCAGTCCTACCTGATGTGTATCACACACCGCACAGGAATACTCCAGAATAGGGCGGACAAGCGTGGTGTAAGCGGTCTCTTTAGTAGAGCTGTTGCCCATTCTAAGCGTTCTGCCAATGAATCGCAGTCTTTGGTTTGCTCTACCCACAACATTATTTATGTGATCATTCCAATTTAGGTTACTTGTAATTGTAATCCCTAAGTATTTAGTTGAATTTACTGCCTTCATATTTGTGTGACTTATCGCGTAATCGAAATTTAGCGGACTTCTTTTAGTACTCATGTAAATAACTTCACACATTTCTTTATTCAGGGTCAACTGCCATTTTTCGCACCATACAGATATCTTATCTAAGTCATTTTGCATTTCGTTTTGGTCATCTGATGAGATGACAGGACGCTAAATGACCCCATCAAATGGTTCAACCGCTACGGTCGCAGTTTCGAATCCTGCCTCGGGCATGGGTGTGTGTGATGTCCTTAGGTTAGTTAGGTTTAAGTAGTTCTAAGTTCTAGGGGACTGATGACCTCAGCAGTTATGTCCCATAGTGCTCAGAGCCATTTGAACCACCAATTCCACGCTCCAGCTCGTGATTGGCTTGTGCTACAGTGGGAGTAGTCTAAGCATGTAAATGTGCTATGCTACAGAACTGGTGAGGAAAGCTGAGAGAAAGAGAAGAACACACTCTTGTACTGGCGCTTCGTTAGTAATGAACGGCAGTCTTTACCTAAAAGGTGAGACCTGTGTCCTTTGCTAGTGTGCCACTTAGAGCCTGTACCAGTCACCATCTGAACCATCAGAGGTACTGATTCTTGCGTCACGTACGCAACGTGGGACGTGTGGATGTACTTATTTGTTTAGAGTCGGCCGTCTAAATGTTTGACATGTTCCATCACACATAGTCGTGTCACGGAATCAAATTAGTTTGGCAGACCAGCAAACGGATCCACCTGCACACTGGAATCCACCAGGGTTTCAGAGGCTCATAGGGAAGTATCTGCGTTCCGAATCGCGCGAGACCACGTACTCGCATTTTTTTCGGGCGCACGCCATTAATAACAGACTGCTGCTTTCCATTTCCACAATTTTTGTGGTTTTTGTTTTAGGTGATTTACTCTTTAAATTGTGTATGCACTATGTGTTTATGTAAATATTATATATATTTGAGTGAATGTGTGTGTGTGTGTGGGGGGGGGGGGGATATTTTTACTCCAACTGTTGCTAGCCCTTGTTTCCCATATATACCTTATGGAGAAAGGAATAATTAAAATGTAACTATAATGTTCAAGTGTAACAAGTGTATATTGAAATAAAATGAGAAATGTATTTTTTGAGTGCTTCTTCTCTCTACTATTTTTAATGTAAATAAAAGTACCTGACAGTCCTAAGTCATAGAAAAAATAGCTTTGCATTTAATTGTAAATAAAGCAATGTATATAAGTTGTAAAAAATTGTTCATTGTGTTTGTAAATAAAGCCACAAAAATGTTAACAGACAACAAAGAATTACCGTAAAACAACTTGTATTGCTAAAGTACTTGTTAATAAACTATTAGTTAATTTGTAATCATGTCCAGACCCCCTCAAACTAGAAACATTGTTAATAATAATTTGCTGATAACAAATTGTGTACGCAATATGTGTATATTTAAATATTGTATATATTTGAGTGAATGTGTGTGTGGGAGGGGGGGGGGGCGGGGGGGGGGGGGTATTTTTACATCAACTGTTATTAGCCCTTGTTTCCCATATATACCTTATGGAGAAAGGAATAATGAAACTGTAATTATAATGTTCAAGTGTAACAAGTGTATATTGAAATAAATTGAATGAAGAGCCCCGTACACCTGAGCTAGTTATAAAGGATGATAATGCATAAGGGGAGCTAGAATTTTGTTTGTCCTGGGGGGATGGGGGGAGGCTGATGGGTTTCCCATCATTTAATGTGTTCCTATCGATCCAGCAGTTTCTCGCAAATTTTATGTCACACGTGACAGGTATTGTGTTTCGTCATGGCCTTGAATGTACCATTCCATAGGTGTGTGGACAGTGCACAGCATCCTCTGGGTGACTTTGAATGTGACTAACACAATATCCCAAGGTGCATAGGTTGGCCTGGAGTTCCCCTGGATGGCCTTGATCAATTTCCAGTTATTGCCCAGAGGGAGGAGAGTGGGAATATATCAAGCACATAACCTGACACCAGACGTCCTTATCAGTGACCTTGAGCTGAGATCCTTATCTTAGCCAGAACATACATTGGATAACTACTACTTTCAGTTATAGTGTTATCTTATCACCGGAAGTGCGGGTTGGCTATCCCCCTTACCCTGGCGTCATTGTGTTCTAGCTATTTTAATTACATATCGTCTCGCCCTTAAAAACCAGTGACGCCTGCGGAAATCTGTGCGCAGCACGTGACTAGAACAGTCTTGTGATAGCCGTAGCATGGAAGGTGTAGATAAAATTGAATCGTTGATGAAATAATGGTAATTGGCTGATCTCATATCCCAGGACTATCCTTCAATTCTGCAGGTAAGGTCGCTTGTTCGAAATTATTGTCACAGTTTACGAAAAGCAGAAAGGTGAATATTTAATGGTCGTATCACCGGTCTACAAGAATATCGAGTTTCCAGTCTGTTCATGGTTCTCTGTTTCTCTGTTGCAGCTCATGTGATTAACGATGTCTTGACGCCAGTCGACAAGTATGACTGTTGCAGCAATCTTCGTTCTTCCTTACTGCATTAAAGTATTTGTACTCTCAGATACTAGAGACTGCTTTTCTCCTGAAAAATCACATTGATATCGGTTTTGTTGGTGGCTTAAAAAAACCTGCATTGAAATCTAAACATATGTTTCGCTGACCTAAATTCCATACGCAATGGCTATCATTGCAGCGCCTGATTCGATTTAGAAGTACGAAGATAACAGTTGTTATAATGGTAGACTATGTTCGGTCTACTACTCTACATTACGACAGACAGTTCTTTCCTGATGTTAACTAAATGTTCCTGTCTGCACAGTAATAACTCTCATCCGCCTGTTTGCCAAAATCAGTGTCAGCTCGGTGCTACGAGTAAAGTTGGCTCTAAGTCAGAAACGTTTTCTCTTGCTGTATACTCTCCATAATGAAATACTGCTTGAAACATTAATGAATTAGTATCGAGGATGTAATTAGTTTAATATATTTGTACTCTTCCCGGAAAAGAAAACGTAGAGGCTATTTTCGTGATTACGTTAATTTTTTAGCTTTTTGAAGGAGAGTGACATGTTTATATATCTTCTGTAGAGATATAAAACCTAGAATTTTACAGTTTACTTTAACATTCTCGTTCCCTTTGGTTATCGACGTCTTAAAGGATGTAGAAAATAAATCGTAAAATGTAAAATTACTTGCCTACGCTTATGTGAGCGTTTGACATGCGTCTCTACTTTGTTAAGATCTTGATATACAGGAAGGATTATGCGAATGATAAGAACATTGTGGAGCTTTTCAAGCAGACACATCTCGTGAATGATTAAAACTCAAAGCAACAACACGAACATATTGCTTGGAGTGCGATTTCCGAGCTACTGAATAAGACGTAGGCAGAATACTACGCTCGTACAACCCGATCAAGCGAAGCGTATGCTTGACGATGCTTGTTGCAACATATTGAGTGCTGGGGGGAAACGGAGAAGTTATAAATGTACCTGTGGTTAACGGTAAGTTATTTATAACTACGTTTAATTCGTCTTAGTTGGCTTTCCTGATATGAAATGAGTAATAATAAACACCTTTTGCATACTCAGCCTCGACCAGTTCCAGAATGCACGGACGAAGCAGTCGCCTTTCAATGCACGATGCCTTAATGGGCTCTGCAGGACGGTTAAATTTTGTTTATCGTTGTTGCCGATCACTATGTTCCGTAAACACAGAAATGAGTCATGTTCCCCTCCCTTGATGTCGGGAGTTTCTGGCATATCCTTTCTTATAAGGACGGAGGAATAGCGTACTTAGGGATTTATACTCTTGTACTAAAGAAATGTACGTGTGTAATACTTTTTCAGCTTTCACATCACAAAAGTGTCAGATGGGCCCTATAACTGCACGTCGCTGTTTCCGCGGCCGTTGTTCTTACAAGTAACACTGGCGCCTTATTTTCTGTCGGAAATTTTCTGGCGATAGATACGCCGCCCCAGTTTTCTCTCCTCCCTTGATGTCGGGAGTTTCTGGCATATCCTTTCTTATAAGGACGGAGGAATAGCGTACTTAGGGATTTATCGATTCTCTTGTACTAAAGAAATGTACGTGTGTAATACTTTTTCAGCTTTCACATCACAAAAGTGTCAGATGGGCCCTATAACTGCACGTCGCTGTTTCCGCGGCCGTTGTTCTTACAAGTAACACTGGCGCCTTATTTTCTGTCGGAAATTTTCTGGCGATAGATACGCCGCCCCAGTTTTCTCTCCTCTCTTTTTTCCAAGCAGCAAGTACACACGACCTCCTCAATTATTTCTTATATATATATCCCAATCCCTGTCTTCTCCTCCTATTATTTCCCGCCATAACTAGCTGTGGTACTATGGAAATTTTCTCTGAAGCATTTGACTAGTGTATCTCCTACTTATTAGCAAGCTGGATACGTATGTTATCAACCTGGTATTCAGGCCGACAAGTACGTCCTGTGCTGCATTAAAATTGTGCATCCTACTCGTTTCCTTAAGAGCAGGTGTTCATTTCCAACCAATACCGCGCTATGCTTGCCGAAAGACGTAGCGCAGTTGTAAAACATTGGACTCGTGTTCGTGAGGACGGTGGCTCCAATTTCCATCCAGTCATCACGATATACTTTGCCTCTACAAACAGCTCTTACCGAGCGGGGTGGCGCAGTGGTTAGCACATTGCACTCGCATTCGGGAGGACGATGGTTCAAGCCCGCGTTCGGCCATCTTAATTTAGGTTTTACGTGATTTCCCTGAATCCCTCCAGGAAAATGCCCGGATGGTTCCCCGCCCTTCCCTAATACGTGGTCTGCTCCCCCAAACAAAGTAACCCAACAAACAGCTCCTACTAGACTATTCATGTCAGGATTTCGGTTCACAGTAAGGCTGCCATTTGCAGTTATTATACAGCTGATTTCAGTGTATGTCATAATGATGTACACAGCCCTCTGTAGACCTGTAGTTTAGATTACATAAATTACTGGCCTACATCATACAGTGTTTGCTAATATTTGGAAAACATCAAGCACAGTAGATAAAAGTATTACTCAAAATAACTTTGATACGTATTATTCGAAAAGCAGCCGTAAAGCCATTTACCGATTGACCTGCGTGCTGGTTACTGTGTAAACTAACGTTTCGTAATGCACCGTAACGATGCTAATTTTGCACGTTTTACAATATAGAAACCAGCTGATGATGGCGACATTTCACTCAAACTAGTTAGGGGAAGTAAATTAACAAAAACTGTTTGTGTGAAGGTGAAACCAGGATCCTATATAGTTTTCCGCAAACACTGACCAACAGAAGAGTTCAAGTTCAGTGCCGGGCTTAAATTTAAGAATATCTTTCTTAAAATGTACGTCTGAAGCACAGAATTCCGTAGAACTGAACCATGAACTATGGGAAAACCGTAAAATAAGGGACACGTATCGATCGTGAGTGTTACAGAAGAAGTAAATGGACCTTTAAGAAGTGGGGATGTTCTCTACGGAATCATCAGTGAAAGGAATATGTGGAAAGCACTGATCAGACACAGAGAGTGGATAATAATACACTAATTAAGACATAAGGAAACAAGTTTCAAGGTACTAGATGGAGCTGTAAGGGCAAAAATTAGAGGGAGATTGGAATATATCCAACAAATAACTGGGAACATTGGCTTTAAGTCCAACTCTAAGAAGAAGAGGAGTAAAATAAAAATTAAAAAAAAAACAGAGAAACAGAGGGAGACAGACATCGTTCTAGTTGCCGCGGTATCCTGTTCGTAGCTGAATTATAAATATACCCATGCCTTCGTAGAACGGCCGAGCAGGTTGCATGGTATTTCTGGTACCTGTGGCGACAACGACTATGACGGCCAGAAACACTCTAGTGTAATTTATTTGAATAATTAAACATTGAAGCTGCCGCTAACATATAATTTTTAATGGTTTGTGGCAGTCATACAAGCGTCTAGAATCAGTTTCGGGGCTTGGGGAGCATTCGGAGTAGAATTGCGTGGGGGCAGGGTGGACCGTAATTTGTTCGTGGGTGATGGACACCCCAGCCCCGCGCCCTGTGCAGCGTTATTGAATTGCGCGCTGCACTTACACACGCGTTAGTCGCGATATGTGTCCTCTCGCCAGCCATTACTGCGATGATGACGCTAAAAGCGCTGCCGGAGCAAAAAGCAACGTCAGTCAGAACGTACGTTTTCGAGTGACGAATAGACGAAGAGATCCTATGGACGAAGCACGAATTACGGCCACACGGGGAGCCTTTCTCATCCAGCTGTCTCCTGTACATATGTTTTTGTCTCCGAAAGAACAACCATTTGAATCTTATTCAGAAACGGGCAGGGTATCAGTAGTATAGCAGCGTCTGACTTTGACGTCTGTGCATCTCGGCTAAATAATAAGTCTTCCGTTTTAGCCATTGTCTACCATAGAGAGATAAGATTTACAGCCAAAGGCTCCGAAATTCGTAATTCAGTTCTTGCGAGTTGCGTCAAACCACAGGCCTGAGGTGTTACTACAGGGAAGATGACAATATGCCATCACATTTTACACCGTATATGTTTGTTCTGCTTTTTTCAAACGAGAATGTTTACCCTAATATATTCTTCGTTACTTAAAACTTCGATAAATTGCATTCTTCGATGTTAATTTCACTTTATCTTCGCTCTATGTAGTGATTTTTATTCTAAAAATTCAAATGGCTCTGAGCACTATGAGACTTAACTTCTGAGGTCATCAGTCCCCTAGAACTTAGAACTACTTAAACCTAACTAACCTAAGGACATCACACACATCCATGCCCGAAGCAGGATTCGAACCTGCGACCGTAGCAGTCGCGCGGTTCCAGACTGTAGCGCCTAGAACCGCTCGGCCACACCGACCGGCCGATTTTTATTCTGAAGCGTTTTCGAGTAGGAAACAGTCCTGCGGTTTTGCTATGCAATTGTGCGACAGAAACGGACGTTTCCGCTTGAAATATTTTACGGGGAAAATTCTCACATCCATTTTCTTCAGAATGATAAATTATCCAGCCCTACTGTGTTTTAGTCAATATGGTTGAAACCATAAAGAATATCCAAGAATATTCTACAATTTTTTATCGCGAATTTCTCGCCCAGCGCATAGTTCCAAGCAACTGGAAAAGAGCGTAAATGACCCCTTTAAATTTTTGAGCATATTCTAACTTCGAATAATGTAAATTTCCTTGAAGAAGAAAAGCTTGTGTTTATAGTCATGGAGAATGTAGAAAGCATCGCTCCTGCGAAACTCAGCTTGTTGATTGCTCACACGATAGCCTGTGAACCATATTCCCGGATTTCCGGAGGGCATTTGCTCCACTGCATACTACTGACGGAGATCCGTGCATTACGGAAAACGTTCTCAGATATGGGAGTGGCTTGCAGACGTCGTAAGTGACAGAACCCAGCAGGTTACCAAGGTCGGTGAGTGTTCTTCAGAGGCAGAGGTAACGTCAGGAGTACCCCTAGGGATGTGTGGCAGGACCGACCTTGCTCCCCATACAGATAAATTATCTGACGATAGGGTGAAAAGCAACCTGCGACCGTTTGCTGATGACGGTGTAGTGTACGAGGTAGTGACGTCTTCGTGTAATTATAGGAGGATTATTTATAACTGGAATTTTTACTTGGTGTGATGAATGATAGATTGCTCTAACTGTAGTAAAATGTAATTTATTGCAGATGAGTAGAAAAAAAAAAACATAACGTCGGAATAGAGCATCGATGATGTGCTGCTTTGACAGAGTCATGACGATTTGATATCTAGGTGTAATGTTGCAAAGCGATATGAAATGGAAGGAGTATGTAAAGTCGGTAGTAGGAAAGGCGAGTTGTAGACTTAGGCTTATGCGAGAATTTCAGGAAAGTGTAGCTCATCTGTAAAGGAGGTCGCGTATAGAACGCTAGTGCGACCCATTCTTGAGTCCTGCTCGAATGCTTGGAATCACCGCCAGATCAGATTAAAGCAAGACAATGAAGCAATTCAGAGCGTGCTGTTAGAATTGTTACCGGTGGATTCGATCAACACGTATTACGGAGTTGCTTCGTGAACTCAAATGTGAATCCCAGGAGGGAAGACTGCGTATTTCTCGCGAAAAACTATTGAGAAAATTAGAGAATCAGTTTTTGCGGTAACTGCAGAAGTATTCTACTCCCGCCTACGTACATTTTGTGTTAGGACCACGAAGACAAGATTAGGGAAATCAGGACTAATTCGGAAGCATACAGGCAGTCGTTTTTTCCTCGCTCCGTTTACGAGTGAAACAGGAAACAATGACAAGTAGGAGCGCAAGGTACTCTTCGCCAAGCACCGTATGGTGACTTACGTGGTTTCTACGTAGATGTACATTTAGTGTGGATAATTAGCCTATTAAAACCCATTTTACGCGCTTTCTTTTACATGATTTATTCTAGGATCGTTAAAGGTATCTTATTCTGGTGCAAGTACGAGCATTTAATATGATGTCTGGGCGAGAAAGACGGATAGTATTTGTTTAACAAATTAAAGAAAGCGCAGAAACGTTGAGACAATTTAATCTGCATCTAATGCACAAGCGGCAATAGATCTAAACTTAACCGTTATAACATGTAGTCCTCCAAACACACTTCACCAAAAATGCTTTGAGAGAAATTTTATTACTCTTCAAGAAGAGCAACATCGAGCTCTGGAGTGGCGAACAAAGCACCAATGTGTTTCACGTCAGTACCGGAGTATTTCAAACCAGATGATACACCGAAAGCAAGCTGTCTTTCTGCCACCTTTGAAATATCATTTTAGCCAATTATAAGAAAATAATTGCTGACAGCGTCAGCAAATGAGATGAAGTTCGAATGGTCGTGGCTTTTTAACTTAGAAGTTCCAAAAACTCGGTTCCTATTTTCATCACTTGTATTACCAGTGACAATACTATAACGAGAAATATCTCAATTCAAGTGACTGTTCAGATGTTATTTAACAACAGTCAGCACGATGATGGGGACTGCAAGTAGCCTTTTTTATGAGAATTTGTAGACACTGATTGCCACATCAGTATAATCATCATTTGCCTGTCGCAGCATAAATATCACTTACTTGCACGTCGCTTGCTCTGATGTGTCCCTTACGAATAATTCTTTTAGATAAATATTAACCTTGCAATATCTTGGTAATATTAGATCTGGTACTAATTCTGGTGGGCCACATCGACCACTGAAGTGAATACTACAATAGAATATACTCAGAAGCCGTTAACCGACGTACAGCAAGCGCGTAATTGTATAATTTTTTAGAGCATTGCAAACGATAAATCAGTGAAACCAAATTGTGCTTATTGGGGAACGACTGAACAATATGCTCGATGTAATTCTATTTCATTAAACAACACTGTACATATTAAAATGTGTCCAAGAGTTTTATGCACGTTTTGTGCTCTCCACTGGCTTTCCGTGCATTATTACCAGCTTTCGCCACAATACACACAGGTGGAAGACAAATTTGCCTCACATTGATAAAGAAGTTAACGCAAAAGTCATTTGTTGGTAAACCATGCCACTAAACGCTATAGGCCGAAGCAGTTGGACAACAAAATACTTCCAAAAGCTACTAGATGAAACTAATGCTAATGATATTCTATCTTACTTACTGCTGTTTCTGAGATCATATTTTATGTCCCTTTCAGAAATCTTTGAGGTCAGAAGTAGTGAGTCTTCTTAATATGTTTGTGTGCCATGTTTAAAAGCTTGCTTTTATCTATAAACAATTAAGATTCGCCATCGTTCGCATTCTCTCCCAGAAAATGTAGCAGTGTTAGGTTTCCAGATTCTATCACGAATCAAAACACAGATTATGCTCTCAAAGTGTTTCGCAACTTTTGGTGTGTGACAGGGAACTACAGTGTTGTCGCGAAATGTTATTCTATACAAAACTAGACACTATATGAGTGTATAATACGACGTATTTTACGTTGTATTGTGAGCTGGAATAATTTAAACCAATTTAGAGACTCTCGGCAGAAGTCAGTGCATGAACGGCGAGCCATTGTGGTTTCTGGTGGTTGGTAATTAAGCTATGATAAAACAAGAGTAAGATCACCTGCACGACCTAAGTAGGTTGTGGTCCAAAAATTTTACTTCATTTTCATGATTTTTTCATCGCTATGTAAGTGAGCTAATGGAAGTCAACTGTGACGTGTAGTTTCTCGAGTAATGTTGATTAGCAAAGTAAAATTTTGTTGGACATTACCTTTATACGTTACATGGAAGTAACGTAATGCACTTTTAAAAAATATTATCTCATATTGCTGAATAGGGACCTCGAAGTTGATAAGTGGCAGAGGCGCTGCGTGATCATAAAACGATTCAGAACCGCTTTTAGCATCTGTCTTCGAATTTAACACTGCCAGTGCAAGCAGTGGAAAGCAGCATAGATAAATATGACAAGCTTTATCTTCGGATGTTGCGATGTCCGCTCAAAATATGAGCTAGTTTCGAACTTTATCCTTGCATTGGATGTAAAACCCTCGGAAACGTACGGTAAAATGGGTTCTTCCAGATGTGTTAAAAAGTTGATAAAGAACATAGTTTATGAATCGAAAGTGTGCTGTCCCGTCTTCTGACATTTGATGCTGTCTCACTCTTCATCGTTAGTGATGTGAATGTCTGCAGATTCACCTCCTTTGACGAAGAATGTGGTAAGGAAGGAAAATTCTTTTCTATGGTGACTACCAGAAGTAGCTGTAGTATTCATTTGCTGTTTTCGTAAGTTGTCCCAGACAACTAAAGGCGATATTTAATAAGGCACTCAACCCAAATCGAAGAAACGCTGGTTTCTACACCAACGTTTATACTTGAAATTAAAAATTTCCCACAGTAATACACTTTACGATAACTTCCAGATAATCAGAAGCTGTATCTTCTACCCACATGGAATTTATAACTCATTTACTTCTTTGAAACACCAAAAAACTGTTTTGTAATTGGACATAGGTAAGGTACTTTAAAACAAAATATATTCTTTCTAACATTTCACACTTAACACAATTCACAGACTTTTCCAGATATATACTGTCAAAGGTTCACCTGTCAAAGGCCTGAATAGCCACCTTTTCAAAGTGGACGTGCAGGAAGAGAGTCACTGATGTTTTGGAAGTTACCAACAGGGATGCCGGCTCCAGTGCCGTGGCAAGCTGTGCCAGGTTTTTCGGTTGAGGATCCACGGCTCGAATAGCTCGATCGATGTGGTCACACATATTCTCGACTGGGTTTAAATACAGTGAGTTTGGTGGCCAGGGGAGTATGATTAACTCGTCCTGGTGCCCTACGAACCACGCAATTACACTGCGAGTTGTGTTACATGATGCGTTGTTATGTACGAAAGGTACTACGGAAACAAAGAAAGCTTCACCATAGGTTTAAGAGTAGTCGAATCATAGCTGATAAGGAAAAGCTGAACGAAGCGAAAAAGAGCGTAAAGAGAGCAATGAGAGAAGCATTCAACGAATTCGAACATAAAACATTGGCAAACAATCTAAACAAGAACCCTAAAAAGTTTTGGTCATATGTAAAATCGGTAAGCGGATCTAAATCCCCTATTCAGTCACTCGTTGACCACGATGGCACCGAAACAGAGGACGACCGAAGAAAGGCAGAAATACTGAATTCAGTGTTCCGAAACTGTTTCACTGCGGAAAATCGTAACACGGTCCCTGACTTCAGCCGTCGCACGGACGCCAAAATGGAAAATATTGAAATAAACGATATCGGAATTGAAAAACAACTGCTATCACTTAGTAGCGGAAAAGCATCCGGACCAGACGAGATACCCTTAAGATTCTACAGTGATTATGCTAAAGAACTTGCCCCCTTTCTATCAGCAATTTATCGTAGATCTCTGGAAGAACGTAAAGTACCTAGCGACTGGAAGAAAGCACAGGTCGTTCCCATTTTCAAGAAGGGTCATAAATCAGATGCGAATAATTATAGGCCTATTTCACTTACGTCAATCTGTTGTAGAATAATGGAACATGTTTTGTGTTCTCGTATTATGACGTTCTTAGATAATACAAATCTCCTTCATCATAACCAACATGGATTCCGCAAACAGAGATCATGTGAAACCCAGCTCGCCCTATTTGCCCAAGAAATTCACAGTGCCGTAGACACTGGCGAGCAGATTGATGCCGTATTCCTGGACTTCAGGAAGGCATTTGATACGGTTCCGCACTTACGTTTAGTGAAAAAAATACGTGCTTACGGAATATCGGACCAGGTTTGTGATTGGATTCAGGATTTCCTAGAAGAAAGAACACAACATGTCATTCTTAACGGTTCAAAATCTGCAGATGTAGAGGTAATTTCGGGAGTACCGCAAGGAAGCGTGATAGGACCTTTATTGTTTACAATATACATAAATGACTTAGTTGACAACATCGGTAGCTCCGTGAGGCTATTTGCAGATGACACGGTTGTCTACAAGAAAGTAGCAACATCAGAAGACTCGTACGTACTCCAGGAAGACCTGCAGAGGATTAATGAATGGTGCGACAGCTGGCAGCTTTCCCTAAACGTAGATAAATGTAATATAATGCGCATACATAGGGGCAGAAATCCATTCCAGTACGATTATGCCATAGGTGGTAAATCATTGGAAGCGGTAACGACCGTAAAATACTTAGGAGTTACTATCCGGAGCGATCTGAAGTGGAATGATCACATAAAACAAATAGTGGGAAAAGCAGGCGCCAGGTTGAGATTCATAGGAAGAATTCTAAGAAAATGTGACTCATCGACGAAAGAAGTAGCTTACAAAACGCTTGTTCGTCCGATTCTTGAGTATTGCTCATCAGTATGGGACCCTTACCAGGTTGGATTAATAGAAGAGATAGACATGATCCAGCGAAAAGCAGCGCGATTCGTCATGGGGACATTTAGTCAGCGCGAGAGCGTTACGGAGATGCTGAACAAGCTCCAGTGGCGGACACTTCAAGAAAGGCGTTACGCAATACGGAGAGGTTTATTATCGAAATTACGAGAGAGCACATTCCGGGAAGAGATGGGCAACATATTACTACCGCCCACATATATCTCGCGTAATGATCACAACGAAAAGATCCGAGAAATTAGAGCAAATACGGAGACTTACAAGCAGTCGTTCTTCCCACGCACAATTCGTGAATGGAACAGGGAAGGGGGGATCAGATAGTGGTACAATAAGTACCCTCCGCCACACACCGTAAGGTGGCTCGCGGAGTATAGATGTAGATGTAGATGTTATGCTGGTTGATGCCACGGTGGCAAGCAAAAATAAACTGCTTGCAGGAGTGGACATGGCCACCAAGCATGGACACATGCAGGTGCTGGTGCACTGTGCCTTCCAAGAATGATGAGATCACCCTGGGGATGCGACAAAAATATTCCATAATCCATAAACGTTCCCCACCTGGCCTGGACCCTTCCGACGATTGTTTCAGGGTGTTTTCTTTCAGACGATTCATGCCCGGTGTAGCATAAAACATTATTGATCTGAAAAGGTCACCTTCCGCCACTCAACTGATGTGCAGTTGAGTCACTGGCGTGCAAATTCGAGTCTTCATCGCTGATGAACGGCAGTCAGCGTGAGTGCACGAACCAGACAGCGTGCTGCGACGGCCCGTATGTAGCACCGCTCTCAGAACGATCGCTGACGAGACCTGGTTGGTAGCCCCTTGGTTCATCTGGGCGGTTGGTTCGTCAACAGTTGCATATCTATTCGGTCGTACACGTTTCCGCAGCTATCGTTCATCCCTGTAATCTACAGCCCGTGATGCACAATACTTGCGTCGGTGCCGATTGTGGACAGGGCCATTTTACCATCCACAGTACACTTTAATCATGGCGGCACGCGCAAAGTTTACATACTTAAGGTTTCGAAAATGCTTTCACCTTCGGCCCGAAAGCCTGTGATCATGTCCTTTTGGATCTCAGATAAATCGCATTACGTCAACGAGTCCATAGTTTTCCTTATCCGCTCGGCATGCTTTATATAGCCTCCGTTGCAAGTGCTGCCACCAGCCGGCTGTCAGCGGTTACTACACGTTGACATGGAACACAGACGGTGGTTACATTAATGTGATGGGGCCGTGTCTGTAACAAATTGATTGTAACTATCACAACTAAAATTGTATTCCTCGTAGACACTTCAGATAGTATTGCATATTTCAACGATTATTTGTTACTTTGGCAAACTCTTCAGCCGGGGTATTTTCATCAGAGATACATTATGGTAATATCACACAATGTAAAAAAAATAATAAAAATGGTTCAAATGGCTCTGAGCACTATGGGACTTAATAGCTGAGGTAATCAGTTCCCCAGAACTTAGAACTACTTAAACCTAACTAACCTATGGACATCGCACACATCCATGCCTGAGGCAGGACTCGAACTTGCGACCGTAGCGGTCGCGCGGCTCCAGATTGAAGGGCCTAGAACCGCTCAGTCACCGGCCACAATGTAAAAATTAGCCATTTATCAATAATTGAACTTGATTGTATTGTGGCCAAGAAGAGACTAAATATAATTTTACGACGTACATTACATCCATTATTAAGTCAAAAATTCCATTATAAGTTCACAATTGCCACAGGAAATGTGGTATATAACTTCAGGGTTCTCGTTGCTGTGGGCTCCTATCGACCTGGTGGGAACTGAATTCGGCTATGTGATAAATACGAGCCGCTCGAAGTATAGCTTTCAGCGCTCGCAGGAGCTGCGCGAGGTACATCTAACAAGGAAAACAAAACAAAAAAAAGGAGAACACACTGAAGTTTCCATTAAGCACAAATAATATTACAATAAAATCATTAAATTAATTGTATAGCATAAAGTTCAATACGTGGTCTAGGCGGCCAAATTCGTGACGATATTGCGCAACTCCCGAATCACTACGTACTGACGGTCCGTGAGGGAGAAGGTGAGACAGTGGAAGGAGCTGAAAGGCTGGTATCTGCATCATGAACATCGTTGCGCGTCTGGAGTGTTGAAAATGCGTTACAACTGCAGTATATATAAATTGATATCAACAGAGAACAACAATCAAATTTTAGTAAAAATGAAGAGAACAGTGATAATTTGATAATTATGGGGCTGAGATGACTGGAAGTTTCAGTCAGAGATATGTGTGTAAAAATGCAGCATGTTGCCACCGCGGTATGACAGTAGACCCCCCATCTGCAGGATGGCAGCTGAAATGCCCGTCTGGAAATTTAAACTTAGTTTTTTCAAGGTTTTTGTGAGTCGATTAAAGTAAAAACTTGAACGTTCCTATGAAAATAAGTTCGAGGCCCGTCTAGTTGTCCACGAGACATTCGACTCCAATCTTCTCTCGCCTATATGTCTACAGGTACTTTCCTGTGTAGCAGATGAGTACTACAACAACAGTGATTAGCTCGGTAGCATATCCTTTCTGCCCTCGCAGGGCAGACGCGCACTGGATCATACACGCCTTACTACGGCTCATCAGAGGAAACAACTTTTCGGGAGCAACGAACGCACAAGGAGGGAAGTTTGACTATTAGAAGAAATGTGGTTCTGCTGGTCACTGCATATATTGCACACCTCGGGTGGGTGTTGGTGTTTATTGCTATAAATCCATCGCACCAAATGTAGATCAGCAAGAGGGCATTTGTGTTTGTATTTACATCTACGTTCATAGTCTGCAAGCACTGTGAAGGGCATGGCAGACGTTTACTTCCCACTGTACAGTTAATTGGGACTTCCTGCCGTTCTGTTCCCGTATAGAGCGTGGAAAAAAAGAGTGTTTAAAAGGCTCTTTGTGCGCTACTTCTGTCCTCATTGCCCCTTCGGGAACGACACGTATGGGGATGTAGTGTGTTTCTAAAGTCAATATTTAAGGCCTGTTTGTGAAACTTGGTGTATTTCTCGAAATATTTTAGGCCTGTTTTAAAATGCCAATCAGTCCGCTTCCTTCAGCATCTCCGTGACACTCTCTGCCCTTGTCTGTATGCGTTCAGTATCCCCTGTTGGATGCATCAGGTACGGGCCCTGTACAATTGAGCAATTTACAACGACAAGTCACACGAGTGATTTGTACGCGAACTCTTTTGTAGACTGATTGCATTTCCCTAGTGCTCTAATAATGAACTGAAGTCTGCCACCTGCTTTACCTATTACAGAGCCTATGTTATCGCTCCATTTCATATCCCTACGAAGCGGTACACCCAAACATTTGTAGGTGTTGACGGATTCCAGTTGTGACACATTCATACTGTAGGCATTGGATACTACGTGTTTTGTGAAGTGCAGAAACGTCGGACACATTTGTGAGGCAACTTGTAGGATTTTTGGTAGCCATAGTGGATACCGTGGCTTGTTTACAGCTCCTGGAACGTCAGTCGATCTGATCCCTTTTTCCACGCTTCGGGTGTTCATTTGGAATGTTCCTACGGCCATGTAAATCTCTGTGCACTTCGGGGTGATTAATAGAGGTATTCGTAACTAAATTAAATCTTAAAACTATTTCGTCACTCACCGCAAAAATAACATGTGCTGCCCATCTGTTCCCCCACGCATCATTTCGAAATTCTTGACAAGCATTGACAAGTCTCGGGTCCAGTTCGTCAACCGTGTTGACCGGTTTGGCTTACACTAGATCTTTAACGTGGCCTCAAACACAGAAATCCATGGGGTTCAGACAGGTAATTTTAGAAATCGCGTTACAGGTTCTCCTCGCGCGATCTATCTTTGGCCACATTAGCGTTTTAGATACGTCTCACATTAGCAGCAAAATGTACCGGTGGTCCATCACACATGTGCCACATCCTCTGACATTGCAGTAACGGAACTTCCTCAAGCAATCCAAGATAATGCCGACGAAACCCAAGGTTATTCCGTCCACTGAGTTTGTTTGGTAACATGTAGGACCTAATGAGACGATCACCTAGTACCCTCACCACACTTTCAATGAGAAACGTCACTGAAGTGGAGGCTAATGTATAGTATGTGGGTTGGAGCGTGTATGACTCCAAACGTGAGAACCGTGACAACACACCATCACGAGTGAATCCTGTTTCTTTTGTAAATAAAATGTTATTGTCAAACGTAGAAGGCAACAGCTTGTTACATCCACTGCCGGAACGTTAGTTCAGGACCAAAGTCCACCTCACTAAAGTAGAGAATCCGTTGGAGGTGCTACGAGTACATTGCATTGCGCCACATTATTCTCCAAACAATACTGTGTTCGACTGTTTCGAGCATCACATGTTCAAGTACAGGTGTAATTCTGTCAGGCCTGTGCGCTCCGGCAGCTTGTGCAAAGCTCTCAGTTTCTCGGAGGCCTTGATACGCCCTTGTAAACGTTGAACTCTCGGGGTGCCTTCGGGCAGGGACTGCTTCTTGGCACAAGCGTGCAGTTTCCCATGCTTTGTCGTTTTCCCTCCTGTACGTGAAATACGTACCCGCCTACTCCTCGTTACTGCAATATTTAAAATTATTGCCAACACTTATACAACAGAACTGACCCTCCACAAACAACTCACATGAATGACGCTCAGTTTATGTACTGTGCTGTCGTATCCATTCTGCTTACAACTCCACGTCTCAACTCCACATCATGGACCAGCTGCTTACGTCAGTAGTGGGTTGGTAACCTCAAAGTCGCAATTATCTCGAAAATGGGTCATTTGAAGAGCTATGTTTACTACTGCGACTTTACTATTTCTACTGCCGCATACTTTCAATAGTAAGCTTCGTACTCTTGAATACATAGCTTTATCGAATATTTCAGAAAATGAAGTCAGCAATTAGATTGGTCTACAATTACTTAAGTCACTCTTGTCCCCTTTCTTATGAAGAGGTTTGACAATTGCGTATTTCAATCTGCCTGGAAAAATTCCCTGTGCCAGCGAAGAATTACATATATCACTAAGGACTCCACTTATTAAATTAGAAAAACACTTCAAAATTATGTTAGAGACTCCGTCCACACCAAATGACCTCTTGTTTTTCAGTATATTTATAATTCCATTAATTTCAGTGGGGGATGTTGGTGCTATTTCTAAAGGCCTAAAGTCATGGGGAATGACATTTTTAACATATTTTTTTGCTTCTTCAACTGAACCCTTTAACCTTATTTTTGCTGATGCATACAGAAAGTGATTGTTAAAAATACTTGCAACTTGTGAATTATCACTCACAACATTATCATTTAGCTTTATTGTTATGATATGCTGTGCACTGTCAGGCTGCCCCATGTCCCGTTTGACAATACTACATAAAGCTTTAATCTCATTATACACATTATTAATTTCTGTCATAACACATAAGCTTCTCGACTTCTTAGTGACTTTCCTTAAAATATTACAGTATTTTTTGAAGTAAGCAAGTAACGTCGGATCCTGACGTATTATCTACTGACACCAGTTATCTGGATCCTGAACAATAACAAGACAACTGACCATCTCAACATCTCAAGGTGTGTTCAAAATGACCACCGGATACTGAAATACCCGCTGCCAGTCTGGTATGGAACGACTACTGCACACGTGCTAGCATTTGAGCGGAGAAGTCAAAGGAGGCTGCAACAATGCGTCGCTGCATATCTCGGGTGTAGTTGGTATGTCCTTGTAGACAGCGTGTTTCAGCTTTCCCAACAGAAAAAGGTGGATAGGCTTCAGATTAGGGGAAAGGGCTAGCCGAGGTACAGGTCCTCTGCGTCCAATCCAGCGATTTGGAAACAATTTGTGAAGAGATGCTACAATACTTCGTGAACTATGTGCTGGACAGCAATCATGTTGGTACCACAGGTTCCTGCTAGTCTGCAGAGGAACGTCTTGTAGCATCCGTGGAAGATGGGGGCGAGGGGCTGCGATTTTGTGCACGATCAGTGTTTCGTACATGAAAATGGGGTCTTTGAACTTATGGTTCACTAGCCCACACCACACGTTTTCACTCCATGGAAGCTGGCGTTTCACCTGTTCATGCCAACAGGGATTGTCGGCAGAACCAATAGTGCATGTTTCGGAGGTTAACCTAGATATGATTGCTAAATGTTGTTTCATCACTAAACAACAAACATGATACATTGGAGTATGCTCTCTACAAGCCCATGTACAGATGCCAATACGTTTCTCAAAATCGTTCCATGCATCTCTTAATGGAGAGAGATGTGAAAGGGATGGAACCTATGTCGATGGAGAATGCATGGAACACTTGCCTGATGCATGCCACTTCCTCGTACGATTGCACGAGAGCTAACATGCGGAGCAACTGCAACAACAGCAAGAACTTAATTTTCCCCTCTTCTGTTGTCATTTGTATTCTTCTGTCACGCTGACTACGAGTTACACTATCTCTTTCAAGTAACTGGTTGAACAGGCTGATAAATAACTGCCAAGACGGTTGATTTCTATTGGGCTATCTTTCTGCATACACCCTACAAGAAAGAACTGCATTCTTCCTTCACTCTTCATACAGCATGAGCATGTCAGTTTTTTCTGCATTGGTAAATTCCATCGTCCACTCACGACTGCTTGGACTGTCACTCAGTAACTGATTAGTAAGTCGCAATGCAATGCACTCAAGGAACACACAAGCACATTGTAAGCAAACATAAAACATAGTACTACGCAAGGTGAATGGGACAAACAAGAGGCGGTGTGGGAACTTTTCAAAATACTGTATCTCGAAAACGACTCACACTTGAATCGTGCTCCAAACACCACTGACTTTCTAACTTACCCGTGTTTAGTTTGTGTATGTCAATACGCATTTTTCCATTTAGAAAAATGTATGTTTGCAAAAAGAAATCCTTCAATGCATTATTACTATCCGTTTATTGGGTAACAAATGGTTAAAATGGCTCTGAGCACTATGGGACTTAACTTGTTAGGTCACCAGTCCCCTAGAACTTAGAACTACTTAAACCTAACTAACCTAAGTACATCACACACATCCATGCCCAAGGCTGGATTCGAACCTGTGACTATAGCGGTCGTGCGGTTCCAGACTGAAGCGCCTAGAACCGCTCGGTCACTCCGGCCGGCTATTGGCTAACATTACGAGCCCCGGACTACCAAACCATTCTGTGAAAACCATACATCAAAAGCATATTCCATTTTCGCAATATTTGCGTGCAAGTTTTAAGTGATTCGCCATTTTTATAAAGGTGATGCTTGATTTAAAATAAATACATGTTTGTCATAGCCGATATATCAATATCTAACCCGGATATCAGTGACCAATGATTCAAGAACAGCGATCACGTGTTTAAGAGAACTCACTTTCAACGACATATTTTGTTACAAAATACAGAGTCAGTAAGAACTTATGAGTGATTAGCAATTGTTATCGTTATTCTTCACGTTATTTACACGGGCTATCTATATTAAGTCACTAAATCTTTGAGCTGAAACAGAAAACTTACTGTTGGCGTGTGCCGTAGGCGTGCAAAACGCGATCTCAGTGCTCCTCGTGATGTACTGGTATAATGACGTGTCGGAGCATAAATTTTGTATAAGTTGCTCGGGAGCGGCGGAGCATCTATCTCCATGATGGCTCACTGACAGAACATCCCCCGGAATGGCCTCCCTTTTCCGTAGATTGCTTCGCTCTTAAGCGGATTAATTTCCCAGAGTGCAGTTCTCGCATCCAGTACTCCCGATTAGTGAAGTGTTCGGTTATTACTAAATGCGTTTTGTACAAACTGGCAACATCATTCCTTCTACAGATATTGATACGTACAAATATGCAGCACCTTTTATTCTTCCTATCACGTTTCATTATTTTCATAGGGGAGGTCTTTTTCTTTCTGTTAACACCGAAATGGTTTCCTCGACTGATTCTGATTTTGCTTGGTGGAAAGTACTTTTTAAATACAATCTTACCTACGAGTAAAAAGGGTAATATACTTCGGCTCAGTAGAAAGGAGGAACTTTCGCCTATTTGCAAACTGCTACAAATAAATTTTTACCATTACAACAAGAGTAGCCGTTAGGTGGACTGCACAGTTTCACGAACTTAAAACCATACACAAAACAAATAATAATGGTTGCCTGTAAGCACATTTAGACGTATTATCTGCTGAATTAAGTGACACCTTTTCATTTCTGAACCACTTTTCCTTAATGACGAACCTAGTCATATTTTATAATACAACTGCAGTTACTGCGGTTACCCAAGTTCTATACCGAAGAAATCAGTGTTAACGGCGTAAACACTAGTGAGTTGGTAAACTCGGAATTTAACTTTAGCTTGACATCGAGGTCATTAGATGCGGATTGTTAACTCGGACTGATCAAACGAAGGGCTGATTTGCACGAACCGCCTCGGTAGTGACGTCAAGTGTTTGTAACAACTATTCAGAACCTGAAACAGGATGGCAGCACCAACAGCTGAACCCCACTCTTCCGGGAAAAATGTGTTATATATCGTTGGTTTTCATTTTTCCTTGTTTGTTTACTCTTTTAAGAGCTAATATATGTAAGAATACATGTAGCCACGTTTTCGTTATTATTCAGTGTACATAATTCTTGCAAACCTGTTACGTTTATAATAGGTGTAATAAATGTCTGATTTATGTAAATGAACGTAGACTTTAAGTTGTGTGAAATATTTTCAGATGTGTTACTAACTGTTCTCCATTTGTCAAAATAGGATTAACAGCTATATGGAACGTGATTTTAGACATGAAATTCATCAAATTATGCAATAAACTGCAAAGAACGGCGCAAGTTGCTATATTGTATTCATTTTGTAGAGATATGCGAAAAATGTACGTGAGACGGAACATTGGAGTTCAGTTCAGGTTAAACTGCATGTTTAAAAGGATTGTGTGGAAGAAGTTCTCTTTCAATAAGTGAACGGAAATAAGTAATCCAAAGTTACCAGCGCGACTGTAGTACTACAAGAGCACAAAACCAGACTGTAATATTTACAAAAGGTGAGATTCATCGTGATCGGCACGGAGAGATTAATACGAGTGCATCTATTCTGAAACTGATGCATGTTTCAGTGCCGAAACAAAATGGAGTTCCCCTCGTCAAATGTGAGCAGCTGTGTTCTGTTCCGTATGCTTTTGACTTACGTTTCGACCATAAATCCTATCACAACTTGAAAAATTTCTCTTTTGACTATTTTAGAACATTCTAGCAAAATATTCCAGCAGCTGATGTATCTCTGCACTCGTATATATAGAGCAAGAACATCAGTGGAGTGAGAATAGAAATCTGTTCAAGTCACCAACATCATATATGTTTGTTTACATTTTGCACTATGACTGAAAATACAGTATTCCACTTATTTAAACATTATGTAAACAACTGTTTAATAGTAACAGCAAAGAGGGGTAATTGTTGCTTCTACAGAAGCAAATCGGAATAAGTCAGCGGAGAAAGAGTTGCTTTTCACAAGTAAGTGTCCCAATAGTCTAATTCCAGTTATCATACCAAAAACAGTCGTTTAATGCGTTAAATGTATTGAGGCACATTATAGGAAAGAGTTTATGTCGTAGAGCTACTTTATGCGATTATATGGCCATACATATACAAGTACTGGATAAATTCCGTACTGTGAATCAACCCATTGCATGTGTACAAATTTCAAGGACTTTTCATTTCTTGATAAGATTTATATTTTACTGATTGAGTCATTATCTACGTATTACAGAGATCACCAAACCATCGTGCTCACCAAACCATCTGTACGTTTGTGATGTCTGTTGTATAGCAGGTGACGATTCATCAGTGTCAAATGAACCATTCTATACTATCCATATTCTGACAACGTTTCTTTGTAATATACATAACTTATGTTGTAAAAGGAAGCTTTCGGGGTTGTAATGCTGTTTGGCCATCTTTATGTAACATTTAATTTATCTTTTTATATTTTCCGTTGTATTTTGGAACCTTTTTTTTTTTTTTTACATTTTCATTCTATATCTGAAAAGGTTAATCATCTTACGAAATCACTTTTTTTTCCATTTACTGGCAGATAATTTTACTTTTACTAATAAATTAACCACAAACATTCGTTACTGAAATTATGTTTAAGACTACATAAACTTTCACACTCTACAAAATATGTTTCGGATAACATTTTCGATAGAAAGGTTATTGCAGACTTACAACAATCTCGTCTAGCAGGCTTTTATAATGACGAAATTTAATATCTTTGCTGCCACTGAAATAACTAATTTTGAAGAGTCTGAGTGATGTGGTGGAAGAGAACAGACGTTGAGAGATAAGTCTGTGGCTTATAGTCATATTTAACTATGTAATATATGCTTGTTCAATTTTGACAGTGATCAAGTACATTTATGTTCAAGAATTGTTCTGCAACTGTTGATGGTGAAATACACTGACAGAAAAAATCGCAAAAGCAAAAACTAATTGTTGCAGAGTGATGAAATTTCGGGAATACGTTTGTCTAGGTAACATATTTAAGTGATTAACATTTCAAGATCACAAATGACTCTGAGCACTATGGGACTCAACTGCTGAGGTCATTAGTCCCCTAGAACTTAGAACTAGGTAAACCTAACTAACCTAAGGACATCACAAACATCCATGCCCGAGGCAGGATTCGAACCTGCGACCGCAGCGGTCTTGCGGTTCCAGACTGCAGCGCCTTTAACCGCTAGACCACCGCGGCCGGCTTCAAGATCACAGGTTAATGTAAACTCGAGGTAAGCCATTGCAAAAATGACAAGTTGGTACACTAATAACCGGTGTAGCGGCCAGAGTGTAGAATGCGAGGATACAAACGTGAATGCACTGTGTTGTACAGTACCGGATGTCAGTTTGTTAGACGGGGTCCCATGCCTGTGGCACTTGGTCGGCCAGTACAGGGAAGGCTAATGCTGCTAGCGGATGACGATAGGGTTGTCGTCCGACGACGTCCCATATGTGCTCGATTGAAGACAGATCTGATGATCGAACAGACCAAAGAATCATGTCGACACTCTGTAGAGCATGGTAGGTTATAACAACCGTATGTGGGCTAGCGTTATCCTATTGGAAAACACCTCCTGGAATGTTGTTCATGAATTGCAGCACAAGAGATCGAATTACCAGACTGACGTACTAATTTCCCTTCAGGGTGCGTGCAAAAACGATGAGAGTGCTCCTGCCTGCATACAAAATTGCATCCTGGACCACAGCTCCGGGTGTAGGTCCGTTGTGTCTACCTCGCAGGCAGATTGGTTTCGGATCCAAAACTGGCCTAATCCTAACCAACACAAATGGCGGTCGTTTGGGGTCAGTTGAATTCACGCTACAAGGCGTCCGGCTCAGAGAAGTCCTTGAAATAACCGAATTGTAACAGTTTGTTGCGTCACTGTGGTCCCACCTGCTGCTCAGATTGCTGTTGCAGATGCAGTACGATGCCCCAGAGTCATACGCGGAACACAATGGTCTTCCCTCTCGGTAGTGCCATGTGGCCATCCGGAGCCCAGTCTTCTTTTCTTGCGACCGTACAACTCGTGACTACAGCTGCCAGCTATCATGTAGATTCCTAACAAGCCTTTCTACAAAATCGGAGAAGGAAGAACCACTTTCTCGTAGCCCTATTACCTCGCTCAAACTCAGTGGTGTGTTGATAACAGCGGCTATGTTGCCTTAAATGTATTTTTGACTAACATCAACTCACCACGTCCAGTATCAAAGGTAAATAGTGCTCATGATCGTTACAGCGTGTATTTAAAGCAAACCTGGTTTGTACTCTCATAGTGACGCTATTAGCGCCACTCGTATGCCACCGACGCGAGATTTTACAGACATCATCTTTCACATGTAGAGACGCGCCTACCAACTTCCGTATATATCGCATTACTCCTTGTTGCTGGTGAAATTTTTTTCCCGTCATCGTATACGAAAATCCTAAATCAATGCTTATTTCAAACGTCCACAGTTTTCCACTCACGTGTTTACACAGCTGAACTGAATCCTGTTACTGACGAAAGTGATTTCAGGAATAATCTATGAGAATTGTTTCCTAATAGATTAGTGTTTTTTTCTTAACATCGAGAAGATTGGGACTTAGAAGAATCATACTTCGACAAGCCGAGCCAAGAACAACGAGAATTCAAGATGAGTACATTTTTTTGACTTCTTCTTATTGCAATAACTAAAGTAGGCGCTGCCTATCTACAACTCGAATTCCCAGCTTATAACGCTATACATTTCTAAGTCTGTTGAAGCTGACAGAAACGTCTAGAAACTAGTTTGTTTTCAATTAATTATCTTCGTGTTTATTGGACTGGTGGAATGGGGTTATTAGCGTGTGTGAGATCAATAATTTAGTACCCGAGAAATGAACGGAAATTCAGCATATGGCAACGGAAGGGAGAAACAGAAGAACTTCGTCCGTACAGATATTTCACTGTCTGATAAATCGTTAGGTTCCTGCTTACCGTAGGTCCAAATACTATTTTTCTTCGCGACAATCTCAGTTTGGCTTTCTAAGAAGCCATTGCGCTATGTCGCCGACCATAATTAGCAAAAACACAGAGTCTTCAGTACGAACAAGTGCAGTACAAAATCTAAAAAATTTTAAAAAATAATGTAGGTATCCCTTCTTCTCCAAGAGCACAACACTTTCCGACATCTGAGCTGTGACACCATCAGCAAATAAAAGAAATTCCCTTGGATTTATCTCTTAGAATCCTTAAGCGAAGTTCATCGTACAGATCCAACGCAAATTATTGAGATGCCTATGCAACGGATGTACAAAACACATGGTGCGTTTGAGCTGGCTCTTGTCTCTGCTAGAGATGCTGCTGCATTCATATATCTGCAGGGCACTTGTGGGCAAATCTTACTCCACGCGTTAGTCACGTGACATTCAGAGCAGATGTATACTGACGACAAAAATTTCTTTCCGCACACCTCAATGCTTCCCCCATAGACATTTCTACTTACTGATACTATCAACGAATGTAGCATCTTCAGTGCGCTAATTCCGGAACAACACAAGACCTATTCAACATACTCACAGCCCCTGTGTCTATGTGAAATGAATCACTGAATTCGAGAGATCGAGGTAAATACATTACTCATAGTATCACAGGAAGAAACAGTATTAAAATCAAGATTAAGATGCTTTTTTAATACCACAAGAAGAAGTTGGTTCAAAATGGTTCAAATGGCTGTGAGAACTACGGGACTTTAGGTCTGAGGTCATCAGTCCCCTAGAACTTAGAACTACTTAAACCTAACTAACCTAAGAACATCATACACGTCCATGCCCGAGGCAGGATTCTAACCCGAGACCGTAGCGGTCGCGCGGTTGCAGACTGAAGCCCTTAGAACCGCTCGGCCACATCGGCCGGCAGAAGAAGTTGTGTTCAGTTTCTAGTACCAGACAGTATGGAAACTAATTTATCGAATATTTTTTTTTAAATGGAATGTTCATAATAGCTGAAACTAATAAGCTAATAAGTTCACTCTCAACGTGCATGTATTAAAGCTGTTCTGTAAAACTGACAAAAATTTGATAACTAACAAAACTAGGTAACAGTAATCAGAATACGCAAATGAGAAAATGAATAGAATAGCTGAAATACTATTAAGTTATTCACGTTGACTCTACGAATTCACTGTGTAAGTAAATCTCGCATACGATACTGGTCCCTACCCCTGTTTCACTGAATTTGTTACCAGAGTGATGCATACTGTGGGTAGTAGGCGCATTTGACATTCTGCACGCTATGTGGAAGTGTTCATGTGTATATGGTGTAAATATTGGGTACATTCCAAAATGGTTTTCTGAATCACATTTTTGCATTTCATAAAGAAGTTGATTTTACTCTTAAACTTGAAAAACCGTACACTTGTATATCTGTAGTGTGTTACCTAGTAGCAGACATTAGCAATTGATTTAGTACCATCTGCACAAGCACAGCTGGCGTTCTGTAAACATATTACGGCTGCTACATACTTGTCCGTAGCACGTTCGTCACCTGGTACAATAAGTAATATCACTCCATAATTTTAGTGGAAAACGCTCCAGATGGGATGCTAGTACTGTACGGATCTATGTATTTTCGGTGACAGTCATTACGAATACGATAGTACTGCGAAATATCAGCATTTTATTTCCTGAATTATGTGCACGAACCGCGTATCCCTTCGTATTTTGATAAAACCTAAAGCATTTGTAGCCATTTACGTAGTCGTTGGATCAACAGAATAAAATTAGGTGACTTTCCGGAGTTTCAGTCAAAGTCTGAAATGGCCGACGCCACTGTATAAGTGAAATCGAGGAACGTGAAACACGATGGAGCGCAGAAAAATGAAATTGCACTTATGTCCAAGCTCAAATGGGACTTAACATCTTAGGTCATCTGCCCCGAGACTTAGAACAACTTAAACCTAACTAGCCTAAGGACATCACATACATCCATGCCCGAGGCAGGATTCGAACCTGCTACCGTAGCAGCAGCTCGGTTCCGGACTGAAGCGCCTAGATCAGCTCGGCCACAGCGACCGGCTAATGGTTCAAATGGTTCAAATGGTTCAAATGGCTCTGAGCACTATGGGACTTAACGTCTAAGGTCATCAGTCCCCTAGAACTTAGAACTACTCAAACCTAACTAAACCTAAGGACATCACACACATCCATGCCCGAGGCAGGATTCGAATCTGCGACCGTAGCGGTCTCGCGGTTCCAGACTGTAGCGCCTAGAACCGCTCAGCCACCACGTTCGGCGGCCAGCTAATGTCCAAGTACTACAACCATTGGTAAATTAGCGAACTATCTGTAACTGAAACTTCCATGAGTGCGATGGTGCCACGATGATCAATTTAACCCTACAAAAGATTCATAATAATATACTGCCGTTTTCTTCCCGGAAAAATTTCATAAACTATTAAACACTAATTAGCAGTATTTGCGTGTAGACAGACTGCGAAAGATAGGGAGAGAAATCGGCGATGTTTTTCTTGAAGAGAATAGCGTAAAGTGTATCGTAGGAACTGAAATTAGTGTGGCCAGATGTGAACTTACCCAGAGATATGGTTCAACAAATATCAGATTTTTCAGCTGTCTCTGAATGAAGCACAACACAATCTAACACTCGTCATCCGTAAGAATACTGAATTCCACTGCATATCTTGTTTCCTTCTTGAAGCTTGTCAGCTGTTAATATTCTCTCTGACTCTGTCGAGATCTTCAAAAAAAACGACCGTTATCATCACGCACATATTCCAGGCAATGTTAGCAGATACCATGAAAGCTTTGTATCTGCTAAACGCCCTCCCCTTCTTCCAGGGACTCTCTTTGCCAACAGCACTGAGGTAACGAAAGTCATGGGATACTTTCTAATATCGTGTCGGACCTCCTTTTCCCCGACGTAGTGCAGTAACTCGACGTGGCAGGGACTCAAAAAGTCGTTGGAAATACCCTGCAGAAACAATGAGCCATGCTACTTCTGCAGCCATGCATTATTGCGTAAGTGTTGCCGGTGCAGGATTTTGTGCACGCACTGACCTCTCGATTATGTCCCATAGATGTTCAATGGGATTCATGTCGAGCGATCTGAATGGATAAACCATTCGCTCGAATTATTCAGAACGTTGTTCAAACCAATCGAGAACAACTGTGGGCCGGTAACATGACGCATTGTCATCCATAAAAATGCCATCGTTGTTTGGGGGCAAGAAGTATATAGGCCTAATGGTTGCAAATGGTCTCCAAGCCGAAAACGACCATTTACAGCCAATGATCATTTGGGCTAGACGACCCAGACTATTCCATGTAAACACAACCAATACCATAATGGAGCCACGACCAACTTGAACAGCGCCTTGTTTCTTGGTTTTAGTGATTCGTGATGTCTGCGCCACAGCCGAACCCTGGAATCAGCTCTTACCAGCTGAAAGTGGCACTCATCCGACCAGGCCACAGTTTTCCAGCCGTTCAGGGTCCAGCCGAGGACAGGCGCTACAGGCGATGTCGTGCTGTGAGCAAAGGCTCTCGCGCCGGTTATCAACGCCTAATTTCGCCGCACTGTCGTGAAGGATACGTACGTCGTACGTCCCACATTGATTTCTGTGGTTATGTCACGCAGTGCTGCTTGTCTGCTATCACTGACAACTCAACGCAAACGCCGCTGCTCTCGGTCGTTACCGGCCACTTCGTTTTTCATGGTGTGAGGTAACGCCTGAAATAAGGTATTCACGCTACACTCTTTACACCGTGGATCTCGGGATATTGAGTTCCCTAACGATTCCCGAAATGGATTGTTCCATGCGTCTAGCTGCGAATACCTTTCCGCGTTCAAGGTCTGTTAGCGGTCATAGCCACAACGGAACCCTTTTCACACCAATCACCCTGAGTACAAATGACAGCTTCACCAATGCATTGCCCTTTTATACCTTGTGCACGCAATACTACCGCCATCTGCATATGCCGTTATCGCTGTCCCACTACATTTGTCACCTTAGTGTAATTGTTGTATGGTAATGTAATTCACTGAAATGAATGTAATAGTAACCAAATTCAGTTTGATAGTGTTTTGATAGCTGCAAATCATTCATATTCAGAGTAGGAAATCTACTGTTATAAAGAAACATGTTTGTGTGATACAGCCATCCTGACCTCAGACGTCAGCCATTTTTCCAAATCATTCCTAGCGAATACCACGCTCACTACAGCTAATGGACAATTGTCGACACCATCCCCTTTTCCTACACGTTATTAGAATTTGTAATGTGAGACAAATTCATATGCTGTAACTTTATTGTTATTATCAGTATTAGTATTCATCAGCCATCCGACACCCGCTACTAAAAGATACTTTCACCATACATCATCATACGTTACAGTTTCCGTCCATACCCATCTTGTTGCTCCTGTATGTTTCTAATGTCCACCAACCATCCATTCACTTGGCTACGTATCTTGTCTAGCTCCATTTCAATTTAATTACAGTCAAAATTACGCTCGTGTTCCAACATTTTAAAATGTTCGGATAATACGTTGCCGTCTCTTTAATCTAAGAATAGATTATCAATGCAGCTAGCCGCTATCTCCGTGTAATGTCTTGTCTTTAAGATCCCTTCACCTTCACACATAAGTCTATACAGTAAAGTAAGGCCCTCCCAGTTCTTGGCTGATCCGTGATAAGACAGACGAAAAATTAGACTAATGGAGGATTATTAGTATTATCTCTATTTTCATTCGCTTTCTATCTTTCTCTGCTTTATCTATGTACAGTTTTTAATATAATATTTCATTACGTGAAATCAGCCAAATAGAATCTTTGGTGGAGTCCGTCTTGGTAATCAGCGGCTGGCTTGCTGTAAGAGATCTTTACATTTATTATTACTGTTAAACACTACAGTCAGTCGGGAGATCAATCGTTTGGACAATTTGTTCCTTTTACGAAAGATTGCGAATTCCAGATGTGTACGAAGCCTTTGTGGACGATTTAACACAGACTCAGTGATTGCAGGCTCTCTTCGACACAGCTGAAACTTCCCCACTAATTACAGGGCCAACGTGATCAACAAATGATTCAGAAAAAACTCATTCGTTCATTCACTCCAGAATAAAAAAGTCACAAACCTTATTTATGGAGGAAAACGTGTATTAAATCCATCTCCATTACATGTCCAGATCTCCGGTGATTCCACGCCTTAATTATTTTCCTTTTACAATCTCTTTCTCTTCAAAACACACCGCTAGCGGCACAAATGTTAATTGGCTCGCTTTAGCGAGAAGAAAAGCAGAATATGTATCTCTCAAAAACACGTCAATCCTGTCCTAATTATCCCTCTAACAACCATGGAGAATGCATAAATGCATCTCTGTTATTTCAAAGAATAAATGCACCAGAAAATACTTTGGCGTCGACGAGCTGTCGCCGCATATATTACGAGAAAATCAGATCAGATAACTTTTCCAAAGTGAATGAATGTGGATGGTTTGATTGAAAATGATTAATTGGTGCGTGGTAGATGGTAGATGGTATGTGCTGTGGGGACATTACAGTGTCTACAGCTTGTTCCCCCTCCCATTTATTTATTTTATCGTCTTTCTTAGTAAGGCTCAAAGTATATCACATCATCAGTTCTCAGTTCTCGTGGGAAATCGTACTGTTTTTGTCTCACTGGCATAAAGTCGGAAATGCTTGACTGATTGAAAACTCTGAATTTCAGACACAGTAATTTAGTGCAAAAAAATCACTCGAAGTAATTTTTAGTCTATTGTTTGTTTCATTTGCTGTAGTTCCAGTTACTGTCTGCATCTGCCTCAAGTTGAAAATACTTAACACTTGATTCAACGACTTCTTTGTTAATTGTTACAATTTTCTTTTCTAAATGTCAGTTTAGTATTATTGACAAACCCGAGTTTCTCCCGGCGTCTACAATGTTAAAATAACTTGGGGGAATAAAGGGTGGTGACGTCGTCGACAGTCGCCGATAATCCAAAAGCAGTCCACCCTGTCATTTTCAGGCCAAAACGTCAGCATGTAAGCGCTCTGCAAGCGAATTAAAACTTCTATTAGTAGAGCAGTTCCGGAAAGATAAAACACACACACACAGACACACTATAAACACGAGCAGCAACACTCAATCAAAGGTAACGGACGGCAAATATTATCGATAGAGAATATTACTAAGCAGCAGGTGAGGAAGCGTAAACTAAGTTTTTTGACAAGGGAGAGAGCAGGGTTCCACGCAGAATTTAAGCAAAATCCCCATCTCTATTAATAAGGTTACTTGCTAATTTAATTTCAACCGATTCCTTAGTTATACTATCCCAATAGCTGGAAGTGCATGCCAGAATCTCCAAGTTCTTGTATTTCACACGACGACTTGTGCCAAGAAAACGTGTCTGTTTATAGGCAGCCTACTCACACTGACTTGTATCTATTGACTGATTGTTTTCACCATCCGGCTCAGTGTGAAGGGGAACTTTGTAACTTGGTTCACACGGCCCACGTCATTTCAGAGCCTGAGAGTTTATCAACGGAGTTAACCCATCCTGAGATCACCTTTCGTCAGAATGGATGTAGTGAAATACAGATCAGACGTGCGTCGAGTTATCGACCAACCATGCACCAGTGAGCGATGATAATACGAAATTGGCACCAAGGTCTGGAATGCCACAAAGTCCTTGTGGAGCTTGGAGAAAGCAGTAGGGTAAACCTATTGGCGGTCCCTGGTCACTCAGGGATTAGTGATAATGAGCAAGCCGATAGGTTGGCCAGGATAGGTGCGATGACACCATTTATTGGAACGGAATCTGTCCTGACAATCATCAAGGCGATGATCAAAATAAAACTAGGAGACTGGACAAGGAGACAGCATGTAGAATATTGAGCTAAGGTCCAAAAGCAAAAGACAATGCAAGGTATTAATGCCGAAGTCACTTTCTAAGAGAAGTCTCTCAATCCTGGGCTTGAACAGGAGAGAAATGAAACTCATGGTTGGACTATTTCCAGGCCATGGGAACTTCAAAAATCACCTACATACAATGGGGATAACAGAAGAAGACCCCAAATGTAGGTTTTGTGGAATGGGCGAGGAAACGGAATCACATTTGGTCTTCGAATGCGAAGCATTGGAGATTAAAGGGCACAGAATATTCGCATCATTCAGACCTGTAGAAAATGTGTCTAGCAATGCACTGGTAAAGAATCTCCTTGTACTGTTCAAAGGCATTGGTTGGCTTTACGAGACACACAGGGAACGATACCACACAATAAACCCCGTTTTCAAATCAAGATCTACGGACTTTCTGCATTACGCACTGAACATTTCAAATGTACTGGTCTTATTTTGCGTGACTATGATGTGAAAACTGTCTTCCAAACTTCATCTAAGATTAAGGTCCTTTAGGATCCGTTGAAGATTATCTTGAGTTGGGTAAGGCTGGAGTTGCGGTTGCGGCATGTCATACATTGGTCAGACTGTCAGGATCGTAGAGGACCGGTGTACTGAATATAAGTGTTACACACGCTTACATTACCCGAACAGGTAGGCTGTTGTAGAACACTGTCTTGGCACCGGTCACCCTATGGAATAGATCACGGAGATTCTGGCACCCGCTTCCAGCTGTTGGGATAGTGTTATTAAGGAAGTATTTTACATTAAATTAGGAAGTAACCTTGTAAATGAAGATGGAGTTTTTTTTAAATTGTGGGTGGCATCCTGCTCTTTGCATCGTCAAAGAACAGAGGGACAGAGTACCTGCTACCCATTGTTTAGTAACCTTCGCTATCGGTAGCTACTGGCGTCGGTCATTTCTGGTTGTGCTGTGGTGCTTGTGTTTACAGTGTGTGTGTGTGTGTGTGTGTGTGTGTGTGTGTCTGTGTGTGTGTGTGTCATCTTTCCGGGATTATCTGCTGACCGAAGCCTTAAAGTGCCTTGCACAGCGCTTACTTTCTGTAGTTTGGCCTTGAAAATGACATTATGACCACCTGTCGAAATGTCAGCGGTCCACGTCACTTAAAGTGCATTTCCGTAAGTTATCGCCGGCCGCGGTGGCCGTGCGGTTCTGGCGCTGCAGTCCGGAACCGCGGGACTGCTACGGTCGCAGGTTCGAATCCTGCCTCGGGCATGGGTGTGTGTGATGTCCTTAGGTTAGTTAGGTTTAAGTAGTTCTAAGTTCTAGGGGACTTATGACCTAAGATGTTGAGTCCCATAGTGCTCAGAGCCATTTGAACCATTTGAACCGTAAGTTATCTGAACATATATTATTGTCCTTATACAACTGAGTCTCACGTCTTGTTTCCAACTTATTATATTAAGTTCATCCATTTGCAGGAGTAGTTTATTTGCGCTAGAGATATTACAACGTAGTCAGCAGTATCAAACAGACCCAGATCTGTCTTCCAATAATACCTACAGCTTCTTCTTTTATGGAAGTTCCTGCAGAGCTACTGATAATAGTTTTAGTGATATGGAATCCTGGCGTGACTTCGCTGTCGAAGAAATTTATCGCTATCGTCATACAGCCTACTGTAAACTGCAGCACAGATGCGTGTGTTCTTCAGTGCATTGCGTACCACAGGCACAAACAATTGTTTGTCTGTTATTAAAAATTTACTGAAACTGAGTCAAAAGCTTTCTCAAAACCAAGAGTACCAGTTAGAGCGATAATTCTTAGTCATACTGTATGTTGATCTCCTTAAACGGCTCCAGTAAAAATCCTATGATGGTTCCTTCGCTAAGGACACGGCCGATGTACTTCCCCTCTCTTTCGTAATCTGACCTTGTGCTCCTCTCTAATGACTTCACTGTCGACGGGACGTTATACTCTAACCTTCCTTCAAACTTGTTCAGTTCCATAATTTCGTACAATACTTACAAATAATAGATTGCGGAAAATCTGTCGTCTTGGTACTTTGTTTCGTTAAAATCCGACGTTATAAATATATTATAGTTTTCGAAAATCTCTTTGGTAGCTGCATAGCTTTAATGTCTTATATTTCTTCTTTTTTTGTGAAATAGAACGGTTGCAGTAATGTTCCAGGTACCGTAGTATTCCATGCACACTCAGGAAAAAAATTTGCATTCTGTTTTCAATTACTCCAGTTTTAGGCAATTATGTTGCAATACTGGTACTTTTCGTTCATTAATGTTCCGAATTCATGTCTTAAAAAATGAAATGATGCATTAATTGTTCCCATGGAATTTCTGTTGTTTATTATTGAAACAAGGCTTTCATTTCTGACTAAGGTTCATTCAATACGTTTTTGTCGATAAAGCCCTTACCACAATTCCCTTCCTGCTCTGTTCGCGTCTAACAAAACTTATTTAACTTCACTTCCGACTCCTCTAACCTATGCTGAGATCTGTAAATTCTGCAGTTCATGGTACGTAGACCAGAAGTGGGAGTTTCAAAAGGTCAGGTTATTGTTTATCGATGCAGATTCTTGCAGGAAGATGTGCGACAAATGCCTAGCCTGTCACATAGCCGAAAGGTTTTCTTGAGTTCCTTCGGTTCGCTACTCGCCATACTCTTTCTCCCAGTCGCAATAACGGCGTCCCACAACTAAAACGTGAGAGTAGAGCGTGCTAGAACTCCACCCATGATATACCAACTTTCCCAATCGCGATGAGTTTGGCGAGAGTTGTGATCTTGGCCAAGTTAAGTTCAACAGTTATCTCAGCCCAAGCATGTGTGCTTCTGACAAGGGAACCTCCCCATCGCACCCCCGTCAGATTTAGTTATAAGTTGGCACAGTGGATATGCCTTGAAAAACTGAACACAGATCAATCGAGAAAACAGGAAGAAATTGTGTGGAACTATGAAAAAAATAAGCAAAATATACAAACTGAGTAGTCCATGCGCAAGATAGGTAACATCAAGTATAGTGTGCGCTAAGGAGCGCCGTGGTCCCGTGGTTAACGTGAGCACCTGGGGAATGAGAGGTCTTTGGTTCAAGTCTTCCATCGAATAAAAAGTTTAATTTTTTATTTTCAGACAATTATTATCTGTCCGTCCGTCAGTCCGATGCGAGGTAACTGCGCCGTAGTATGGGGACGCTACACCTAAACAAACATCGAAACCCACGACGTCAGTCGACTACAGCGCACGGAAGAGAGCGTATTCCTGCTAACGAGGCTCCCTGGCTGGCAGTTGAGTGTTCGCTACTTTGGACGAGAGTGCATTAAATACGCGAGATGTATTCCGTGGGCAATATGAATCCAGGAAATAAAGCTCGCGACTTCAATAACAATCGCACGGTTTTGCGGTGCGGTCGCAAAACACAGACATTAAACTCATTACAGTGAACAGAGACGTCAATGAACGAACGGGCAGATCATAACTTTGCGAAAATGAAGAAAGTAAACTTATCACTCCAGGGAAGACTTGAAGCAAGGACCTCTCGTTCCGCAGCTGCTCACGCTAACCACGGGACCACGGCACTCCTTCGCTCACATTATCCTTGATGTTGCTTATCTTGCGCATAGACTACTCAGTTTGTATATTTTGGTTACGTTTTTCATAGTTCCACACAACTTCTTCCTGTTTTCTCGATTGATCTGTGTTCAGTTTTTCAAGGCCTATCCACTGTGCCAACTTATAACTAAATATGAGGGGGGTGCGATGGGAAGGTTCCCTTGTGAGTCTCAGAGCCAGGGATCAGTATGAGCAATTCACATACACGTCTGGTGCCAGCAGAGTTATCACGTCTTAAATCACTGGTGTCGTTTGCCGCTTAGTCTACCATTGTGCGACTCAAGAGGGGTGCAGACAATGAGTCGTCACTCTTTAGCGTAGGTTGGTGAGCAGTTTATCCATAGCTGTTCCACGTAATACTCTCCGTCCAGATGAGTACCTTAAGGGTTTGTAAGAGCCGCACGGTTTAAATGTGGGGCCAGTATATTAGGATCTATCTGTTTCGGTTCCATTAATCCCCACTGAGATGTAAGAAGGGCTTTTACCTCGATTCCAATAGGTGATTACCACTGTGTACACTTTATTAATGTTATTATTAACGCCTCCGAATTTTTACATTCGTAAAGCTTTTTAAATAAAACAAACGTTATTATTATACTATATCTCTATTCTTCATGTCTACGTATTTATTTCTCAACATTGTCATTCTGGTGACAAACACATTTATTCCAACGACAGACCAATTTTTGATACCGTCACCTCACCTCTGCTTGCACCACTTCATCACTATCTAAGTGAAGTCTTCGAAGGTATTCTGTAAGATTTTGAAACATATGAAAATCGTATAGGACCAAGTGGGGCCAGTATGGAGGATAACCGATTATAGTCAACCCAAGACGATACATATGTCGCGGTGACTGTGTGGTCTCGCACTGTCACGACGAAGGAGAGAGTGCTCCACGTAAAGACGAACTCTCCTAATTCGAAACTCGATTGCACACTGTTTCTCACGCACCGGCATTGTTACATCAAACACCGCTGTGCTGCACTACAACCAGAAGTCCTTTAGCGGAAGAGAGCTGCAAGTATGTAGACATGAAGAATGAAGATGTAAAATATCAATGCTTCTTTCATTTAAAAAGCTTTTACGAGTTACATCAAACACCGCTGTGCTGCACTACAATCAGAAGTCCTTTAGCGGAAGAGAGCTGCAAGTATGTAGACATGAAGAATGAAGATGTAAAATATCAATGCTTCTTTCATTTAAAAAGCTTTTACGAGTTTTCACATAAAAATTCAGAGGTATTAGTTTTCAGTACACCCTGGTATTATTACAATTATTACGATTTATTTCAGTCTCATTTTTAATCTGGAATTTCCTTTTTCTGTGTTTCAGTGTTCCGTTTGGGTTTCGCTCAGTACGTGCAGTATTTGTAATGACACATTCTATGAAACTGTGGTTATGATCCAGATGGCGATTTAAGTAAACATTAAATAATAAATAAATATGCTATTTCACTTCACGAAGTCATTATCTTGCTTTTCATAAAGGAAGTATTTAATCTCGATTCACTTTCCATGCTGCTATATTTCTTACATTGTTTTGATAAGGCTTGCTTTGATCTGCAAAACAAGTTTAATCGGTCTCATTTGGTTCAACAATGAATTTTGTGCCCTGTTGCTATCTGATCATCCTCAGAACATCTTACATACTTTGCTCCTAACTCTGACTTCAGATGTGTGGGTAGCTTTAGCGTTTTAAGAATGAAATGCTTCCAGAATCAGATTTTCACTCTGCAGCGGAGTGTGGGCTGATATGAAACTTCCTGGCAGATTAAAACTGTGTGCCGGACCGAGACTCGATCGCGGGACCTTCGCCTTTCGCGGGCAAGTGCTCTGCCATCTGAGCTACCCAGGCACGACTCACGCCCCGTCCTCACAGCTTTACTTCTGCCAGTACCTCGTCTCCTACCTTCCAAACTTTACAGAAGCTCCCCTGCGAATCTTGCAGAACTAGCACCCCTGAAAGGTCCCGAGTTCGAGTCTCGGTCCGGCACATAGATCTAATCTGCCAAGAAGTTTTAAGTTTCCTGAAATGCTTTGGTTGCCAGTCCCCCTGTTCATATTTATACCTTCACTTGTACTCCGCAAGTCATTGCACAGAATGTATTATTCATTTTCTTTCCTATTCCATTCGCATTCTGAACGCGGGAAACTTGAGTCTACAGGCCTCTGTATGCGCCCTAATCTCTGTTATCGTGTTCTCGTGATTCCTACGCGAGGCATACGAAGTGCCAACAGAGCAGTGCCACAGTATTCTTTCTTACACACATTCGTGTAGAAGATGCAGTCTGGTTGGCTGTTAGTTAAAAGGTATGTTTAACTTAATACCTTCGCAGTTTCATTAGCATTTGTCTGATTATATAAGGTCGTAAGGTTAATAGATCTGTTACAAAATAAGTTAGGTATGCTTATTCAACACGTCCTTGTTTTTAAATGATGTATTAATAAAGAGCTACGAGAGAGAAAGTGAATGTCGAAATGTTCTCACAGAAGTAGGAAGCGTGCTTATGAGAAATCATCTTATTGCTAGAGCAAAAATGACAAATATTTCACGTCTTCTATGTGAGTGAATACCTCAGGTCTGCAGAGAAGATCAACTACTGAGACAAGACTAAGCACCAATGTGTAATTTTTCCATTTTCTGCAAAGTATCTCAAATTTATTACGTAGTCTAATGTATACTGCGTGCAAACGTTTAAAGTATTGTTTCAATAGCCTTAGTTTTTCGGTTACATGCTAGTGAATGGTACATGTTATTAGCCCAAAGAGTTGTATATTTTTTATTTAGGACTGTGTTTACTAATAAACAGAACCTAGGATATAGGAAAATGGTTGAAGAGTAGCTCTGTTCTTGTTTGTAATTGAAATACTATAAAATACTGGTTGGAGAGTAACCTGTTCTTGCTTGTAATTGAAATTCTATAAAATACTACCTTCATTGAACTGTTTATGGTGTTGTTCTTATCCAACTTGGACATAAAATCAGCACACTAGCGATGGGCTAATTGATTACATCAGTATTTTTCAAAGAAAATAATTACCTAATCAGTAACAAAAGATTCCGCTTTGCATTACACTGCTACTTGTAACGTTTGTTTACAATGTTCATTACTAACCCTTGTAGTAATTTTCAGGCCTTGAACGCAAATAACAAGATACTTAGTAGGAGGCATGGGTCATAAGACATGTTTCTAATTATCGTCTGTTTGAGAAGTGTGGTCTGCATGGGGGAACGAAAAATGGCGTCCTCACTATGCAACGGCAATTAAATACTGCACAATAATTCTGATTCTCTGGCGGATTGCGCAGTATACTGGAACAGGCTGCAGAGATTTTAAAAATATTGATGGTCGCGCAATATATTGTATCGTGTAAGGGCGATACTGTGCAATACACGGCAGCTCTTGCCGAGACGGATGCATGAGGGGACGGAGTAATTTGATTACACATTTAATACTTATTTAGTAAATAGCTGTAGAAATATTCGACGTTAACTGCAGGGAAATAGCCCTGCAAATGTTCGTTTGTTTATTTCGAAAGCTTAAATTATGTATTGCAAAAATATAAAAGAGCGCTACCTACCTATCCTTTACAACAACGCATCCCGCTCTTTTCAGGTTTATAGATCGCACCCATCATAGTGGAAACTGAAATCCGAAGAGTGTATTAAAAATATCTTTCTGTGTATATGTCGCGTAGCGGGGTTCACCAGTTCATGAAACATTATGTTGTGAATTGGCAGGAGCCAATTCACGGGGTTTGGAGGAAGCCGAAAGGCACGCGTTTAAGCTCACGCAGGCTGGCGTGAAGTGTGGAACAGGTAAAGTAATTATACTATCAAGAAAAGTACGTAGCTGCTGGAATACTTAACTTTAATCCATAATTGGTGAACATCGGTCTGACTGTACATGCATCCCAAGATAAATAACAAATGATAATGGCGCCTTGCTAGGTCGTAGCAAATGACGTAGCTGAAGGCTATGCTAACTATCGTCTCGGCAAATGAGAGCGTAAATGCAAATGAGAGCGTAATTTGTCAGTGAACCATCGCTAGCAAAGTCGGCTGTACAACTGGGGCGAATGCTAGGAAGTGTCTCTAGACCTGCCGTGTGGCGGCGCTCGGTCTGCAATCACTGACAGTGGCGACACACGGGTCCGACGTATACTAACGGACCGCGGCCGATTTAAAGGCTACCACCTAGCAAGTGTGGTGTCTGGCGGTGACACCACACATTAAACGTTCATGGATAAGAAATTCCCACAGTAATCGTGCTCTGCTGCCAGTTCTTTTCGCATGGTAGTGCTGCTGTGTGCAGCATACGTTCAAAGAGTCTTTTTCCCTATCGCCGCTTCCTCTTTTTTTTCTGTTTGCAGCACAGAGTGATTGAAATCACAATACATGCGAGCAAAGGTCATGTCCGCTACGAAGGCGGACTTCTAATACTGTCGCGTTCCGGGCATAATTATTGCGCAATAATATTGCGCCATTCTTCCCCTCGCACATTCGTTGTAAAAAGTGGTTGGTTGCTGTTATCTTCTATGTAAGAGTCAACCTATATTTTGTACACAGCCACGGGCTCAAAATGTCAGTTTTTGACAAAGCAGCATTTCTGGGACATCCTGAATACTCCGCGAATCATCGTACCAATAGCATAAATTTTCCATGCTGTCGCAGTTGGCTACTGAGCGAGGAAAAAGAAAATGACCGCCTAGATGCCTCTGTACTTACCATAACATCACTTACACTCCTGGAAATTGAAATAAGAACACCGTGAATTCATTGTCCCAGGAAGGGGAAACTTTATTGACACATTCCTGGGGTCAGACACATCACATGATCACACTGACAGAACCACAGGCACATAGACACAGGCAACAGAGCATGCACAATGTCGGCACTAGTACAGTGTATATCCACCTTTCGCAGCAATGCAGGCTGCTATTCTCCCATGGAGACGATCGTAGAGATGCTGGATGTAGTCCTGTGGAACGGCTTGCCATGCCATTTCCACCTGGCGCCTCAGTTGGACCAGCGTTCGTGCTGGACGTGCAGACCGCGTGAGACGACGCTTCATCCAGTCCCAAACATGCTCAATGGGGGACAGATCCGGAGATCTTGCTGGCCAGGGTAGTTGACTTACACCTTCTAGAGCACGTTGGGTGGCACGGGATACATGCGGACGTTCATTGTCCTGTTGGAACAGCAAGTTCCCTTGCCGGTCTAGGAATGGTAGAACGATGGGTTCGATGACGGTTTGGATGTACCGTGCACTATTCAGTGCCCCCTTGACGATCACCAGTGGTGTACGGCCAGTGTAGGAGATCGCTCCCCACACCATGATGCCGGGTGTTGGCCCTGTGTGCCTCGGTCGTATGCAGTCCTGATTGTGGCGCTCACCTGCACGGCGCCAAACACGCATACGACCATCATTGGCACCAAGGCAGAAGCGACTGTCATCGCTGAAGACGACACGTCTCCATTCGTCCCTCCATTCACGCCTGTCGCGACACCACTGGAGGCGGGCTGCACGATGTTGGGGCGTGAGCGGAAGCGGCCTAACGGTGTGCGGGACCGTAGCCCAGCTTCATGGAGACGGTTGCGAATGGTCCTCGCCGATACCCCAGGAGCAACAGTGTCCCTAATTTGCTGGGAAGTGGCGGTGCGGTCCCCTACGGCACTGCGTAGGATCCTACGGTCTTGGCGTGCATCCGTGCGTCGCTGCGGTCCGGTCCCAGGTCGACGGGCACGTGCACCTTCCGCCGACCACTGGCGACAACATCGATGTACTGTGGAGACCTCACGCCCCACGTGTTGAGCAATTCGGCGGTACGTCCACCCGGGCTCCCGCATGCCCACTATACGCCCTCGCTCAATGTCCGTCATCTGCACATACGGTTCACGTCCACGCTGTCGCTGCATGCTACCAGTGTTAAAGACTGCGATGGAGCTCCGTATGCCACGGCAAACTGGCTGACACTGACGGCGGCGGTGCACAAATGCTGTGCAGCTAGCGCCATTCGACGGCCAACACCGCGGTTCCTGGTGTGTCCGCTGTGCCGTGCGTGTGATCATTGCTTGTACAGCCCTCTCGCAGTGTCCGGAGCAAGTATGGTGGGTCTGACACACCGGTGTCAATGTGTTCTTTTTTCCATTTCCAGGAGTGTATATTGTTCTCATGATCCCTAAGTGAGATATGCAATTGTGGAGCATAATGGTTGCACATACTTCTTGGAAGACACCTACTCTCAATTTATCCAATAGGGCATCGCGAGAAGTACATCGTCTTTATTCCAGGGATTCCCATTTAAATTTCCCGAGCATTTCTTTTTGAATTTCGTATGTGCTACGCCGACCTGTTTCGATTATAGTAGCGTGTCCCTGAAAACGATCGATGTCTGTTGTCATGGTTACTCGATAAGTACGTAATACACGTGAACAGTGATCTAGAATTGGTCGCACAACAGTGATCTAGAATTGGTCGCACTAACGTCCACTAAGCGGGGATGGCTAGAGGCTAAATGTAAGGCTGTAGAGGCTTATCTCACTAGGGGTAAGATGGGTACTGCCTACAGGAAAATTAAAGAGACCTTTGGAGAAAGGAGAACCACTTGCATGAATATCAAAAGCTCAGATGGAAACCCAATTCTAAGCAAAGAAGGGAAAGCAGAAAGGTGGAAGGAGTATATAGAGGGCCTATACAAGAGCGATGTACTTCAGGACAATATCATGGAAATGGAAGAGGATGTAGATGAAGATGAAATGGGAGATATGATATTGCGTGAAGAGTTTGACAGAGCACTGAAAGACTTGAGTCGAAACAAGGCCCCAGGAGTAGACAACATTCCATTAGAACTACTGACAACCTTGGGAGAGCCAGTCCTGACAAAACTCTACCATCTGGTGAGCAAGATATATGAGACAGGCGAAATACCCTCAGACTTCAAGAAGAATATAATAATCCCAATCCCAAAGAAAGCAGGTGTTGACAGATGTGAAAATTACCGAATTATCAGTTTAATAAGTCACAGCTGCAAAATACTAATGCGAATTCTTTACAGACGAATGGAAAAACTGATAGAAGCCCACCTCGGGAAAGATCAGTTTGGATTCCGTAGAAATGTTGGAACACGTGAGGCAATACTGACCCTACGACTTATCTTAGAAGAAAGATTAAGGAAAGGCAAACCTACGTTTCTAGCATTTGTAGACTTAGAGAAAGCTTTTGACAATGTTGATTGGAATACTCTCTTTCAAATTCTGAAGGTGGCAAGGGTAAAATACCGGGAGCGAAAGGCTATTTACAATTTATACAGAAAGCAGATGGCAGTTATAAGAGTCGAGGGGTATGAAAGGGAAGCAGTGGTTGGGAAGGGAGTGAGACAGGGTTGTAGCCTATCCCCAATGTTATTCAATCTGTATATTGAGCAAGCAATAAAGGAAACAAAAGAAAAGTTCGGAGCAGGTATCAAAATCCATGGAGAAGAAATAAAAACTTTGAGGATCGCCGATGACATTGTAATTCAGTCAGAGACAGCAAAGGACTTGGAAGAGCAGTTGAACGGAATGGACAGTGTCTTGAAAGGAGGATATAAGATGAACATCAACAAAAGCAAAACGAGGATAATGGAATGTAGTCGAATTAAGTCGGGTGATGCTGAGGGAATTAGATTAGGAAATGACACACTTAAAGTGGTAAAGGAGTTTTGCTATTTGGGGACCAAAATAACTGATGATAGTCGAAGTAGAGAGGATATAAAATGTAGACTGGCAATGGCAAGGAAAGCGTTTCTGAAGAAGAGACATTTGTTAACATCGAGTATAGATTTAAGTGTCGGGAAGTAGTTTCTCAAAGTATTTGTATAGAGTGTAGCCATGTATGGAAGTGAAACGTGGACGATAAATAGTTTAGACAAGAAGAGAATAGGAGCTTTCGAAATGTGGTGCTACAGAAGAATGCTGAAGATTAGATGGGTTGATCACATAACTAATGAGGAGGTATTGAATAGAATTGGGGAGAAGAGGAGCTTGTGGCACAACTTGACTAGAAGAAGGGATCGGTTGGTAGGACATGTTCTGAGACATCGAGGGATCACCAATTTAGTATTGGAGGGCACCGTGGAGGGTAAAAATCGTAGAGGGAGACCAAGAGATGAATACACTAAACAGATTCAGAAGGATGTAGGTTGCAGTAGGTACTGGGAGATGAAGAAGCTTGCACAGGATGGAGTAGCGTGGAGAGCTGCATCAAACAAGTCTCAGGACTGAAGACAACAAAAACAACACCGTCCACTATGGAATTTCCTTTACAGATTTTGTATTTTCCTAGAATCTTTCATTAAATCTAGGTCTTCCATTCTCCGTCGCAAATGACGACTTTACGTGATCGTCCTGTTTCATACCGTTTCTTGATATTATCCCTATATACTTAAACGATGTGACGAGCTCATATTTTTTGCTATTAATATTGTAATCTGATACTATCGAGCTCTCTTTGTTGTGTGTTTCATCTTACATTTATCGACAATTAAAAAGAGCTGCCGCCAGAAGAAAAACTATAATAAAATTATCCATGGCCTCCGAGTACTGAATTAGAACAGAAATGAAAATAATGAGGAAAAGTTAAACCTGTTATTTATTTAGCATAAGGCTAGCATCATGTCACACAAAGAAACATTTTTCTGTAACAGTAAATATACGGACATTTAACGCATAGAAAAGAAAGTAATGATTGTAAGTTTGTAACGCCGTAAATGCATATCCTCCTATTTCCATCTATTGTACTATAAATTTTTTTCCTTATTTTGTTACCTGAAGATATGACGTTTCTGTGTCTTTGTATATTGTAATTGTTCACTATTTGTATATATATATATATATGCATTTATGTCGATGTATAATTGTTTTGTTTTGTAAATATTATTTGTATTTTTACGCTGGGTCTTGCCTAGGGAAAACTATGCTATCGAACGATTACATCGATAGGTCGTGTGGAGAACGAAAGTGTTTAGGATCTTTGGTAGTATTAGCTCTGTCGCGTGGAGCGCGGGCAGAGCAGAGGAGAGTCTGGCTGGAGTAGTGCAGTGGAGCAGGTGTGTTGTGTGACGCTCCCGTGAGTTGCCGCGCGTTCGGGGTTTGGCAGCATGTAATTGCGCTCGACTTGCTATGTTTGTTTCTGACACGGTGTCGCGGACGGGAAGCATTAGCTGGCGCACATCAAGAGCCCGTTTCGCCTGGTGACAGTGTCGAGAAGAAGGCGCGCCAGCATCCAGCTTCTGCAACAGCGACGGCCGACAATGAGTGACTGTGCCACCTCCTCGATCGACGACTTCAAACCTTCAATCAACCAACTAGGAAGACTAAAAGCACGTAAAGTTTTAGAACTGTATGGCAGACCTCAGCTTTTCAAACTGTTCCATTTCCGTAATTAAATTACAGCAACGTAGCATGAACCTTTGTTGCTCATTGTCCCAATTGCATTACCAAGCAGGTTCCCTTCCTTTTCCGGAATGAACCCGAGTGTCGTTGAAATTCAAACGCCAGCATCATTCGATTTCACTGCTTTATTTTCAAAGTTCAGTTAAGGTATTCATAGCTGGCTACAATATTTACATTACACAAGCACAAATTAAAAGTGCGAGTTTTGTTAACGTATTTTAGCTTACCTGTGACTGCAGCTCAGCTTGGTACGTACTGAATTTTACTATTGTTAATTGTTCAGAATCATTTAAATCAAGTTCAAAGTTAAATCTCTTATTTCTAAATTGCGTAGATTCAAGTAGCTGTTGAAATGATTGTTGAGGTAGTCCAAGACTAACCGTATTTCACGGAATTTCGATGTGCTTCAGAAAGAAAGCTCACTATTAACTTCAGTCACTAAATTAACTTCCAATTTTCCGGTTTTATTAATTCTTTTGCTAAATTAAGTCAGAGTGTAGCGAAATTTATTACTTCTGACAAACTTCCAGTTTTCACACTATACGTGTCAACCTTCAGTTGCCACGCTTCTAGTGCTAATTATATGTGTAATAACCTTTCTTTTTCAGTTACTGTAGTAATTGTCCATAGGACTGGCGACCGCAATTTCCCCCAAATCTCAAATATCTAATTACCGCTAGTTAATTGTTAACGTATCGGCCGCACATTTACTTTCTTTATTAACTTTACCCCTTTTCAAAATTAATTTCCACCAGTTTCATTTGCATTTTTCCTTTCATTTAGATGTAACCCTTTCCTCTCTCTTTACCGACAGATTAACTTCGGTGACGATTGCTTTTCCCAAATTTCCATTAGGTACACGCGGTTTAATTTTTCACTGTCATTAGGGTCGACAAGTGAGGGGGAGGTTACAAGTTGATTAAATTTACAATATTTACAAATCACAGAAAGTCAAAGGCTTATATCCAACTGCTGAACGTACACAACTGATGCCTCATTTGCTAACAGGATCTCCTCCAGATCGCCAGGAAAGGATCAATATGGGCAAGTAAGTATGACGTAATGAGGAGTCTGTCTTTCGGCACCACAGTCACAGCTAGGCAAGTTATCGCATCTTCCACCATTTGTCCTTTCTCTCTTGTGTGCAGACTAGATATTGCAACGCTCTCCAAACCTTCGGGGCCTGGTCGCGATGCAGGGCATCTTCAGCTGTTCTGGGGTAGCGTTGCTCTGTCACATTCCTGTCTATCAGCCTGATGTTGTTGTCCTGTTACCCTCCAGAGATTATGCACCTTGTAGTGGTAGGTGACAGGAGCGAAGTCTTTTTACTTAGTTCTGGAGTGTCCTCGTGCTGAAGGAGTTATGGGTCGCCAGCTATTTTTGTAAACTCATGCTTGAGAACAGCTTCACTGTGCAGAAATGGGTAAGTTAGATGGCTGAGAATTGGCGACCAGAAAGCTGAGGTATTTCTGATTGTACCTGTGGCGAACCGCATGGTCTGGTTAAGCTACGTATCGGCTACTCTGCGGTACATGTCCCCTGAGTGGTTCAAAAAGAGTAACAAAACTGGAACCAGACTATCCTAGTGATCTCCTGGCGTACATCACATCACCGCACACCTGTATAAAATAATTGTACACGGTTAGTCTAAAAAGTTCAGGTCATGGTATCAGAAAATAAAGGAAACAAGAGTTGCGATACATTTATTGGCATGCAAAGCGTTCACCATTAGCTAAAACACCCTTCAGCCATCGGCTGTAAAGCTGTTGGATGTTGTCAGCATACTCTTCTTGTCGAATCGCTCGTAACACTGTGGTCATGTGTGCTCAACTTTCTCGTTCAACGCAAGGTAACGGCTCTTCAAAATCCTCCTTATTCTCCAGACCTGCCGGCGGCGGACCTGTTTTTGTTTCCCCGCCTTGAACTAGCCCTGAAAGGCTTACCCTCCGCAAACGTTGCGCGTGACCAAGGTGCCTCGAGCGACTCCACAAGAACGGATTTCTGAAACTCTCAAACAGCTTTATAACCGATGTCAGAAGTAGCTAATAGTGATTATTTTGAAGGCAATAAAGGTAATCCGTACGTAGCTCCTTTGTCTTTCATTTTCTGAGACCCTTCAATGCACTTTTTAGATGCACTTTTTAAGAAAAAGAAATGAACAAATTGGTTGCCATTTGTACCTATCCGATATATAAGGTGACTTCCCTGGGAGGCCATGTGCATCAAACTGATACACATATTGCAGGACGTGTTCATAATTCGTATAAACAGCTACATTGAACTCAAATGGATATATACTTGCCATGGCCTCCTGAAGAGGTCGTGGGCTTTTGGTTCCGAAATTCGTTGACGCATACTGTGACAGTCGATTCTTCTAGCTTTCCCTGCAGTTGGCTCTTTCCTCGCGTTTACGACATCTGTTACACTCACAGTAACTCTCGCGGCAACTTTGCTAAAGGTTGTACGTGTTCTAAGTCGTGCTTCCGTGAAGATTTGAGCTTCTTTTCTTGTGAGTTTGTGACAGTTTCCGACGCGAGACAGCTGCCGGTTGGCTGGACGAAGAATGCGAATTCAGTGAGAGTGAGGCCAGTTTGTTTGGTGAAGCATCTGAAGACGATAACCCTAAATACTCTCCTTTGAGTTCTGATCGTGATTCCGATGATTCTGATGCAGGTGGACCGAGGAGACGAAAAAGACAACCTGTTGAGAAAAAAATGTTCAAATGTGTGTGATATCTTATGGGACTTAACTGCTAAGGTCATCAGTCCCTAAGCTTACACACTACTTAACGTAAATTATACTAAGGACAAACACACACCCATGCCCGAGGGAGGACTCGAACCTCCGCCGGGACCAGCCGCACAGTCCATGACTGCAGCGCCTTAGACCGCTCGGCTAATCCCACATGGCAAACAATCTGTTGAGAGATCAGCAAATGTGCCCCTACAAGACGTCTTCAGAGTTTCTTGGCAGGTCATGTGAAGAAGAAAATGGCTGGAAGATGTGGTGAACCGGATTTTTTCCAATTGTTTTTATGACTGAGTTTTGGAAATAGTTGTCACAGAGACAGATCGTTATGCAGTAGTGTACAAAAATTAAATAATTAAGGTTTTGCCCTGAAACAGCATTGAGGATCCTTTGAGTATGTTACATTTTTGAGACTACTGTGGCACAAACAAAGGCAAACAGTAGTAAATTTCACCATTAGTTCATCTCATAACCGATACATTTTACGAAGAGCACTGGCCTGGTGAGAAAGTGTGCACTGATGAAAGTATGGTGGCATTTAGAGGAAGGCTGGGGTTGTGCTAGTATATTATAGGGAAACATCATAAATGTGGTCTCAAATTGTGTGTTCAGGAAGGCAATGCCTGGCATGTGAATGTGTATGCTGGAAAGGAGATTGCTCCCACAGCTCATGAGTAGGGGGGCTAGGGGGGTGCTGGTGCATTTTGTTAGTGCAGGTTGCCTACATCAGAGGCAGGTATACACTGAGGAGCAAACCTATTGTTCTCCTTTGATTGACAGGTACTTAACCTGTTGTTCTCCTTTGATTGACAGGTCCTTAGCCTATTGTTCTGTTAAGTGCTTTTCCATGTCACCATCATTTCCTTTTGATTGACAGGCACATAATCTACTGTCCCCCCACCCCCTTCTCCTCCTCCAACACCCTCCCCCCTCACTGCTACAGGTACACTTTCAGGTCTGAGTTATTGGAATAGGCTCCCCTCTCACTCTTATCAGTTTGATTAACTACTTAATTGAATTGATCAATTAATTAACCTCCGGTTGGAAAGTGGCATGCCCAACTGTCACGCCCCCCCCCCCTCCCTACCAGGTGGGAAATTCAAATTTTGTCAGATTTTCTAGAGTGCCATGCCAACTGGACATGGAATGAAATAGTTAAAGTCTCCACCACGATCCTCAACCGACCGGTGCACCAATCAGTGCGTGGTGGAGGGCACTATTTGCACCAAAGTTATATTACCCTCCTTCTGTTCCAGTCGCAGTTCGCGTGAGGGAAAAACGACTGTCTGAATGCCTCAGTATGAGCTCCAATTTCCCTTATCTTCGAATGGTGATCATTGCACAATATGACAGTTGGTGCTAATAATATATGCTCTACATCCTCAGGGAGGATAGGATTTGGAATTTAGTGAGCAGCCCCTTCCATTTAGTGGGTTGTCTATTTGCAAGGGTGTCCCACTTCAAACTTTCAATGACATTGTAACACTCTCAGAATGGTTAAATGTACCAGTCATGAATCTTGTCATTCTTCTCTGAACCTTCTCAAACTCTTGAATCAGACCCAACTGGTAAGGGCCCCCATACAGATGAACAATACTCTAAGACAAATAGGATGAATTAAAAAAAAAACACTATGCCACACATGTGAAGAATATCGATTTAATTAATTTTCACAATTTTTTTATATGAACATGGTATTAGCGGTACAAAAGGGGAGGCTGTGTGTGAGTGGTTGACATGGAGCAGAACAGCAGATGAAGTGCAGAACACTAAGTTAATTTGAATAATTTTTATGTGAAATGCAGTACATTAGTTTAAGGAGGTGGGGGTGACATGGAAAACCACTTAACAGAACAGTAGGTTAAGTAAAACAAGGGGCCCAACATTAGGGTAAGACACCCAGAGTACAGTGCCGAACATTAGGTTATGCAACATGTTTGCCCCATGCAACTGTTTCTTGCAAGATCTAGATGTTTCCAAACAACAGAGAATGATGAGCAAGAGAAATACAACCCACACAAACTGATTTTTATAAATAAACAATATACCTATTCCATATATTCCACACATTGTCTAAATTGTTTAAACAATATGCCATACAGAGCAACAGAATACCCTCCAAATGATCGATCAGCTGAGTGATTCTCCTGCCAATTCCTGGGAAGAAGTGGCAGTCGGATGACTTAGGTTAGTGGAGGTGCTCTTTTTTCGCTCCTAAATTCAAACTTATGGCCAGGGGGGTGTGGCACTTGCATCATCAACTGACGTCGCGGCCGCCATCTTGGATGAGGCCATGCACTGTGCACTTTAGTATATGTTAGTGCACGTTAGTGCATGTTAGTACGCATTAGTATACATTAGTGCACGTTGGCCTGCAAACATGGGTTGGTAAGGGGCATGGCGGTCGGTTGAGGATGGTGGTGGGGACTTCAACTATTTCATTCCAAGTCCAGATGGGTGTCTGGCAAAATTTGAATTTCCCACCTGGGAGGGGGAGCGTGGCAGAGGGGCATGGCTCTTACCCACCAGAGAGGTTAATTAAATGATAAATTAAATTAAGTAGTCAATGTGACCTATCTTCCCACCATTTTCTTAGGTTAGTAGAGGTTGCATTCTCCTGATGGAGTTTGAACTTCCCACTGGGGATGGGAGGGGGGGAGGGGTGTGGCAGGTGGGCTTCCAACTTTCCTACCTGAGGTTAATTAATTAATCAATTTACTTAAGTAGTTAATCAAATTGATAAGAGTGCGAGGGGGCCTATTCCAACAACTCAGACCTGAAAGTGTACCTGTAGCAGTGAGAGGGGAAGGGTGTTGGAGGAGGGGGAGGGGGTGGGGGGACAGTAGGTTAAGTGCCTGTCAATCAAAAGGAAATGGGGGTGACACGGAAAAGCACTTAACAGAACACTAGCTAAGGACCTGTCAATCAAAGGAGAACAATAGGTTAGGTACTGGTCAATCCAAGGAGAACAATAGGTTTGTGTATACCTGCCTCTGATGTAGGCAACCTGCACTAACAAAATGCACCATCACCCCCCCTAGCCCATCTACTATCAACAAGTGCCTTCTGGTGAAGTGATGGTGTTGATGGGTCCATTGTTAAATGCTGGGTGCACTCTGGCCATACAACTGTTGCCTTAGCCCATAATTTGAACTAACGGTCAACCCACACCATTCGTACATTGAGGAGTAGCAGAAAGTACAATCCAACGACCATAGTAAAAGGAAAGGTCAAAAAAGGTGAAATATTATGCATGTACAGTTACGGAAATGTTATTGTAGAAAAATCGAAGGACATGAGCGACGTTTTGTTTCCGACCAAAAAAGAAGTTACAGAAATGGTAGCAAATATCTCAAGAAAAAGAGTAACCATAAAACTATCGACTTTTTTTAGTACAATGCCGCAAAGTCCTTCATAGGCTTGTCCGATAGAATGGCATCTTATGCCTAAATTTTACGAAAATTACTGAAGTCGAACTGCAAGATTGCATTCGAGCTCGTCACAATACGGCAGTTGTCAATGCTCATGCAGTCTACAAACTAGTAATTGACAAAAACGCGAACATAACATAATTTCGAGAGGAAGTTGTCCTTGCGTGGATGAACATTGGAAACCCGAAAGAAGTACCAGGATCACCAGGAACAGCACTAACATGAAGTTCAGGAACTACGTCTTACAAGAGATCGGCAGCAAGAAAAACCGGTGCACGTTATGTTACCGGAAAATACTCTCAAGAATTTGGTCGAGGCGAAGCTATAAAGAAATCAAAGAAAGGCAGCACAAATTGTTACAGTTGTCCGAATGGAAAATTCGTGTGCCTGTAGTGTTTTTTCATTACTCGCACCTGTAAAGTAAAGCATACAACTTATTAATTGTTTCAAATATGTTATTACATTTGTGGTGGATTTGTAAACCAACCTGTTGAATTTATAGTATGCGCAGTATATTCTTCATAAAAGAAATGTCGTTAGTATGGAATGGTGAAAGGGGTTTTTATAATGAGTGTTCACATGGCCTAGCGGGAATGATAAAGAAGGAATGAACTGCACAGGCCACGTGTCTAATAATTATAAACACAAGAAAAAAACCTCGGCCTGATACGTAACCTTTGATAACTCAGGTCCAGCAGGCAGCGTGTTATGAAAAAGTCCTTGGCCTGGTACATAACCTTGGGTGATTCAGGTGTGGCAGCCAGTGTGCATTTGTTACGAAAGAGATGTTTTAATGCATTTCGGGATGTTGTGAAAATAAAGACATGTATGGAGAGAATCGTTGGACTTCAGCTACTGGCTGGATTGGTGTCTGAAGTTATATTTATAAATCTGTTTATGCAGAGCGAATGTATAATGTTACAGTAATAAACATCGGTAACAGAGACAATAAAGTATCTAAGAGTCATGTTTCCTACAGTTTGGCCAGATGCTCTCCGGACAAGAGGGGTCCTTCAATCAGGGAGCTGCTGATTGAGTCCAATCGAGGTATTGCGCTTCTGTCTTCGGCAACGACGAGACAAACTCCGGCCTTGCTTCCTGATCATGATTCGAGAATTGTCTGCGCGCGTTGAATACAGAAAGTATCGTGCAGGGGTCAGCGCAGCCGGTTGACTGCATTGGAATGCAGTGCAGCCACCCGCCTCCCTCTTAACTGTGCACATCCCGGAAGTTGGTAGCGCTGTGTACGCCACACAGTGGCCCCTGCTGTTGGTCTGATTGCAGCAACCGGATATCCGGCTAAGAGCGCGCTGCCCCAGCGGCGGAAAAGAACTCGCCGTCGCGCCGGTGGTGATGCGGTCGCACGCGTCCCGTCGCACAGTAGTTTATTCCGGGCGGCGAGCACACGTGTTGGTGCACTCAGCCGCCTGTGCCGGGGCATAAATCTCCCTTCAACGTGTCGGCGAACGCCGCACTTAGCCGTGAGACGTTTACTGCGCAAACTACGGCTCGCTCGAAGAACCTCTTTCCACGTCACGTACAGCCGGCCGTCTTTCTCTCGAGCCCTCCGACGCTGCACTATTCCAAGCAGCGTGCTCGTATGACTAGCGTATTACAGGCAGCAACGGTAGTAACGTGTTGTATATGATCGCCGTTAAACGTTTCTGACTCCTAACAGTCGGCCATAATTCTTCACGGTCTTAATATGAGGTTCGCTAGTTCGGCGTTCAGATGACGTATTGTTACTTCTGGGAAACATAACTGCTTAACAAGAGTTCTTTATTCTTTGCATTGCAATTAAAGATGTAGTCTAAGCGTTTTATGAGACCCGCCCTTCTACGAGCGACGGTGGAACGTACTAGGCGTGACCATTTATATTAGGACTCGCACTGTAAAAATCTGTATGATGAGATTCAGTAACAGCCAATAAATCATGTTCGTAAAGATCGTGACATAACCTGAAAAAAATTGAGTGCTTTTCCAATCTATTGATACCTACACTGAAGGAAGGAGTTTTTATAATCACACAACAAAATGGAACGAAAAGAAAGTAATTTAGATAGTCTCAAAATGTATTCAGATATCTCTGTGTACTTGCAGGGAACCCCGTGAGTGCGAGGTCGCAAGTTCAATCTTTAGTAAGGCTCACCTGAAAGCATTGTGCCAACAATTATGGCTGGAAAAATATTAGGTACAAGTGACTCACCAAATACATTAGGAGGGCAACAGAAAATGAGTGGCCGGAAGGTGCAAAGATCAACCTTCTGTGGGATGTATGTATTACACTTCACAAAATGGACATCGTCGACATTCAAGAATTGTTCAAACTGTTAACTTGCACCATGAACACCGAATGAAAAGCGGCGTGTCACTGTGAACACAAACGCTCGCACCATCAAGATCTAAGGCGAACTCCTTTGGAATTACAACCCGTGCTAGGTATCCGCTCTTAAGGATGCATATAGAAGCATATCGTTGTAACGGGTTTGTGACAACTGATGGAACGTGATGGCATGCAACCGAATACGAAACTGTCTGTCATGGAAATTAACGTGAAACTGGCTATCCTTCAAGGCGTAACTACAGATAGTGCGATGATATGTTTTGCAGGCACGGAAAAAACGAACATCCAGAGGCTGAATTCGTCCAGTGGTTCCGGGTGATATGAATTGCGATGTCACACACTTTTCAGGAGGGTAGTTTACTCTTAAAGAGTACGATTTTTATACGCAGACCAGGAATCAAGCAAAAGATAGCCATTTTGATATGAGATTCACCAAAAGCAGTGCTCATGCCATAGTTCTAATTCTCGTATGCCCATTTTCCAACTCTTGCTTGCCATGACATTAATATTCCCTACTGCCCATGCAAGATCACGCAGAAGGTAAAGGATCGTTGGGAGCGTAGCATCTCCACCTTCTCGCAATAACTTCCCCCCCAGTTTACCATCCAGATGACCAGTCGACATAATTGTATCCGAATGTGTTAAGGCATTGATTTTAGTTGATTTTGAGAGAACTCTCTTGATATCTCTCATTTCCACGGTTCCTTTCACATGCATTTCTTCTTAAAATCCCGATTGCTCGGAGTTGGAAACAAATTCTTTACTGAACGATAGGGTCCGTTTGTTTATCTCATCCAAAAATTTTCGGGCTGATTCCGCAGTTTGCTATGCATCGTCAAGTTGACGTTTTGTTTGAAATTTCTTTACCATATCCAATTTTGTTGCACTGTTTGAAGTTATGCAACCATCCACCGTTTCCCTGGCCGGCCGGAGTGGCCGAGCGGTTAAAGGCGCTACAGTCTGGAACCGCACGACCGCTACGGTCGCAGGTTCGAATCCTGCCTCGGGCATGGATGTGTGTGATGTCCTTAGGTTAGTTAGGTTTGAGTAGTTCTAAGTTCTAGGGGACTTATGACCACAGCAGTTGAGTCCCATGGTGCTCAGAGCCATTTTGAACCGTTTCCCTTGAAATCTCTGTAATATATATCACGCGCAATTTGATGCGCATAACGTAGTAGGTCATCATCAAGCACATACCGTAAATTGTGTCGAGCATCACTGAAACGTGCAACCATCAGTATTTGTGAAAAGTGCGCCTCCCTTGAATATCCGTAGTTTTACTTACGCACTACACGATCATATTGTTGCGGACTTATTCGAAATCTGTTCGTAATTTCTTTTTTTTTTTTTTTTTTTACTATTTTACAGATGATCTTCCATTTACGTAAGAATGTTTAGTACTCGCCCCTTGGACAACGATTGTCCTTTACTACGTTTCACTAGAGGTGGGTTTGTGGCCCCCTATCCGACTAGAAACTAAATGCCTCGTCACCTATTTCAGAATCACTTTCACTTGCTAAGCGCGTATCGTCATCATTATACTCCTCATATACTCGTAAATTGTCCGCACAGTCGAGCGTATACGACACTGCACATTCCAGTGATTCGTCTTGCAGAAACGCTAATATTTCATCTGCCACTTTTTTCTCACCGTGCCAAATTCTATGGGTTCCTTTCTGACGAAATGTCAACCTCGGAAGCGGTTGTTGTAGATATACGGCAATGTTTACTTTTTTATCATTGCCATTGCTTTGCTTTGTGTCAACGCCGCTAGCACTGCAGCACTGTTGTGACTTCCTCGTCTACTAAACAGAACTACTAAGCTGTCTAGCCTCATGCTGTGCTCACCACTGGATACCTCCAGTCACGCCTCGTGTGGCCATTAGCAGCCAATATTGTGGTTGAATGGTAGACAGTATGCGGGGAGTGGAATACCGTAAATATGACTGCCCCTTTGCGACTTCGCACTCAAGGCATTCCTTGTTAGTAATCGGCTGATCGCCGACATTAACACTATACTTCTCAGTTTGGCATAATCGTTTAAGAAGATCACATGGTAAGAAACACGGTCAAGTTGTCACTAGTCTCGTACCTTAATGGTCATCAAAATCTGATACGTCATCTAGCGAACAGTGTATTCCCATTCTTTGCCAGAAAATTCACCATCTGCTACGGTACCAAGTTTGACTAATGCCTTTTGGAACAAGCAAAAATATCCCAGATTAGCGTAGAAATGAAGTTCATATCAGTGATTTGATTTCGTTGGTAATCATTGTGCTGAAAGTAGCTCAGTTCGCAACTTGATCCGCGGAAAAGCTTTGTTGAAGTGAATTTTGTTTGTTCGCAACGTTCTTTCAAATGGACGAATTGGAACAGTGTATTCTCACAAACTTTTTTGTTTCGGGGTGTTTATCGTCAGCCTTAAGTCACGCTGAGCTGGTGAAGGTATGGGTCTACTCTTTCATTTTCAATTCAAACCTTGGACCCACATCTCTTGAAGAAATTTCGCCTGCAGCAAAAACCAAAATTGCAACCACAAACAGCAACCGTGAAAAACGTGCACAATGTGGTACTGGATGATCAGCAATGCAAGTTAGGTACAATAGTTTGTACATGGCTTAGGCAATACAACTTTCACGACTGTGAATGCTGATATTTGTGTGAGTAATCTCGTAGTGCGAATTAGAACTGAGGTGATTTGGAACAAAAATCGATATTTAGTTCCCACCGATTTCCGCACCTAATGTGATTCTTGTGACTAGCGAATGACTCATTAACTGGATAAGATGAAATTTCAGTTCTTAGAGTATTTGTCGGTCACAGTTGAAACGTCCCCTTAGAAAAATTAGTGAATTACTGTGCTGATAAATCTCTTACATTATTTGATTTTCAAACAGCTGAGCAAAACTGAACGTACTCAGACATTTCGCTCTTTACCTATTCTGATCAACACTAAACTGACACACAATATTTTTTAGCGCAACGCAATCTGACTTTCAATAATCCCTACAAAAGAATGGCCCTGACTAACATTAACCTATACCTTTCACAAATCACTTACCTCACAAAAATCTTCGTTACTCGAACTATTGCAATACAGCGAGCGCCACTACTGCCAGCTAAATAAAAGATTCAAACTACTGAAGGGACTAACTACTGATAGGCATAGTTAGCAAATGAAAGATTTTGATACAGAACAAACAATGTATTTACCTTAATAGTCTTCAAAAGTCATAATATATATAGCAGTTCATGACATCCATTCTTACAATTGTACTGTTTCTGATGGACACACGTCCAGATCATCCGCTCTCAAAAATCCGCCATCTCACTCCCCACATCCACCACTGCTGGCGGCTCACCTCCAACTGCGCAACGCTACGCGCTGTTAACAGCCAATTGCCCAACACTACAATAGCAAATTCCAACAATGCCACCCAGCCACAGACTGCGCACAGTACAGCCAGTGATTTTCATACAGAGCGCTACGTGGCGTTACCAATATAAAAACCTAAACAGCCTACTTACACAGTCTATGCCTGATTTAGGTTAGAATTAATTTGTTTTATAGTGTACCTCTATATCCTTTCGCTCAGATTCCTTTTTTAAAACTGTCTTCATTATATTGCTTTCTGTTTTATCTATAAATGTACCCTCTTTGACGTAAGTCGTTGTAGAGCTTGTAATGTACCAATTGTCATAATCTGAACGGGTAAATATACCGCTCAAAAAGAATTTTGTATTTGTTACAGCAAACTTCTTTCTCAATAGTTCTTTGAGCGCAGAAAATGGCGATGTACATAAGGTAGTGAAAAATATGGAGACATAAAAACCCAAAACATTGCCATGCATAAAACAGTGTAGCAAACCTTTTGGCATTCAAACAGCTTCCATTCATCTCTGAATTAATAAATCTAGGGAATCTTATACCATTCTTCCTGCAAAACAGTGGCAAGTTCAAATGGTTCAGATGGGTCTGAGCACAATGGGACTTAACTTCTAAGGTCATCAGTCCCCTATAACTTAGAACTACTTGAACCTAACTAACCTAAGGACTCACATACATCCATGTCTGAGACAGGATTCGAACCTCCGACCGTAGCGGTCGCGTGGTTCCAGACTGTAGCGCATAGAACCGCTCGGCCACTTCGGCCGTCTAGTGACAAGAGCAGGTAATTATGATGAAGGCGAACAGTGATCATGCATCCTCCTCTTCAAAGTAGACCACAAAGACTTAATAATACTGAGGCCTGATGACTGGGGTGGCAACGGGAGGTGCGACAATTCACACTCGCTCCCACAAAATCTGAGATGGACGATATGACCTGTCTGAACATACACGCTGGCGTCTGGGCACACAGCATCAACTTTGGGGAACAAACATTGACCATACGATGCACCTGATCGGCTAAAATGATCACATAATCCCGGTAGTAATGCGACCCATGGAACACCACAGTATGGCTTCTAAAAACAATAAAGAGTCCCTGTCATGTTTCACTCTTGGGACGTTAAAAAGGTCAGAATTTGGAAACGAAACAAGACTTATCCGGCTTCATGATTATCATCTATTTCGTCACAGTCCAGATTTTAAGGAATCGGGCCGGCCGGAGTGGCCGTGCGGTTCTAGGCGCTACAGTCTGGAACCGAGCGACCGCTACGGTCTCAGGTTCGAATCCTGCCTCGGGCATGGATGTGTGTGATATCCTTAGGTTAGTTAGTTTTAATTAGTTCTAAGTTCAAGGCAACTGATGACCTCAGAAGTTAAGTCGCATAGTGCTCAGAGCCATTTGAACCATTTAAGGATTCGGCACCACGCTTTGCAGTTACAGGCATTCGCATCACTGATGAATGGTTTTGATATTCCAGCTCGCCCTGCGATTACGTGCTTAATGCCACTTATTTTTCGATATTGCTGTGCCTATGTTGTTAAGAAGCACGATGCATGTCAGAAGGACCAGGAACTGCGGAGACTGCAGGCATTAAGAAATACACGAGACGTGTTCGCAGTTGCGAATACAAACAACTATCAGCCGTATAAGGGAATGACAACAGTGAAAGTTAGTGCCTGACCAGCACTCGAACCCGATTTCTCACTTTGCACGCGCGATCGCCTAAACTGCTTTGGCTATCCGTGCGTGACTCACGGGCAGACCCAATCTTCCATATGTCGTCGTTTCTGCGTCACAACCTGTTCTCGTACACACATTACATAACTCCCTTACAGGTGAGGACACTATAATTGGAAGTCGCTGCCTGGTATTGGCGGATAAATCCAATATTGCAGTGGCTGTGTTGTTAAAAAAACGATGCAACGTCTCTTCGGACATTCATGCATGGGAATTACATAACGTGTGTACGAGTACAGTTTGTGAACCAGGAAGGACGATAAAAGAAGTTTTGGTCTAGCAGCGGGTCGTGCATCGATAGCCTACGCGGCTAAGACAATAACTCACGTAAAGCGGAAAATCCGGGTTAGAAAACCGGTCTGGCACCAATTTTCATTACTGTCATTCCCTTACACAGCTGATGGTTGTTCGTATTCGCAATTGCGAATACATTCCATGGAACTCATTTTCCGTCGCAATCCTTCTCAATGACCGTCTACCTTGTATGCGGTAGAAATCTCTGACACGATGCCTCTTGAAACCTCAATCACTTCGGCTGTCAAGATTACGGAAGAATCTACCATAGAAGTATCTACAGTTTTCCCACGTTCAGATTCTCGTATGTCCTACACAATGCATTCACATCTACACAGAATAGTATTCTGACCACGAGTGCCCTTGCACCACATTCAGGATTTTCATCTGTGTCGTCCGTGGCCAAATGCAACAGCACAACCTGCAGCCTTCTCTAGCGTATGCATTTGTGTTCAAGCGTACATTTCTCGCCGTGTTTCCATCTTTTTATCCAACACCTGTGTTTGGATATGCAGGTGGCGCGAAACCTGCGTTGAGCAGAAGCAGGAGCAACAATCCGGTCTCGACTTTAATTGCAGCAATATTCCCTTTTATTTTGAGTTTTATTTAAAAGACGACCAGAATATTGAAGCAAGAATACATCTAAGCGTAGGAATAGTTTGTTAGTTGGCAAACTTTCAGTTCTTGTGAGGCTGTGAGTAACAGGTCTAGTAACATAAAACATAAGCTGGAAGTTACTAACTTAGAACCTGAAGTAAATTACTTTTAATTTATATTGTTTTTATTTGACTATATTTCCATTATTACATTTTATTTCTACCTTGATAATACTATGGTTGCCGTTAAAATAATTTATAACTGCGTATATGAATAATCCAGAAGTGTATATGTCACCATGAATATTGAATGTGTAAAGTGTTTAGAGTTTCCAGATAATAAGTCCAAGATTCATGGCTTTAAACTTAATTGATTGCCTCTATTTTCCACCGGCTTCCGCACAGAAATTTCGAACATCGTGTTACAATGTATAACACTCGCCTACGTGCCGACAGCTTAACTTCCTAGCAGACACAAAAAGATACGTATTCTTGAAATTTGACTGTTTTAGTCGAGAATGTTACATCTCACCTGAATTTCCTGGTAAGAGTTAATGTAGGCGTTTTTCTCGGAATCGAAGTGCTTGTTATTTCTCAGAAAGCTTGCTGAATACAGCCTCCTTATTCATCGTGGAAGGTCTGCGTCGGAAGCCGTGGGCTGGCTAATTTACGACAGAGGCGTGGGCAATGATCGTGGGTTGCGCAGATATAGCAGAACGAATAACACGAAATATACCGACAACGTCACTAGTTTGGCGTCTTCGATTACTTGCAACATAGGCAATGTATCAAATAATGCAGTTCAAGACATATGATCATGGCTTTTAGAAAATAAACTGATACTAAATCACAGCAAGACTCAGTTTTTACAGTTGCTAGCAAGCATTTCAAGTACAACTGGCATTTCGATTACATGGAAGTGGCATACGATTAGTCAATATGAGCAATTCATGTTTCTACATGTTCAGATAGACGATAAGATGTCACGGAAACGCCCCGTTCAGCATTTTGTTCGAAGGCTGAATGCTGCTATATTCACCATCAGGACAGGATCTGCAATAAGTGATATGAGGGGCAGTAAAATAAAAACTCAACACTCGCCACAACAGTAACCCCCAAACGTCTTAAGACATTTATCGGACTGGGATAAAGCGGTCGGCCGCTGACGCATCCGTAACTGCACCCACTCTTGAAATCGACGTACAAACATGTCTTTATTTAGATCACTAAAGATGTGAAAATCACACGGTAAAAGATCATGGCTGTACAGAGGACGCTGCAGTTTTTCCCAAGCAAATCGCTTAAGCGAAGTCTTCGTCCGTTAGGCTGGGTGGAGACGGGTGTTAGCGGGCAACAGGTTGATTACGTCCGACAGTATTCCGACAGCCCAAGCGCCAAGAAATTCGAAGCTGTACACTCAGGTTTCGGTGTCACGGCAGCAGTCATCTTCGACTGCAGTGGCACTCTGCACGTCGAGTTCATCGATTGTGGAACCACAATCAACGCCCAGGAATGCTGACGGACTTAATCATCCTGTTGTACAATAACTCCTGCCCCCAAATCACTAATCGGACGAAGGCTACGCTTCAGCGATTTTTTTGGGAAACTCTGCAACGTCCTCCGTACAGCCCGGATCCTGATTTTTAGGTCTTTGCCGATCTGAAGAAAGAGATGCGTGTTCGTCGGTTCAGTCGGAAGAGGAAGTGCGAGAGAAGGTGCAGATGTGGATCAGCCAGCGGTCGAGCACGTTCTACGAAACATAAACCGATCGTCTCGTCTCCTACTGGGTAAACATCTTAACGTGTGTGGTGATTAAATTACAGTGGAACCATTCCATGGCCCCATTGTGGCAGTTGCTCTGTTTTCATTTGTCAACCCCTTACAGTCCAAAACAAAAATTAGTCTATGTTGCTTCTTTTCAATAGCTTATACACTGGAGGGTCCAAGAAACTGATATAGGCATGCATATTCAAATGCTGAGGTGATTATATTAGGAAATGAGACACTTAAAGTAGTAAAGGAGTTTTGCTATTTAGGGAGTAAAATAACTGATGATGGTCGAAGTAGAGAGGATATAAAATGTAGACTGGCAATGGCAAGGAAATCGTTTCTGAAGAAGAGAAATTTGTTAACATCGTGTATAGATTTAAGTGTCAGGAAGTCGTTTCTGAAAGTATTTGTATGGAGTGTAGCCATGTATGGAAGTGAAACATGGACGATAACCAGTTTGGACAAGAAGAGAATAGAAGCTTTCGAAATGTGGTGCTACAGAAGAATGCTGAAGATAAGGTGGGTAGATCACGTAACTAATGAGGAGGTATTGAATAGGATTGGGGAGAAGAGAAGTTTGTGGCACAACTTAACTAGAAGAAGGGATCGGTTGGTAGGACATGTTTTGAGGCATCAAGGGATCACAAATTTAGCATTGGAGGGCATCGTGGAGGGTAAAAATAGTAGAGGGAGACCAAGAGATGAATACACTAAGCAGATTCAGAAGGATGTAGGTTGCAGTAGGTACTGGGAGAGGAAGAAGCTTGCACAGGATGGAGTAGCATGGAGAGCTGCATCAAACCAGTCTCAGGACTCAAGACCACAACAACAACAATTCAAATACAGAGGTACGTAAACAGGCAGCATACGGCGCTGCGATCGGCAACGCCGATGTAAGACAACAAGTGTATGATACAGTTGTTAGATCTGTTACTGCTACTACAACGACAGATTAGAGTGAGTTTGAACGTGGTGTTATAGTCGGCGTAAGAGCGATGGGATACAGTACCACCAAAGTAGCGATGAAGTGGGAATTTTCCGGTACGGCCATTTCACGAGCGTACCGTGAACATCAGGAATTCGGTAAAACATCAAATCTCCGACATCGCTGAGGGGCGGATAAAGATCCTGCAAGAATGGGACCAACGACGACTGAGGAGAAATGTTCAGCGTGACAGAAGTGCTACACATCCCCAAATTGCTGTAAATTTCAATGCTGGGCCGTCAACAAGTGTCAGTGTGCTAACCATCAACGAAACATCATCGATATGGGCTTTCGGAGCCAAAGGCCCTTGGTGACTGGGCGACGCAATGCTTTACACTTCGCCTGGGCCCGTCAACAATGACATTGGACTGTTGATGATGGAAACATGTTGCCTGGTCTGACGAGTGTCGTTTCAGATTGTATCGAGCGGATGAACGTGTACGAGTATGGAGACAACCGCATGAATCCGTGGACTCTGCATGCCAGCAGGAGACTGTTCAAGCTGTTGGGGGCTCTGTAATGGTGTGGAACGTGTGCATTTGAAGTGATATGGAACCCGTAAGACGTCTAGATACGACTCTGACAGGTGACACGTACGTAAGCATACTGTCTGGTCACCTGCATCCATCCATGTACATTGTGCATTCCGACGGCTTGGGCAATTTCAGCAAGACAATGTGACACCCCACACGTCCAGAATTGCTATACAGTGGCCCCAGGAAGTCTCTTCTGAGTGTAAACACTTCCGCTGGCCATCAAACTCCGCAGACATAAGCATTATTGAACGTGTCTGGGACGCCTTGCAACGTGTTATTCAGAAGAGATCTCCACCCCCTCGTACTCTTAGGGATTTATGGACAGCCCGGCAGGATTCACGGTGTCAGTTCCCGCCAGCACTACTTCAGACATTAGTCAAGTCCATGCCACGTCGTGCTGCAGCTTTTCTGCGTGCTCGCGGGGGCCCTACACGATATTAGGCAGGTGTACCCGTTTCTTCGACTCTTAGTGTAGTGTACAGAATTATATTATGAATTAGGTGTTCCCAGTCACCTAAAGTGTTTATGGCTCAGAAACGGACAGCGCGAGTAATCTGAGTTGTAAGTTCGCGTGCCGCTCGTATAGTTATCACGAATTTGGGAATTCAGACATTTGCCTCTCAATATTTATTTTCTTTGCCGTCTTTAACAACATGAGCTTATTTCCAAGAATTACCAGCTTGCAGTCAGTTAACTATGCTTCTCGACTCATGTGCACAAAGGCGTCCAGTATTCTGCTGCATCCGTCTTACCATCTTAGCAGTTATCCTCGCACTTTGAAGTCTAAGCCGAACAATTTTCTCACGGCTCATTCGTTCTGTTCTGTTCCTGGAAAAAATTAAGCTAATTCCTGTGCTATATTGTTGGTTATCCTAATATACATTCGCAGATTGTCGTCTGCGTAGGATTGATGTACATTTTATTTTATCCGTTATCATTTTTCTTATGTAAATTTCATATAGTGAATCGTTCCTTGAGCATAGAGAAATGCTCCTCTATTTTATCCTACGGAACCAGACGCGTAAAATAAAAGTAGACAACTGCCATAGATCTTATGTAAGGCGAAATCAATGTGCATAACACGTTATTAGTGCCCCCACCGATCAACAACCAAACAACCATGCCACACGGATGCAGATGTTAAGCTCTGTAACTTATTCTGTCTTCTTGCGCCTGCCCTTAAGTTTCGTGTGCTTTACTGAGATCTTTGTGTTCCACGAACTAAGAACCTAGATGCCAATCCTAGTCACATTTTGGCACAACAGAGCGTGTGACGTTGGCACGTTGCTTCGGTGACAAATTTCTATCGCAATTAATGAAACGGATTCTGTGAAATTTTCTGCACAACTTTTCAGCAACAGTGGGCAGTCAAATGAAGTATATGAGTTATCGTCACATCTTGTATACTGTCGAATGTTAGTCATACAGTTGCTCGTTTATCAAAGGTTAACCGTGTTACCGTGCTGCACGTCTCTAGGTAATAAGCTTGGCCAAGTACTTGTAAATATATTTGACGGAATGGTAGATTCACTACCTTCATGCCGAACGTTATTTGAGTAATATGGGATTCGCACACAGAACTCAGACCGCGAAGAATGAAGTGTCCTACAACAGCCCTCATGTCACTTTGCAGCCACTATTTCTGAGTCCATAACTGACTGATTTTATGGAATATGAGTGATGGAAACAGAATGCGTGTGTAATTGTGCAGAAATCCAGGGAGAACGGGGTGTCGCCTTCTTTAGCCTTTGCTGAACGCATCGCCACTCCGCTGGACGCTCTGTGATAGTAGACCTATCCCTCTTTCGGTCTCGCCTGAGAATATTGCCAACAACTTGTTATTTGGATTGGCTGTGCCTGTAAGGATTTTGGCTGTACACTACTCACAGGGTTGGACAGTAACTGTGGTGTATTGCGGTGACAATAGCTTCAGTCACACTCCTGACGTCGGAAGCAACGGCTGATCCTTCACGGCGACGGCTGCACGACGCGTCTCGTCTGCGACACTGCCCGTCTAGAAGAGAGCTCTTGTTCGACCGCGAAAACCGTTGGCATTTCTTCGGCGGTTATCTTCAGAAAATGTGATGCACCGGCGTCCCCCAGGTGCCCAACCAAATCACGCCACTCCTAAGGGAATGGCAGAATAATCTGCGTGCGTCAGTTTCCTTGTAAGGCAGATTTTGTACAAGGTCTGAGTTTCAAGTTAATGGCCTCACTGTGACTTCTTGTCCCAGGGGTAGAGACAATTGTACTTCATCCCCAGTAAGCAACCGCAAGACATGTGTCGCCAAACGTCCTCCATTTTGTTGCTCTGGAATCTCCTTCGCTGAAGTCACTGACTTTTTTTTTAAATATACCCATACCGCAAGCCGATGTTCAATGTTGCTACCAAAAATCTCGAAAATTACGTGACCAGTTTACTTCAGATTTTTACACGATACACCAATGAATATGCTGATGGACAGACGCTATATATTTTTGATAACTACAGAATATAAATTTGTAAGTAATATATAAAGGAAAAAGACTGTTACCAAAGACCTCGAAATGTTCTTGACTGCTTCAAATTTTTACATGATAATCTCATGATTATTCTGACGAACGTGGGCTACATATTTTTTGAATATATACACACATCAAAAAAAGTTTTGCATCACCCTAGTTCCCAGAACTCCTGAAGATAGCCGTTGGCTGTGGAAATTGTATCACAAAGTCCCTTTGACAGTTCAGAGGTGTCACTAAACCCGCCCAAAGGTGTAAACAACCATGCATGAGCAGCGCCTATTAGACGAAGGGTGTCCGACAGCCGACCAGTTCCAGTCATTCCACGAGGAAGGAGGCCCACGGCTCGAGCTGTCTGTAGTTCAACCATGCCTAGACGGTCAGTACCGTGGTTCAATTGCGTCCGCATTGTTACTTTGTGCCAAGAAGGGCTCTCAACAGGGGAAGTGTCCAGCCGTCTCGGAGTGAACCAAAGCGATGTCGTTCGCACATGTAGGAGATACAGAGAGACAGAACTGTCGATGACATGCCCAAGAGCTACTGCTGCAGTGGATGACCGCTACCTGCGATTATGGCTAGGAGAAACCCTGGCAGCAATGCCATCATGTTGAATAGTGCTCTTCTTGCAGCCACAGCACGTCGTGTTACGAATCAAACAGTATGAAATAGGGTGCATGATGCGCAGCTTCACCCCGGCGTCCATGGCGAGGTCATTCTTTGCAACCACGACACCATGCAGCGTGGTACAGATGCGCTCAACAACATGCCGAATGGACCGCTCAGGATTGGCATCACGTTCTCTTTACCGGTGAGTGTCGCATGTGCCTTCAACCAGACAATCGTCGGAGACGTGATTGGAGGCAACCACGCCAGGCTGGACGACTTAGACACACTGTCCAGCGAGTGCAGCAAGGTGGAAGCTCCCTGCTGTTTTGGGGTGGCATTATGTGGGGCCGTCGTACGCCGCTAGTCGCCATGGAACTCACCGTACAGGCTGTACGATACGTGAATGCAATCCTTCAACCGATAGGGCAACCATATTGCAGCATATTGGCGAGGCATTCGTCTTCATCGACGACAATTCGCGCCCCCATGGCGTACATCTTGTGAATGACTTCCTTTAGGATAATGACATCTCTCCACTAGAGAGGCCAGCGTATTCTCCAGACATGAACCGTATGAACATGCCTGAGATAGATTGAAAAGGGCTGTTTATGGACGACGTGAACCACCAACAACTCTGAGGGACCTACGCCAAATCTCCATTGAGGAGTGGGACAATCTGGATCAACAGTGCCTTGATGATCTTGTGGATAGTATGCCAAAACGAATACAGGCTTGCATCAATGCAAGAGAACGTCCTACTTGGTATTAGAGGTACCGGTGTGTACAGCAATCTGTATCACCACCTCAGAAGGTCTCGCTGTGTGGTGGTACAACATGCAATGTGTGATTTTCATGAGAAATAAAAAGGGAGGAAATGATGTTTATGTTAATCTCTATTCCAATTTTCTTTATAGGTTCCGGACCTTTCGGAACCGAGGTGATGTGTGTATAATACATACACACATACGAGGCGCTTAGAACCCTAAGGACCATAAACACATCATCGTCGATTGTGAGGCTGCAGCATTTATTCGTGCTTCTGACATGTTTAGCCGTGCTATACGCCCACATTACATATATGTACATTCGCGAAAAGCTGTCTCACCGGTGTCTCTGATATTCACTTAAATGTACGCTCCACGACAGTCTTTTAGGACCTTATGGCCCCATATAGAGTTTATAAAAGGGAAACGTTATACCAAAAGTCTTGAGAAGTTCTTCACCGATTTATTTAAAAAAATTACTTGTTACTCTAATAAACGTTTGGACGGGCATAGCCTAGAATCTCCTGAGCAACTTTCCTTAAAGTTTTGTACGATACACTAGTGAACATGCATACAGACATTGGCTGTACACATTTTAAACAAAAACCTACAGTAGAACGAAAAACCAGTCCAAAGTAGCGAAGTTTACGTTTGTATTCACTTGATGACTAGTTTCGGGCCGAGACCCATTTTCAAATCATCGTAACATAGTAGAAAATGTGAAATCTATGTCAAAAATGTGAACGAAAAAGCTGGAAACTTTTATCTGCAAAGATATTATATAGTACCAACGGATATTCGCAAATATATCCGCGAAAAACAACGTCCACGCAGAGTTCTGAAAATAACACATTTATATGTCTGTAGGGACGGAACCCTTTTAAGAACGCTTTGTTTTCTGCATGTCTGTCCGACTGTTAACTGCCCCTTTTCTCAGGAACGGGCAGACACATCAAGCTCAAATTTATGTGACTTTTTAAGGTCTACGGTAGCATGGCAGAGTAACATTTGTTAGCTTCTAAGTTATTTCAGTGAAATGATATGGCCGTTTATGTGACATCTTTTGGTACTCGAAAGCTCACTCAGAGAAAGCCACAGTGTACTTCCTTTTAACCTAGATTCATAAAAATGGCCAAGATGTATAGTTAAATACTACAAGTAAAGTAAAAAAATACGAAAACTGTTGATTTGTAATTACGTCACACAAAACTAATATTTTTTTATCATTTTGTATCCATCTGTCTGTCTGTCTGTCTGTCTGCTAAGACCGCTTTTTGTCTGGAACAGGTTGGTGTTTGAAGTTCAAATTTATGTCACATGTTGAATTCACTAATGAGTTAGAGGAGTAGAAAATTTAAAGTTGCAAGTCAATTAAATCGAAAGATTTAGCCATAAATGAGGGTTGGAACTTAAATAGTGGCAACTATTTATTCACAACCGATACAAAAGAGTTAATGTTTGCACCTGTTACTGTCCTTCAAAGTTGTCACTAGCGTTGTGTAGAACCTGTTGCCAGCGATGTGGAAGGCGTAGTATACCGCTAGCAGAGCCTGTTCTGTTGATGGCACCAATGGAGCGGTATAAAGTTATGGCGATTCTCGTGTACGACTGTGATGGTGTTATCCTATCGCATTACGTTCCCCACGGCAGACCGTCAATGCACACTATTGTTCAAATGTTCATATGTGTGTGAAATCTTATGGGACTTAACTGATAAGGTCATCAGTCCCTAAGCTTACACACTACTTAACCTAGATTATCCTAAGGACAAACATACACACCCATGCCCGAGGGAGGACTCGAACCTCCACCGGGACAATGCACACTATTACTTTTCGTTTCTGGGGCATCACCTTCGACCAGCTTTGCGAAAGAAGAGGCGACATTTTCTGCGCAACCCACCCATCATTTTGCACGACAATGCGCGGGCACATACAGCGCAAGATGTGGCTGCTCTGTTCGGTCGATGGACTGGGAAGTACTGTACCATCCACCATGCTCCACGGACTTAAGTCCTAGTGACTTTGATTTGATTCCGAAGATGAAGGAACCATTGCCATTAGAACATACATTGCTTTCGATATGCCTCAAAAGCATAATAGGCTAACATTACTGCGTGAAAACATAATATGTAAGCTATAATCATGTTTTAATAAGTAAAAAAAAATATTATCTACATATATAAACTGATGTCCCCTGCAAGCTTCTTTTGTATGTCCAGGCTAGTCTAAGGAATTGCAGTAGAGATTTTGATATGCTTTAGGAATTGCCGAGGCCGACAACTTGCCACTTTCCATATCGAAAACAGGCAAGAATCGTTAAAGTACTGGATTCAAATGGTTCAAATGTCTCTGAGTACTATGGGACTTAACATCTTAGGTCATCAGTCCCCTAGACTCAAAACTACTTAAAACCTAACTAACCTAAGTACATCACACACATCCATGCCCGAGGCAGGATTCGAACCTGCGACCGTAGCAGCAGCGCGGTTCCGGACTGAAGCGCCTAGAACCGCTTTTTTTCTGCAGCTGCATGAATATTCTGCATCCAGCAACATGTTGAAATAATTCGAAGGAAATACTACGATCCATGTACAGTGTAGTGCATGGTCACAACTAATGATGCAACTATTCCCCTTTTTCTTTTTTACAGAAAATTAAATGATCAGGAGGGGTTTAGTCAACAAATCTCAAGCGGTGTGAAAAATGAATCACTAAAAAATTGTAATTTATTACTATCTGAAAATTGACGATTCACACACTGACAAACTTTACTCAAACTTTTATTTCTCTTGGACAGTTTGATGACAAAAACTTCAATTATTCCACAACGTTTTTAATCAATAATCACGTATCTGGTCACAACAAAGATACGAATGTTACTTTCAGTGTATGCGTACACAAATCTGATAAAATTCCTGCAGTGCGCATGCAACCAACAGCTACGCGCAGCAAAAAGACAAATTACCAAAAATCCTCGATTAATACAAAAATCTAATCTGGCGATACTGGCACTGTGAGGGCAGGGAGCGACGTCCCCTGATGCGCGGCTTCTCTCCGTGCCAGGCCACGTCCGACTACTCTCAACAGCTGCTCGCTATCTAACACTCGCTGTAATAATACCTCAGAGCTTGTGTATGCACGTACAGGCAGAATCAAGAACCATCTTTACAAAATAAAAAATAAATTTATAAAATAAAAAGAAGGAAACTGAACGTCCAACTGTCCTCGGCCACAACGGCGGCTAGTTCTGGATTCTCAGGGCGAATATACAGGGTGTTAGAAAAAGGTACGGCCAAACTTTCAGCAAAAATTCCTCACACAGAAAGAAAGAAAATATGTTATGTGGACATGTGTCCGGAAACGCTTACTTTCCATGTTAGAGCTCATTTTATTACTTCTCTTCAAATCACATTAATCATGGAATGAAAACACACAGCAACAGAACGTACCAGCGTGACTTCAAACACTTTGTTACAGGAAATGTTCAAAATGTCCTCCGTTAGCGAGGATACATGCATCCACCCTCCGTCGGATGGAATCCCTGACGCGCTGATGCAGCCCTGGAGAATGGCGTATTGTATCACAGCCGTCCACAATACGAGCACGAAGAGTCTCTACATTTGGTATCGGGGTTGCGTAGACAAGAGCTTTTAAATGCCCTCATAAATTAAAGTCAAGAGGGTTGAGGTCAGGAGAGCGTGGAGGCCATGGAATTGGTCCGCCTCTACCAATCCATCGGTCACCGAATCTGTTGTTGAGAAGCGTACGAACACTTCGACTGAAATGTGCAGGAGCTCCATCGCGCATGAACCACATGTTGTGTCGTACTTGTAAAGGCACATGTTCTAGCAGCACAGGTAGAGTATCCCGTATGAAATCATTGAGCGTAGGTGGAAGAACATGGGACCCAATCAAGACATCACCAACAATGCCTGCCCAAACGTTCACAGAAAATCTGTGTTGATGACGTGATTACACAATTGCGTGCGGATTCTCGTCAGCCCACACATGTTGATTGTGAAAATTCACAATTTGTTCACGTTGGAATGAAGCCTCTTCCGTAAAGAGAACATTTCCACTGAAATGAGGACTGACACATTGTTGGATGAACCATTCGAAGAAGTGTACCCGTGAAGGCCAATCAGCTGCTGATAGCGCCTGCACACGCTGTACATGGTACGGAAACAACTGGTTCTCCCGTAGCACTCTCCATACAGTGACTTGGTCAACCTTACCTTGTACAGCAGCAACTTCTCTGACGCTGACATTAGGGTTATCGTCAACTGCACGAAAAATTGCCTCGTCCATTGCAGGTGTCCTCGTCGTTCTACGTCTTCCCCAGTCGCGAGTCATAGGCTGGAATGTTCCGTGCTCCCTAAGACGCCGATCAATTGCTTCGAACGTCTTCCTGTCGGGGTACCTTCGTTCTGGAAATCTGTCTCGATACAAACGTACCGCGCCACGGCTATTGCCCCGTGCTAATCCATACATCGAATGGGCATCTGCCAACTCCGCATTTGTAAACATTGCACTGACTGTAAAACCACGTTCGTGATGAACACTAACCTGTTGATGCTACGTACTGATGTGCTGTAGAGCAATGAGTCGCATGCCAACACAAGCACCGAAGTCGACATTACCTTCCTTCAATTGGGCCAACTGGCGGTGAATCGCGGAAGTACAGTACATACTGACGAAACTAAAATGAGCTGTAACATGGAAATTAAGCTTTTCCGGACACATGTCCACATAACATCTTTTCTTTATTTGTGTGTGAGGAATGATTCCTGAAAGGTTGGCGGTATCTTTTTGTAACACCCTATATATATATATATATATATATATATATATATATATATATATATATATATATATATATGTAGATTTAATCTCATATATATATATATATATATATATATATATATATATATGAGATTAAATCTACATAGATTCCTAAGTGGGCGAGTCCTTCTCGTACTTGGCCAGTCTTTTTTTAACGCTGATGGTTCGTCACTATGGCTGAGTAGTGCCGCAGTGACTCAGGTATTTCCTATATACAACTGCAGTGGGCGCTTTCGGAGTACTACCGGTGTTGGCGGCGGCAGCAGGGCGCCTGAGCACGCCGTGACAGCGCCGCCGCGTGGAATGCGGATGCTTGTGTGGACAGGAGCGTCCTCGCGGTGACAGTGGCACGTCCGGCACGACTGCAACCACACGCGATATCGCCCCGTGTCGCAAGTATGCCGGTGAGTCTGCCGCTGTGACTCAATCCTGAAGTAGGTGTCGCTCTGACGTCACAGTCTAAGACATGCGCTTATTTCGTAAATACAGCTCAAAGATATGCGATGTCATAAGAATATCCTGTCCCAGGACTAACGCGAATTCTTTACAGACGAATGGAAAAACTGGTAGATGCCGACATCGGGGAAGATCAGTTTGGATTCCGTAGAAATGTTGGAACACGTGAGGCAATACTGTCCCTACGACTTATCTTAGAAGCTAGATTAAGAAAAGGCAAACCTACCTTTCTAGCATTTGTAGACTTAGAGAAAGCTTCTGACAATGTTGACTGTAATACTCCCTTTCAAATTCTGAAGGTGGCAGGCGTAAAACACAAGGAGCGAAAGGCTATTTACAGTTTGTACAGAAACCAGATGGCAGTTATAAGATTCGAGGGGCTTGGAAGGGAAGCAGTGGTTGGGAAGGAAGTGAGACAGGGTTGTAGCCTCTCTCCGATGCTATTCAATCTGTATATTGAGCAAGCAGTAAAGGAAACAAAAGAAAAGTTCGGAGTAGGTATTAAAATCCACGGAGAAGAAATAAGAACTTGGAGGTTCGCCTATGACATTGTAATTCTGTCAGAGACAGCAAAAGGGCCTGGAAGAGCAGTTGAACGGAATGGACAGTGTTTTGAAAGGAGGGTATAAGATGAACATCAACAAAAGCAAAGAACGGATAATTGAATGTAGTCGAATTGAGACGGGTGATGCTGAGGGAATTAGATTAGGGAATGAGACACTTAAAGTAGTGCGGGAGTTTTGCTATTTGGGGAGTAAAATAACTGATGATGGTCGAAGTAGAATGGATATAAAATGTAGACTGGCAATGGCAAGGAAAGCGTTTCTGAAGAAGAGAAATTTGTTAACATCGAGTATAGATTTAAGTGTCAGGAAGTCATTTCTGAAAGTATTTGAATGGAGTGTAGCCATGTATGGAAGTGAAACATGGACGATAAATAGTTTGGACAAGAAGAGAATAGAAGCTTTCGAAATGTGGTGCTACAGACGAATGCTGAAGATTACATGGGTAGATCACATAACTAATGAGGAGGTATTGAACAGAATTGGAGAAAAGAGGAGTTTGTGGCACAACTTGATCAGAAGAAGGGATCGGTTGGTAGGACATGTTTTGAGGCATCAAGGGCTCACCAATTTCACTGGAGGGCAGCGTGGAGGGTAAAAATCGTAGAGGGAGACCAAGAAATGAATACCCTAAGCAGATTCAGAAGGATGTAGGTTGCAGTAGGTATTGGGAGATGAAGAAGCTTGCACAGGATAGAGTGGCATGGAGAGTTGCATCAAACCAGTCTCAGGACTGAAGACCACAACAGCAACAGGATGTAAAATACTCATGGGCAAGGGCACACTCAGCGGGGCGCAAACCTTCCTCGAATTGTGACACGTCACACAGACAGATGCTCTAACCTGGGCTGTTTAGTTTTTTAAGTTGGTAATGCTCTGTATGAAAATCGCTGACTGCGCTGTGTGCAGTCTGTGGCTGGTTGGACACATTGTTGGAATATGCGCTTGTGTAGTGTTGGGCAGTTGGATGTGAACAGCGCATACCGTTGGGCAGTTGGTGAGCCGCCAGCAGTGGTGGATGTGGGGACACAGATGCCAAAGGTTTGAGCGGACGATCGGGACGTGTGTCCGTCAGTAAAAGGAAATTGATTTAATTTGAAGTCACAATGGTTCAAATGGCTCTGAGCACTATTGGACTTAACTTCTGAGGTCATCAGTCCCCTAGAACTACTTAAACCTAACTAACCTAAGGACATCACATAAATCCGTGCCCGAGGCAGGATTCGAACCTGCGACCGTAGCGGTCGCGTGGTTCCGGACTGTAGCGCCTAGAACCGTTCGGCCACTCCGGCCGGATAATTTGATGTCACAAAATTATATATATTATGACTTTTGAACGCTGTTGAGGTAAATACATTGTCCGTTCTCTATCAAAATCTTTCATTTGCTAACTATGCCTATCAGTGGTTAGTGCGTTCAGTAGTTAGAATCTTTTATTTAGCTGGCAATACTGGCGCTCGCTGTATTGCAGTAGTACGAGGAACGAAGATTTTTGTGAGGTAAGTGATTCATGAAAGGTATAGGTTATTGTTAGTCGGGGCCATTCTTTTGTAGGGATTATTGAAAGTCCGATTTAGTTGCGCTAAAATATTGTGTGTCAGTTTAGTGATGATCAGATTAAGTAAAGTTTGAGTGCGTTGAGTTTTGCTCAGCTGTTTGAAAATCAAACAACGTAAGAGTTTTTCCAGCAATGTCATTCTTAATTTTTCAAAGGGGATATTTCATAATGTATCTACTCGGAAAAGAAGTCTACCATAGTTTCCGTACTAAAAATTAACAGTGACTTCCACATTATTTTTTCCATACTTTTTATAAACTTCCCAAAACTAAAGAATATTTTGTTTCTATTAGACAAGAACCGAACGAGAGAATTTCGTTATTGCCGGCCGGTGTGGCCGAGCGGTTCTAGGCGCTTCAGTATGGAACCGCCCGACCGCTGCGGTCGCAGATTCGAATCCTGCGTCGGGCATGGATGTGTGTCATGTTAGGTTTCAGTAGTTCTAAGTTCTAGGGGATTGATGAGCTTAAATGTGAAGCCCATAGTGCTCAGAGCCACCTTAACCAATTTCCTTATTCCGCGATGCAGTTTCATAGGTCAGGCGGTGTGTAGAGGCGAAAATAAATAAACATTAAAGGATGGAAAGAGAGTGTCATGAAATGAAGCTATCGCAGAAAAAACAGACTCGTAAATAATGAGACAGCGAAATACTGAAAATTTGTATCCTAATTGTGAGCTGTTACATTTGGCATTGAAGAAATTTATGATGATGATTTCGACAGAAAAAGAGATCATAAACAAGAAATCACATTCCAGAAATGAGAAAAGCGCATAATTACATACAAGGGTACCAACTCACAGTATTTCCGAACTCAAGTAGCTTATATTTTTAAGGTTTTGGTGCCATGAACTCTGTCCCAAAACTGTTATGACGAGATATTTCCATCCACACAAAAGTTGCAAGTTTTGGGCAGCTAATACATTCATTTTTCAGGCACTGGTCACAGAAGCGTACTCTTAAATGCCATGTGGCTAGGGCCTCCCGTCGGGTAGACCGTTCGCCTGGTGCAAGTCTTTCGAGTTGACGCCACTTCGGCGACTTGCATGTCGATGGGGATGAAAAGATGATGATAACAACACATGAGGACAACACAACACGCAGTCCCTGAGCGGATAAAACCTCCGACCCAGCTGGGAATCGAACCCGGGCCGTTAGGTATGACATTCCGTCGCGCTCACCACTTAGCTACCTGGGGCAGACTACTCTTAAATGTGAAGATGTAATTATAATTGGCGAAGCAACATTGCAGTGCGCTGTTCGTTGGATTCTGGGTCCAATATAACAGATCAGCAACTAAGTAGGATGTTAATTTTGATGGCGCTCATGAGAAGCAGACAGAGAGAGGATGAGGTTATCGACTGGAGGGTAAGGGATTGCAGATACGGCGTGTTGTTCGCTACTGCACTGCCCAAGAATATTTGAGCCGTTAGCGCCACTTTATGTGCTGGGTGAATGACTTGAGTAACACAGAAAATATGCAAATGTGCATGCAGTTCATAATATAAAAAGTGAGTGAGTTGGATGCACTTACATTTCTATCTGTGAACAACGTTTCAGCTCATTTCTGTCCTTACGCATCCACAAAGCGCTTAGAGTAGCACTTCACTACTCAAACATTCTTATGCAGTGCAGCAGTGCGCGCCACGCTTGTGAAGAATCTGTTATCATAATAAAACAAATGTAACCATCTGAAGATGACTATGGTAGCCCGTAACTGGTCATGGCAGTGAGACAAAGCTTCTTCCAAGTAATACTGGCTGGTTGCGTTTTTATCAACCGTTTAACTGAATAAGTGTTCAACAAGGTAAAACATGCAAAAAACAACATTAAAAAGTTTAATGTAGGCCGATGGCGTTGTACTTCTCTCAGAGATGGTGAAGAACTCAAGGACTTAGAAGCCCATTTGGACGCAATAGATTGTATATTCATAAGAGTTATAAGATGAACATTTGAATAATAAAAGAAGTGCAATGAAGAATAGTGCAGTTAAGGTAAGCAATGGTGGAGAAATTACATTAGGATATGTCTGTAAATGTAGTAGATAAGTTATGCTGCTAGGACTTTAAAATAAAACGTTGTTTTACTTGGTTCTCTTCAGAACGTGTCTGATGTAGTGTAGTGTAAATGAATGTATCGCTGTCCCTTTCCGTTCCATAGCACTGTTTGCCAAATTACTGTAAACAACAGACGATCATCAGTTCCTCAGATTGCATGTCGATTGAACATCGTGTTTGTGTGCAAAGATCCCTTTGTTGTTTCCAAATATTTGCCATCGCTGGTTTTCAATATCAGCTCTTCGTTCGTAGTATTACTTTTTACGTTCTTTTTTCCCGGTATATATGTTTATCTTTTAAATGGTTCAAATCGGTCTGAGCACTATGTGACTTAACATCTGAGGGCATCAGTCCCCTAGAACTTAGAACTACTTAAACCTAACTAACCTAAGGACATCACACATGTCCATCCCAGAGGCAGGATTCGAACCTGCGACCGTAGCGGTCGCGCGGTTCCAGATTGAAGCGCCTAGAACCGCTCGCCACAACGGCCGGCTATCTTTTAAATACCAGATAATTTTATATTTTATTTTACGTTTAAAGCATTGAACCTACATTCTTATCATTACTTGCCTCTCCCTGCTAACCTTTACTGCCATCTATAGGTCCCCCCGCGCCACCTGCGCCCCCTGTATTAACGTGCCGTCTCCTCTCACGTCTCGTCAGTCGTTCTGTGCTGTACCAGGACCTCTGACATGTAACTTCACGTTACGTATATCCGTTTTTTAAACTGCCGGCGAAGCTGTACATTATTTATCTTTTTATGCTGTTTTATGACGTTTATTGACGAGTCTTTTTTCAACATTTTTTTTCATGTAATACACCTATTCCTTTAATTGTGGACGAGTTTATACCACATTACTTATTTTATTATGATGTTCGTGGACGAATAGTTTTTCAGTATTATTTATTTTGTTATGCCTGCTGTCGTCGATGCCTATTGCTACAATTGTGTTTGTACAACTACCTGCATTCACCGTTTCTTCGTACTGTATAGATAACCACCGGAAAACAGCCTTGGACGCCGAAACCAGTGGTGGTATTGGCTGTTTTTGGTAATTTATTGCAAAGTAAAGTAACTGACGACGGCAGAGATGACAGGACATAAAGGGGAGTTTCCAAGAGCAAAAAAAGCATTTCAAAAGAAGAAATATTTTAACACACAGCATAAAATTAAATGTCGGAACCTCCTCGGAAGAGGTTTCTTCCGAATGTAGCCTTGTATGCATAAGAAAGGTGGACAGTGAACATTTCAGAAAACAGTGGCATAGAAACTGTTGCATTGCGTTGGTGCACAACAATGCAGATGATTAGAGGGCAAAAAAATCAAAGAACTTTATGGCTTTAATTGACTAAAAATAGGAATCGAATGGTAAGTGCAGATCTTGTGACACCACAGACACCCAGTTTGATATTGGTGGAAGTGTGACTGAAAAAATTATAGAGGCCGACCTACGCATGTACACCGTATGGAGATTCAAATGGATGTAGGATTCAGTAGTTATTAGGAGATGAAGAGACTTGTACAGGACAGATTAGCCTGGAGAACAGCATTGAGCCAGTCTTCGGACTAAGGACCACAAGAACGACATATTACTTGCAGAACTCAAAAGAAAATTTTGTCATTGTTAGAAAGCATACAAGCTTGTTTGTTCAACAAATATAGGAAGTGTTCTTCTCACTGAAGATATCAAACAAAATACTCGCATGCGTGATTATTTTTGGAGAAGCAATCTTTCAATACGAAGCTTTAACTTACAGAAACTATGTCAAATCAGTGAGGTAACATTTCATTTCCACACATATCACTGCTCTTATCATCAATGAGCTTTTTTCTGTCAACTGTATCAAAGATTTTACAGTGGCTCAATGTAATCCACATACTATAACATTATTTATCTTTGGTGACTTCACTTGTCGGTGAAAAACACGTAGCAAAATATTTTTATTATCTAATTATATTTGTCCAAGGTTCAGTGCTATATGCACTTTGTCTAATTACCACCACGCAACGAGATACCTCCGTCAAAGTGTCTAAATAAATTCATCGCGAAATTTAGTTGTTAAGACTGTAAGTTTACATATTAACAATGTAATCTTGGCAAAATCTACGAGGGCAGTTCAATAAGTAATGCAACACATTTTTTTTCTGAAACAGGGGTTGTTTTATTCAGTATTGAAATACACCAGGTTATTCCCCAATCTTTTAGCTACACAACACTATTTTTCAACGTAATCTCCATTCAATGCTACGGCCTTACGCCACCTTAAAATGAGGGCCTGTATGCCTGCACGGTACCATTCCACTGGTCGATGTCGGAGCCAACGTCGTACTGCATCAATAACTTCTTCATCATCCGCGTAGTGCGTCCCACGGATTGCGTCCTTCATTGGGCCAAACATATGGAAATCCGACGGTGCGAGAGCGGGGCTGTAGGGTGCATGAGGAAGAACAGTCCACTGAAGTTTTGTGAGCTCCTCTCGGGTGCGAAGACTTGTGTGAGGTCTTGCGTTGTCATGAAGAAGGAGAAGTTCGTTCTGATTTTTGTGCCTACGAACACGCTGAAGTTGTTTCTTCAATTTCTGAAGAGTAGCACAATACACTTCAGAGTTGATCGTTTGACCATGGGGAAGGACATCGAACAGAATAACCCCTTCAGCGTCCCAGAAGACTGTAACCATGACTTTACCGGCTGAGGGTATGGCTTTAAACTTTATCTTGGTAGGGGAGTGGGTGTGGCGCCACTCCATTGATTGCCGTTTTGTTTCAGGTTCGAAGTGATGAACCCATGTTTCATCGCCTGTAACAATCTTTGACAAGAAATTGTCACCCTCAGCCACATGACGAGCAAGCAATTCCGCACAGATGGTTCTCCTTTGCTCTTTATGGTGTTCGGTTAGACAACGAGGGACCCAGCGGGAACAAACCTTTGAATATCCCAACTGGTGAACAATTGTGACAGCACTACCAACAGAGATGTCAAGTTGAGCACTGAGTTGTTTGATGGTGATCCGTCGATCATCTCGAACGAGTGTGTTCGCACGCTCCGCCATTGCAGGAGTCACAGCTGTGCACGGCCGGCCCGCACGCGGGAGATCAGACAGTCTTGCTTGACCTTGCGGCGATGATGACACACGCTTTGCCCAACGACTCACCGTGCTTTTGTCCACTGCCAGATCACCGTAGACATTCTGCAAGCGCCTATGAATATCTGAGATGCCCTGGTTTTCCGCCAAAAGAAACTCGATCACTACCCGTTGTTTGCAACGCACATCCGTTACAGACGCCATTTTAACAGCTCCGTACAGCGCTGCCACCTGTCGGAAATCAATGAAACTATACGAGACGAAGCCGGAATGTTTGAAAATATTCCACAAGAAATTTTCGGTTTTTTCAACCAAAATTGGCCGAGAAAAAAAATGTGTTGCATTACTTATTGAACTGCCCTCGTATAAAGTACCTACAGTTAATATTTTCGTCTGGAATGTTTAAATAACACTTGACAGTTCCCTTCTAAGCAATCTAAAGATGTCATTTCAATTATATATTCGTGACACTAAAATCTGTGCAAGCGCATTTCGAACCACACATTCGTTAACCTTGATAAAGAACTAATAAAATAGTGACATAGGCCTACTGTTTGGATTGATTTTCTGTAGTGGCACAGTATCGCTAGAGGAGACTTCTCCACAAAACGTCCTGCATAGATTGCAGTTACTCATCGTACTGGGTGTTGTAAGGGTAAAGAAAACACATCTTTTCCTCTCTCTATCCTCCCTCTCTCTCTGTCCTTCCATCGCGACTTGTTCTTTTGTAAAACTACACACAAGCCTTCACCTCCGCCCATTTCCCCGCGATGGCCAACTGCAATCGCTCATAGTTCAGTGTTGTGATGTATACTGAGGTGACATACGCCATGGAATAGCAATACGCACACATAAAGATCGCGGTAGTCTTGCTCACACAACGTGTAAAAGGGCAGTGCATTGGCGGAGCTGTCTTTTGTACTCATGTGAGTGCCGGCCGCCGTGGCCGTGCGGTTTTAGGCGCTTCAGTCCGGAACCGCGGGACTGCTACGGTCGTGGGTTCGAATCCTGCCCCGGGCATGGATGTGTGTGATGTCCTTAGGTTAGTTAGGTTTAAGTAGTTCTGAGTTCTAGGGGACTGACGACCTAATATGTTAAGTCCCATAGTGCTCAGAGCCATTTGAACCATACTCAGGTGAGTCACGTTAAAAGGTTTCCGATGAGATGGTGGCCACACGACGGAAATTAACAGACTTTGAACGCAGAATGGTAATTGCAGGTAGCCGCATGGGACATTCCACGTCGGAAATTGTTAAGGAATTCAGTATTCCGAGATCCACAGTACAAATTTCAGGCACAACATCTCACCACGGAGAACTCAGTGGCCCACGGCCTTCATTTGACGATCGAGTGCAGTGGCGTTTTCATATGGTTGTCAGTGATAAAAGACAAGCAACATTGAGTGGAATAACCGCAGAAATCAATGTGGGAAGTAGAAAGAACATATCCTTCAGGACAGTGGGACGAAATTAGGCGTTAACAGGCTATGACAGCAGACGACTAACGCGTCTCCTGTAGCGTCTCTCCTGGGCTCGTCACCATATTGGTTGGACGTCAGACACCTGAAAAACCATTGCCTCGCCAGATGAGTTGCCATTTCAATTGGTAAGAGCCGATGGTAGGGTTCGAGTGTGGCACAAACCCCACGAAGCCATGGACCCAAGTTGTCAACAAGGCAGTGTGCAAGCAGGTGGTGGCTCCATAATGGTGTGGGCTGTGTTTACATGAATGGACTAGTCCTCTGGTCCAACTTAACCTATAAATGACAGGAAATGATAATTTTCTGCTACTTGGAGGCCATTTGCAGCCATTCGTGGTCTTCATGTTCTCAAACGACGTTGGAATTTTTATGGATGTCAATGCGCCATGTCACCAGGCTACAGTTGTTCGTAATTGGTTTGAAGAACATTCTGGACTCTTCGAACGAATTATTCGGCCACCCAGATCGCCTGACATGATTCCTATCGAACATATATAGGACATGATGGAGAGGCCAGTTAGTGCACAAAATCCTGCACCGGCAGTGTTTCTGCAGAAGGTTTCCAGCGATTTGTTGGGTCATTGCCACGTCGAGCTGCAGCACTACACCAGGAAAAAGGAGGTCCGCATGACATTAGGAGGTATCCCATGACTTTTGCCACCTCAGTGTAATCGCACGCCCTAGGCAGAGCTGAGTGTGAGTGCAAACTATTTCATTTGTCAAGAGGTTTGGGTCCTTCCGATCTGCAGGTCCGATCGGCGTTTCTGACAGATGTCTGTCGGAAGCAAAGCAGCCGGTTGCATCAGTAAAATAAACCTCGTGATTCCTCAAAGCAAGGAATATTAGCAGAAAGTTTCTAAATCTCTTACGTACGTGTTACTTGAAGTTCTGCTTTCGATTATGTTATCTTAACTAATATCTCTGTTACTCCACAAAGGAACGATTTGATATTTACGAATGAAAATCACAAATATGAATAATTACACATTTTATTTGTTCATGAGTGTTGGTTCTGCAAGGTCTCATCCCCTAAAAACGTCTGTTGTAAGCTAAATCAAAAGTGTAGGGAAAGATAACTTGCTACCTGTTGTAAAGAATACACGTTAAGCTGAAGACACGCGCAATTAAAGGACACTTACACAGAGCTTTCACTCTCAGCCTTTATCAGCAAAAGAGAAACAGGGATACAGACACCATTCACGCACACAAGCTGAAACGTCCCATTATTTATGAATGACTGTGCTGATAAACCTCTTACATTATTTGCTTTGCCGGCCGGGGTGGCCGAGCGCTTCTAGGCGCTACAGTGTGGAACCGCGCGACCGCTACGGTCGCAGGTTCGAATCTTGCCTCGGGCATGGGTGTGTGTGATGTCCTTAGGTTAGTTAGGTTTAAGTAGTTCTAAGTTCTAGGGGACTGATGACCTCAGAAGTTGAGTCCCATAGTGCTCAGAGCAATTTGAACAAGCCATTATTTGCTTTTCAAACAGCTGAGCAAAACTGAACGTACTCAGACATTACTCTCTTTACTTATTCCGATCATCACTAAACTGACATACAATATTTTTACCACAACGCAATCTGACTTTTAATAATCCCTACAAAAGAATGGCCCTGACTAACAATAACCTATATTTTTCATGAATGACTTAACTCACAAAAATATTCGTTACTCAAACTACTGAAATACAGCGTGCGCCAATACTGCCAGCTGAATAAAAGATTCTAACTGCTGATAGGCATAGTTAGCAAATGAAAGATTTTGATAACGAACAAACAATGTATTTACCTTAAAAGCGTTCAAAAGTCATAATACATATATCAGTTCATGACATCCAGTCTTACAAATTTACTGTCTTTGATGGACACACGTCCAGATCATCCGCTCTCAAAACTCCGCCATCTCTTTCCGCACATCCACCACTGCTGGCGGCTCGCCTCCAACTGCGCAACGCTACGCGCTGTTCACATGCAACTGCCCAACACTACAATAGCGAATATTACAACAATGCTAACCAGCCACAGACTGCACACAGCACAGCCAGTGATTTTCATACAGAGCGCTACGTGGCGTTACCAATATAAAAACCTAAACAGCCTACTTACAAAGCAAGTACACTTCACGCTCACAAGACGGCCAACTTCGGCATCTCAGGCCAGAATGCATGATGGACAGTCATCACGTTGGTACCACAGGTTTCTCCTAGTGTGCAGAGGAACGTCTTCTTGCATTGTGGAAGATGGTCTGTTAGGAGGCTGCGTTAATTGGGCGAGTCCAGTATTCCGTCTATGAAAAATTGTTCTATGTGCTTATGGTTAACTACCCCACACCACACTTTTACACTCCACTGACGCTGACCTTCTACCTGATGAAGCCAACGGGTATTGTCAACAGACCAACAGCGGACGGTTCGGTAGTTCACCTGGCCATGATTGGTACATATGAGTTTATCGCTAAATAAGGCAGGTGATAGATCGGGACATCTTGTCTTAATACCGATGTGCAGAAGTTAACTGGATTATCATAATCGTTTCCACGCAGTTCTTGAGCGACAGAGATCTGATAGGGATGGGACCTATGTCGATGGAGAAAGTGTAGGACACTTGCCTGACACGTTCCACCTCCTCTTGCGTTTGCGCGGGTGCTAACATGCGGATCAGCTGTATCTGCGGCAAGAACATTACTTTCTACACTTCTGTCGTCTCCTGTTTCCTTCTGTTACATTCTCTACGTGTTTCACTGCCACTTTCACGTGGGTAACTGGGTGAAGAGGTTGATAAATAACTGCCAAGATTGTTGACATCTGTTGGAATATCTTGCAGTATACACAGTATGATAACGAACTGCATTATTCCTTCAAGAAACACACAACCACACTGTGAGCAAACATAACTTCATCGTACCTAGTAGCTACGCAAGTTGAATGGCACAAAAAAGTGTCGGTGTGAAAACTTTTCAAAATACGATATCTCGTAAACGACTTGCGCTAGAATCCTGTAACAAACACCACTGACATTCTTATTTACAGTACTTTCAGTCTGTTAATCTCAATAGGCATTTTTCCACGTAAAGAGTGTGAGTTTGCACAAAAATAAGTATTATTACACTCTATTTGTTGGCTATCAATACGAGCCCTTTACTCCAATCCATTCCATGAAAACCGCATGTCAGTAGCACTTCCCACTAAGGCAGTTTATGCAGTCTAAGTTTTAGGAGATACATTCTGTGTAATGGATGTGAAAAGCGTCAGATTTTCAGTGATCACAGTGGAGGATAAAGATATGACCCATACTTCTCTGTGACAGCGTTATCAGTACCTAACAGGGTTGGAAACGGCCCGCATCGTTGGTCTCCATTTGGCCAATTGGTCGCATCACGCAACATCCGATTTTTGGGACATTCGGATGAGACAGATGCCCGATGTTGGACAATATGGGAACGTGATGTCAGGTATACTCGCCGTTAATGTTCGGCTGACCACGTCTGATCAGCACAAGGGAGGATAGCCTGTGCAAATAGCGCATGGTAATCCCTTCACATCTGTGCCTGCCGTCCGAGAACAAGCAATAGACCCCTGCGGAATTCTGTATCAGGCAGCACCACTGGTCGCAGACTAGCAGCAGCCGACCAAGGGAATTACTGTCCCGCACGTAAGCTGCCATTTATAGCACCACATAAGCAGCTGCGTTTGGAGTGGTGCACTGATTGGGAATGCTGCATGGGAACGCAGTCTTCCGCAACAAATCGATGGTCTTCACTACTCGGGATGAGCATCCTCAGAGGGTACAGCTCTGATCTGGGGAGGAGTTCCATTCTTCAACTTTATGGAGAGGCACAGCGGAGTTAATCCTCGCGTCACGGACTTGGAAGCCGTCGGGTATGACTACAGATCACAGCTGGTAGTGACTGACGGAACTGCGATGGTACAATTGTACGTCATTCACTTCCTGAATCCTCATGTATTACCGCTCATGAAACAGTACTGTGCCCCATATATGTCACCGATAGAACATATGTGTGACCAGCTCGGGCGTCGACTCTATCCCACTGGCAGTACCCAGGATATCAAGGACCAGTTGTGGGCCAGTCACCAGGAGAGGGTACAACGGCTTTATGAAGCAATTTCCAACTTTATCAGTGTATGCATGGAAAGCAGGGTGATACAGCGTCACATTACCAAGTTCTTTGTAAAGTTGATATTGTGTTCACTGAAGTAACATGACATACCCTTTCAGCTCGTAAAGTTTTGTTTTGTTTCCTCGGCCTCTTCTAGGTGCTTCAGACGAGAACCTTATATGCTAAGTGGTTACGTGGCTTTGTGCGTGAGTTGTTTGAGGCTCTACTACTTCGCCGATGCGTCACTTTCTTGTGGCCACTGTAACGCACAGACGGAGTCAGGAGCAACTTCCAACCACATACTACACTATCGAAGACTGTAGGAGATCGTATGCTTCCGTGACCGGTTCTTCGAGAAGTGAGTGAACTTTGGGCTCTAAGAACGTTCTGTTACTCTTGTACAATGTCGAGTCTAGTTCTGTGGCGGTCGTTCAAACTTCGATAAGAGTGGACGATGACTCTCACGGAATTCTCACTCTTGTATTCTTTGAGCGCGGAGGAGGGTCCCATTACGCTGCTAGCTCCCCTTTCTCGTATGTGCATGGAAGGGATTGCTTTTGGGAGACATCTACATCTACATACATACTCCGCGTGGCGGAGGGTACCTCGTACCACAACTAGCATTTTCTCTCCCTGTACCACTCCCAAACAGAACGAGGGAAAAATGACTGCCCATATGCCTCTGTACGAGCCCTAATCTCTCTTATCTTATCTTTGTGGCCTTTCCACCGAAATATAAGTTGGCGGCAGTAAAATTGTACTGCAGTCAGCCTCAAATGCTGGTTCTCTAAATTTCCTCAGTAGCGATTCACGAAAAGAACGCCTCCTTTCCTCCAGAGACTCCCGCCCGAGTTCCCGAAGCATTCTCGTAACACTCGCGTGATGGTCAAATCTAGCAGTAACAATTCTAGCAGCCCGCTTCTGAATTGCTTCTATGTCCTCCCTCAATCCGACCTGACAGGGATCCCAAACGCTCGAGCAGTACTCAAGAATACGTCGTATTAGTGTTTTATAAGCGGTCTCGTTTACAGATGAAACACATCTTCCCAAAATTCTACCAATGAACCGAAGACGACTATCCGCCTTCCCCACAACTGCCATTACATGCTTGTCCCACTTCATATCGCTCTGCAATGTTACGCCCAAATATTCAATCGACGTGACTGTGTCAAGCGCTACACTACTAATGGAGTATTCAAACATTACGGGATTCTTTTTCCTATTCATCTGCGTTAATTTACATTTATCTATATTTAGATTTAGCTGCCATTCTTTACACCAATCACAAATCCTGTCCAGGTCATCTTGTATCCTCCTACAGTCACTCAACGACGACACCTTCCCGTACACCACAGCATCATAAGCAAACAGCCGCACATTGCTATCCACCCTATCCAAAAGATCATTTATGTAGATAGAAAACAACAGCGGACCTACCACACTTCTCTGGGGCACTCCAGATGATACCCTCACCTCCGATGAACACACACCATCGAGGACAACGTACTGGGTTCTATTACTTAAAAAGTCAAGACAAACGCTACAACACGGTCCTTGGCCAGCCCCTGACTTCTGAAAACTGTGTACTTTTTCATACAGCAGCGCGGAGTTTACTCCTTCGGTTCAATTAATAAGTAATTCTGGCGCTCGTAGAACGTTGCTGCGTTCTCCAAGGAACCCTTGCCAAACTTAGTTGTCTGCTCACTTCACTTTAATCGTGCCAATTAAAAGATCTATATATTAGATGCCTTGTGATATTTGGTAGATGCCCGGAGCAGAATGTTAGAGACACGTGTATCGGATTGGCGTCGGCGGCTGGTGGTGGTGCCTTCCATGGATGGAAAGACAGCCAGCGCCACATACGGACTGCCGACAGAACCGCAGATCAGCGCGGCGGCCACAATGGAGTCGCGCGCGACATGCGCACAATTTATGTCCGCCGGGAGTCGTCGGCGGTCGACCGTTACGCGTCCTTGTCCTTGGGAGGCGCTCCTTTTGTATGCTCGCCTCGGTGGGGAACCGAAATTGCGCGAGACAAAGGTGGCGCACGGCGACAGACACAATGCGAGATGCGGACGCGGTCGTGCAGTCCGGGCGCGACTGCAGGCAGGCGTGTGGCGGCCGCCTCATGACTTTCCCTCACGTCGTTAAGGTGCTGACGGCTTCTGCCGAGTCTGCCGGTTCGTAAATTTTCAGTCGAACGAAGGATTTCAAGTCATTCTGCAGTCACGTTACTTTGCGACACTTCGGTAAATCTACGAGGGGCCTTCAATAACTAATGCAACACTTTTTGTTTCTAGGTCAATTTCGGTTGAAAAAATGCGAAATTTATTGTGTGACATCGTGGAATATTTGAATGAATGGTTCTGTTCTTGCGGACACGTCCGAGAATCCGCTGCTGTGAGAAATTATATGTAAACCGAGGGGGATCTACATCTACATCTACATTTATACTCCGCAAGCCACCCAACGGTGTGTGGCGGAGGGATCAATGCTGCCACCTGCAGCGGGAAATTATGTGAATCAGTGGCGACGAGTGAAAATATGTACCTGACTGGGATTCGAGCCCACGATCTCCTGCCGGCCCCTGGTGGCCGAGCGGTTCTGGCGCTACAGTCTGGAACCGCGCGACGGCTACGGTCGCAGTTTCGAATCCTGCCTCGGGCATGGATGTGTGTGTTGTCCTTAGGTTAGTTAGGTTTAAGTAGTTCTAAGTTCTAGGGGACTTATGACCTCAGCAGTTGAGTCCCATAGTGCTCAGAGCCATTTGAACCATTTTGAACCACAATCCCCTGCTTACTAGGCAAGTGCATTAACCACTGAACTATCCGGGACAGCGTTATAGCAAATGAGCGGACTATCTAGGTACGCCCCAAGGCAGATGCACATTCCCACCGAGCGCCACCTATCCGCAGTTCCTATCAATTTTATTCACTGTTCGCTACCCTGAGATTTCCACGGGAGGTGCGACGTATTTGTGCATTCACACTGAAGAAAGTGGATCCATTGCCTAGCTAGGTACATCAAGTATATGTCTGTTCTTTCGGACATTCCGAAAGTACAGACATCACGCAGGATCTGCAGCAGTGAAACATTATATGTATACTGAAGGGACATGTCCGAAAGAAAAGACACCAAACATTCATATACATGATTCGACCTCCTGTGGGAACCTCAGAGTAGCGAACACTGAGCAACTGAGGGGACAAACTCAGATCTTTGGTTTTTTTAATCTTACACTTAATCGTGGAGCCGAAACTTGCGTCTTTTTAAAATTTTGTATGATTCTCCATCCCAGTCATCTAGCCTCCATTACTGTCGCCAATATGGCTTGTGTTTGTCTTTGCACCTGGTTAAAGAACCTCTCATTAAAATTCACTAGAATATTCTTGTTCTCTAATATTCTTCTCGGAATTTTCTCAGAAACAAACTCCGTTACGGAAATAAAATTGTTCTTGAAATCTCAGAGCCCTTCAGAGCCTAAACATTTTTGTAACTGGAATATTTGCACAACGAGTCGCGATAATATTCCTAACTAAACTGCCTCATATACGACAGGAACTTAAGGTGAGACATACGTACATTCTCTCCTACTTAATACTAAACCTATGACGTAGTGTAACCATATGAACAGTGTAAAACACTAGTGCTTGTCAATGGAAGTCAATCAGAGATAAAATCTGTAATTGGCTTATTTAGTACAATTTAGGATTCATAGAACATACTTAAATAGAAAATTACACACTTTAACCATTTCAAATGACTAATTCATTTTTTGAAAGCTGATGTGATACTTTAATGAGGACATTGGTCTAGAAAAGTAATTACAACTTGTAAGGAAAACAAAGTAAACATCCATCACAGTATTCGTACCACATAGAATTACTCGATATACGAATTTTCTCAGTTTGAAGGCAGTTCCAAGTATGAAGTATTGTAAGGACTAGAGCAGCAACATTTAACTATGTGAAGTCAGCATTCCTCGTCATCCTGCATCCAGAAAAAGGGAGTCCTTAATACTCGGACACAAAGCAATTGTATATCTTCGCTGCAAGTGGGCATTGATTGAAATCAGTGGGGAAAGTTAAAAATCTGTGCCGGACCAGCATTCGCAGCCACATTTCCTGCTTACTAGGCAAATGTGCTGACCACTACGGCATCCGGACACAATGATCATTGCAACTGCAGGGATAACTCCAGCACCCTGCCCTGCATTCTTATTACTCGTGGCATTTCGCCAATTCCCGTAAGACTTTGAACCTGGTGTGCATCTGCACTGAAGAGATCGTTGGCCATCTTGCCTTTTATATATATGGTATCTGTTCTTCCGGACAGACCTGGGTTCAAATCGCGGTGCAGCACGAATTTTCAACTCTGCCTCTCGCAGCAAACGTCTGTAATTCCTTTGTGTCTTAATTCATAATGGGTGCTGGGTCAAAAATGGTGTCCGTTCTTTAGGAGATGACCGAAAGAACAGACACCACACATACCTGTATGTGTCTTAACACTCGTTCTCATGCGGTAACACAACATATTTTAACATGACAATAGAATAATTGGAATGACGATTAAAGAAGATTACCAGTAGTTAAGAAAACAGGTGGCATGCCTCACAGGTACTACTTAAATTATGACCAAAACACATTATAATTCAGTCAGCTTGGATGATTTATTGTATAGCGTAGTAAATTCAACATGAAAGTCGTCTGTTATAATTGATCAACTTCCATAAATTATGTTTTACGTGCCTGCCTCTCATTAACAATCTTTGTTGTCAAATGGTTCAAATGGCTCTGAGCACTATGGGACTCAACTGCTGAGGTCATAAGTCCCCTAGAACTTAGAACTACTTAAACCTAACTAACCTAAGGACAACACACACACATCCATGCCCGAGGCAGGATTCGAACCTGCGACCGTAGCGGTCGCGCGGTTCCAGACTGTAGCGCCAGAACCGCTCGGCCACCAGCGGCCGGCCTTTGTTGTCGTATCTGCACACACTGAACGATTTTCCGTACACTCAGTCCTGCTTTTACTGTACTAGTTTTTGTCAGCTTAGCCAATGAAACCGGAACCCGCTGTTTCTGACCACGTGGCTTACAAGTTTGAAGTGGAACAAAGCCTTCTTCGTTCTGTTCATTTCAACTTTGTTGTGGAGTGATGGTGTACTTTCGCTTTTGTGTAATGTGGTGTGATAAAGAGCGTGGCGGCTTTGAGTTATCCTAGGACAGAAGGTTCAAATGGTTCAAATGGCTCTGAGCAGTCGCGCGGTTGCGGACTGAGCGCCTAGAACCGCTAGACCACTGCGGCCGGCGACAGAAGGAGAACGATGAATGAAAGAGGTTTTGTATTGATCAAGTTACACTGCGAAATTTACACATTTCTCCATATGTCTACTCTGGATGACAAGGTAATGTTTCTCCTAAATTACGAAGTTGGTGAGCCATATTGCAAAAGTAATATTCTTCGGTACTGAAGCAGAATGAAGAACTGAGTGGTATTTGTGGATACGATTAATGTAGGGCAGTTGTCGTTGTGTTTAAGTGCTTCATTTGATTCGTAATGGAGTTCAGAAACCCGGTATTTCATGCACAGAGGTTGTCTTGAATTTTGTACGTTTCGCGACTACTCTGAATAGGCGGTCTTTGTATGACAGTAGCTGCGTATACCACGTGTTTAATGTCCTATGGTTGTTTGGGTTTCAATAATCACAAGTGAAAAGAAAATCCCATATCTTTAATTACATTTCGTTGTCTCATAAATTTAATTAAATGAAAAATCTTTTTCGTAATGGTGGCAGCGAGCAACCATGAATTCTTGCACTAATGCCTTGCACAGGAATGATAAAAGAAATTATCTTATGCTCTCAGCTCAGTCATTAGTTGGATGGGAACCACTTCTCACTTCATAAGAACTGTAATGAACTGAAAGGAATTCTATTTCTTTAATAAATCGTTTCCCGATTCCAGAAGATAAATTTGCCTCGACAATTCCTGACCAACAGATATTTCGCGTACTGATGCAATGTTTCATGGGAACGTTGTATTACCAGATCACGAGTGTTATTAATTTTAACTGCATGCATAATTCAGGAAAGTGAAGTCTACATTGCGCTTATGGGATGCAAGGATAGATCCAGTGGTGAGAAGTTTGCTCATCTAACAACGGCAATTCAATTCAGATGCCAAGGGACATTCACTGCGCTAAATATATGTATCTGTATCGAATCATACCTGAAGGACAGACAGATCTCGTGATAATACAGTCTTTTGGGGCTCTATTCACTTAGTAAGAAGGTCATCTTTAATCAGGGCATTTTTTTGCGAAATTAATGACCAGTACTGCAAATAAGTTATTTTACAGACGCCTTACACCTGGTCGACTCTTCCTTGATAAAAAAAGAGATTCTATTCACTTTGGTTTGCTTAATAGACACAGTTTCTTTATGTAATGAATAACATTATCATTTGTCTTTGAGGAACTTCACTTTCACAGAAGCATTCATCAGTTTGGCGTATATTTCATTATAAGTAATTGTATGTATGGCAGGCGGGACATTTTGATGGCTGGTGAAGAGCAGACTTGTGCTTAGGAACTGGTAGTGTAGCTGAAAAGGTGCTTGCAGCGGTAATGGACCTGTGAAACACGCTTTCCTAAAGACAACAACGACAAAAAAAGGTATATGAATTTGGTGGTTATGAATAAGGTAGTGGAGGTGGAGTAATTACTGGAACTGTTACCACAGCAGTCGGCTAAGTGGTAATGGTAAGGTAGACAGAACGAGAGGGTGGGCAGGAGGGGTTAAAACAATGGGTGCAATTAAGTGTGTGAGGTATGCGGTGGAAGTATATGTTGTAATAGGAGAGTTGGTTAGTTGGTGGTGGGTTAATGCAGTGTACGAAGCCGATAACAGAGACGCAAGTGACGAAAAGGAAAAGGTTCCAAGCAACAAAGCACAAGAACGGTGTCAAGGACGCTGGATCAGCATGCTCAGTGACAGCAGGATGGATTGGCTCGACATTGACAGGTGGCGACACGGTGATCAGTCCAGGTTGTGGCAATGACGATGACAGTGACTGACGACTGTGATGTTATGCGGCGACATGGGTAATGCTCCTGCAGATGACGAGCGATGACACGGACTAGCGGCGGTCGGGGAAAGTTATCTTATCCTGAACAGAAGGCTGCCGAACCATATGAGTTGATGAATGATGCCGGCCGGAGTGGCCGAGCGGTTCTAGGCGCTACAGTCTGGAACTGCGCGACCGCTACGGTCGCAGGTTAGAATCCTGCCTCGGGCAAGGATGTGTGTGATGTCCTTAGGTTAGTTAGGTTTAAGTAGTTCTAAGTTCTGTGGGATTGATGACCTCAGATGTTTAGTCCCATAGTGCTCAGAGCCATTTGAACGACTTTTTTTTTTTTTTATGAACGATTTCAGCTCTCCGACGCTGTCAAGGGCTTGGCGCGTTTTTTGAGGCTCCGGTGTTTGAATAAAGTAGCGAAATTTGTAAAAGCCAAATTGTTAAATAATTTAGTTCTTTTGTTGTTGAGCAATGGAGCAACGGTCATTGTTGACGGTGGTACGCATTCTTCCCACTGTATCTGACAGGCACCTAAAAAGAAATGTAATGATTTCACAATAAAATCGGCTCCAGATGTTTTTACCATTTTCGAGCCTGCATCCGACAGAAGCGAGAGTAGCATGTGCACAGTTCGGAGACAACAGCCAGATCATACGTAATCTGCGCTTGCTCAAAATAATCCAAGTCACTGTTAAATGATCCACAAATAATCTCAGGAACGCATTTTGCTTATAGCAGAATGAAATCAATGGCTGAACACGAACTGTACTAAGCACATTGTATCTCTTTGTCACGATCTGCTGAGTTCGCGGTTCCAGCTAGCTTTATTGAAACAAATATTGCAAAATCATAATTTATATACAACTCAATAACTGCGGGGAGAGTTTTTTGTTACAAAAGATAACAAGAATATAAAACATTTTTAACATAGTTAGTTATACATAAAATCTATATCTACTACAGAGACACTTACACAAAGTAGGTCTGGTCATTTCGATGGAGACAAGAGAAGTTGCCGGCCGCTGGTGGCCGGGCGGTTCTGGCGCTACAGTCTGGAACCGGGCGACCGCTACGGTCGCAGGTTCGAATCCTGCCTCGGGCATGGATGTTTGTGTTGTCCTTAGGTTAGTTAGGTTTAAGTAGTTCTAAGTTCTAGGGGACTTATGACCTCAGCAGTTGAGTCCCATAGTGCTCAGAACCATTTGAACCATTTTTTGAACAAGATAAGTGTGGATGTTTAGATCGCTGAGAGGAGCTTCGCCCCACGCTTTTTCTGAAACATATGAAAATATACTTACTGCGACTCAGTTCAACAACAGGCTGGTTTCTCTTACATTTGATCTGAATTTATAGTTCATACACGTTTTATTACATTTTTCATCGACAGATTGAAATATTTCTCTAATAAAAGAGCGCACATTCGCGCAAGGAAAATACTTTGAAATAATTCGTACATAAAAATAAATGACATTCCTCAAGCAATGTTTCAAGCTACTGTTCTCCTCCAAATTAACCAGTCTGGCAGCTAATGTCCACGTCTGTTAGCTCTGGCTTATCCTATTGCCATAGTTGTCTCTAATGGCCGGCCGCGGTGGTCTCGCGGTTCTAGGCGCGCAGTCAGGAACCGTGCGACTGCTACGGTCGCAGGTTCGAATCCTGCCCCGGGCATGGATGTGTGTGATGTCCTTAGGTTAGTTAGGTTTAAGTAGTTCTAAGTTCAAGGGGACTGATGACCACAGCAGTTGAGTCCCATAGTGCTCAGAGCCATATTTTTGTCTCTAATGGCCTCGATGTCGAAGGGGCGTTAAACCCTAATCTCCCTTCTGCTTTTTGCCACAGGTACCTATTAAGGATTTGTCTACCTCTAAATAGCAAAGGAACTTTGCAGCATCACTTGAACATCCAAACATCGCTCTAACAACCGACTACTACTCTCTGTCTCTTCCTGCCACAGCAATTACCATATTACGAAAGCAGCTGTTCTGCTCCGGAGGAGCCGTATTTGTAATTAAATAGCTTTTACAACGGATCTGTATGACAATTATTGTGTACATACTGCTTGCACATTTATCTTACAGAAATAGTGTTGAGAAGAAGTGTCAGGTATATCTTAATAGCTAAAACCAATTTGTGTGTGAAGCTCACATAACGCGTGGTGTTTTCGACTCTCTACGTGACTCGTCTTACAAAACAGTGGCAGCCACACTCATTAAAAGACAATTACGCAGTAAACAGAAGTAAGGGGCAAAATATGTTCGTACCGTAAATATTTGGAATACAATACACGCTCATACATCTATCTGCATTCTATACGGAAGAGCCAAAGAAACTGGTATACCAGCCTAATATCGTCCAGGACCCCCACGAGCACGCAGAAGTGCCGCAACACGACGTGGCATGGCACCGACTAATGTCTGAAGTAGTACTGGAGGGAACTGACACCATGAATCTTGCAGAAATCCGTGAGAGTACGAGGGGGTGGAAATCTCTTCTGAACAACACGTTGCTAGGTATCCCAGATATTATTGATGTGTCGGCAGCTGGGCCAACACCTTGTAGATAGAGGTGGCTTAATGCACGCTAGACTAACGCAGACGGGCGTGAAGTACTGGAACAGGATACGTAATTAATGCTATGAAGAAAAGAACGGAGCTTCTCATATACTTATCTTTAATGTCTTCTTGAACATCTCTATGGTGAACACAAGTGAGACTCTAATTACAATCACTGTAAGGCGAATGGCGCCTTGTTAGTTCGTAGCCATTAACTGAGCTGAAGGCTATTCTGTCTCTCGGCTAATGAGAGAGAAAGGCTTCGTACGTCTAGTCGCTAGCTCTGTCGTCCGTACAACTGGGCTGAGTTCGAGTCAGTCTCTCGAGACCTGCCTTGTGGTGGCGCTAGGTTTGCGATCACACAGTGGCGACACGCGGGTCCGACATGTACTACAGGACCGCGGCCGATTTAAGCTACCACCTAGCACGTGTGGTGTCTGGCTGTGACACCACAATTATCATTGATGTTCATGTCGGGGGAGTTTGGTGGACAGCGCAAATGTTTAAACTCAGAAGAGTGTTCCCGTTCTGTAGCAATTCTGGACGTGTGGAGTGTCGCAGTGTCCTGCTAGAATTGCCCAAGTCCGTCGGAATGCACAGTGGGAGTGAATGGATGCAGGTGGTCATACAGAATGCTTACGTACGTGTCACATCTCAGAGTCGTATCCAGATGTATCAGGGGTCCCACATCACGCCCCACACAATTACACAGCCTCCACCAGCTTAAACAGTCCCCTGCTGACACGCAGTGTCCATGGATTCATGAGGTTGTCTCCATGCCCGTGCATGCCATCCGCTTGATACAATTTGAAACGATATTCGTCCAGCCAGGCAACATGTTTCCAGTCATCAACAATTCAATGTCGGTGTTGACGGGCCCAGACGAGGCGTGCAATCATTAAGTGTACACGAGTGGACGTTCGGCTCCGAAAGCCCATACCGATGACGTTTCGTTGAATGGTTCGCACGCTGACACTTGTCGACGGCAAAGCACTGAAATCTGCAGCAGTTTGCGGAAGGGTTGCACTTATGTCACGTTGAACGATTTTCTCCAGTTGTCGTTAGTCCCGTTCTTGTAGGATCTTTTTCCGGCCGCAGCGATGTCAGAGATTTGAAATGCTACCGTATTCCTGATATTCACGGTGCACTCGTGAAATGGTCGTACGGGAAAGTCCTTAATTATTACCTACCTCGGAGATGCTGTGTCCTGTCGCTCGTGCGCCAACCATAACACCACATCCAAACACACTTATATATTGATGACCTGTCACTGTAGCAGCAGTTAATGATCTAACAACTGCGCCCGACACTTGTTTTGTCTTATATAGACGCAGGTAATCGCAGCGCCATATTCTGCCTGTTTACATATCTGTGTATTTGAATATACGTGCCTATGCCACTTTCATTGGTGTATATCAAGATGGTAAATATGTGCGATTTTCGAGAGTCGTAGGAAAAGGGTGTAAAGACAGACGAAGAACCGACAATATCTTCTCAAATGGTTCAAATGGCTCTGAGCACTATGGGACTTAACATATAAGGTCATCAGTCCCCTAGAACTTAGAACTCCTTAAACCTAACTAACCTAAGGACACCACACACATCCATGCCCGACGCAGGATTCGAACCTGCGACCGTAGCAGTCGCGCGGTTCCGGACTGAAGCGCCTAGAGCCGCTCGACCACACCGGCCGGCTCAATATCTTCTCAAATCAAGCTGATATAAGTTAATAACGGTAGGACTGCAGCTTATCGGGAGTGTAGGACGGACCACAGTTAATCACATCTTCGAAATTGAGGTAATTGCTGACGGTCTCAGATGCAATCAAGAGTACTTCACTGGGTAGGAGTATCTTTCCCCAACAGTATTTTTTTAGTAAGTTATAAATGTACCAAGTTTGGTTCATATAGTCTGACAACAAAGACGTTCGAGTGTCGTTCAATAAATACTGTTGTACAAGGAAAATTTGGTGACAATAGCAATCAGCATTTCTCTTACATATATTATTTTTGTACGTAGAATCCATCACGTTTTGTGGCTTTACGCCAGCGTTGTGTAGGAGCATTCCTGTAACCGCCACCATGTTCTGACTGTATGAATTACACACTCATCATTTTCAAAGTACGTCCCACGTAGAGAATCCTTAAAAGGGCCAAAGTGTTGGAAGTCTGAGGGCGCCGTCTTAGGGCCATAGGTTGACGAGGCAATGATGTCCAACCCAATTTGGCTACGTTTTCTCGAGTCCTGAGACTTGTACATGGACGTTTGGGGGTTTTGGAACAAAATTATTTTGTGTTGTTGTCAGGCCGACCACATCAGGAACGGTTACTGAATTTGTTCAGAGTCTTCACACAAGCTTTTGAATTAACAGTCGGCATTTTTGGCAACCAGAATGACACAATCACAATCCCAAAAGACTGTCATCATGACTTTCTCAGCAGAGGCACCTGCCTTAAATTTCTTCTTTTTTGGTGACTGCAAGTGTGTCACTCTATTGAATACATTTTTGTCTGCACCTCAAAGCGATGTATCCAGATTCGGAGAACTGTATCTATCCGCCATAGAAAAACCTCTACATTGGCCTCAAATGGCTCCAACAGTTGAGATGAAATGTTTTTTTTTTTTTTTTTAAATCTCTTCGTGTGGAATACCCGAGGGTCGCAGCCATTGCACACTTACTTCCAATGATTAGCGATAAATGTATAGCAAATTCTCGTATTGAGATGAGCGGGCCTACATTAACACTGCCATCCCTGCGATTCACCAGGTAGAGTCCGCGCAGAGTACCGTGACCAATATATACGCAGACAGCGGGGCGCGCCTGGAGAGATGGGTAGGAGGAAATTGGGAAGGGGGGGGGGGCGTTAAGGGAAGGGGCTGTAGGGGAAATTCCGGGTGCTGGAAGGAGTGTCGTTCCAGACTGAAGCCTAAATTGGCACTTTTTTTAAATATTAAGTCGAGCGCTTCCACGCCCAAGCTTGTATCGTGACCATTCAGAAAGATCTGTCATCTCTACTTTGATTAGTGCCAAAAAGAATTCCGCCGAAGATACAGCGAGCTATTTTCATCTGACTTGTTAACCATTTGTAACTTTCAGAGAATCATCATGAGTGTCAAATTTTGAGTAAAACCTACACATTTCTTCTGCTGACACGTTAAAATTTGTTTCTTTTGCTAAACGCAGCGGAATTTACACAGTCGCAGCTCACTAATTTGTTGTGGAGACGCTTGCGAGAGAATTCTGAAACTGTGGTTTATTAAGTTCATTAAGCGAGGAACGGACGAAAAGTAAGGTCAATATGTTATGGAAAAACCATCCTTGGTACAAAATAAAAAAGTGTAATGTCTTCGCTTGTGTTGTTCCAAAACCCATAGCAGCTATAGATGGCCCTTGAAAATTACGTTATTTCATCGAAAAAGTCTGTAGTTAGTGGAAGAACACGTTAGGTAATGAAGTTTTGCATAATAACCACGTGGAAAAATACTCTCCTCTTTGCGTCTATCATTTACGAAAATCTCATTTCGATATCTCAGACTGTTTATGAAATACGAGGAATTTGTGGATATTTCACTCTGGCGTTATCGCAGGAGAAGCACTATCGCAAATGAGTGTGCTGCGTCAGGTGAATTTCCTCGAGGTCGGTGACAGATAGAGGCCACCACCCAAGTCTAAACAACAATTCAATATGTTATCTAAACGCCGAGCGGCAGAAAAGTGGCAGACACAGTCGGTCTCCCCTCCCGAAGGAACAAATGAACTCGCCCAGTGCTTTGGAGGAAAACTAGTCTCTGCACTTCGGCCACAGTATCCTGGGCCGCCACTAACTGTGGCTGTATATTAGTAAGGATTCTTTGTCAGGTCTGTGGTTCGTACGTCGATTAATAAAGGTAACAAGGAGTACAATTGACTCCATAGGATCAAATAAAAGAAATGTTACCATCTTGTTGTAGTATATTAATGAAAACTGTGCGTAATGCTCTGTCAGTTCCTTCGCCTATCTTCAGACAAATATTCTGCTGTCGGTATTTACAAATGTTAAAAGTTACGTGCGTATACCAGAAAATTCGCCACATGTCCGCTATAGCTTAGCGAGAAAAGCACATCAACATATTCACTCCTTGTGGATACATTGGGGTGACTTGTCTTAACTCCCATACGCCATGCAGGTTACAAATTTTCCTTACTGTAATGAACAGAGCAACAAGAAACTTTTTATGTAACTTCGTTTATCTAGCTACAGTACACATCCAATAAGCTAAGCATGGAATGTGACACTGCTGATTTTTGCCTTCATGCAGAGGCTTATAACACGTTTGAAGACTGACAATAGTAAGTTGACGTACTGTACCGACTTCAGCAGAGTTTGCAATTTCACACGAAAAATCTGACCTGGATTTAGCTGTACTTCCCAATGTAAAGAAATAAAGATCCCGGTCACATGAAGAATGTGCATTCTTCATCAACTTAATACTGAAGAAAATGTAAAGTATTAAGCCAGATGGAGATAAGTAAAAACCCGAGAAACGGCTTCGTATTAATAAGGCTACATAAAAAATGAGTGGTTGCACTGAGGTGACGAAAGTCACGGGATATCTCTCAATATTGCGTCGGATCACCTATTGCCCGGCGTAATGCAACAACTCAATGTGACGTAGACTCAACAAGTCTTTAGAAGCCCACTGCAGAAATATTGAGCCATGCTGCCACTGTAGTCATCCACAATTGCGAAAATGTTCCGGGTGCAAGATTTTGTGCTCAAACTGGCATCTCGATTATGTCCCATTAATGTTCGACGGGATTCATGTCGGGCGATCTGAGTTCCCAAATCATTGGCTCAAATCGTCCAAAATGTTCTTCAAACCAATCGTGAACAACTGTGGCCTTCCATCATTGTGTGGGAACATGAAGTCCATGAATGGTAGCAAATAGTCTACACGTAGCCGAAAAAACTAATTCCAGTCAATGACTGGCTCAGTTGGACCAGAAATCCCAGTTCATTCGATGTAAACACAGCCCACACCATTACGGAGCTATCACCAGTGATTTGATGACCACTTGAGTCCGCCTCTCGAACTAGGCGCTTCAGTCTGGAACCACGCGGGTGCTTCGGTTACAGGTCCGAATCCTGCCTCGGGCATGGATGTGTGTGATGTCCTTAGGTTAGTTAGATTTAAGTAGTTCTAACTCTAGTGGACTGATGACCTCAGATGTTAAGTCCGATAGTGCTTAGAGCCATTTTAACCACTTTAACCACTTGAGTCCATGGCTTCATTGGGTCTGCGCCACGCTCGAACCCTACCTTCAGCTATTACCAACTAACTCTGAGACTCATCTGAGCAGACCATGGTTTTTAGGTAGTCTAGGGTCCAACAAATATGGTCAAGAGCCTAGGAGAGATGCTACAGGTGATGTCGAGCTGTAAACAGAGGTACTGGAGTTGGTCGTCTGCTGACATATCCTCCTTAATGCCAAATTTCGCCGCACTATCCTAACGGATACAGTCTTCGTACGACCCACATTGATACCTGCGGTTATTTCACGTAGTATTGCTTGTCTGCTAGCACTGAAACTCGATACAAATGCCGCTGCTATCAGACATCAAATGAATGTCGTCGGCCAATGATTTATACGTGGTGAGAAGTAATGCCTGAATTTACGTATTCTCGAAAACTCTTGACACTGTGGGTCTCGGGTTATTGAATTCCAGAACATTTCCGCAGTGGAATAGCCCACGCGTCTAGCTCCAACTATCATTTCGCGTTGAAAGTCTGTTAATTCCCGTCGTGCGGCCATAATCACGTCGGAAACATTTTCGCATGACTCACCTGAGTACGAATGACAGCTCCGCCATTACCCTGCCCTTTTATACCTTGTGTTCGCGGGACTACCGCGATCAATATATGTGCTTCTTCTACATACACTTGTAAGTATGGTTTGTATGTTGTGCAAAATTCATCGAAGAATCTCTCATACTTATGAAGAGAAGTGTACCGATAGCAAGAAATGCAGCCAGTAGTAAGTGCAAAAAATGATGAAATTTCACATGTAAAAAAAATATATATTTTGTTATGTTTTTGAACCCTCACTGCTATGAGTGCGAATGCAGAATCTTTTCTGGTCATGCTGACAAATTTTTATGAATTTATTTTTAAAAGCATAGACAGTGGAAAGTAAAATTTCCAGTGGTGCCTCTCCTGCTCCAGGTCGACCCGTTTGACGTCCTACCCCCCCCCCCCCCCACCCACCCACCCCCTTATGAGACCGAAGGCGTGATAGTCATATCACATGAGGAGAGATCAGGACTACAGACTGGGTGCTTGAGTGTCTCCTAATGAAGATGGCGCGTCACGATATTTTTGCAAAATGGTTCAAATGGCTCTGAGCACTATGGGACTCAACTTCTGAGGTCATTAGTCCCCTAGAACTTAAAACCAGTTAAACCTAACTAAGGACATCACACACATCCATGCCCGAGGCAGAATTCGAACCTGCGACCGTAGCGGTCTTGCGGTTCCAGACTGCAGCGCCTAGATGGTTCAAATGGCTCTGCGCACTATGCGACTTAACATATGAGGTCATGAGTCGCCTAGAACTTAGAACTAATTAAACCTAACTAACCTAAGGACATCACACACATCCATGCCCGAGGCAGGATTCGAACCTGCGACCGTAGGGGTCGCTCGGTTCCAGACTGTAGCGCCTAGAACCGCACGGCCACTTCGGCCGGCGACATTTTTGCAATCTGGGGACGTGCGTCGTCATGAAGCACGGAACATGGCGCACCATACGACAACGATAGTTTTCGATAAACATGTTGCCCCAAACACAACCTTCACTCTCCGTGGGATGCCCGCCGGTGTTTGTCCTTCCGGCAGCGAAGAAAAGAATATCAGCACAATGGTTCTGTCTGGTCGCATTTGCTAATAACGTCGCCATAGATCACGTGTCCACATTTACCGCATGCACGTCGGAAAGACATGAATGCCACACTATTCCCTTTCCTACATGCCGCTGCTTATATTCTCGAATCGAAGTCGCGCTGTGATGCATATAAGCTGCAGCAAAGCCCGCAGACATTTTTTTCACCGCACTTTGTTCAAGAAATACTAGTGTGCTATGTAATGTAACTGAGTAAATACCAGGTTTTTATTTAGCGAACTGGCATTTGAAGCTGACTGTGGAACTGTTCAAATGGCACCGACCTACAGTTCACGTACGGACGCGAAGATAATGTAAGGCAAATTAGGGGGCATTCAGACAATCGTTTTTCCCTCACTCTGTTTGCTGGTGGAACAAGAGAGGAAAAGATAGTGACGGTGCAAGATATCCTCCGCCATGCGCCGTACACTGACTTGCGGATATGTATGTAGATATAGTCTTAGATGAAGTAGCTGGTTTCGAGCTGATTTCTAGCATTTCATTTAGCTGGCTTAAGCGTTAATTCGTATTAAACAGTATCGCGATTTTTTTTAATGAAATGTACGTACATATCAAATACCTAAGCGTTGCGTAGCGTTTTTACTTTTAATTATGACACGTTCCTTATCCGTGAACCTCTCTTCTTGATGGTACATAAGGGACCCTACTAATGATTGAATAAATGTATCTACTGTCTCAGAAAAAATGCATAAAAACAGTGGTTCCATCAGTTACTACAATAGTACAAAGCTTCTTCTTCCTAATGCCTATCGTAACGATCTAAGTTACTTCACTTAACGTCATGAATACCTTCCTCTGTACCTATCTCCGTGGTCTGCAAGCGACCTTTACGATGACTACTATTCAGGCTTCTGTTTTCGCAACTGACAGAACAGCACAGGACCAGCCAGAACCAGGACCGGCAAACCTACTTCCAGCAGCACCACAGGCAGCAGCCGCCAGAACGCCTACAACGAGTTCCGCACGAGGACCAGCACTTTCTGACTGCAGCAAGGGAACATTCCTTCATTACGTGCAGTTTGGAGGCGTTCCTTCTGCAGTGCCACACGTGATTCAACTCAAAAAATTCATAAAATTCTAAATTTTCACCACGTCGGTGTTTAGAAATAGACTGCGTGTGTCCTTCCTTTCGCAGAGTAGCAGTCCAACTGTTGTGCTGCTCACTCTCCTCCCTCGCCCTTCCCCCAAATTCTCTATAGAGGGACCAAAGAATCTGAAAATTGATTTTCGAAAGAATAACACTTTCTAAGGGCTGCAGCTATAACCTGTTATAGCTCTGATTTTGGGATACATGAGGTGCAGTCTACCGTGAGTTTAGGTAATATCAGTCATTTAGTTTCTGAGTCCATTCCCCTCCCCACCCACCCCCAACCCCTACCAGGGTGATACAGTGTCCAGTCACATTAATGTGACCACCTTCCAAGTAGTCAGTTTACTACAATATTCTGGAGGGGGGACTGCTGTGAGAGATGCAGGAAGAGACGCAATGGTTCCGACAGGGATGAGGAACCTTCCCGACTCCACTGTCGTGGCCAGCTGCGCTATGTTTGGCGGCTGAGGATACACGGTGCGAGTAGCCCGTCTGAGGCGGTCCCACAGATTCTCGATTGGATATAAAGCCGTCAAGTTTGGTGGCCGAGGGGGGTATGGTGAACTCATCCTGGCGTTCTTCGAACGACGCTCGTACAATGTGAGCTGTGTAACATTTTGCATCGTCCTGTTGGCAGATTTGACCGTTCCGAGGAAAAACAAACTGCATGTAGAGGTGGACATGTTTCCATTGTGCCTTCCAAAATGACGAGATCGCCCAAGGAATGTCCTCCATCCTGTAGACCTCCAACGATAGTTGCAGGGCGTTGCTTCGAGACGTTTCGCGTCGTGCACTGCAACGGCCATCTGCCCAATGAATCATAAAACCTTGTTTATCTGCAAAGGCCAACAATCACCACGCAGCAGACGTCCAGTTGCGGTATTCGCGTGCACATTCCAGCCTTCGTCGCACATGGAATAGCAGTCAGCTTACGTGCATGAACCAGAAACCTGCTACAGATGATGACGATGATGATGTTTGGCTTGTGGGGTGGACAACTCTGCCGTCATCAGCGCCCGTACAATGTCCCAGTTTTAGCACAGTCCATTTTTTTCACAGTCCACTGACACTGTCACGAATGATGGTGATGATGATGATGAAATGATGAAGACAGCACAAACAACCAGTCACCAAGCAGAGAAAATACCCAACCCGGCTGGGAATCGCACCGGGAACCCCATGATTCCAGAGGCAGGAACGCTAGCCACTAGACCACGAGCTGTGGACATATGCTACAGAGACTCACACGCATCAGCGTTCGCTGAACGGTGCTTGAGTAGACGTTGTTGGTAGTCCCTTGGTTCATCTGCACGGTTAGCTGCTCAACAGCAGCACACCGATTCGCTCGTACACATCTCCGCAGCTGTCGTTCAAAAAAATGGTTCAAAAGGCTCTGAGCACAATGGGACTTAACAGCTGAGGTTATCAGTCCCCTAGAACTTAGAACTGCTTAAACCTATCTAACCTAAGTACATCACACACATCCATGCCCAAGGCAGGATTCGAACCTGCGACCCTAGCGGTCGCGCGGTTCCAGACTGAAGCGCCTACAACCGCTCGGCCACTTCGGCCGGCGCTGTCGTTCACCCTGGTGGTCTATGTCCCGTGGTGCACTTCACTTGCTACGATGTCGGTTTTGGATTGCACCCTTTTTCCATGCACTGCATAGTTTAACTATGCCAGCACGCGATCATTTCACAAACTTAGCCATTTGGGAAAGGCTTCCACCGGTGGCCCGAAAGCCAACGATCAGACACTTTTGGACATCAGATATGTCGCTCCGTTTCCGCTTTAAGACAACGATTGCACTGTTTTCCGCGTTCCCCAGGCACGCTTCATACGGAGTGAATCATCTACAACATGCACCGCAGATACTGCGGAAATGTTAAGTGCTACTGATGTGCAGTTTTCACAGCATGGATTGGTAGTTCGGGGCTAGTACTTTTAGCCAATTAACAGATTGTAATAATACTCAGCAATTGTATTGTTTGTGCAAGTAGACATTTTCAAATGGAACAATGCCTACTGACATTAACAAACTAAAAATATGGTAAATTAGTGTCAGTGGTGTTTGTTGCAGGATTCTAGTGCGAATCCTGTACGAGATATCGTACTCTGAAAATTTCCCACACACACACACTTCTACAACACAACTGACCATCAGAGGTTGTGTTCAAAATGACCACTGGCAACGGCAATACAAGCTTCCTGTCTGGTATGGAACGAATGCTTCACACGTGCTAGCACTTCAGCTGAAATGTCCGAACAGGCTGCAGTAATTTGTCATTGCCTTTCTTCCAGTGTAGTTGGTATATCCTTGTAAACAGCATCCTTCAGCTTTCACCACAGAAAAATATTCTGCAGGCGTCAAATCATGGGAACGGGAGGGCAAGGCACAGGTCCACTGTGTCCAATCCAACGATCTGGAAACAATTCGTGAAGACATTCTGCAGTACTTTGTGCATTACGGGCTGGAGATCCATCGTGCTGGAACCACAGATTCCTTCTAGTTTGCAGAGGAACGCCTTCTAGCATCCGTCGAAGTTGGTCTGTTAGGAGGCTACGATACTTGCGCCCGTTCAGTGTTCCGTCTATGAAAAACCATCCCACACCATACTTTTACACTCCATGGACGCTGGCGTTCCATCCTACGAAGCCAACGGGGATAGTCAAAAGACCAATAGTGCATGTTTTGGGCGGTTTACTTGACCATGATTGGTAATTGTGGTGACATCACCAAACGAGATACATGTTACATGTAGAGTATCCAATCTTAACACTTACGTACAAAAGTTAAAACGATTCTCATAATGGTTTCCATGCAGCTGTTGGTGGAGAGAAATGTGATAGGAATGGAATCTATGACGATGGAGAATGCGTAGGACACCTGCAGAACTAACGCCAGTTCCTCGTGTGATTATGCGGGAGGTAAAGAGCGAATCAACTGCAACAACAGCAAGAACATTAAATTCCTCCTCTTCTGTCGTCATTTGTTTTCTTCTGTTACGTTGTCTAGCTGTTACACTACCACTTTCACGTAACTAGTTGAACAGGCTATTACACTACCGGCCATTAAAATTGCTACACCGTGAAAATGATGTGCTACAGATGCGAAATTTAACCGACAGGAAGAAGATGCTGTCATATGCAAATGATTAGCTTTTCAGAGCATTCACACAAGATTGGCACCGGTGACGACACCTACAACGTGCTGTCATGAGGAAAGTTTCCAACCGATTTCTCATACACAAACAGCAGTTGACCGGCGTTGCCTGCTGAAACGTTATTCTGATGCCTCGTGCAAGGCGGAGAAATGCGTACCATCCCGTTTCCGACTTTGATAAAAGTCGGATTGTAGCCTATCGCGATTGCGGTTTATCGTATCGCGACATTGCTGCTCGCGTTGGTCGAGATCCAATGACTGTTAGCAGAATATGGAATCGTTGGGTTCAGGAGGGTAATACCGAACGCCGTGCTGGATCCCAACGGCCTCGTATCACTAGCAGTCGAGATGACAGGCACCTTATCCGCATGGCTGTAACGGATCGTGCAGCCACGACTCGATCCCTGAGTCAACAGATGGGGACGTTTGCAAAACAACAACCATCTGCACGAACAGTTCGGCGACGTTTGCAGCAGCATGGACTATCAGCTCGGAGACCATGGCTGCCGTTACCCTTGGCGCTGCATCACAGACAGGAGCGCCTACAGTGGTGTACTCAACGACGAACCTGGGTGACGAATGACAAAACGTCATTTTTTCGGATGAATGCAGGTTCTGTTTACAGTATCATTATGGTCGCATCCGTGTTTGGCGACATCGCGGTGAACACACATTGGAAGCGTGTATTCGTCATCGCCATACTGGCGTATCACCCGGCGTGATGGTATGGGATGCCATTGGTTACACGTCTGGGTCACCTCTTGTTGGCATTGATGGCACTTTGAACATTTCAGATGTGTTACCACCCGTGGCTCTACCCTTCATTCGATTCCTGCGAAACCCTACATTTCAGCAGGATAATGCACGACTGCATGTTGCAGGTCCTGTACGGGCCTTTCTGGATACAGAAAATGTTCGACTGCTGCCCTGGCCAGCACATTCTCCAGATCCTCACCAATTGAAAACGTCTGGTCAATGGTGGCCGAGCAACTGGCTCGTCACAATACGCCACCCACTACTCTTGATGAACTGTGGTATCGTCTTGAAGCTGCATGTGCAGCTGTAACTGTACATGCCATCCAGGCTCTGTTTGACTCAATGCCCAGGAGTATCAAGGCCGTTATTGCGGCGAGAGTTGGATGTTCTGGGTACTGATTTCTCAGGAGCTATGCACCCAAATTGCATGAAAATGTAGTCACATGTCAGTCCTAGTATAATATATTTGTCCAATTAATACCCGTTTACCATCTGCATTTCTTCTTGGTGTAAGAATTTTAGTGGCCAGTAGCGTAAATAATTGCCCAGACGGTTGACGTCTATTGGGATATCTTGCAGCATACATCGTACAAGAACGAATTGCATTCTTCCTACACTCTCCACACAGCATGAGCATGTCGGCTTTCTCTGCACAGGTAAATCCCATAGTCCACTGACGAACTACTGCTTGGACTGTCACACAGTAACTGACCAGCAAGTCGCAATGGAATGCACTCAAGGAACACACAAGCGCACTGCGGGCAAACATAACAACATCGTACCTAGCAACGATACATACGCAGGCTGAATGGCATAAACAAATGTCGATGCAGAAAATTTCCAAAATACGATGTCTCTTAAACGACAAGCGCTAGAATCCTGGTACAAACACAACTGCCTTTCTAATTTACCACACTTTTAGTTTTTGAACGGCAACAGGCACTGTTCCATTTAAATATGTATATTTGCAGAAAAAAACACACTTTCTAATTATTACTACAATGTCTTTATTGACTAGTAATACGAGCCTTTGGCTACCAAATCATTCTACACATCAGCAGCGCATTTCATTTACGCAAAATTTGTGGCGCAAGTTTTAGGTGACTCGCCTCATATGCCCTCCACCGCTAGTGCTGCCACCTTCTGTCTGTGACTGGTTATTGCGCGTTGACGTAGAACATAAGCGGTGGTTGTTGTTACTGGACCATGTAAATCAAACTGAAATGTCTTTAATACTTCAATGTAGCAAACTCGTTCTGCAACCGAATACCAAATAAACATACGTTGATGACAGGCTACTCATTATCCACTACCATGAGAGGCAATCATCATAAAAATTATAAATGCAGTAATACACTGAACGAAGGGAGCAAGATTAAGAAAAGTATTTTCCTCTATATAAGATAATATACTGTCTAATCGCAAACACACATTTGAGCCTCAACAAACGTCCAACGAGCAGTTAATGGACAGCATGTGCGGATTCAGAATTAAAAAGCACTCCGTCTTCAGGCCACGACTGGCCTACCGGGACCAATCGACCGCCGTGTCATACTCACAAGGGAACCTCCCCATCGCACCCCCCTCAGATTTAGTTATACGTTGGCACAGTGGATAGGCCTTGAAAAACTGAACACTGATCGATCGAGAAAACAGGAAGAAGTTCTGTGGAACTATGAAAAAATAAGCAAAATATACAAACTGAGTAGTCCATGCGCAAGATAAGCAATATCGAGGACTGTGCGAGCTCAAGAGCGCCGTGGTCCCGTGGTTAGCGTGACGAGCTGCGGAATGAGAGGTCCTTGGTTCGAGTCTTCCCTCGAGTGACAAGTTTAACTCTTTGTTTTCAGTTTATGTGGCAAACTCTTGTGTTTTCATCACTTTTTTGGGAGTGATTATCACTTCCACAAGAAAACCTAAATCGGGCAAGGTAGAAGAATCTTTTTACCCATTCGCCAAGTGTACTAGTTAGGTTGGTCGACAACATATTGCTATCATGTGACGCACATGCTATCACCAGTGTCGTATAGAATATATCAGACGTGTTTTCCTGTGGAGGAATCGGTTGACCTATGACCTTGCGATCAAATGTTTTCGGTTCCCATTGGAGAGACACGTCCTTTCGTCAACTAATCGCACGGTTTTGCAGTGCGGTCGCAAAATACAGAGACTAAACTTATTACAGTGAACAGCGACGTCAATGAACGAACGGACAGATCATAACTTTGCGAAAATAAATAAAGTAAAATTTTCAGTCGAGGGAAGATTTGAACCAAAGACCTCTCGTTCCGCAGCTGCTCACGCTAACCACGGGACCACAGCGCTCCTGAGTTCACACTGTCCTTAATATTGCTTATCTTGAGCATGAATTACTCAGTTTGTATATTTTGTTTATTTTTTCGTAGTTCCACAGAACTTCTTCCTGTTTTCTCGATTGATCTGTGTTCAGTATTTCAAGGCCTATCCACTGTGCCAACTTATAACTAAATCTGAGGGGGGTGCGATGGGGATGTTCCCTTGTCAGTGGAGAATGCGGATAGGAGGGGCGTGGGGTCAGCACTCAGCACACCGCTCTCCCGGTCGTTATGATGGTATTCTTGACCGCAGCCGCTACTGTTCGGTCGAGTAGCTCCTCAACTGGCATCACGAGGCTGAGTGCACCCCGAAAAATGGCAACAGCGCATGGCGGCCTGGATGCTCACCCATCCAAGTGCCGACCACATCCGACAGCGCTTAACTTCGGTGATCTCACGGGAACCGGTGTATCCACTGCGGCAAGGCCGTTGCCGGATTCAGAATTAACCGAGATCAAATTTTTGCTGATGACTTACAATACTGTCAAATGGTGTGAAGTTGACCGATTTTGGGCTTCAAGCTCAAATGTTTCTGAAACCAATAATATTAATAAGTTGGTTTTTGTTTCGGACCATGAATATACTGAGCTGCAGTAATAAAAGTTTTGGTTTTGTTACATTCTGCTGTAACACATCAAGAGATTTTAAAAATAGCCATGTAGTTTTACTTCCGTTTACCAGGGGGTGGGGGAGGGGTGAATGTGACCGATTATCTGTCATGTAATAATTGTGGATTGTGTATGACTGTATAATGTTATTAACTGTTCAGAAACTTCATCAATAATTGAAAAATAAATCTGGTCTAGTAATTAAATTTTAATAATAATTTCAGAGTAATATACAAGGAAAGTGACCAGACGAAAAAAATTGTTGTACGAAATTCGGAAGAAACACACCCAAAGAACGTGTCCATTGTACAATTAACCCCAACGAGTCAATTTCAAATGACCAGTCTGTACCTTATTTTGACTAATAAAAAAATAGGAGCAAAGACTTTCTGATTCGCCCTGGTACATTGCCAAAATCTGAAATACATCGAAATTTCCGATACATCCACGCATACTAAGGAGTTACGTAAACGGTATAAATCTTCATTCAAATGTTTTAGAAAATAAAGAGTAGTTTTTACAGGAAGTTACAAGCTTAGAAAATAGGGAATCATGCACTACAAGAGTATAGACTTCTAGAAGATATGGTATGACATTACGGATCAGGGGTGTCAAACCCGTGGCCCGTGGGCCTCTTCCTGCCCAAACTAAGTATAAGAAGTGAGCATCTGTCAAACGACCGGTTAAAGAAGTCCATCAAATTCCATTTATTTGAAGTTGTGATAAATTGAATATTTGCAAACTGAAACGCCCGCCCCACGATGCTATTCTCTCGTTGGTGTATCCTGTTCATTCTTTCCATTTCCCCCTCAGCAGTAAGGTTGAAGGGAGTCTACTGGAGTACACTTATATGTGGCAACCGAATATTGTAATGATACTAATGTAAACTGAAATGAAACTATTATAAATGATTTATGTCTCTGAATATCTCTATGAAGATGGTCGCTGACTGTGCACGACCGCAGATCCAAAGATACTGCTTCGGGTCTGAGATTGTAGTGTTGGTGTAACAGGGCGCTTGGCGCACGGCAGCGGGTAGCGGTCTGTGAGCGAAAGAGGACGGGGTAGGCAGTTTTGTGGTCTGCTCTGTAATGCCACCAAGTGTTAGATTATAATGTACGAATTACGAGTACATGTATTATTGGAAATATAAACGTGGAAGCAGAAATTTTCTCGCAAGCAAGGTAAAGAAGTTAAATTTTTATGACTTTCGTTTTGCCAGTTAGTGTAGATGAGTTGGCAGATAATTCGTAACAACGAGTTCTATGTGGAGTAACCCTAGAAAGTACGTGAACAAAAAAACGGTTCAAATGGCTCTGACCACTATGGGACTTAACATCTGAGGTCATCAGTCCCCCTAGAACTACTGAAATCTAACTAACCTAAGGACATCACACACATCCATGCCCGAGGCAGGATTCGAACCTGCGACCGTAGCGGTCGCGTGGTTCGAGACTGAAGCGCCTAGAACCGCTCGGCCACACAAGTCGGCGTACGTGAACAGACTTGATGTGTAGACTAGTTAAATATTTCCCTTTTGTAACGTTTCTAAGATTTAGTAGCACGGGTATACGCGATTTGATGATTTATCTTTAGGCTTCTTTACTGAGTTTAGATAATACTTGCTGCATAAATCTCATTGTTTGCGACCCATTGTGATTTTTATGAGTAATGTAATTTCAGCTGTCAGATGTTTTGAAAAGCAAAACTTAACTTCGACTACATTTTCACTATTGAAGAAGGCAGTGTTAGCAATTCACCGAAATTAGTACCCGCTCCGTGTCGAGGTCATATGTTTTTCAAAGACATTGAATTTTTCTTAAATGTTTTTATTTGTCAGCCAAAAAAAATTCATGTTTATTTCAAATTATTACGGCCAGCGTTGCATACCGCTGAGCCTGTAGGTACTGTATTTTATTCATCTGCATGATGACCGGAATATATCGCGATCCACTTTTGCTGCTTTAGAGGTAAGACGATTTTATTTATTAGTTACGCACACAGGGACGAAAGTTATCAGTTACGAACAGGGCCAGAGGATTCTGTACCTAAAGATTCAAATGGTTCAAATGGCTCTGTGCACTATGGGACTTAACATCTGAGGTCATCAGCCCCGTAGAACTACTTAAACCTAACTAACCTAAGGACATCACACACATCCATGTCTGAGGCAGGATTCGAACCTGCGACCGTAGCGCTCGCGCGGTTCCAGACTGAAGCGCCTAAAAGCACTCGGCCACTCCGGCCGGCAGTACCTAAGGGGCTGAATGTATTTTGCAGTGACTGCATTTCTTTATTGGTACTGGGAGTTGTACTGCCCAGTCAGTTAGTAAAAAGGTTTTGCTTACAGTGACACAGAGTAAGCACAACACTTGCAGTTACATCACGTTACACGAAAACTCCAGTTTTGTGTGCACTCGCAGTTCAGGCATTCATTTCAGCAACCCCAAACAAATTAATAAAGAAAGTTACAGGGTTACTGTTCAGAAAATTAGGCGCGGCCCAAAAATACTCCGTCTTCTTCAGAGGTGGCCCAGGTATGCTAAATCGAAGGACTCTCCTGTTATACATAAGAACGTTCGCCAGCATCAATAGCTGTTGCAAAGAGAAGCTGGTGTAAAACAGTTCACAAATACAGTAACACAGTTCTTGAATACTGTCAGTACACCCTGAAGAAAACGTGCGCTAGAGAAAGGTCACGTGTGTGTGTGTGTGTGTGAGAGATAATGACGGTACCAGGTACGAGGCAACACTTGCCCAGATGTACCGAGGGCGACCGTCCCCCCTCCCCCGCCATCGCCCCTACGTTCCCCAACCACACACACACACACACACACACACACACACACACGCCCCCACGTAGATGTAAATCTGGCTGACACTGGCGTATCCCGTGAACAAGGAAATACGGGCCAGTCGCCCGGGCTCTGTCACACGCATCCGCCAGTCGATATAAATTTATATCAGAGATGGCGCCGACACTATAAAGGAAGGGCGAGCTGGGGCAAGAGAGAGAGAGAGAGATCGAGGGTGCAGTCCATAGTGTGAAAGCAATGAGGAAGAAACGTCGATAAGGACGGGCTGATGACGTCGGGGGCAGGGGCGTGAACGCCGGCAATCTGCGCGATGCGACGCCACCCGGCGGCAGTTATCTGTTTGCGAAGATGTGCGCGCGTGGCTGGGACCGCGGCACGTGCAGCGCGTGCGCAGGAAATTGCGTCCCCTGGGCCCGCATGTTTTTTGTGCTCCTAGCGCCGAATGCTGAATTTACGTAATTGTTGAAACGGTTGCGACCGGGACTGGCGGACTTCACTTCATATCCTTTGTAATTTTTGCACTGATTGATTTCCGCGAAAAACTAACAATGGCATAGCCAGTGTGTTCTTTTTACTTATTTTTTTACGAACCAATTACCCAACGTCAAATGTTTGTACGTTCGACCCCGCTGTTCAACCTGTAAGGGAAAGTAGGAGAACAGGTTATAATCAAGCTAAAACTGTAATTTTAACACATTCATAATAAGTAACCTAAAATCAGCAGTACGTAGTACTAGCGCAAGTTTGAAATATACACTGAAGCACCAAAAAAACTGGTATAAGCATGCGTATTCATACACAGAGATATGTAAACAGGCAGAATACGGCGCTGCGCTCAGCAACGCCTGTACAATACAACAAGTGTCTGGCCTTATAGATCGATTACTGCTATTACAATGACAGGTTATCAAGATATAAATGAGTTTGAACGCTGTGGTATAGTAGGCGCACGAGCGATGGGACACAGCATCTCTGAGGTAGCGATGAAGTGGGGATTTTCCCATACGACCATTTCACGAATGTACCGTGAAAATCAGAAATCAGGTAAAACATCAAATCTCCGACATCGCTACGACCGAAAAAGGATCCTGCAAGAACGGGAAGAACGACGACTGAAGAGAATCGTTCAGCTTGGCAGAAGTGCAACATTTCCGCAAGTTGCTGCCGATTTTAACGCTGGGCCATCAACAAGTGTCAGCGTGCGAACCATTCAACGAAACCTCATCGATATGGGCTTTCGGTGCCGAAAGCCCGCTCTTGTACCCTTGATGAGACTACACGACACAAAGCTTTACGCCTCGCCTTGCCCCGTCAACACCGACATTGGACTGTTGATGACTGGAAACATGTTGTCTGGTAGGACGAGCTACGTTTCGAATTGTATCGAGGGTATGGACGTCTACAGGTTTGGAGACAACCTCATGTATCCATGGACCCTGTATGTCACCAGGGGACTTTTCAGGCTAGTAGAGGGTCTATAATGGTGTGGGGCGTGTGCAGTTGGGGTGATATGGGATCCGTGATACGTCTAGATACGACTCTGACAGTTGACACGTGCATAAGCATCCTGTCTGATTACCTGCAACCATTTATGTCCATTGTTGATTCAAAAGGACTTGGGCATTCCAGCACGACAATGCGACATCCCCCACGTCCAGAATTCCTACAGAGTGGCTCCAGGAACACTCTTCTGAGTTTAAACATTTCCGCTGGCCACCAAACTCCTCAGCCATGAACATTATTCAGCATAATCAAAATATCCACGGGTGTACTGCCGGTCTAAAGTGTTCAACGGGCACAATATTTCGGCGATCATACATGTCGCCATCATCGAGGATCGATGCCGTGAACACCAGAGGCACACTCGACTGATGTATCCGAGCAAGTCGGCGGTCGCTGAAGATTGTTTGTCGGAAAATCACGCTATGGAGTATGAACGCATGAGGATTCTGGTACAGACGTCGAGATACTGGGACAGCGTTGTTAGAGAGGCCATCGAAATTCGCACCAATGACGACCTCATAAACCGTGACTGTGGCTATAATCTTGGCAAGGCTTGGGAACCAGCGGTTGGGTTAATCAAGAGTAAATCGAGCAAACGTATAGTTGTGACGACCACGGCGGACAGAGCCATCACACCGACGTCATCTCAGACGCCGTCGCAATCTGTTCCACCGCGTCACCGTGGCGCGGGGTGCGGACGTAGGAGGGAGTGCGCCGCGAGCGGAGGGTATTTAAATCGGCCGCCGCCGCGACCGATCCCAGTTCCCCCTGAGCAGCCATAGCGTACGGATCTCCGTACCGGCACGTTCACAGGAGCTCAGTCCGTCAGTTCACCTGATGATGGCGACATGTATGATCGCCGAAATATATTGTGCCCGTTGGACACTGTAGACCGGTAGTACACCCGTCGATATTTTGATTATCAAATACGCCGGGAGAAACTCAAGAATCACGTTATTCAGCATATCTGGGATGCCTTGCAACGTGCTGTTCAGAAGAGATCTCCACCCTCTCGTACTCTTACGGATTTGTGGACAGCCCTGCAGGATTCATAGTGTCAGTTTCCTCCAGCACTACTTCAGGCATTAGTCGAGTCAATGCCACGTCATGTTGCGGCACTTCTGCGTGCTCGCGGGTTCCCTCCACGAGTTTAGGCAGGTGTACCAGTTTCTTTGGCTTTCAGTGCAGAAAGGTCCTTCTCATGGGTTTCTGTTCATATCCTTTATAACCTTTGCTTCGACCTATTTCCGCCAAAAAATTGCAGTGGCGAAACCAGTGGTCTTTTTTCCTTCTTGTTTTTTTGCCAACAAAGTCACTTGTTGGTACGATAATTTATCTAAGGATGGAATCCTCCTTCCCTACTATTCAATGTTTAAGGGAAAGTAGGAGAAGATTTTATACTTTAGCGAAAATAGTTATTTTAACACACTCATAATAACTGTATGTAATACTGGCGCAACTTTGTAATATAGGAGGGTCCTGATCGCACAATTAGAATTGCCGCACTCACTTGTGCCAGATCTGAACGGACACCTGCCTCTACCTAGAATGAATTTCTCCATCAAGTAATGGTATGTAATATTGTTGTAATTCTCCGTTTTTACCGTACTAAATCGATTTAAGTGTAAAAACTAGTACAATGAAGGTTAACTGCAAATATCACAAACATCTGATAGTGCACGTGCTATGTCGTCCGAACAAGACACAGCCACGGCGAAAGCAGCACAGGTGCAAAGATGCGAGCTGGTGCCAGAGACTCGCCACTTGCGCGAGTTCCACCAGCGGCAAGGGCAGCGCTGAGGATGAAGATATCGACTTCGCTTGGGCCAATTGCCGGCCGAGTGCAATCCACCAATGACCGGACGACAACGGACAGAAGCCTGCTCGGAAGATATAAGAGCAGCTTTCGCTCACTTGGTTATAGATCATCGTCGAAGGCTGACTTAGACCGGTAACGTCGTTCAGTGAACTCTTAGAAGCGAACAGACACTTGTTGTAAATTGCAATTGCTATGTACTGAGAAGGTTACCTGCGATTATTTGCGCTTACCCATAGAGGGCTTTTTTGTGTTATATTACATGCAGCGTTGCAGACTTAATTATTCAACAAGTCACAAATATAAGAAAACATTTTAACTCATTTGTGTGACTTCGTTGAAGTGTTGTAGAACCCTCGTTCTCCTATCCTGTTACCTGACTCTGGGACATAGCTGTGTAATAGTGGCAGGGAGAAATTGACTTAGCAGTGTACTGCACCAGAAGTCGTTTCACGAATTACCAACTCGGCCTACCGTAACAACAGTGGCAACTCGGCATCCCCAACAGTAGCGACGAGCCCTTTACAAAACTGGCGACGAGGATTTACAACCGCAGGATTGTACACCACGCGCGGTAATTACCCGCTGTGGCTGGGGGACAGGGGGAGGAGAGGGGGCAAGCAGTGTTTAACATCCCATCGACAACAGTGGTTGAGGAACTGTGCACTTAAAAGGGACGCTTATATTTAATATTAGTGAAAATAATTTAAATTATCTCCCAAATTCTGTTGGGAAATTAGAATACTGATATGAAGTTAGACAGTAATATGGGATGGGTAACCACTTTCATTTTCCCATTGGGATACTCCGTTCATGTGGTATTCTACTTTCATTTATTTTTAAAGTTTCATCCTCTTTGCTGGGGATGGTATTAAACTAGCCCGTTGAAACCGCAGTTGCCTACGCTGTGTTGTGAGTGCAGCAGCGCGAGTGAATGAGAATGTGTAACAGAGATGCATAGGTTAACTGTGTTTGTACACGTGCTGTATAAAATGCCACACATGTACACCGATGAAGACTATACAGACATGGAATATGTTTACGGCTTCAGCGAAGACTGCGCTCCTGCTGCTGTCGAAGAATACGGTTGACGCTTTCTCACACGTCGAAGTCCTGATTTTGAGTATTTCCCAAAGTTTTCAACACACTGCGTGAAACAGATAGTCTTACAAGTTCCCATTTTTCTTCTGAGCGTGTAGTTCAACAAGCTGTGCGGCAACAGCAACACATTGTTGCAATGGTGCATCGTAATCCTTAATAGCTGTACTTGGGACTTTCTGCACGTATGAGTGTCCCACAATCTGTTAAAAGTATGACTTTTCAAATGATACTTTGTAAACCCCATGTTGTAATGTTTACCACATCCTGTACATGTGTAAATCTTGCATTGTATTGAATAATTTAGAAAATGAATAACAAAGTACATTAAATGTGTTCAATCCTGGGAGTCATTAGGAGAAGAGTTTTGCTACAAAGCTCCTAAAATATCCTTGAATACTGACCATTCCTCCTGGGCATACTGTGTTGACTGTGTACGCTGTGACCAATCACCTAACTACAATTTACATCGAAGAAGCAATGACAGAAATGAAAGAGACGTTAGGGAGTGCGATTAAAATTTATGCCAAAAAATGTCAAAGATAAGACTCACTAACGAGATTGGTGTGCTCAGTGAAAGTGAGGAAGAATTACAGAGCCTATTGGACGGAAGGCACAATGTAATGAACGAAAAGTGCGTCATTGTACGGAGGTTATTTATGGACGGTGGGAAAACCAGAACAGAAGAGAATAGAAGCGTTCGGCGTGTGGTGTTACAGAGGAATGCTGAAAATTAAGTGCACTCATAAGATAAGAAATGAGGCGGATCTCCACAAAACGCGTGAGAAAAGAAATATTCGGAAAACACTGACTAGAAGAACGGTCTAGTTGAAAGTCATATGTTATCATGTAATAACTTACATTGTACTTGAGGGAGCCATGGAGGAAAAATAAAGTGATGGAAGAAGACAGAAATTTATTCAGTAAACCATTTAGGATGTTACATGTAAGTATTAGTCTGAGATTAAAAGACAGAGGTGGAAAAGTCGTGGTGCTTCGTATCAGACATCTACACATCTACATCTATACTCCGCGAGCCACCTTACGGTGTGTGGCGGAGGGTACTTATTGTACCACTATCTGATCCCCCCTTCCCTGTTCCATTCACGAATTGTGCGTGGGAAGAACGACTGCTTGTAAGTCTCCGTATTTGCTCTAATTTCTCGGATCTTTTCGTTGTGATCATTACGCGAGATATATGTGGGCGGTAGTAATATGTTGCCCATCTCTTCCCGGAATGTGCTCTCTCGTAATTTCGATAATAAACCTCTCCGTATTGCGTAACGCCTTTCTTGAAGTGTCCGCCACTGGAGCTTGTTCAGCATCTCCGTAACGCTCTCGCGCTGACTAAATGTCCCCATGACGAATCGCGCTGCTTTTCGCTGGATCATGTCTATCTCTTCTATTAATCCAACCTGGTAAGGGTCCCATACTGATGAGCAATACTCAAGAATCGGACGAACAAGCGTTTTGTAAGCTACTTCTTTCGTCGATGAGTCACATTTTCTTAGAATTCTTCCTATGAATCTCAACCTGGCGCCTGCTTTTCCCACTATTTGTTTTATGTGATCATTCCACTTCAGATCGCTCCGGATAGTAACTCCTAAGTATTTTACGGTCGTTACCGCTTCCAATGATTTACCACCTATGGCATAATCGTACTGGAATGGATTTCTGCCCCTATGTATGCGCATTATATTACATTTATCTACGTTTAGGGAAAGCTGCCAGCTGTCGCACCATTCATTAATCCTCTGCAGGTCTTCCTGGAGTACGTACGAGTCTTCTGATGTTGCTACTTTCTTGTAGACAACCGTGTCATCTGCAAATAGCCTCACGGAGCTACCGATGTTGTCAACTAAGTCATTTATGTATATTGTAAACAATAAAGGTCCTATCACGCTTCCTTGCGGTACTCCCGAAATTACCTCTACATCTGCAGATTTTGAACCGTTAAGAATGACATGTTGTGTTCTTTCTTCTAGGAAATCCTGAATCCAATCACAAACCTGGTCCGATATTCCGTAAGCTCGTATTTTTTCACTAAACGTAAGTGCGGAACCGTATCAAATGCCTTCCTGAAGTCCAGGAACACGGCATCAATCTGCTCGCCAGTGTCTACGGCACTGTGAATTTCTTGGGCAAATAGGGCGAGCTGAGTTTCACATGATCTCTGTTTGCGGAATCCATGTTGGTTATGATGAAGGAGATTTGTATTATCTAAGAACGTCATAATACGAGAACACAAAACATGTTCCATTATTCTACAACAGATTGACGTAAGCGAAATAGGCCTATAATTATTCGCATCTGATTTATGACCCTTCTTGAAAATGGGAACGACCTGCGCTTTCTTCCAGTCGCTAGGTACTTTACGTTCTTCCAGAGATCTACGATAAATTGCTGATAGAAAGGGGGCAAGTTCTTTAGCATAATCACTGTAGAATCTTAAGGGTATCTCGTCTGGTCCGGATGCTTTTCCGCTACTAAGTGATAGCAGTTGTTTTTCAATTCCGATATCGTTTATTTCAATATTTTCCATTTTGGCGTCCGTGCGACGGCTGAAGTCAGGGACCGTGTTACGATTTTCCGCAGTGAAACAGTTTCGGAACACTGAATTCAGTATTTCTGCCTTTCTTCGGTCGTCCTCTGTTTCGGTGCCATCGTGGTCAACGAGTGACTGAATAGGGGATTTAGATCCGCTTACCGATTTTACATATGACCAAAACTTTTTAGGGTTCTTGTTTAGATTGTTTGCCAATGTTTTATGTTCGAATTCGTTGAATGCTTCTCTCATTGCTCTCTTTACGCTCTTTTTCGCTTCGTTCAGCTTTTCCTTATCAGCTATGATTCGACTACTCTTAAACCTATGATGAAGCTTTCTTTGTTTCCGTAGTACCTTTCGTACATGATTGTTATACCACGGTGGATCTTTCCCCTCGCTTTGGACCTTAGTCGGTACGAACTTATCTAAGGCGTACTGGACGATGTTTCTGAATTTTTTCCATTTTTGTTCCACATCCTCTTCCTCAGAAATGAACGTTTGATGGTGGTCACTCAGATATTCTGCGATTTGTGCCCTATCACTCTTGTTAAGCAAATATATTTTCCTTCCTTTCTTGGCATTTCTTATTACACTTGTAGTCATTGATGCAACCACTGACTTATGATCACTGATACCCTCTTCTACATTCACGGAGTCGAAAAGTTCCGGTCTATTTGTTGCTATGAGGTCTAAAACGTTAGCTTCACGAGTTGGTTCTCTAACTATCTGCTCGAAGTAATTCTCGGACAAGGCAGTCAGGATAATGTCACAAGAGTCTCTGTCCCTGGCTCCAGTTCTGATTGTGTGACTATCCCATTCTATACCTGGTAGATTGAAGTCTCCCCCTATTACAATAGTATGATCACGAAACTTCTTCACGACGTTCTGCAGGTTCTCTCTGAGGCGCTCAACTACTACGGTTGCTGATGCAGGTGGTCTATAGAAGCATCCGACTATCATATCTGACCCACCTTTGATACTTAACTTAACCCAGATTATTTCACATTCGCATTCGCTAATAACTTCACTGGATATTATTGAATTCTTTACTGCTATAAATACTCCTCCACCATTGGCGTTTATCCTATCCTTGCGGTATATATTCCATTCTGTGTCTAGGATTTCGTTACTGTTCACTTCCGGTTTTAACCAACTTTCCGTTCCTAATACTATATGCGCACTATTTTCTTCAATAAGAGATACTAATTCACGAACCTTGCCCTGGATACTCCTGCAGTTTACCAATATTACGTTAACTTTTCCTGTTTTTGGTCTCTGAGGACGGACGTTCTTTATCAACGATGATAATGTTCTCTCTGGTAAGCCGTCAGGTATTTTATCGTTTCGCCCAAGGGGGGGGGGGTCCCTCTAACCTAAAAAACCCCCGTGTGCACGCCACACGTACTCTGCTACCCTAGTAGCTGCTTCCGGTGTGTAGTGCACGCCTGACCTGTCTAGGGGGGCCCTACAGTTCTCCACCCAATAACGGAGGTCGATGAATTTGCAACCATTATAGTCGCAGAGTCGTCTGAGCCTCTGGTTTAGACCCTCCACACGGCTCCAAACCAGAGGACCGCGATCGACTCTGGGCACTATGCTGCAGATATTAAGCTCAGCTTGCACTCCGCGTGCGATGCTGGTTGTCTTCACCAAATCAGCCAGCCGCCGGAAGGAACCAAGGATGGCCTCAGAACCCAAGCGGCAGGCGTCATTCGTTCCGACATGTGCTACTATCTGCAGCCGGTCACACCCAGTGCGTTCAATAGCTGCCGGAAGGGCCTCCTCCACATTACGGACGAGACCCCCCGGCAAGCACACCGAGTGCACACTGGCATTCTTCCCCGACCTACGCGCTATTTTCCTGAGGGGCTCCATAACCCGCCTAACGTTGGAGCTCCCTATAACTAATAGGCCCGCCCTCTGTGACTGTCGGGACCTTGCCGGAGAATCGGCCACTGGCCCAACAGGCGAGGCATCCTGTGGTGGCTCGGAAACGATGTCATCACCACTAGGAAGCACCCCGTACCTGTTGGAAAGGGTTAAGGCAGCCGCCACGCGGCCAGATCCCACCTTCGCCTTTCGGCCAGGCACGCGCGAGCCCACCACTGTCCGCCATTCACCCTGGAGTGATGGCTGACCGGTAAGATGCTCACTGCCGGAAGACGCAGCGACATCAGGGGTTCCATGTGATTCCAAGGCCACCGAAGTAGGCATAGGTCTCACCACAGTTGCCCCAACGCCACTACGAGCCGACGCCTGCGCCTCGAGCTCGATGAGCCTAACAGACAAAGCCTCCACCTGCCCCCGAAGAGTGGCCAATTCTCCTTGCGTCCGCTCACAACAACCACAGTCCCTACACATGACTATGTTTACCCTACTCTATACGGTGACAAATTCCCAAGATAATCTTCTGATGAGCTACTCTGATAATCAAGAAACACTCACTGAAATACGAGACGCGAAAACTACGCTAGGTTTTCCCAGAAAAACTATTTAAAGGCTAAGCGCAGCAAATAAGTACAAAAACGCTTTATACAAACAGTACTCGCTGCTGCTGGTGCTCTCGCTCTGGCTGTCACAAGACAACTGCTGATTCAAGTGACTAGTGGCTAACGGCCGCGAAACAAACAAAAGACGGTTTTAGGGCGCTTTCTGTTCTAAACGATCAAGAAAACACTAAGAAATCTAACACGAAAACTACGTAAAGTTTTATCAAGAACTGTTAGTGCAGAGCAGATAAACACAAATAGAATCCCTTCCTTAGTGGAAGGTCGTAAACAAAATGCAAAATAAACGCTTTATACAAACAGTACTCGCTGCTGCTGGTGCTCTCGCTCTGGCTGTCACAAGACAAGACCATTCGTAATACTAAAACCAAAGTATAAGGCCTTGGGCTAGCGTTTGGATTAGAACGTGCAGTAATCAGTCAACAGGCAAACATTAAATCAATCAGATAAGTGTAGCGAAAACCAGGTATTAACGGTCTTAGGAACTGATGTGATTTCTTCGCTGAGACTAAAATCATAGGGAGCAAAAAACTGGCTATTTTGATCCTGATATCACTATTTACCCACAAACGTGGAGCTACTACACTCTTGTGTAAATGATATCCATAAATAGTCACCGCTATGAAAGAAATTTAATCTCAATGCCAATGTAGATGTGACTGTATTAAACGATGTGCACAAAAAGTAAGAAAGATAATAATCTTAATTTTGTCCGGACTTTTTTTGTGGTCAGTTACATCACATAAATCTGTAATTCGGAGTAGTATGTTTGTTTATAACTCTAGGAGATATATTACCTCTAAGTGACACACTGAGAAGACGTACTGATCAGTAAATGATCGCTTAAGGGCAGTGTTAATAACAGTAAATAAATGGCCAATGTTAACTCGTATAGGAACAGTCTTCTTTGTTAGCGGCCTTCCGTAAACTCAGACTTAAAAGACGCCGAGACTAGAGGAGGAACGTAACGAAGAAAAATGAGATTGTTTTGGGAGAGGGCTATTTCAAGCAACATTAGAGTTCCACCCTGGTAATGGCAGTCAGTCTGTGGGTCGTTAAAGTGATATACTGTACTTTAGTCCACCCCCAACTGTAGCGGAAATGCCAAGACTCGTAAGAAGTTCGTTTCAGAATCTACCGCACTGAAAGTGCACTGGTTTGAAATATAATGATGTCAATGACAGGCATTAGTGACTAGATTCTGATATCTTATTACTTGACTATCTAAGTTATACAACCTGTAGCACCGCGAATCAAATATTGATTGAATTTTATCTGCAAGATGTGGGAACCGAAGCTGCGATCTGTGCTTTGGCATCCAGCGACTTTAACTGCCATACTACTCCGTCCGACCAATAGTGGCTACCAATAATATGAAGTGTGTTAGAGAATATTTGAAATATATTTAAAACTTGTTTCTCAGTGTATGGTTGTAATTTATAGCGACTGGGACAGTTTGCCATCTTGAGAATTTTATGGCTTGATTTTATCCCAGAAGAGGAGTGAAATCGAACACATAACTGTAATTGGCAACTTTTCAGTCAATATTAACTTTAGACGCGTTTTCAATAAGACAACTTAAGGACAACATGTGGCATGCGGTACTGACGCATGCTGCAGGGAGTATTTCAAGCGAAGCAACTCGCTGCGACGTGTAGCGAGTAACAATAACTTAAGCCACATATCGGGCCGGCCGGAGTGGCCAAGCGGTTCTTGGCGCTACAGTCTGGAACCGCGCGACCGCTACGGTCGCAGGTTCGAATCCTGCCTCGGGCATGGATGTGTGTGATGTCCTTAGTTTTAAGTAGTTCTAAGTTCTAGGGGACTGATGACCTCAGAAGTTAAGTCCTATAGTTCTCAGAGCCATTTGAACCATTTGAACCACATACCGGGGCCGTTTCGCTAGGCGCATGGACCACTGTGCGCCAGACACACAGCGTGTCGTGCGATGTTCCCAATATCCAAGTGGTAGCGGATAAGTTCGACAGAAAACGGGCTACTTGCAGTGAAATATACAGAAAACAGCCGTATTTATTGAAGACTGCCATGCTTCACCGGAACTGTGGAAGTGCTTCATATAAAGACAGGAATGTGAAAAGTGATAAATTAAAACTACTCGCTAACAAGGAAGAATTTTCAGTACATGAAGTAAAAAACAAAATCAAGAAAGGATAACTAATCGAAAGAGAGATTCAACTCCTAAAAAGGAGAAATGTTTTTTTAATGATTTCCTCACAGTTTTGATAAATGTTGTCATTCCAAGATAAACCTTCTCAACAGCAGAAGACTAAGAGGTAAGTTTATTAACATTCCTAACGTATTATCTCTAACAGAATAATTTAACTAGTGACTGTTACAGGGAGGGGCAGTGGCTACACCCCCTTTGAGATTACAAATGCAACCTGTATACAATTAATTACTAAATTAATAAAACCGACTAACTGCAGGGGCGGATACCTGGTTGGAAACGGAGGAAACAAGGTCCTGTAAATACGCGTAGTTGCCACAATAGATGGTGTTGACGAATGACAGTTCCTCTGAACATGTGCCGCATGCTCCCTGTGCTTTTCAGGCTGTGTGACTGGTGCAGCGTACTGTAAACAGCAGAAAAGTCAGGTAATCACTTCGGGAACAAAGCGAGATGGTGTCTGTGTACGGTCAAGTTGACGGAAACGGTCGAGAGGCACCAGAGCTATACCAAAATAAGCACGCTCACAGACACTAACCACAGCACACTCAACATTTCAAGCCCATTTTAGGCCTTTGTGTGATCATGCGTCCTTTCAGTGAGAAAAACGTGTAGGGAGGGCCGGATTATGCTTACACCAGATTTGGAGGACCGGGTTCTTCAAGATATTGAGACGAACCTTAGTACAAACTCCAGGCAAGTGGCCCGCCAACGTGGTGTAAGCAGAAAAACGATTAAGTGTATCATGCATGGCAACCGCTGCTATCCATATCACCTGCACCAAGAGCGTGGATTATCAACAGCTGATTTCCCTCTACGGGAAGGATTTGATCGACGGTTTATTCATCACATTTACGGTATTTCTGTCATCAGTGCTCTTTACCGACTGCGTCATGCCGGCTTCGCGGCTAACGATACTTGTTCAGAGATGCCAACCTTTCGGCGCTTGAGAGCCCGTCGCTAGGTGGCTCGGCAGGGAGCGGATCGACAGGCGAGCGCGAGTGAGTTTAGTGGTGAGGTGGGGAGAAGACGGTCCGATTGCCAAAGATGGGGAGATGCTACGGTCGGTGAAGAGGTGTTTTGGAAAAGGCACTGTACAGGCGACAGCTGTAACGGCTGTGTCTTGTAATGGTCTGCGCAGCCAAGCAGATGGTGGCCGTTAACCGATGACATTTTATTGAGAGATTGTGCTGGTAACCTACTTCTTTGATGCTGTTGGACGATTATTTTGCTGAACTGGTGACATTCTATTTCTTTCATTGGCAACGCACTTTCTGCCTTCCGTACTGCAAATTCAAAAATGGCTCTGAGCACTATGGGACTTAACTGCTGAGGTCATGAGTTGCCTAGAACTTAGAACTACTTAAACCTAACTAACCTAAGGACAGCACACACATCCATGCCCGATGCGGGTTTCGCACCTGCGACCGTAGCGGTCGCGGGGTCCAGACTGTAGCGTCTAGAACCGCTCGGCCACTCCGGCCGGCAGTACTGCGAGTGTACCTCACCTAAGACAAAGTATTAGCGAGTGCTCAGTTACGAAAATCTGTTAGTAATCCATGTTGGGGTCGGCCACTACGCAATTTTTGCACCATTCTGATCGAACTGTTATTGCTTGGTGGCTAGTATTGCCGACACTCTGCCTTACCACCCAAGCCGTGGGGCCTGTTGTGTGTAATGTTCTAAAACTGAGTGCTTAGTTTGCCCCAGACAATACTGTGCATCTTGAACTATGTGATGTACCCAAGTAAGTTAACTCCATGAGACACTGGTGCACAGGTTTGAATATCGGCATCCGGGAAATGAAGTCGGACGCACCTGCTGTACTTCGCGCCCTCGGTCGGTACGGTAAACCGGATCCGAGCGGCACAACCAGGTGTGGCCCGTGTTGGTTGCTCCGCAGGACTTTCATGCCTCCACTTTGCCGATGCGGTGAGGTGGGAATGATTTCTAAGAGAAGTGTCTAATGTGCCTAGTTGAGAGTCCGTATGTAAGGCTACTGTTTCTTTTCAATGAATATATTTGGTCTAGGTTTTAAAATAATCTGTAAGTGAACTTGCGATAGCCATCTGGGCGTGCAGTGTTTTCTGTTTTCTATAAAAAGGTATTACCAGTCTCATTTGAAAAGTTGTTATATATTTGTTATTAACTACACCCAACTGATAGGCTTGAGGTTTAAATGTTCTCTGACTGGGAGTTTATTGTTATAAATGTTACTTCTTCACTATTTGTTAATGCAAAGTACAGTTATTCACAGTTCATGTGTAAGGTTACTTTCTTTTAAATGAGTATATTTGGGCAAAGTTTTAAAACTGTAAGAGAACTTATAGCAGCCCTACAGGCATTCAGTGTATCCTACTTTTTTAAATATCAAAAGGTATTACCTTTCTCATCTGAAAAGTTTCTGACACTCCACTCCTTTTCACTTTCGTCAGACATCAGCAAAAACACCCTGTGAGTGCGTTCGCGTCGCTAGAATCAGCGACTGGGGTTAGGAGTGGATCCTTATTCTAGGACAGAGCACATTGGTGTTTAGCTGTACACAGTTTGTTTGATTTCAGAATTATTGTCAAAGAAGTACACAAATTTACATAGATTGTGACACAACAATGTCAGGACAGTTGTCATGATAACGCATTTATGTCCTGTTTAGGAGAAATAACCGTGAACACAACAACATCAGATTTAAATAGAGGGTTCTCTACAAGATTATTCTTACTACTACATTGTGAAGTTGGCCAGTATTACGACGAATCATCCGATTCCGGTTCTACGTTCAGTACTACTTAGAATGACAATCAAGTGTACAGAGGATGGTTAGTTTTCGTGAGAAGATGAGCAAAAGATTACTCAAAGTTGCTCGAGTTTATACTGGACTCAAGCTGGTGAACCAACAAGTTTACGCCTCTGCCAGTGGCATTTACCTTTTAGCTGAGATGTGCTGTCGGCTGCATGGCTGCCGTCGCCCTCTGAAAATCCTATAAAAAGCTAATCAAAATCTTTACTGATTTTATCAGCTCAAACAGACCTATGTTTCTCGTTAGGCTAGTCTGGAAAATATGGAGATATACTCGTCCTTAGGTGGTGCATCGTATATAATTCGATGCTCTCTCAGTTCTCGCAACAACAATTAACTACGTGGCTGCTTCGTTTCTCCGCTATTTTAGCTCAATGACTCTTCAGATAACCTCTAGCTGAATGTCAGCCAACGTGAACGCAGTGGTCACACAAAATTCCTATTTTAGCGTCGTACGGAGCGTGATGAGTCCTGTTCTATACTTGACGCTGGTTCAGAGGAGAGTCCTCGAAATTTTCGCTCTTGTCTCTTTCGCCCGCCCCTGACGCCTAAAAGTTACACTCGTACATCACGAGTGTACCACGAGCATTCCACATGACCAACTGTGTTGCTGGTCTCTTTGTATCCATCTGGAAATTCCGCAACGCAGTTTTCCCGAAGAATTTCTCCGTCGAAAGCAGCACTGGCCCACTACCTGCTCTCTTCGATGTATCGTCCAGCGCGTTCATTGTCCTTGTCGCCGCAGGTCACCAACCCCTTTTTAGAAGTGTTCCGTTGTACTCGGGCCGTGACAGCACAACTAGCGTCTTCCCCCCAAACTAAAACATTTCGCCCAGCAGCTTTTTTCACCTTTTGCTCATTGGCATGCAAGATTCGGGTTTGGTGTGTTAATACTGTCGAAATGAGTGTCATTCCTTTGCATTACATGCTGTACATCTTGATAGGCATATCTACTCATTTTCACTGAAGTATTTCGGGTGACATATTCATCTACTTGTTACGACTTATACAATCTCTCATGTAAGGTGCGAAATTGACATTCATCCAATCTGCCAAGTTACAAGTTGTTATACTTGCTTTGCTATCGAAAGCTAACTGATGGGTTTCATGTTCAGATGTTATCTCACTTGAAGTTTATGACAATTGTTATCTGTTGATTGACTTTCATAAATATTGTGAACAATAAAAGGTAAATGCTCCTTCCGCCCTAAGGTTCAGTCCTTCCCCTTAGTCCTTTGGGCATTTTATGATATGCCGTTGTAATACCGGTTTCACCGAGGAATTAACCTTCCCCAGAATTGGCATCATCAATCTGCACAATCATCTATGGGCTACAGTCAATCCTCAGGCAATGGTTAACGTGACTCATCAGAACTGGTTCAGCATCAGTGCGTGGCAGGGATTCTTTGCCCCCACTTACTACCACCGGTTATTACACCTAAACACATTGATGGAGGAACGATCCTGGAGGTACTGTGGAATGCTCTCCCAGGGCTTCTTGAGAATGTGCCTTTGGCAAAATGAAAATGACTGGTTATGTGGTTTCTGCACGATGGTGCACCACCTCACTTCCGCCATTGTAGTTCACCAACATTTCAGTATATTCCCTGGATGGAGTATAGCACGCAGATTCCCTGTAGCATGGCCTGCTAGATCACTGAACTTAAACCCCCTGTATTTTTACCTCTGGGCCATCTGAGAATCGTTTATGCTGAACCGGTTCATTATGTGCTGACCCTTCAACCGCTAGTTCCCGATGCCTGTGGCGCTATTCGGAGAGTGGTCACAATGTGCGAAAGAGTGGAGCAATCCGTGATGGGACGTTTGAACACGGTCATTATATCCCGTGGACGCCACTTTGAACATCTGTTGTGACGTGAATGCGATGCGACTCTGTACTGTCTTGCGGGACGATTTGTCATCCTTGCACGCACACCGTCCATTTCCAGACATACGTTCAAGGGACCTTTTTGTCTGCATTTCCAGTCAGGAATCTGTCCCTGCAGTTTGTCGGTTTTATTAATGTTCACCTTTATACGTTTTTGAAGGGGAATGACATAATAAACGTACTAGCGAGATTAACGCAAGTACGAAACTTCTTAATAGATTTGTATTACCTTTAAATGCAGGCAAACAGAAAATATATACATTGTGCAGTAATAGGTACAGTACGGTAGTTCACATAAACGTATTCTTTAATTACGGACAGTTAAAGTTACTTAGGCCTAATGAATGAATCAACTGTGGGTTGAAAAAACACTACATTCGTAGATCGAGTGTTCTTATGCAGTTATTTTGCACATCTTTTTATTGCTAATGTTTCTCGACCTTGTGTACCGTTGTGCCCCTTCCAATGCAATAAGCGCTTCTATCTCACTGGAATGGTCCACAAATTCACCATCCGGTTCTTCGGATATCACAGAACTTTTTTTTTTCCCTACTTATTGTGGCACAAAGTCTGTAAATTTTTTATCTTCATTTTGCGCACAAGACACGCAGTATCAGCATCAAAGTCAACAAAAATATCAGTTACATTTTAAATACGAGCCCAGTCATAATGTCGGTCGGAGTGGTCGAGCGGTTCTAGGCGCTAGAGTGTCGAACCGCGCGACCGCTACGGTCGCTGGTTCGAATCCTGCCTCGGGCATGGCTGTGTGTGATGTCCTTAGGTTAGTTACGTATAAGTAGTTCTAAGTTCTAGGGGACTGATGACCTCAGATGTTAAGTCCCATAGTGCTCAGAGCCATTTGAACGCAGTCATTATCTTCTGGAACATCGAAATCTACATCAAAGTCTTCAACATTTTCGGGCTCAGCTTCAGTTACATCTTCTATGATGCCGCTTTCCCGAAATCAAAAAGCTTTTGATGGGGTTGGGCCACCATCATGAAATACTATTTAAAAGAGTAACCCGCCGTTTGAGTGTATATCATTATATTTATCTTTTGTACACCCAGATTTCGAATTTTAAGCCATTATCAAGTACAATGCCTTAAAAATTGTTAACGTAGCTGCGAAAGAGCAACTGCGTAAATCTGAAAAGGTTGAAAAATAGCCAACCGGTTGTAAACAAAGGTTTATTAACCTTGACTAGGTTTCGGTATTTGTAAAAATATGTAACTGATGTAAATATTTTATCCTGTGACGCCAATTACAATTTTATATTTACAAGAGTTTCTACCTGTGGGTATTTACTAGCGAGCATTCATTCTGAAGTACGATATATGTAATCCGGCTGCTATCTAAAGCCATAGCTTGGGATAATTCATGTGATGTAACAAGGCGGGCTCATAAACCTTTGTTTGCAACTGGTTAGCTCATCTTTCAACCTCTTCTTACAATGCTTTATCTTTCGACTGCTTTAACAGACACAACTAAATAATGGTCTAACAACTTTTAGCATTGTACTTGATAATGATTTAAGAGCCGAAATCTGGATAGCGAAAAAGGTAAATATAATAATACACAGGCAAATGACGGTTAACTCTTTTAAGAAGTTTTAGAAACCAGTGGCTTACTGTGTTTCACTTCACCTTAAGCATTCCTTAGGTACTGCATTTCCTAGATAATGTAAAAGAAACTGCATATCCTTGCTATGTATTGTGACTATTGTACCGCGGGCCGCATTCCCCCTCCTTATCTATGAAAGCGACTGCCACAAGGTCATGGGCAACTGTGTCGCCATGTGTACTGTATCTATGGCTCGCAATAATGACTTCAAGTTTGCATGCAGGCAGAAAATCAACAGTCACTGGCCACATTACATACGAAACGTTCGTAACGACCTCTTGGTCTCTATAATGCATAGGTGCTACGCAAATGAAGGTGAGAGAGTATAAAAAGTGTAAAACTGGGAAAACGTTAAAAGGGAAAATGTGGGAGTGGGGTAACATTGCATGCAAAACCGAAAAAGTGTACAATATACAACGTAAAAATACAGAAAACCTAGAGTTGAGAAACAGATAAATCTCGTTACATTTTATTTAAAACTTTTGTAATAAAAAGTTGACAAGAGGACTTACGTGTAAATAGCACAGGTTTTATTTACAGCCTTGCATACAAGTGTTCCCCAATTTTCATTCAAGTAAACAAAAATTTGTTTCCCAGTTTAGAGCCTAGTAAATAAAAATTGGAGAAAGAAACAACTTTTCTTGAACAGTCCTTGCACTTTTGATACTTATGTGTGATAGGGAGAAATTAAGTCATAAAATAGCAATACAGTTAGAGACTTTTTTTTACATTCATAGAGTTTGTGTTTTGTCTCTTAATATTTGTCTTGCCAAGGTACTTTTCTTCTCTTGACACAAAATCTTCTGCATCTTGTAATGGTACTTGAATTACGTAACCATTACGTCACGTCACCTCAACCTCTCGATACCAGCAATATTCTACTGTGTTTCTGTAGAATAGTTAACATATTTCTGTGACAACATTAAGATTTGATTTCATAAATGTAGAGGTACTTCGATACATCGATATGTATATATTGCAATGATATTATTCTTATGTGTATTCTTTCTTTTGTCACTATGATCTTTGACGTACCTGTACCTGTGTTTTTTGGACGCGTAAGCGCTTATTAGAGAGTCAAGCTTTGGTCGTCATGTTAAGAAGACACAAATTGTAGTCAGTTTATGAAATGTGAACTTAAACAGTGAGTAAGATATTTTCAATTATGTTTTATATTTTGAAGTGATGTTTTGGAACGAGTTACGTGATATTGCAACAAAAGTAATAAAAAAGAAGTGTAACTTAAATTCGGAGTGATGATTACTTTTTTACATCGCTATTGTCCTAACTTGCAAAAGTTTAATCTTCAAGAATGGTTTATGAAACACATCTATAAAACTTTTGAATATCGCAGAATAACACCTAGGCCTCTTTGCATCTGAGCTTGGAATCATCACTACCTAGATTTTCGACGATTGAGCCATGAGTTCACAACCAGACCAGCGTGGGAAACACGAAAAGATGAGTGCGTAGTTTATCCATTATTTCAAGAAATGACTTTATTAACTGTGCTCTTATGACACCTGCCACATAATATAACTTTGTTGTTGCCCGAAAATGCAATATTTAGTAGCGTGAGCAACACTACAATCATAATTAATTTTTGACCTTTGTTGTGGTAGGGTTGTTAGAATCTTCACCTAATTTTCGTGGTTTGCGCTGTAAATTCATCTACCTGTATCATCTTCGACTACCGTTCTTCAGTTTGCTATAATTGTATGTTCCAATTTCAACCGCTTTCTTGATGACATGGATAAAGCTTAAGAATGTGAACCTGTAGGGAAAAGGTGTCATCAGCCGTTAAAACTTACAGAGGTAACGTTTCACCCCCAGGAAGACGTTGAGAAGTCGGTAATGCTAGCTCTGTTTTCGGTAGTAGGTAAAATGAAGTGTGAAACAAAAGATTCGACAGACATTAGTCGCTTTTATGACGATTTGGAAACAACAAAATGGGCACTGTAAGTCCACTTTGCACGCAATAGAAGAGAAATGAGACTGTTTTTGAGAGGGTTCTATTTCACGATGTCCGCCCCCATTAGCTGAATGGTCAGCGTGACGGATTGTCAATTCTCTAGGCCCAGGTTCGATTCCCGGCTGGGTCGGGGAATTTTCTCAGCCCAGGGACTGGGTGCGGTGCTGTCCTCATCATGATCCTATCATCCTGATGAACTGCAGGTCGTCGAAGTGGCGTCAAATAGAAAGACCGGCACCCGGAAAACAGTCTGCCTGACGGGGGGCCTTACCCATATGATAGAATAAAAAAATAAAATTTCACGATCAGAAGTATCCAGAGAACCTTATATAATGCATAATTGGCGATTAGGTATCACGACAGGCGAGTCACCAGTATGAAAGGAGTAGCAAATACATAAGGGACGCTTCAGCGCCTCCAGAGCTGCCTAAAGTGATTGTTGATAGCGTGACTGTGAGGTGGAAATGCGAAGGAACAACTGCAGCTAAACCAAGACCAGGTAGATCTCTTGTACTGACGGACAGGGACGGCCGAGCATTTCCGAGGCCGTAGTAAGCAAATCGCCTGAAATTAGCGAAAGGAATCTGTCTTGAGTTCCAAAGTGGTACCAGCAGTCCTGGTAGCACTGTGGCTGTGCTTAGGGAGTTAAAAAGAGCGGGGTGCAATTGTAGGCTTACTATATCTTGTTGGTTCCAATCCAGGACATACTGTCATTATTGAGTCCAACACAGAAAATATATATTTTTAAGTTACTTAAGTATTAAGGTCAGGAAAGGGAATATATATTTTTAAGTTACTTAAGTGTTAAGGACATGAAAGGGAAGCAGTGGTTGGGAAGGGAGTGAAACAGGGTTGTAGCCTCTCCCTGATGTTATTCAATCTGTATATTGAGCAAGCGGTAAAGGGAAAAATAGAAAAGTTCGGAGTAGGTATTAAAATCCATGGAGAAGAAATAAAAACATTAAGGTTCGCCTGTAGGGAATAATGTCAGAGACAGCAAACGACTTGGAAGAGCAATTGAACGGAATGGACAGGGTCTTGAAAGAAGAATATAAGATGAACATCAACAAAAGCAAAACTAAATGGAATGTAGTCGAATTAAGTCGGGTGCTGCTGAGGGAATTAGATTAGGAAATGAGACAATTAAAGCAGTAAAGGAGTTTTGCTATTTGGGGAGCAAAATAACTAATGATAGTCGAAGTAGAGAGGATATAAAATGTAGACTGGCAATGGCAAGGAAAGCGTGTCTAAAGAGGAGAAATTTGTTAACAACGAGTACAGATTTAAGTGTCAGGAAGTCTTTTCTGAAAGTATTTGTATGGAGTGTAGCCATGTATGGAAGTGAAACGTGGACAATAAATTGTTTAGACAAGAAGAGAATAGAAGCTTTCGAAATGTGGTGCTACAGAACAATGCTGAATATCAGATGGGTAGATCGCATAACTAATGAGGAAGTATTGAATACGATTGGGGAGCAGAGGAGTTTGTGGCACAACTTGACTAGAAGAAGGGATCGGTTGGTAGGACATGTTCTGAGGCTTCAAGGGTTTACCATTTGAGTATTGTAGGGCAGCGTGGAAGGTAAAAATCGTAGAGGGAGACCAAGAGATGAATACACTAAGCAAATTCAGAAGGATGTAGGTTGCAGTAGGTGCTGGGAGATGAAGAACTTTGCACAGGATAGAGTAGCATGGAGAGCTGCATCAAATCAGTCTCAGGACTGAAGACCACAACAACAACAACAACAACAACAAAAACAACAAGTATTAACAATACTAAAACATTAAAATTCATTGATTTAGTTTTATTTTTCACCTGGGTTGACTTTCTTCAGAAATGGTTTGTTTACAATGCAGGCTGAAAAAAAAATGGTCCAAATGGCTCTGAGCACTATGGGACTTAACATCTATGGTCATCAGTCCCCTAGAACTTAGAACTACTTAAACCTAACTAACCTAAGGACATCACACAACACCCAGTCATCACGAGGCAGAGAAAATCCCTGACCCCGCCGGGAATCGAACCCGGGAACCCGGGCGCGGGAAGCGAGAGCGCTACCGCACGACCACGAGCTGCGGACAATGTAGGCTGAATAACGAATCCGTAACACAGGTCCGTCTAAATCGCTTTGAACTGTTCTGCTTTATTTCCCCTTCACTTCACACCAACATAATTACTGTTAATCTCATCAGCAGTATAACAAACCAGCGTTTCTTCACGTTCGTATTTTGTCACACACAGCAAAAAGATATTGTCAGAAATAGAGTAGCTTCACCTCACACTTCAAAATGTGTTCATATGTGTGTGAATTCCTAATGGTCCAAACTGCTGAGGTCATCGGTCCCTAGACAGTACTCAAACTAACTAACTTACGCTAAGAACAACACACACACCTATGCCCGAGGGAGGACTCGAACCTCCGGCGGGAGGGGCCGCGCAGTCCGTGACAGACGCCCGTAGCCGCACGGCCGCTACTCGCGGCTCTCATATTTCGATCAACGCTTGCTGCAAGTTCGGCCGAGAGAGACACCTCCACAAGAGAATGTTCAAACACGCGATATCGAACATACAGTTTTCAAATTTTAAAAAATCATCGCCAGTCATTAAATTCTCAAACCCCGAATATTTTTGCAACCGCAGGCTTTAGCCGGGACACTAAAAATCCAGATCCGGGCTGACATATGGTAATACTGTACGGTGGTCGAGCAGCTTCTCACAAGCGACACGTTTCTGCAGGCAATGCCAAGCGACGCTCGAGATGGCGAAAAGAGCGACACGACTGTACAGTGGATGACTGGAAAAGAGCGATTTCGAGTGATGCATCACACTGCACCCTGTGGCGGTCCGAAGGAAGGGTTTGGGGTTGGCTAATGCCTGGAGAACGTTACGTGCCATAGTGCGTTGTGCCAACAGTTAAGTATAGATGAGGCGATGTTTCGATACGGGCATGGTGCGATGTCATTATTTCGCTTAAGAAAACTCTAAATGCGGAAGGATATGAACATATTTTACAGCTCCTCTGGACAGCGGTACAATACACCACTTTAACGACTCACAGTCTTACTGATGGGACTCTTAATATTGCTTGAAATAGCTCCCTCCCACAGAACACTCCCATTTCCCCTCGTTACGTTGCTTCTCTAGCCTCGGTGTCTTTCATAGCTAGGGAAGGGGACAGTATTATACCCGAGTTCACATCAGTCATTTACATATGAGGGACATTCCGCAAGTAATGACAACTACGGTATATCTTGCGGTAATGCGACAACTTGAGAGTTGCTCGTTGTGCACTGAACGGGTATGGCAGTGTGTATCTGAATGCTAGCTTAAAAGAGGGTTCCATAAAAGGAAGCCACGGTAAAGTTTGAAATGTAACACAGGTATTGGAACTCTGTGTAAATACATGTGCACGAGCACAATGGAACAAAAATAATTCAAAATCAACCACTGTGCTTCAAAATAGTCCCGCAGTACATACACGCAGCGTTTCCAACGTTGAGGAAGGTGTTGAATGCCATTGGCATTGCCATCAATGTGTGCCAGCTATCGTCGAAATGCCGTGAGGACACAAAGCAAAGCTACTCCCACACAATCGTTTCTTCAGTTGTAGAACGAAGTCGAAGTCGCGTGGACCGAATTCTGGGGAGTACTGTGATTGGGGGAGGATCCGTGTTGTAGTACCACCAACGGCACACTGCATGTTTCAGGAGCTGGTACCGAGCCATCCTCGCACGAGTTCGCAATTTGTCGGTTGATTTTGGCAATGGTTCCCGCGGGTTTGCGAATGTATTTTGGCGATTACGGTGATGCCACCCGTTCGCACGATATACCATAGTAGCCCATAAGTTATACACTCCTGGAAATGGAAAAAAGAACACATTGACACCGGTGTGTCAGACCCACCATACTTGCTCCGGACACTGCGAGAGGGCTGTACAAGCAATGATCACACGCACGGCACAGCGGACACACCAGGAACCGCGGTGTTGGCCGTCGAATGGCGCTAGCTGCGCAGCATTTGTGCACCGCCGCCGTCAGTGTCAGCCAGTTTGCCGTGGCATACGGAGCTCCATCGCAGTCTTTAACACTGGTAGCATGCCGCGACAGCGTGGACGTGAACCGTATGTGCAGTTGACGGACTTTGAGCGAGGGCGTATAGTGGGCATGCGGGAGGCCGGGTGGACGTACCGCCGAATTGCTCAACACGTGGGGCGTGAGGTCTCCACAGTACATCGATGTTGTCGCCAGTGGTCGGCGGAAGGTGCACGTGCCCGTCGACCTGGGACCGGACCGCAGCGACGCACGGATGTACGCCAAGACCGTAGGATCCTACGCAGTGCCGTAGGGGACCGCACCGCCACTTCCCAGCAAATTAGGGACACTGTTGCTCCTGGGGTATCGGCGAGGACCATTCGCAACCGTCTCCATGAAGCTGGGCTACGGTCCCGCACACCGTTAGGCCGTCTTCCGCTCACGCCCCAACATCGTGCAGCCCGCCTCCAGTGGTGTCGCGACAGGCGTGAATGGAGGGACGAATGGAGACGTGTCGTCTTCAGCGATGAGAGTCGCTTCTGCCTTGGTGCCAATGATGGTCGTATGCGTGTTTGGCGCCGTGCAGGTGAGCGCCACAATCAGGACTGCATACGACCGAGGCACACAGGGCCAACACCCGGCATCATGGTGTGGGGAGCGATCTCCTACACTGGCCGTACACCACTGGTGATCGTCGAGGGGACACTGAATAGTGCACGGTACATCCAAACCGTCATCGAACCCATCGTTCTACCATTCCTAGACCGGCAAGGGAACTTGCTGTTCCAACAGGACAATGCACGTCCGCATGTATCCCGTGCCACCCAACGTGCTCTAGAAGGTGTAAGTCAACTACCCTGGCCAGCAAGATCTCCGAATCTGTCCCCCATTGAGCATGTTTGGGACTGGATGAAGCGTCGTCTCACGCGGTCTGCACGTCCAGCACGAACACTGGTCCAACTGAGGCGCCAGGTGGAAATGGCATGGCAAGCCGTTCCACAGGACTACATCCAGCATCTCTACGATCGTCTCCATGGGAGAATAGCAGCCTGCATTGCTGCGAAAGGTGGATATACACTGTACTAGTGCCGACATTGTGCATGCTCTGTTGCCTGTGTCTATGTGCCTGTGGTTCTGTCAGTGTGATCATGTGATGTATCTGACCCCAGGAATGTGTCAATAAAGTTTCCCCTTCCTGGGACAATGAATTCACGGTGTTCTTATTTCAATTTCCAGGAGTGTAGAATGCCCCTCCTAATGTTTGTAACATCGTTCTTAAATACTCGTATCCTAAGCACGTTACTTACAGAGACAAATCTTCTAGAGTAATAAATGAAGATTCTACTCCCAATTACAGATTTATCGGACGTAATTGTCCAGATGGAAAAAAAAATTACAGACAAAATTAAAAATCATCCTCTTCCATATTTATGATGCATGTAATTTAATACCATCTCATTTGTATTGACTTGAAATTTCTTTCATAGTCGTAACCGTTTTGTGTGAATGTTTTAAACGTGAGTGTAGTAGCTTCATGTCTGTAGATAAATGGTGATAGCAGGGTCAAAAAAGCCAGTTTTTACCTCCCTTTGATTTTAGCATCCGCGAGGTGTAAAAAAAAAAATAAACGAATAAAATAAAATTGGTGCTGATCGCTTTGCCTGGGAAGACGTACCATATATGTCCGTGTTACGTCTGAATTATCTGTAATTCTTAAATAATTTTTGGTCGCTCTTTGGGCTGGCGGAATAAATCTTTTGGCCGTCAAAACTGCTCTTTTTCTCCATTTTCTTGTGCACAGATATAAAATAACTGGTCAGGTTAAACAACTAACGTGGTCCACTTCAATGTATACTGAAACTCGCTGTCTATTTCAGCCTTCACTCGGCTTTACGTTTGCCAGTAGAATACCCGAAAACATCTTCATTTTTAAGGTAAGAGAAAATAAGACGGCAGCATAGATAAAACTGCTCGAGTAGGCGTTTAATCGATAATAAAGTGTCCGGAGCAAGTATGGTGGGTCTGACACACCGGTGTCAATGTGTTCTTTTTTCCATTTCCAGGAGTGTAGATTTAAAGCTCAGTCCATCCAAAACTTAAGGGATTCTAGTTATTCATTATAACTTAATTGGTTCGATATTTGGAGAATCCCTACCATCTTTATTCCTGTATGGGACAAATACAAATTTCTCTCATTCAGCGAAGGGTTTGCTACTTGTAGTTTAAAAAAACCTAAATTACACTTAAAACTAAGCTAATATTTGCAACAAGGCATTATCTTGTGTATAAGCCATTTAAAAATGTAAAAAGCTCTTATCTTTTGATGTTAAAAATAATGTTGTACAAATGTTTCCACTACCAAGGGCTCTTTACAGTGACATAGCTTTGACCTTCATCTTTTTTTATCATATTTAATCGTAATATGAAGAAGTACGTGCAGACCAGCCTAGAGATTTCCATATACTCCGTGACGTTCTCCATATGGTCAATTTATACAGTTTCTCGTAATTGTCCTCCACATTTTATGTGAACATAATAGATACTTCATTCTTTGTTTTATGTGACCACAGCTTTTTTATGCAAATTGGTACCGCCTCGTTTTAATTGCTTCCCATTGCTTCCTAGTTTTCATGATTAAACTGAAACCATATTAAAAGATAGTCTACACAAATTTTTAGTACGTTAGATTAACCCGTTACTGTGTATTCAGTACAAATACGGGAAACCGCAACCAGACACTTTTTTTAAGGGTTTCGAACATTTTCATGCTTATCTTCAGGTGGTACAAAGAAGGTTACATAACGATTTCAAACCGTAGTGCTGAGTGTGACAAGAATGCGGAACATGCTTTAATTCATCAGCATCTGTATTGTTTACATGACGATTGGGATTCAGAAATAAATTCTGTACTTACTGCTACAGTATGGGCGGCTTTATTGTTAATAGCTATCTACCGGCTTCCATTGCCATGAGTAGCCGTAACACACCACTCACTTTTCACAGGATATAAATCTATATTCATCGTGAATGAGATTTTCACTCTGCAGCGGAGTGTGCGCTGATATGAAACTTCCTGGCAGATTAAAACTGTGTGCCCGACCGAGACTCGAACTCGGGACCTTTGCCTTTCGCGGGCAAGTGCTCTACCAACTGAGCTACCGAAGCACGACTCACCCCCGGTACTCACAGCTTTAATTCTGCCAGTACCTCGTGTCCTACCTTCCAAACTTTACAGAAGCTCTCCTGCGAACCTTGCAGAACTAGCACTCCTGAAAGAAAGGATATTGCGGAGACATGGCTTGGCCACAGCCTGGGGGATGTTTCCAGAATGAGATTTTCACTCTGCAGCGGAGTGTGCGCTGATATGAAACTTCCTGGCAGATTAAAACTGTGTGCCCGACCGAGACTCGAACTCGGGACCTTTGCCTTTCGCGGGCAAGTGCTCTACCAACTGAGCTACCGAAGCACGACTCACGCCCGGTACTCACAGCTTTACTTCTGCCAGTACCTCGTCTCCTACCTTCCAACCTTTACATAAGCTCTCCTGCGAACCTTGCAGAACTAGCACTCCTGAAAGAAAGGATATTGCGGAGACATGGCTTGGCCACAGCCTGGGGGATGTTTCCAGAATGAGATTTTCACTCTGCAGCGGAGTGTGCGCTGATATGAAACTTCCTGGCAGATTAAAACTGTGTGCCCGACCGAGACTCGAACTCGGGACCTTTGCCTTTCGCGGGCAAGTGCTCTACCAACTGAGCTACCGAAGCACGACTCACGCCCGGTACTCACAGCTTTACTTCTGCCGGTACCTCGTCTCCTACCTTCCAAACTTTACAGAAGCTTGGAGAGCTTTCTTTCAGGAGTGCTAGTTCTGCAAGGTTCGCAGGAGAGCTTCTGTAAAGTTTGGAAGGTAGGAGACGAGGTACTGGCAGAAGTAAAGCTGTGAGTACCGGGCGTGAGTCGTGCTTCGGTAGCTCAGTTGGGAAAGCACTTGCCCGCGAAAGGCAAAGGTCCCGAGTTCGAGTCTCGGTCGGGCACACAGTTTTAATCTGCCAGGAAGTTTTATATTCATCGTAGTTACGAAACATGTCACATCCAGCATGTGCTGCACAACTGTTGCTTTTTACAAAGATTTTCATAGGAAGATATTAGCCCTACTTTGCCCAGTGACATTATTTGTTAATGTTTGCATGTAATAAAGTCGATGCATGGGCAAATACTTTAACTGAAACTAACGTTAACATGAATGCCCAAGAATAAAATAAACAAATAAATTTCTACAAGACTATGATCTGGTTGTAGTTTCCTGTATTTATATTTTTAAGAAGTTCCTTTTTATCTATGTATTACATTTCAGTGTAGTGAAACGCTAGTTTACGATATGGAGTTCGTAGATGAGACTAGTAGAGTACTTTTTCGTCATAAAAATTCTCACAGGCATCGTGTTTTCAGAGTGTTATGTAATTTCCATTACACACCTTTATTCTCTAGATCACATTTCCCAAATGAGAATACGTCAGTTAAGAATGTAACAGCAAATATTGATATTAATGGGCCAGAATGCGTCACTGGCGCTATAGTGAGTAAAGTCGAAGTGAAGTTGGTAATGACGACACGATGTGGAAATTGCGTTAGCTAGCAGACACACAGCACGTCATTTACGGAAGTGCGTGTTTACGGTGGGCAAAGCACGGTCTGCTGGCCATCTCCCCTCCCCCCGTTGCGAGCCATTCATCAGCCGCGTTCCAGAACGCCCTGTATCTGACCGATTGTTAAATTGCGAACAAGAGCGGAAAATTGCAGCTAATTCTGGTTTTTATACTTGAGCTAATTGCCTTGCCAATTCGCGCATTATTTGCTGTGTTTCTAATGTCCGTTGTCTGCCTGTCCGGGGTCTAAACAACACGTAATCGCGCGACGATTATTCTGCAGCAGAAAATGCGCTTCGGACGCCGCATTTGTTTACCGTTGCAGCAATGTTCACGGACGGGAGGGCGAGTCGGCCGTGTGATTAGCTTTGTGGAACATTGCCAACTCCTGCGCGAAATTTTCAATTTCCAGGGCGTGCCAACATTAACAACGTTATTTATCTGGGAAATCAGGCGCGCTATTGACAATTAGGTCACTGTCCGTGGAGCAAAAGGCAGTGACATCCGTACTCCATCACCGAAACTAGAGGTTTTTTCAGTGCTACGCAAAGGCAGCAAATTGTGAGCTACACTGGCAGTTACGTGATAAGCCAAATGGTGCTCAGAGTCCACCACAATTTTGTCAGATGTTATCTGTTCTCTTCTGCCTCCGTAGTTGAGTAGTTAGCGAGGCTGACTACCAGCCGTCCGTAGTGGCCGAGCGGTTCTAGGCGCTACAGTTTGGAACCGCGCGACCGCTACAGTCGCAGGTTCGAATCCTGCCTCGGGCATGGATGTGTGTGATGTCCTTAGGTTAGTTAGGTTTAAGTAGTTCTAAGTTCTAGGGGACTAATGACCTGAGAAGTGAAGTCCCATAGTGCTCAGAGCCATTTGAACCATTTTTGCTGACTACCAAGTGGAGCATCCGTGTCCGATTTCCGGGAGTGCTAGCGATTTTTCCTGTGTGAGAGGTTCAAAAAATGGTTCAAATGGCTCTGAGCACTATGGGATTCAACTTCTGAGTCTTTAGTCCCCTAGAACTTAGAACTAGTTAAACCTAACTAACCTAAGGACAACACACACATCCATGCCCGAGGCAGGATTCGAACCTGTGACCGTAGCGGCCTCGCGATTCCAGACTGCAGCGCCTAGAACCGCATGCCACTTCGGCCGGCAGAACTTAGAACTACTTAAACCTAACTAACCTAAGGACATCACACACATCCATGCCCGAGGCAGGATTCGAACCTGCGACCGTAGCGCCTAGCGCCTAGAGCCGCTTGGCCACTCAGGCCGGCTGTGTGAGAGGACTGGAAGGAGGTCCACTCTGTCTCGTGATGCCAATTGAGGAGTTACTTGAATGTGAAATAGTGATTTGAAGGTCTTCAAATGAAAAACGGTCCCAGAATCTGTGTGCTTTACCCACGCTCCTCCGTATAGCAGCCGAGGACCACGAGAATGACAGGCTGTGGCGCATTCGTCACAGCACGTGACTCCACAGGTCTTACTGGCTGCAGCGACTGTCTTCACCAAAAAACAAGCTACTATTTAAGGCCACTGTAATACTTCGCATCTGCGCGTTTAAACACGTTCACGCTGCCGATAACATATGACAAATTTAAGTACTTTGTTGGGTTCTGAGGTGTGGGGTTGATCTGTTATTCTGCGCAATGGATTAATCTAAGATCTACCCTTTACCCTGTGGCTCCTGCAAGATGCAATTTCCACTCCCACACTACTACAGAAGTCAGACAGACGCTCCTAACGTTCTAAAGAGAAATGCCTGGAAAACTTTCAGCAATAAATATCTTCTGGAGTCGTCCGCTCTAAGGAAATGACACAAAAATTCACAAAATTTCGTACATAACTAGTGGGATACTTGGGTACTGGAGTAGTGCTAGTTAGTGTGAGAAAAACATGAAACTAACGGAAGTTATTATTTATTTTGCAAAAATTCTAAAAAATCACAATGGCACTTTTAGTTATGAATTTAACAAGTTATATCCTGGTTCTTTTCGGAATGTGAAGTTACCTCTCAAGGATAGGATTCGCTAATGAAATTTCTATACAAAGTTTAAGATGGTTGTTGACTTGGCAGAATGGCTGAGAGGCGCGCCTACTCAACTTGAATAATTATCCTTTAGAATGTTGCTAGGTATGGTTGAGGCTGTCGTGTGTGAAATGCAGTGAAGTGTACTGTTGTAGAGGAAATATGGAGCTCGCAATAGCTGTAGCGCACAATACCGTAAGCGGCGATGACTGCTGTCTGCGCCGCTCGCTGCTGACAAATAAGATAACTCTCGTTCTATCCTGATTGACTTTCGCCAATCAAACTCTCCCTATGCCTTGATGAAGTCAAGGATTCCTATTCGCCCCTAGTCTAACTATTGGCGTGGTACACCGGTCAGATAACCAGTCCACCGCGATGCCACTCAAAATTCACTCGCAGGCGTTTAACTATAACTCTGTCCATGCACACCGCACAATAAGTGTGTTGGCCAACACAGTGAACAACGCTTATACGCAAAGACTCAATATAGAGTCAACCTTCGATTCGCTCTTGACAGAGGTGCTCTCCAAGTGAAGTACTGAGAAGAGACTTGTACCTCGCTCCAAGAGCGACAACAGAATGGCGCCTCTCCATGCCAGACGTGAAGGGGAATATCTTTCGGTCTCTTCCATTATTTCTTCAGCTCAAGGCGTCAGAAATATCGTCTGCCAATCAGCATTGCTCTTCTAAGACGGGAGAATGACGTTTCATTTAAGGCGACCAATCCGGAAACCTGTAGCATTGGCGTTTAGCGTTTGCTGTCTTCCTGCGAAAATCTCTGAAACTGCGTGCTATATGTAAATAATGCTTAGGCTGGCCGCTCCCACACAATATAGCGGAATTTGCTTTTAAGCCGAACACGGGGTCGTTCCCCCTTTTCACTCGGGCCCACGCTGTGCGATCCATGGGCGGTCACCGGCCGACATAGGCTGGGTCGTCCTCTGAAGGGACTGGCCTCCCGATGTGTGGTCTACCTCTCTCGAAATAAAAGCTCCTGTGACCGTCTTGTCTGGAATGTATGTGTGTACGCCAGCCACGAGTATTTCAACCCCGGTGCGCTTACTTGTTATTTGCATATCGTTTACTTGAATTCATACAACATTGACTTTATTTTATCAAGTCTGGGCTCGAATGAAGCCTCTTGATGTGTGGAATATGATTGTGAAGGCGGAATATGTAAGCAATGAAGGTCAGGAGACCACGACGTCTTACAGGGTGCCTTTTCATTTCCCACCTGACACCGGACATAGCCGAACGCTCATGATGTATGCCGGACAAGGCGACTAGTGTGACGTCACAAGTTCTTTACAGGGCCTGTATTTCCGGTGGGCGCCGACTGTATCCAAATGACGCCATTGGCTGAGGATGACATGGCGGTCGGTCAGTCCCGATTTGCATGTCTGGGACCAGAACGGTGGAGCTTTCCTTGCTAGTTTCTTGTCTGTTCGTGCTGTGACTCTGAAATACTTAGTGAATTTTTGGGCATTGCCAGCGCAGGAATGGCAGGACATTAAAACTCCAGGCAGGTAAACGACGGAGCGCTGCTGACAGGGATGTGGTAACCAACTCCACTGACTTAGGAACAACGGTTGAGTTCCCCATTTAAATTTAATACACAATAAACTGCAAGCACGAGCGGAAAATTGCGGCTAATTCTGGTTTTCGACTGGATCTATTTGCCTTGCTATTTCATGCATTATATACTGTGCTTTTAGTATCAGTTGTCCGGCCAAGCATGGCTAAACAACGGCTATTGGCGGGACGAAAATGCAGTTAGGGCGCAGCGTTAAAACATGGTTTCAGCAGCGTTTTCCAACAGAATGGCGCAGTGAGTCGTGCATTTAGTTTTGTGAAACACTGTCAACCCCTGGACGAAATTTTCAATTTGCAAGGAATGCCAGCATTAACAACGTTATTTATCTGGGTAATCAGGAACGCTTTTGACAGTTAGGTCAACGTCCATGCAGCAAAAGATAGCGACATCCGTACTCCATTACTGAAACTAGAGATTTCTCATGGGAGGCCTTCGGAGGAATGTGAGACAAGATTGGTGGCGAACGCAGAAAGAAGTTGAGAAAACTGCGGAGATTATGGAGACCCTGATATTTTGAACAATGAATTGTTAACCTTATTTGAAATTTTGCTTTGGCATTCCTTTGGAACTCTTGCAAAATACATTTTTATTTCTACAAATAGTCAAGACAGCGCCTCGACTCGGAAATGTGTACCGAGGTTATTGTTACTTTCATCACTAGACAAACATTGCTCCTCTCACTGCGACAGTTAAATCAGGCGCTTGCTCTCTTGTACAGATTAGAGCTATGTTGTACACTGTTCTGAGTTGCGAGAAATCACCCAGCAACCTAATCAGCAATCTTGCAATTCGTTGGTCAAATTCCCTGTTACGTTCAGAAATCGAACAATCTCATTTCTGAACGTAGTGCTCTTATTTATACATAACTTATAATTCTGCAGACAATACTTCCGTTAAATTATAAGAAAACATGCGAATTTTTTGGACAAAAGGCGACGTCTGGACGTGTTTTCCTGGAAGAGTAGAGCCGTCGACACACATTTCTGTCGTTTATGATACTGCCATCGTTCGCGTTCTTTGTACACTGATTAGTTTTGCTGAAATACACATGTTGATGGGCTACAATTTACGAAGAGGAAGCGATTACAAGAGAAGAGATCATGGAATTTTTATGGATTTTTATACTTATTTTACCTTTTCTACCTTTATACAATAAATGACACAACTGGGAAGACAAGGATGAACGTTCGTAAATGCTTTACATGCAATGAAAATACTTTTATGAAGATGTTTCTGATGATAAAACATTAAATGAGTGTTTTTGCATTATGTGTCATTCAGGCTACATTTTAGGTTTCTAATTATTTTTTAAACAAAAGTGGTATCAAATGTACGCAAAAAACTACGGAACAAGTTCCAAGAACTTCACGCCTTATGCTCTGGTTTAATAAAAGTGAAGGAAACTAGAGGCAGAAGGATGATGTTCATATTGACCCTGTTGTTGAAGAGCGAAATGTAGTTGCACTTGAAAGAACTGAGAAAGAAATAACTCCACAGAAAACTTTTACAAAAACGGGACGTTTTGGTGTGTTATATGCTACGCTACGTGATCAAAAGTACCAGACACCTGGCTGAAAATGACTTACAAGTTCGTGGCGCCCTGCATCGGTAATGATGGAATTCAATACGGTGTTGGCCCACCCTTAGCCTTGATAACAGATTCGACTCTCACAGACATACGTTCAATCAGGTGCTGGAAGATTTCTTGGGGAATGGCAGCCCATTCTTCACGGAGTGCTGTACTGCAGAGAGGTATCGAGGTCAGTTGGCACGAAGTTGGCGTTCCAAAACACCCCAAAGATGTTCTATAGGATTCAGGTCAGGACTCTGTGCAGGCCAGTCCATTACAGGGATGCTATTGTCATGCAACCACTCCACCACAGACTGTTCGTTACGAACAAGTGCTCGATCGTGTTGAAAGATGCAATCGCCATCCCGAAATTGCTCTTCAACAATGGGAAGCAAGAAGGTGCTTAAAACATCAATGTAGGCCTGTGCTGTGACAGTGCCACGCGAAACAACAAGGGGTGCAAGCTCCCTTCATGAAAAACACGACCACACCATAACACCACCGGCTCCGAATTTTACTGTTGGCACCACACACACTGGCAAACTGCGTTCACCGGGCACTCGCCATATCCACACCCTGCCATCGGATCGCCACGTTTTGTACCGTGATTCGTCGCTCCACACAACGTCTTTCCACTGTTTAGTCGTCCCATGTTTAGGCTCCTTACACCAAGCGAGGCGTCGTTTGGCATTTACCGGCGTCATGTGTAGCTTATGAGCAGCCGCTCAACCATGAAATGTAAGTTTTCTCACCTCCCGCCTAAATGTCATAATACTTGCACTGGATGCTGATGGAGTTTGGAATTCCTGTATGATGGTCTGAAGAGATGTCTGCCTATTACACATTATGAGCCTCTTCAACTGTCGGCAGTCTCTGTCAGTAAACTGACGAGGTCGGTCTCTACGCTTTTGTGCTGTACGTATCCGTTCACATTTCCACTTCACTGTCACATGGGAACCAGTGGACCTAGGGATGTTTAGGAGCGTGGAAATCTCGCGTACAGACGTATGACACAAGTGACACCCAATCACCTGACCACGTTCGAAGTCCGAGAGTTTTGCGGAGCGCCTCAATTCGGCTCTATCACGATGTCTAATGACTACTGAGGTAGGTGATATGGAGTTCTTGGCAGTAGGTGTCAGCACAATGCAACTAATATGAAAAACTTAAGTTTTTGGGGGTGCCCAAATACTTTTGATCACATAGTGTATATCACATGTTCCTTTAAGAGTCTAAATGTCACATATACTAATTATAAGACACATTACTTGTTGTCTTTCAAGTACTCCTATATTATTTTCCAGATTCACCAATTTTAAGAACATGCGATAGCTAATATAAAATCGTAAGCAACTAGGAAGATCTGTGAACACAGACTCCACGATTTCACTCATACTGTGCACAAATTAATAGACTACTCCTGTTTTGAAAGATGAATATATTACAGTATTATTGCCATTTTGTCGGAACATAGTGGTAGTGTTATGATAAAATCTCTTATATACGTTTAAACATTTTCTACGGCTTATTACCTAATATATTTATAATTATCGATAATACATCGATATTATTGCCATTGTTATGAACTTACATTTCATGCGTAATGTAAACAATGCTTATCTTTAGTTTTGTGATGGTTCCCGAAGTCTATCTCAGTGGAATAGTTAGCATTGATCCCGGGCACTAATGCTCGAATAAAATTTACTCCTGTCTGTGGAGTTAGCCTTGGGTGAACCACCGTTTTTAAGAGGCCTGACTGAAAACTCCAAAGAAAAACTATTTTTGCCCCCAGAAAATATGTTTTTGGCACCAAAAATAAGCATCTGTGTAGTTTCTGTGATCATTCCCTGCTGTCCGGAGTATCTGCATAGATAATCGTAATATGAAATAGAATTACGTAGATTAAACAACTGTCCTAGCTCGTATACATAGAGAATGGCTATTTGTACCAAACTTTATATCTCTTTGTTAGACATATAATTCTTGCAAGCACACTATTCTCATCATGTCAAGTACACTTCGTCAGAACATAACGGTAGTTGGTATAGAAGAAAAGAGTAAAAAGATTTCGGAAATGACAACGTGCGAGTTGATTGCAATTGGTGTAACTCTAGTAAGCCATCATCATTCTCTCTGTCACCAGAGCTTCTGATGTCTTCTCCAAAGGTTAATTTGATAGAAAGTGCAAAGAAAACCGGCGGAGGTTCGAGTCCTCCCATGGGAATGGGTGTGTGTGTGTGTGTCCTTAGGGTAATTTAGGTTAAGTAGTGTGTAAGTTGAAACGTCCCCTTAGAAAAATTAATGAATTACTGTGCTGATAAACCTCTTACATTATTTGATTTTCAAACAGCTGAGCAAAACTGAAAGTACTCAGACATTCTCTCTTTATTTATTCTGATCATCACTAAACTGATACACAATATTTTTAGCGCAACGCAATCTGACTTTCAACAATCCCTAAAAAAGAACGGCCCTGACTAACAATAACCTATACCTTTCATGTATCACTTACCTCACAAAAATCTTCATTACTCGAACTACTGCAAAACAGCGAGCGCCAATACTGCCAGCTAAATAAAAGATTCTAACTACTGAAGGCACTAACTACTGATAGGCACAGTTAGCAAATGAAAGATTTTGATAGAGAACAAACAATGTATTTACCTTAATAGCGTTCAAAAGTCATCACACACACACACACACACACACACACACACACATGTATATATATATATATATATATATATATATATATATATATATATATACCAGTTCATGATATCCAATATTACAAATTTACTCTTTCTGATGGACACATGTCCAGATCATCCGCTCTCAAAACTGCGCCATCTCTCTCCCCACATCCACCACTGCTGGCGGCTCACCTCCAACTGCCCAACACTACAATAGCAAATTCCAACAATGCAAACCAGCCACAGACTGCACGCAGCACAATCAGTGATTTTCATACAGAGCGCTATGTGACGTTACGAACATAAATACCTAAACAGCCAACATAAAAGTTTAGGGACTGATGACCTTGGCAGTTAAGTCCCATAAGATTTCACACACATTTGAACATTTTTGCAAAGAAAACCACCAATAGGAAACGGCCAAAATAATAACACTGACTTCCTCTGCATAGAAAAATAACTTAGAAGGTGAGAGAAAAGCTAGGAAAGATAAGGACGAAAAGAGACACTCAAAACGAAAATTTTCTTGGGGAAGAACCAAACAGGCCAACCTGTAAAGAAGGAGAAAAAGTAGAAAACGGCAGCTGGAAAGACTACACCGACTCAAAAAAATTGAGAGAAGAAAACTCTTAGTCTTCATCAAACGAAAAGGACTCAGACGAAGCATATATATACACACACACACACATCAAAAAAGTTTTGCGTCATCCCGGTTCCCAGAACTCCTGGAGTTAGACATTGACTCTGGATATTGTATCACACACACAGTCCCTTTGGTTGTTCAGAGATGCCAATAAACCCGCCCAAAGATGTAAACAACCATGCAGGAGCAGGTCCGACAGCCGATCAGTTCCAGTCATTACACCAGGAATCTTGAATAATGCTTTTTGTGCAGCCACGACACCATGCAGCACGATACAGATAGGCCCAGCAACATGCCGAATGGACCGCTCAGGATTAGCCCGTGTTGTCCGTAGTTCAACCATGCCTGGACGGTCAATACTGCGGTTCGATCGCTTCCGCCCGCATTGTTACTTTGTGCCAGGAAGGGCTCTTAACAAAGGAAGTGCACAGGCATCTCGGAGTGAATCCAAGCGATATTCGTGGGACATGGAGGAGATACAGCTAACCCAACATTAATTGCTGCTACATTAGTGAGAACTCAGACAATGAACACCCAAGATAGAACAAAGTTAGAAAAGACGAACAGGCGCGCTCTGCTGACCTCTGATTATCGCCTAGCAAAAATGCCTGCTTTGCCGGTGCTGCGGACGTACATTACCAAGCTGTTTTCTTAGCTGCAAGGACACGATCTGGCGTACTGGAAGCGATGGCTGGTTGCTTCGACGTCCCGTCGTGGTGATGATAATGTCACGAGTATAGCCCGAAACAAATTATCCTGGCCTGGTTGTTCCAGACTAAAGACTTCCTAGCAATACAAATGCGCCTCTGAGGGAGACGAAGAAGGCTCGCCACACAATCACTGACGGTACAGTGATTGATTTTAACAAGCGAAGTCACCCAGTAACTCCGATACAGTCAACATTAGCCAAAACTGCTCAAGACAGACAACATAGGCCGCTTGTACGCAGAACGCTCAATTGCCAACTGTACTCGGAAAGTTACGTTGAAGTCGAAACTTCAGCAACTTCATCAAACAGTTACAATTAAATAAAAGTATACTGGACAGCCAACGGAAGGCAGGCTGACCCGCGCAGCGAGAGCTCAGTCTTGTAACCTACTTCGACCGAAAGGCGAGAGCCGACTACCCACAAGAGCACTCGTACAAACCGAACACAGAACATTCCCGCCCCCACGACAGTGGCCGTGGTTAACCGTTCCAATCAGCAACTCGAAAACCGGCGGAAAATTCCACTCTACTGCCGGAGCACTACCATTCCACCAATGGAGATTCTTGGCGCCAATTTCTGCGCCGATTTTGCTACGTCACGGAGCTATGGCCTGACCAAGCCAATCACAGTTACGATTTTGCAGAAAGCGCGGGAATTTGCCCGCCAAAACTGCCTGGGTACACAAGTCATTCCCACGCCTCGCTGGTAGCCTGCCAGAAAGTGTTTTCGCTAAGTTTCTGCGAAGTAACGGAACCTCTAGCCCAGCCGCTACTTCAGGCCCCTCCGAGCGTGTCTCCTCCGCTGTTCTACCATGTCGGCGTCTGGAAAGCATTCACTCGACTCCCTCACACCCGTCGGCTTACCCTTTCAAGATTAGCAGAGCCCGCCTGTCACCGGACCACCCGGGTGACGGGAGACGCTGCGTGGGAAGTCCGCGTGTGAAGGAATAGAAACTTTACACCGCATGCAATTGGAGAGGAAAATCGTAAGATAGAAATATGAGAGGGGGCTCATGTCACCTCTCAGGCATGCCCCCGCTCAGGCTGCCCAAGGGCTACTACTGCAGTGGATGACCACTACCTACGGATTATGGCTCGGAGAAACCCTGACAGCAACGCCACCATGTTGATTAATGCTTTTTGTGCAGCCACAGGACGTCGTGTTAGGACTCAAACTGTGCGCAATAGCAAGCATGATGCGCAACTTCACTCCCGACGTCCATGTCGAGGTCATCTTTGCAACCACGACACCATGCAGCACGATGCAGATGGGCCCAACAACATGCCGAATGGACCGCTCAGGATCGGCATGACGTTCTTTTCACCGATGAGTGTCGCATGTGCCTTCAACCTGACTATCGTTGGAGACGTGTTTGGAAGCAACGAGATCGGGCTGAATGCCTTAGACACACTGTCCAGCGAGTACAGCAAGGTGGAGGTTCCCCGCTGTTTTGGGGTGGCATTATGGGAAGCCGAAGTACGCCGCTAGTGGTCATGGAAGGCTTTACGATACGTGAATGCCATCCTCCGACCGATAGGGCAACCATATAGGCAGCATACTATCGAGGCAGTCGTCTTCATGGACGACAATTAGCGTCCCCATCATACACGTCTTGTGAATGGCTTCCTTCAGGTTAACGACATCGCTCAATTAGAGTGGCCAGAATGTTCTCCAGATATGAACCCTGTCGAACATGCCTGGGATAGACTGACAAGGGCTGTTTATGGACTACTTGAATCACCAATCACTCTGAGAGATCTACGCCGAATAGTCTTTGACAAGTGTGACAATCTGGACCAACAGTGATTTGATGGACTTGTGGATAGTATGCCACGACGAATACGGGCATGCATCAATGCAAGAGGACGTGCTACTGGGCACCTCTGAAGGTGTCGCTGTATGGTAATGCAAAACGCAATGTGTGGTTTTCATGTGCAATAAAAAGGACGGAAATGATGTTTATGTTGATCTATATTCCATTTTTCTGTAAAGGTTCTAGAACTCTCGGAACCAAGGTGATGCAGAACTAGGCTATATTCAGACGCGTTATGGAAGGAGGGATGGTTCCAGTGCCTACCTAGTCGTCGTTGGATTCATGAACGATTGAATGCTGAGGAAAATTTCTGAGGTTTCTATTATTAAAAGCGTGTGTGTTTCTTTACTAGAACCTATTATTTAGAAATTCACCGATATTAGTGCAAAATTTGGAAAATTTGATGTTATTTGGTACTAGATTTATGGTATCCCTTTTTAGTATTTTTAAGAATTTCTGTATATTTACATATTATTTCGTATCTGAATAAAACTTTGATTGTTTTCAAGTTTTTCCATTCATTAAATGGATACCCCATTTTACCCCAAAACCAGCTATTTCGTACCTGACGAGGGTATTAATTTTTATGCTGAGATGGTTGATTTTTATCTGAAACGGGCTATTATCATTTTGTTGAAAGTGTAACAGATCTGAATAACCTTAATTTGCAAATTTATTGATAACAGAGGGGGAGTGGCCAAAATGTAAAGGTTATAGGTCCCATCGGATTAGGGAAGGAAGTCGGTCGTGCCGTTTCAAAGTAACCATCCCCGCATTTTCCTGAAGTGTTTTAGGGAAATCACAGAAAAGCTAAATCATAATGGCCAGACGCGGGTTTGAACCCTCGTCCTCACGAATGCGAATCCAGTGTGCTAACCACTGCGCCACATCACTCGCAGTGGCTAGTTGTTCTCCGTAACCTTTCGAATATAAAGTAGTAAAACAGTAGTCCCAACCTGGTGCAATTCGTCAGTCCGTTTAGAGTACAAAGTAATGATTGAGAAAGATAGTTAACTATCAATTTTAAGAAACGATTCCTGGCTACGGAGGTTGTCTCACCCTGTTCCAAGACCATCCTTTGTGCCCTTTTCCGCATTCACATCTGTTTTCCTGTACTCAGTCCTACAGTGTGTGGTGGATTACGGCTCAAATGTTCTTTGTCAGTTAGTAATAGAAATATTTATAAACAAGGATTAATAAAAGGAATTCGCCCGCTCTTTCCCACTTTTCTGTAACTCAGAAGCAGATCATTTTTTATATAACAACTCTCATTTTAAATTAATATTTCAAGGAGAAGAAAAGAAGTCTATACAACGGATTGTTACATTTGTTGGTGCTTTATGTGTTATTAGTGCATGTCAAAAGCACGCCGTGTCAGTATAAGATCGAGCTGTTGACTGCCTAAGAGCTAATGACGACACACTCTTTATTTTAGAGAGAAACGTTTATGACAAAAGGAAACAGTACAATGAAAAGTATGCAAACACTGCATTTCGCGGTACATGGAAAATACGAGTTTTCGGGAGTAAACTGGGACGCTGTCATTTCAAGTACACCGGAATTACATTTATTTTCTTCTCTTTGACTTAAATTTATCCTTGACTTTTATTTTTATTTCGAATGTTTCTCTAGTTAGTATTGTTTTTCCACTGAAGAGCACCATGCAACTCACTACACACGAGAGCTGATGGACAGTTCGTCCCGTAAATGCACTGCAGTCAGCTATTGATGAACAAAAGATTCGCACCCCGTAACTGCAAGAAAGACTACCATCAAAGATACATCAAAGATTGAATGTCTGGTAGCTGTTCTAAGACGTATCTCACTATAGAATCTTGGCCGCCTTAAAACTCGTATCTTGGCAAAAAAGATATATTCTGTACGTCTGTAAATGATTAATTTGATACTACAAAGAGGAATACAGAGTAAGTTATAGGAGATAGAAAATCTTGTAAACAAAGAAAACGGATTATGAAGAGGGTTGACTGCAGTTGGTATATCGACACGTAAAGATAAGCACAAGAAACGAGGCACACTTCTTGTTATTTCAGCAGAGAATGTTGATGTCTAAAATATTCTATCAAAGAGACACCATTTCACAACAGAAGGCAAAAATGGGAAACTGTCCATCAACGTATTTCTATAAAGGACAGTCAAATTAAAACGAGACAGATGGAATAATGAAAATTTTATCTGACTATGAGACCAGACGGTCAATGCCTACATGGAAAAATGTTTGCGGTTTCCTAAAGAACCATGATTGTACGTAAGTGTGCTTCTCTTCGTCCGAAACAAATCTATGGCCACTAATGTCTTTTTGCAAGGCTCCAAAAATATGGCAATCACACGGGAAGAGATCGGGACTGCGTGGAGGATGTGTAGGGGCTACCCAGCGAGACTCCTGCAGCGTATCGAAAAAACCTGCTAACAAAATGTTTGCCCACATGTTGCAATGTTGTTTCGACTACGCTGCAAAAATTTCGCTATAAACCCCTTACGCATTCTCAATACAGTCCCGATCTCCACCAATGCGATTTCCATATTTTTAAAAACCTGAACGAAGAGATTCGTGGCCATCGATTTTCTTCGGACGAAAAGGTGCTGCCGGCTGCTGTGGCCGAGCGGTTCTAGGCGCTTCGGTCCGGAAACGCGCTGCTGTTACGGTTGCAGGTTCGAAAACTGCCTCGGGATTAGATGTGTGTGATGTCCTTAGGTTACTTAGGTTTAAGTAGTTCTAAGTCTAAGGGACTGATGAACTCCGATGTTAAGTCCCATAGTGCTTAGAGCCATTTGAGCAATTTGATGAGGCGCAAGCTTGTCTGGATAGAATCATGACAAATAAATAAAAACACCTAAAGCTGTCCTCATGATTTTATTTTATTTTGTCGCTACCAGTTTCAACGCTTCAGTGCGTCATCTTCATGCTGTTTTTGATGCGATACAGGTTGATACGATCCCCATGCATAACACATCGAGAATCATTCAAACCATGTCGTATTTAAATGGTTCTCGAGTCAGTTGACAGTTGATGGTTGGAGTGCTGACACATTATCTGCGTATCCAGTAATGCTGGCAACTGATGTGTTATGCGTGGGAATCATATCAACCTGTATCGGATCAAAAACAGCCTGAAGATGACGAACTGAAGCGTTGAAACTGGTAGCGACAAAATAAAATAAAATCAAAAGGACGGCTGTAGGTGTTTTTACTTATTTGTCACGATAGTGAACGGCCGTCATCCCAGAAACCTCCTGCTAAAAGGATGGACATACAAAAGCTGGATACAATAGTGGTTCCATAGGCAACCGCAAACATTTTTCAATGAAGCCACGGACCGTCTTGTTACACTGTAGCACAGTACGATAGATGTATTAACAACTGTGACCATTATTTATAAAATAACAAACAGTTTACTATTTTTTCTATCTGTCTCGTTTTCATTTGGCTGCTCCTTATATTGTGATATGCGGGAGATGATTTTTGGAACTCCCCTCCAGATATATTCTCGATACTTCAGGATATCTTTTAATGATACCCTCGTTTCTTCAGGAATGCCGTCCTTTCATCTTCTTCGTTTCCTGGTACGTAACGACTTCCATCTTTGGTTCCAAAGCAGAGGCAGATAAGAAAAGAAGTTCACAATAAGCCTCATTATCGTATGTGGCCCACAATGGCGCATTATACTTACGTCGCCACGTAGAGGCTGAGGTCAAATGACACGAAACGAGATAACGAGTAGCGAGCGATGCACAGCGCGTTTCATCACGGAGAAAATGAGGCGTATCGGGTGAGAATGACGTCCTGGCTGGAGAAACTATTGCACAATCTGCGAATGAAAGTAGTAGACGAGTTTAGCTATTTGAGCAGCAAAATAACAGATGATGGGCGAAGTAGAGACGCTATTAAATGCAGAACAGCAACAGCAAGTTAAGAATTTCAGAAGACGAGTAATTTATTATCTACACTACTGGCCATTAAAATTGCTACACCACGAAGATGACGTGCTACAGACGCGAAATTTAACCAACAGGAAGAAGATACTGTGATATGCAAATGATTAGCTTTTCAGAGCATTCACACAAGGTCGGCGCCGTTGGCGACACCTACAACGTGCTGACATGAGAAAAGTTTCCAACCGATTTCTCATACACAAGCAGCAGTTGACCAGCGTTGTCTGGTGAAACGTTGTTGTGATGCCTCGTGTAAGGAGGAGAAATGCGCACCACCACGTTTCCGACTTTGATAAAGGTCGGATTGTAGCCTATCGCGATTGCGGTTTATCGTAACGCGACATTACTGCTCGCGTTGGTCGAGATCCAATGACAGTTAGCAGAATATGGAATCGGTGGATTCAGGAGGGTAATACGGAACGCCGTGCTGGATCCCAACGGCCTCGTATCACTAGCAGTCGAGATGACAGGCATCTTATCCGCATGGCTGTAAAGGATCGTGCAGCCACGTCTCAATCCCTGAGTCAACAGATGGGGACGTTTGCAAGACAACAACCATCTGCACGAACAGTTCGACGACGTTTGCAGCAGCATGGACTATCAGCTCGGAGACCATGGCTGCGGTTACCCTTGACGCTGCATCACAGGCAGGAGCGCCTGCGATGGTGTCCTCAACGACGAACTTGGGTGCACGAATGGCAAAACGTCATTTTTTCGGATGAATCCAGGTTATGGTTTCAGGATCATGGTGGTCGCATCTGTGTTTGGCGATATCGCGGTGAACGCACATTGGAAGCGTGTATTCGTCATCGCCATACCCCGCGTGATCGTATGGGGTGCCATTGGTTATACGTCTCGGTCACGTCTTGTTCACATTGACTGCATATTTTGAACAGTGGACGTTACATTTCAGCCGGCCGCGGTGGTCTCGAGGTTAAGGCGCTCAGTCCGGAGCCGCGCGACTGCTACGGTCGCAGGTTTGAATCCTGCCTCGGGCATGGATGTGTGTGATGTCCTTAGGTTAGTTAGGTTTAAGTAGTTCTAAGTTCTAGGGGACTGATGACCACAGAAGTTAAGTCCCATAGTGCTCAGAGCCATTTGAACCGTGACATTTCAGATGTGTTACGACCCGTGGCTCTACTCTTCATTCGATCCCAGCGAAATCCTACATTTCAGCAGGATAATGCACAACTGCATGTTGAAGGTCCTGTACGGGCCTTCCTGGATACAGAAAATGTTCGACTGCTGCCCTGGCCAGCACATTCTCCAGATCTCTCACCAATTGAAAACGTTTGGTCAATGGTGATCGAGCAACTGTCTCGTCACAATACGCCAGTCACTACTCTTGATGAACTGTGGAATCGTGTTGAAGTTGCATGGGCAGCTGTACCTGTACACGCCGTCCAATCTCTGTTTGACTCAATGCCGAGAGGTGGTTGTTCTGGGTACTGATTTCTCAGGATCTATGCACCTAAATAGCGTGAAAATGTAATCACATGTCATTTCTAGTATAATATATTTGTCCAATGAATACCCGTTTACCATCTGCATTCCTTCTTGGTGTAACAATTTTATTAGCCTCTAGTGTAATATAAATTCATGTGGCAGAAAATCTTTTCTGAAGGCCTTGATCTGGAGTGTAGCTTCGCAAGGAAGAGTAACTTGAACGTTAAGCAGTTCAAAACAGAAGGAAATTGTAGCTTTTGAAGTGTAGAATGCTAAAGATTGGATGGCTAAATCCAGTAACTAATGAGGTGGTACTGAAGCAAATTGGGGAGGAAAGTAAGTTATAGCACAATTTTAATACTGAATGGTTCGGTTTATAGGACATACATTGAGGCACCAGTGAATCTCCAATTTGATAGTTCAAGGATATGTGGGAAGAAAAAATGTAGAGACAAAAATGTGAGTACAGTGAGCACTTTCAGGTGGATGAAGGTTGCTGTAGCTACGACGAGATGGAGAGGCTTGCACAGGACAGACTAGAATGGATACCTCCATCAAACCAGTCTTCGCACTGAAAACCACAACGGCAACGAGAGCGTAAAACAAAAGTTATTAACGTTCTACGTTTTTATTCTTCGTGTCTACATATTTACAGGCACTGTCGCTAGGAGGCTCCGAATTATAGCAATTACCATTGCGATGTGAAACATAACAATGTCGTTGCTGGAGAAACAGCGTGCTGTAAGTGAGTTTCGAATTCGAAGAGTTCGACCACACGAGGAGCACCATCTCCTAAACACGACCACTTCGCCAGCTGCAACAGTCCTATTCCTTGGGTTCTCTGTCATCGATCATATTCCACACAGTCCCGAATTCACCCCACCCAATGGCCTTTTTCCATAACTTAAAGAACTCCTTCCACGACTTCACTTTGACATTGACGAAGTGGTGTAAACAGAGGTAAGGTTGTGACTCCTCAACAAATTCAAAGATTCTATAGTGACGGTGTCAAAAAAAAGTGGTCTCTCGTTAGGAGAAATGTGTTCGTCGCCAGGGTGACTTTGTTGAGAAATATGTATGTATACATGAAGAAGAAAGATGCAGAATGTTAACAACGTTTGTTTTGTTAAAAAGCTTTCAGAGTTTTCACATAAAGAAAATCGGAGGCATTACTGTTCAGCACGCCCTTGTACTTTTGGCTCATGTCTGTACTTTTCTTATCATAACAGAAAGACCCAACTTCCGTTACAGCAAATGAGAATGTTAATATGTCATATCAAACATTGAGGTTTTATTAGATGAAGGCATCCAGCTAAAAAATCTCTTTATGACAACGAAATCTGATTCCCGACAATTCTACTCTTCAGCCTTCCGGTGATAAATGAAAAATGTTTGGAAATGCTCCGGAGACTTGAATCGCAGCTCGGAGAAGACCTAAATAAATTCGGTAAACTTCTGAAACGGCGGTTCCGGCGGTAAGGGTAGAAAGAGATGAGGAACGGCGTTGGCACGGCTAACTTCCAAAGTGTCGTCGATCGATCACCGAACCCGTGGAACAGCGAAACTCACGCGAGAAAAAAGTAAAACTGTTTTTCTGCTCACTTTAATGCTCGAGTCACTGCACACGTCGTCCTTCAAGTCCCCGCCGAAGTTTTATACTTCGGTTGCAGGACAATAAGAAACATGAAATGGGTGGGTAGGCGTGACTCGGCTTCAAGGCGAAAAGACAAATCAGAACATGATATACGGCAATAGCTAGTTAAATGTGATACATACCGCTGTATATCGACTGGCCGCTAACGGCAAAGGACAAGCCATAATATTATGTAATTATTTTTCGTGAAGAAAGAGACACAAGAATTTATGACTAAATTCGATAAAATCATTACAAATAACGTTTCTTCACCCTGGGAAACTTTGTTGTATGTTTATACAGCTGCATTTGTTTGTTTTAAACAACCTGTTTCGCTCACTTCAGAACAATCTTCAGGTTATTTGTATCACAAAGAAAATATCACTACAATAAGTACATAGATATGTACTGATATACGAACGTATTGAAACAATTAACTGCATAGACTTCTGTGGCTAGAGTCAGTTGACATAAATGTTTTCTGAGTATCATACCTCGTCATAATATAAGATGCTATACTGGAGAAAGGAACATTTCGGCCACTGTGAAGGAGGCCGAAACATTGGTCACTCCAGTATTTTACTTAATGACGAGGTACGTACTAAAACAACGTTTTAGTAAAAGTTAAAAGACAAGTAATGATGATTTAGAAGTTGTTATAACACTGTCTGTGAGAAAAGCGTATGGGGGCGTTGTAATGGACATAAGCGATGTGCGGCGTTGGGTGAAGAAGTTTGGCAACGGAGAAACAGACATTGCAGGTCAACTGCGCAGACGCTGGTCGACAACATCTGTCACAGATTACCTGCTGATAAAGTGATATGAGGAAATGGACATGTTTTGGATTCACAATCAACAGCGAAACTTTGGTTTTTAAAATCATGGACCAAGAAGCAAAATACTGAATTTTTCCGAGCTGGTTTTGGTGCCTGGGTCGAACGATGCTGCAAATGTGCACAAATACTTGGTGACTACGTTGAATGGCAACGTTGTGTAGAGGTCAGTTCAGGCGATGATCTGTACTAATTCCGCTGTTATATGCTCATCATTATACACTCCTGGAAATTGAAATAAGAACACTGTGAATTTATTGTCCCAGGAAGGGGAAACTTTATTGACACATTCCTGGGGTCAGATACATCACATGATCACACTGACAGAACCACAGGCACATAGACACAGGCAACAGAGCATGCACAATGTCGGCACTAGTACAGTGTATATCCACCTTTCGCAGCAATGCAGGCTCCTATTCTCCCGTGGAGACGATCGTAGAGATGCTGGATGTAGTCCTGTGGAACGGCTTGCCATGCCATTTCCACCTGGCGCCTCAGTTGGACCAGCGTTCGTGCTGGACGTGCAGACCGCGTGAGACGACGCTTCATCCAGTCCCAAACATGCTCAATGGGGGACAGATCCGGAGATCTTGCTGGACAGGGTAGTTGACTTACACCTTCTAGAGCACGTTGGGTGGCACGGGATACATGCGGACGTACATTGTCCTGTTGGAACAGCAAGTTCCCTTGCCGGTCTAGGAATGGTAGAACGATGGGTTCGATGACGGTTTGGATGTACCGTGCACTATTCAGTGTCCCCTCGACGATCACCAGTGGTGTACGGCCAGTGTAGGAGATCGCTCCCCACACCATGATGCCGGGTGTTGGCCCTGTGTGCCTCGGTCGTATGCAGTCCTGATTGTGGCGCTCACCTGCACGGCGCCAAACACGCATACGACCATCATTGGCACCAAGGCAGAAGCGACTCTCATCGCTGAAGACGACACGTCTCCATTCGTCCCTCCATTCACGCCTGTCGCGACACCACTGGAGGCGGGCTGCACGATGTTGGGGCGTGAGCGGAAGACGGCCTAACGGTGTGCGGGACCGTAGCCCAGCTTCATGGAGACGGTTGCGAATGGTCCTCGCCGATACCCCAGGAGCAACAGTGTCCCAAATTTGCTGCGTAGGATCCTACGGTCTTGGCGTGCATACGTGCGTCGCTGCGGTCCGGTCCCAGGTCGACGGGCACGTGCACCTTCCGCCGACCACTGGCGACAACATCGATGTACTGTGGAGACCTCACGCCCCACGTGTTGAGCAATTCGGCGGTACGTCCACCCGGCCTCCCGCATGCCCACTATACGCCCTCGCTCAAAGTCCGTCAACTGCACATACAGTTCACGTCCACGATGTCGCGGCATGCTACCAGTGTTAAAGACTGCGATGGAGCTCCGTATGCCACGGCAAACTGGCTGACACTGACGGCGGCGGTGCACAAATGCTGCGCAGCTAGCGCCATTCGACGGCCAACACCGCGGTTCCTGGTGTGTCCGCTGTGCCGTGCGTGTGATCATTGCTTGTACAGCCCTCTCGCAGTGTCCGGAGCAAGTATGGTGGGTCTGACACACCGGTGTCAATGTGTTCTTTTTTCCATTTCCAGGAGTGTATTTTTCACGACACAGGAGACATTACTTTGGATCTACCATCGCAATTCCCACACTACTGTTTTCCCAATACGGGTAGGCATTCTTCCGTTGCTACCATCCGAAAATATCCTCCATAGAAGATCTTTTCTTCGAATGAAGATTTTGTTGTTTAATTAAGCCGAATACATGTTAGCTCGGAGAAAGCATTTTCAAACTGATGTTACTTGTGTTACGCGAAAAAGTTTCTTAAAGGTAGCAGTAAGCGGTGGTTGTTATGTAAGCTGCCCTCCTATCAACTCTAAATATTCGTGCATACGACGAACACATTTGATGCGCTGGAATTTACCCCCAGAAACGGAATTTTTCCAAATAAAACGCGAGCTGACGTTCTCACTACTGATAGGAGGCGGAGAATTCACGCAGAGAGCAACAAAAAGGGGAGAGTTACTTGGAAATTACCCAACTGAATATTGTGTATGTGCATGAAAGTGTTAACCACATACAAAAGTTATAAATCGCACCTTACAGGTCCAATTTGAGCTGGGATAAGTGCCTTTGTCGTGTGTTACCTAAAACTAAATTCCACCCCAACCGGTCATGAAGGCCCAAAGGTACTGACTGACCGCCGTGTCATCTTCAGCTCATAAGCATCATCGCTGGAGGCGGATATAGAGCGGCATGTGGTCAGCGCACCGCTCTCCCGGCCGTATGTCAGTGTCCGTGACCGCAGCCACTACTTCTCAATGAAGTAGCTTCTCAGATTGCATCGCAAGGGCTGCGTGCACCCCACGTGCCTACAGCGCTCGTTAGACCGGATGGTCACCCATCCAAGTGCTAGCCCAGCCCAACAGCGCTTAACTAAGGTGATCTGACGGGAACCGGTGTTACCACTGCGGCAAGGGCGTTCGTGTGTTACCTACTTTTCCTAATACTGCACAACATTCAGTCTGTATGGTGAATGCAACAATCCACAATCAGCTGCAAAAAATCATGCAGTAACTGATACAGCTTCAACTTACCTTCCTTGTTGAAAATCGTTTATAAAACAGGGAACGCAATGAATTCAAGTCCAGGCAAAAGGAAGATGCAGATCGCTTCATGAAAGTGCATGAAAATTCTAACATCCCTGAAACCGGTCTTACCAGGAAAAACTGCTGGTTAATGAATTCCCAAAATCTAAGTGCAACGCTCAGACAGTATAGTTTACTGGTAGATTACCTGTACAACCTTAGCATCGCGGTGGAGAACAAACATCGAGCAAGAATAGTTAACATTCCTGCTGAACATCTCAAATCCGCAAAGAAATAATATTAGAGATTGGCTGGAAACTTGATTGTCAGTGTAAAAGGTTACTGGTGTTTAATACTGAGACGTATTCAGTTCAACACGCGTTCTGAGCCAAGTAAAACGTAACAGTCGCAATGGAGTTTCCAGAGGATTTGTAATATCACTGTATTTCTTTCGTGAATCTGACAGCAATGTTAGCTATTCCTACTCGCAACAAGATAGGCTCATAATTTCTCGTTTTGGCAAAGTAGCCTTGTCCTAGCAAACAAAGGTGACATGTGATTGAATATCTGTGATCAAACAAGGGGCTTACACAGAGTGTGGGGCAATTCTGCGATGCGTGAAAGGCGCTCCTTCCAAACTAGTTGACTTTCAGCTGTAATGGCTATGGATGTAGCGCAGTCATTGTTATCACTGACTGATGATGCGATAAAGGAGAAAGTGAAATCCGATGTCGGCACATAGCTTACTTATATCTAATAGCTCATCCGATAGACGAATCACCCCCAAAGGTGTCACATGTCCTCATTCCGAAAGAAACTGTGGAGAGGTTTGGAATGTAACGTAATATTTTGGTGTAAGGTCTGTTGCATAGGAACTATACACAACTTCTCCTCCCTTTTGTGTCCAAAGACTGGCGACTAAAACATCAAAATAACTCAAGGGTGCACGCCTGCATCTCGATGTTCAACGGGCAAAATACTTCGGCAATCGACGACGTGGTCATCATCAGTGAAACGTTCTTGGTTGCTGAAATACGGACTCCGAGATCCGACCATACTCTAATGAGTTAGTTTGACATCAATAACTTCAGGAGAAAGCGAAGGGTCAAGAAAATGATTTCATCAACAGAGTTGTCACCGAAGAATCTTCTTCATCTGATGAAATATGGCAACTGCCACTTTCGTGCATGACTTTATTTTGAGCAAAGATGGTTTTTGGGCTTTCACGGATCTCCTAGTTCCGTAATCTTCGTAAGCGTAACGTTTTTTCAGTTGCTTTTGGAATGCTGCAGCTGTTTTTTATTCTCTAATCTGTGGCTTCTTTCTCTGCCTTCATATCGACAGCCCAAACATTTTTAGAGAGATACAGTGATTTAGCACATCATTCGTCAAGTGACTGAATGATGTGACATGAGCATCGGGAAAATTATGACACACGACAGATTCCTACGTAGCTATCAGCCAATAACATTTAAATTCATAGTAGATTAGTGAAGTATTTCTTTAATTTATCATTGTACTATCGTTCCATGTTTACTTTTACACAGTTTCGCCGTAATTATTTATAGGGCTGATGAAAATGATTTATCAGTCAATACTGCTTTATCCATTAAGAAAAAAAACTTGAACATCTTTAACTGCGTTTTCAAGTGTTCCTTTACAAAAGAAAACCCAGAGAACTGCCCCAATTTAATACTCGTACCAATAAAAGCCGAGTGAAATAAGTGTTAGTGTCATTGGTGTTGGGAAACAGCTGAAACCTTAAAACTGAGCAAGTATCCGGAGCCCGATGGAATTCCCTTCAGACTCTATACTGAATTTGTGGCTGAGTTACCCTATCTTGTAACTGTAATCTATCGCAGATCCCTCGAACAAAAAACCATGTGTCCAACTGTCGGAGGGAATTTTTGTATCTAGGTAGTTAGATAGGTGATAGGTCCAGTATTCCTTGATTTCCAAAAAGTACTTAATTCAGTACCGCATCTGTGCTTCTTATCAAAAGCTTGATTGCACTGAGGATTTAAAGGGGTGGACTCAGCGAGTTATCTAAGATGGATAGTCATCGTCAGATGGGAAAGTAGCTTCGCATATGCCCCAGGGAAGTGTTGGCTGGCTCTGAGCAATATGGGACTTAACGTCTTAGGTCATCAGTCCCAGGGAAGTGTGTTGGGACCATTGTTGTTCATGCTGTATATTAACGATCTTGAAGACAACACCAATAGTAACGTCAGCCTTTTCGCAGATCATGGAGTTATCTATAAAGAAGTTCTGTCTGAAAGAAGCTCTATAAATATTCATTCAGATCTGGGTAAGATTTCAAACAGGTGCAAAGTTTGGGAATTTGCGTTAAATGCCCAGGGATGTAAAACTGTGCACTTCACAAAACGAAAAAAATTTGATATCCTATGACTGTATTATCAGTGAGTCACAGTTGTAATCGTCCAATTCATGCAACTGCCTGGATGTAACACTTTGTAGGGTTATAAAATGAAATGATTGCATGGGTTCAGTCGTGGTTAAATAAGACGGTAGTCTTCGCTTCATTGCTAGAATACGCGGAAGTGCAAGCAGTCTACAAAGGAGATTGCTTACAAATCACTCGTGCTATTCATTCTAGAATACTGCTCAAGTGTATGGGACCCGCACCAAACAGGTCTAACAGGGAGTACTGAACGTATTCAGAGAAGGTCAGCAAAATTTGTCACAGGTTCGTTTGACCTATGGACGGGTGTCACGGAAATGTTGTAGAAACTGGAAGGTGGGCACAAACTATCCCAAGGAAGCGTAATTACAAAGTTTCAAGAAGCGGCCTTAGACGATCACTCTAGGAATATACTGCAACCCCCTGCACATCGATCCCATAGTGATCGTGAAGACAAGATTAAATTAACTACAGAGCTCACGGAGGCATTTTAACAATCATTCTTCCCTCGCTCTATATGTGAATGGAACGGCAAGAAACCCTAAGAAATGGTACAATGGGAAGTACCCTCTGCCATGAGCTTCACTGTGGTATGCAGAGTGTAGATGTAGATATAGATGTAGAACATTTGGCTGCGACAGTCTTTATAGTCAAAAGTAATGTGCTCGCTGCTGCTCTCTGCCAGTAACATGGTAAATATGAACAAGTGTTTCAAAATGTGGAGTGACGTTCTCACACATTGGCTCCAGATGGGCCGAATCAAGCAGCCCAGCGCTTACTAGCTAAACAAGTACTTAGCGAAAGTCAGGAATGCTTCACGGTGATAGTGTTAGGGCTTCAGTTCTTCACCCTAGAGCATCCCATATTCATTCCAGAGAGGGACTGATCACAATAGTCGGCTGCCACTTGTTGTCGTAGCATCTATGGTTGGGCTAAGCTACCATACATCAGATGGAAACTAGGGTCTTGTGTACGCGCCATTGTACAATGTCACGAAAATAGACTGCATCAGTCATGGTATTCCCATGAAACACGTTCAGTGGATGTACGTGCTGCGAATGTGAAGCTGCCACAAACAAGAACATTGTCGATGCATTTTACAATACTGACAGGAAAATAACGTGTCTCAGCAGCACGCCATATGACCGCACGGTGAGAATTATTTTCGGAACTAAACTGTCACTCATTCGTTAATATGACCCTTTCCGTGGGTCCGTGTTCAGACAGTTGGCAGAGGGCGTCACATCAACCAGGGCACATGCTTTGCTGGCTGTACGTCTTTAGGTAATTCAGTACAGGTGCGGATCCAAGGGAGGCGGATCATGAAGATCCGAAGAACATTTTAATACAAACGTTTCTCTTTTACGTGTATCATTTCAAGGAAGCACTTTTCCTGCGCAGGCTGCGTTGTTTTGAAATAGCCATTTGATTACATTATTTAGAATGAAACGGATCAATCAGAGTCGTTTCCTTGAACTAGCCTTTTGCACACTTGCAGTGCTGTTTTTCGAGATGCATGTTACTCTACTCAGTTTACCAGTAGCCTCTGGAAAAGGAATCAGCCGATCTGTTCATTTATTTTGCTCATTTACATCCTTTCCATTTCTCAAGTGTTCTGTAAGTGATCATGAGTGAGTCAATACTCATGGACCTGGAATTCGAATGTTCCCGCGGGCAGTAAGAGTTTTCACGCATAGCGTAAACCCCTTGCCAACCTAATCTCGTGGGAAGATTTGAAAAAAAGGGAGGTTGAAAGCAGAGTCCAAGATTTAGATTCAAACTTCGTCGTGTGGTAGTTACTCAGATATAAAGGTTCTTTCCACCCCTTCACCTGTTTTGAAAGAGAAGCCGTTTTCCGGCTGGCACCATATTCCTCACTCTGACGACGCCAGGGGAAGTGAATGGACATGGTCTTATGAGCAGTTTTGATCGGTAGAGGATACAGGAAATTCGCTGTAGTAGTTCAGCTGCATGAGTGCATCAGCTTCGTTTATGTTGGGAAACGGTTCGATATAATTTTTTTTATTCCCTCGTTTAATTTCGTGCGTGTAAATACTTTGATGGTCACTGCTTAGGCTGAACAATAATCACCACCCCATATGGCCATGATTCAATGCCTTAAAATTGTGAGCTCAACATTCGCTAAAATTTGTCTCATGTATTGCGTGGAGAATTAAGTGAAAACTTTAATACTGCTTTCATGAGTGATACTTTGGGCCTCGCATCACGATCTTTGTCTGTTAGGAAGCCACACGTTCGTGATCTCAGACGTACCAAACTGCATTGTTGTGCACCTTGTAATGGCTGAAATCCTTTTCCGAACGAATACTGATATGTCCAAAGAATGTCTGTAAACCATTTTTCTTATGTTTAAGAAAATGTTTGTGATCGTCTGTAACGATACCCAGTCCCTCTTTCGTTCGTTCTCTAGTTGCCTTCTTATTAGCAGAGGGTAGAATAAATCGTTACGCTTTTTTACTGTCTGAATGTCCAAGAATTACGTGATTTTACTTCCCAGCATGCAAATTTGGTAACTCTCAATCAGATCTGAATCCAGTTCCAATCGTCCTATCCATACTACTCTGACATTATATTATGTTAAGGTACGCCGTATTCGCTAATAAATTATGAACATGTGTCCCTCTTTGCACCATGAGTTTTGTCTGATAAATGTACTTGAAAGTATTTCCCTGGCAATCTAAAGTTCTTACTTGAATAAAGCGTCATCGTTTCTGACAGAAGAAGTTCACCAACTTAGCAAATAATTTTGTTACCATTCATACCGTTACCCATTCACCCATATGTACCTACGCCCAAAATATTAATGGAAATACGGCATTAAAACAGATTTTAAGAAGCAATGATGAAAATGAGAGAGATGCAATTCGATAAAGATTAGTATGATTTAAAATTACGTTAGCTTCTCTGATGTGCTTGTTTATACTTGCGCTATCTGTTGTTCAGAATGGTAGATTAGTTTATGCATTGGGACATAACCGTTGCGCCATTAGTCATTAAATGACATTAGCATGCTATCCAGCGAGTCTGGCGTAACCAGAGGCACACATCTTCCCCGTTAATTATAGAAAAATAAACACTCGCGACCCTCTGTAAGATTTTATTCACAAAATTAATCTCAGTTTCTTATACCCCCTGAAATGAAACTTTCTGGTGGATTAAAACTGTGTGCTCGACCGAGACTCGAAGTCGGGACCTTTGTCTTTCGCTGACAAGTGCTTTAGTCGGTACAGCACTTGCAAAGGTCCCGAGTCTCGATCCGGCACACAGTTTTAACCTGCCAGGAACTTTCTTATCAGCGCACACTCCGCTGCAGATTGAAAATTTAATTCTGTAAACATCATCCAGCGGTTTACCTCGAAGAGGAAAAAATTCGACCATTATGCGTCTTTTGTCAATCTGTCACATTACAAAACATTAAAATACGTTAGTGTAACTACTTGAAATGAAAATGTACAGCGTCTTAAAATCAAATGAAGTGCAAACCTAATATATTATGTTACCCTTTTTTATACTGCGATGTACTTTGATAACGCTCAAGGGGTCAAAGCAGGAAAACTACTCCCTCGAGAAAGTCAGAGCGGGTATGGGCCCATACATATAAAGGGTTATTACATTTAACGGTTTCCAAATTTCGTTCGGAATATAATGTAGTGCGAAACTTCTAGATGTACTAGGAATTACGGTCTGCGTTGAACATAGATAGTTTTCGGTAGCTGCCCACGAGGACAGACCCTCCACAGTAAATATTAGAACCAGAAAAAGGCGCCCGCCGATCCACAGGCTGACCGAGTCCACTGACGAGGACGAGTCCACCATGATTCGTAAGTTCACAGGTAGAACCGACAAACCACAGGATGATAAGATGGTAAAGACAGAAAGGGAAGGACCCTCCACGAAAAAAAAGGGTAACACATAGATAGTCTTTCATAGTTGTAGCCGGAAAGGACTGTAAGGAACAGCAAGACACCTATGAATTCTTCTCGGGTTATCAGCCGAGTGGTGGTGTCGTCTTGTCCCAACGTTTCAATGAGTTTCGTACCCATCATCTTCTGAATCGCCAGAAGATGGCGGGTACCACTAGGCTGATAACCCGAGAAGAATTCATCTGTGGAATACGCCGAGAAAGACTGCAATCGCATATAGCAAGACACCTATTTACACGCCGGATTAGCCGTAGTCGGCAATTCTGGGTGCACAATCGTTGTGCTAAAAAGGGGACCGAGCCTAGTCGTCGTCACCGATTTCCTCCAAATTTATAGTATATGCAGGGCTTCGTCGTAAATGAAATATAACAGAACCGAGAGGTCCAGATGGTCAAGACTTTAGAAAAAATAGCATTCTGGCGCGTATCTGTCGAGACATGAGCTATTTGTAATATACAGGGTGTATCAAAAAGAATCATCCTATATGGCATGTCTATATTTCTGAAACTAATAAACATATACCATGATTTTGTTTTTTTGATGCAAGCGAAAACCAAAAAGGGTTTTTTCATACCTTTTCATAGGTGTTTAGTATGCCCCTTTTGAGATGCACGACATATGTCAGTGCGGTATTCAAATTGTTCCCACACTGCAGCGAGCAGGCCTTGAGTTACAGTTTCCACAGTTGCTGTTATGAGATGTCTCAGTTCATTCATTGTTGCTGTAACGGAGGCGCATAAACAGTTAGACTGTCCATCGTCCCGTAATTCTTTTATTTAAATATTCCCGCATTTCCAGATGCCAGTGTGGCATTGCCAAATCTTATTGGTACATAAACTCGTTCGAATCAGTCTCCAATTGCGGGAAAAGAAAGTTCTCAAGCATATCGAGATATGTGTTTCCTGTAACAACGTTCTCGGCAAGGGAAAACGGCCCATGCACCTTTTCCAGAGAAAATGTACAAAACACATTTAATTTTGGAGAGTTCCTTTCATTCTGTATCATTTCAAGTGATTGTTCCGTACCCCATATTCTAACATTATGACAGATTACCTTTCCATTGATATCGAGTGTTGCCTCGTCACTAAACACTAAGCGTGTTATCCTCCATCTTTCCAAGAACGAAATTACTGAACTCCACACGTTGTTGTTTGTCACCCTCACGAAGAGCTTGCTGTAGCTCAATATTGCATGGTTTCATGTGTAAACGTCGACGCAAGTCGCCAGACGGACATCGGGGGCATGCTGAACTGTTGAGCTGCACGGTGAACTGATTTTTTAGGACTGTTTGTGAAACTGTGGCGTATGCGTTCGACGTCTGTGTCAGACACTCGGGGACGGCCCGGCGATTTGCCTTTACACGAACAACCTGTTTCTCTGAATTGTTCATGCCATCGTCTAATGCTGTAGAAGGATCCACACCATACCTAGTACCGTACGAAAGTTACGCTGTACAATTATTACTGACGCGCACTACGCAAAACGAAGGACACAAAACGCTTTCTGTTGTTCCGACATCATTTTTACTAGAACTGAAGTGGGCGCACACTGCTACATATCTCAAATAACATAACAGTTATGATTTTTTTTTTTAAATCGGATGATTCTTTTTGATACACCCTATATTAGCGTAGTTTCCAGGCAACGGTTGGTGTAGCGGGAAGAATGGAAAACGGCAACCCGAGGGATACGTGAATGAGTCTCTATGCGCAAAAATTTTTTTAATTTTTTTCCCATTTTTACGTTATTTACACTGCAAATTAACCGAAATGTGTTAATTACAAGGCATGAAAAAGAAACGCAAAGGGAAATTTGGGACGGCAAATAAATTTCCAGGAAGGATTGTGCTTACAGCGGAAACGAGAGGTATCTGAAAATAACTTTCCAAGAAACGATTGTAATAAAACCGTGAAGGGCTTCTTATTCCATTAGTTTTATTTTGACGTTCGAGGGAGCCCTCCGCGGCTGCACGAGAACCGTAGGTTCCCAGTCCATTGAGAGAGAGAAAGGAATCACATCCCAAGAAGCCGGCATCGAAATACATTCCATTGTACATCAACAAGTATCCTCTTCAATATTTGGCGAAATGATGCATTACTCTTGTTACTATCAAACTACGATAAGAGAAAATCTCTCATGAATGTGGACCAAGTGTGTTTTTCTATAGAAACCTTAAAACAACGTCATAAATGTAAGAAAAGGCAGCGTTTATAACGTGTAAAGATGCCGAGGCAGTTACTGATTTCCATGTTTTTACGATAAATATCACCATCAGTTGTAAAATAATAAAACTATATACTTCTACAAGGGAAGTTCTTGTGTAGGCCTTACTGTTCCACCTGAAAATTCCTCTTCTGTTGCAAATTTTCCTTTGCCTTTTCTTTTCGTACCTTTTATGAAAATATTAATAAATACAATGGAATGACAGTATTTCGGTGTATTTTCAGTGCAAATAACGTAACAACTGAAAAAAAAAATACTCAGAAGGCGATTTGCCACCACTACACTCGGAATACTGTTCTGCACTTTTTCCGCTACGCCAGCCGCTGCATAGTGACTACGCTAACATAAATGGCTAATGCATTTCCCGATTCGTGCCCAAAATGTTTATTTTTTTTAACGCTTGGCCATCTGAAGATTCCGCTTCTGACACTTTCATCTCTGCCCAAGCCGTGCATCTACCGTAAATTTGGACGAAATAGGTGGTTACGACTAAGTGGTGGCCCCTTTTAAGTAAAATTCTGATAATAGTGAGTGCACTCTTCCATTTTACACTGTGTAAATTATGACATTGTCAGTTGAGAATTTGTTGCTACTACAGTTCTTAAATCAATTCCACGACGAAAAGCTTTTTCCATATTGCTTCTTAATTGATTTACTTGTCTGGTTAACGATCCCTTCGAAATAATGCTAAAGTGATGTCCTAAACACTTATTTAAAAGATTTTTACCATTATTTTCGTGTCAGAAGCACGTTAAATATATACAACTAAATATGTATCTGATTACATGTTAATCATAGTTATATGTACATACACACAAACACTGTCCGAAGAGGCCCTGAAGGCCCAGGGTACCGACCGGCCGCCGTGTCATCCTCAGCCCTTATGTGTCACTGGATGCCCATACAGAGGGGTATGTTGATCAGGACACCACTCTCTCGGCCGTTGCCAGTTTTCGTGACAGGTGCCGGTACTTCTGTCAAGTAGCTTCTCAATTGGCCTTACAAGGACTGAGTGCACCCCGCTTGCCAACAGCGCTCAGCAGTCCCGGCCGGTGAGCCCGACATTGCTGAACTTCGTTGATCTGACGTGAACCGCTGTTACCACTGCGCAAGGCCGTTGGCAGTTAAACGTACATAGACTACAAAAAATAGATGAACACGACAACGGAACTGACTAAGTCTGCATTCCGATGACATTTCTCCAAAACTGGGCCACACCTAGGGCAATAAACCTTGTTCTGAGCATGAAATGGACAGAGAGGACGTTGACACACGTGGCTAACTGTTCTTGGAAACACTCGCACTTGCTGTTCATTGATGTGAAGCCTCGTGACTTACGCTATGACTGAGCCCCGCCGACATCAGTTCTGATTCGGTTAAGTCAACCTGAAAGACGCTTGTCCTCGCTCTAACCAGTCGAAGATATTTAGGTGGCTCAATCCACTCTTGTTGCTTATATTTGCACGATGAAAGTCTTACCTTATATTGAGGTACTTCCAAAGGCTTTGAAATCTGGAAGAAATCTTTCTCTGTTTCAGACTAGGTGGAGACTGTTGATACCCAGACACTGGGTGAGCGCCGGTCGGAGTGGCCGAGTGGTTCTAGACGCTACAGTCTGGAGCCACGTGACCGCTATGGTCGCAGGTTCGAATCGTGCCTCGGGCATGGATGTGTGTGATGTCCTTAGGTTAGTTAGGTTTAAGTAATTCTAAGTTCTAGGGGACTGATGACCTTAGAAGTTAAGTCCCATAGTGCTCAAAGCCATTTGAACCATTCTGAATTTGAACACTTGTGAAAAGGTATGAAAAAAAAAACAACGTTTAGGGGTAACCGTTAATCAAAAAACCAAACTCATTGTTTATTTTTAGTAGGCTTAGAAACATATACGTGCCGAATCGGATGATTCTTTTGATAGACCCTGCATACTTTCCAGATAAGGTCTCATGCTCGAGTCCTCGAAAAACAAAGGAAGTGGGTTACAGTACACTTGTTCGCCCACTGCTTGAATACTGCTCACCGGTGTGGGATCCGTACCAGATAGGGTTGATAGAAGAGATAGAGAAGATCCAACGGAGAGCAGCGCGCTTCGTTACAGGATCATTTGGTAATCGCGAAAGCGTTACGGAGATGATAGATAAATTCCAGTGGAAGACTCCGCAGGAGAGACGCTCAGTAGCTCGGTACGGGCTTTTGTTGAAGTTTCGAGAACATACCTTCACCGAGGAGTCAAGCAGTATATTACTGCCTCCTACGTATATCTCGCGAAGAGACCATGAGGATAAAATCAGAGAGATTAGAGCCCACACAGAGGTATACCGACAATCTCTCTTTCCACGTACAATACGAGACTGGAATAGAAAGGAGAACCGATAGAGGTAATCAAAGTACCCTCCGCCACACACCGCCAGGTGGCTTGTGGAGTATGGATGTAGATGTAGATGTAGCTGTCTTACAAATAAACGACAAACATACGCTTTAAAATTCCTCCTAAATATTCTCCATCAATATAAAGAAAGCGAAAGTGTTATAAATGAGTTTCACCTCCATCATAAAGTATTCCAGACCTTTTCTTCCAGATGCACAAATAATAGGTCTCTTTTTCTGAAAAAAAACAGCTGCCCGCTACCAAGTTTCAAATAAGAATGCCCTAGCGCAGACTAATTGACAGACAAGCAAGTCAACGACAGATATAACTAAACAGAGTAAAGGATACTATTCACTACTCATGCGCTCATTCATCTTTGTCCCTAAATAGTAAAGGTGAATTATTTACAATAATAAAAGACATAAGAGAACCTTACAGCATTTCACAATTGTTCACAGCACTGTTCGAATGGTGGACCATGTAATGTTCAGCTGTCGTGACATCTCGTGCACACTGCACCCACCGTTCTCATCCATGGCAACACTAGCTTTGTAACGTTCTTTTTAAAAAAATTTCTTCTTATTTTTTAATACATTGGATGAATGCATGTGCATACAAATATATATGAATTGTCTTACCTCTAAGTCATAGATTGAATGGGTGACTCAGGAATGGGTACATAACTGGAGTTACCGTGTAGCGTGTTGTAACTGCCAAGTGGCGTTCTTAATCTGTTTTATTGTTAGCAAAAACTTTATACGAACTGATTGGACAATGCAATTCCCAGTACCAATAAAGAAATACAGTCACTGTAAAATACATTCAGCCCCTAGAGCACTGAATCTTCTGGCCCTGTCAAAACTCATAACTTCGGTCCCTGTGCACATAAGAAATTAATTAAATTGTCTGACCTCTAATGTAGCAACGGCGGAACGCGATGTATTCTGGTCGCTCATGAAAACAAAAAATATGCTAGCTGCAGGCTCAGCGGTGTGCAATGCTGGCCGTAATGCTCTGAAATGCACATGAAATTCTTTAGGCTGATAACTGAAAACGCTTTAGAAAACTCCAACGTGTTTGAAAAATATATGACCAGGACAGAAGGCGGTATTCATTGTTGCGAATTACTAAAACAGATTTTTTTTTTGTGAAATTATATTCTAAGTTAAGTTTGGCTTTTCAAAACATCTGACAGTTGAAATTACATTACTCAGAAAATCACATCATATTTACTAGTTGATCCACAAACAGTTACATTTATACAGAAAGTATTATCTAAATTCACCAAAAAAGCATACATACATATACCTGTGATAACATATCTTAGAACCATTAAAAAAGGGGCCGGCCGGAGTGGCCGAGCGTTTGTAGGCGCTATGGTCTGGAACCGCGTGACCGCTACGGTCGCAGGTTCGAATCCTGCCTCGGGCATGGATGTGTGTGATGTCCTTAGATTAGTTAGGTATAAGTAGTTCTAAGTTCTAGGGGACTGATGACCTCAGATGGTAAGTCCCATAGTGCTCCGAGCCATTTGAACCATTACAAAAGGGAAATATCTAACCATCCTTTTCATCAAATCAGTCTACGTACATTCTGGGGTTACTCAACAATTAGAAATTATCAGCTAACTCATCTATACTATCGCGCTGGAAAAACGAAAGTCATAAATTTTTATCAACTTTACCTTGTTTGCGAGAAGACTTCTGCTTACATATTCTCGTAATTCTGCATTAATCTAACACTTGGTGGCTTCACAGACCACACCACAAAAACTGTCTACTCCATCTTCATTCACTCACAGACGGCTACCGCCGCGCGGTGTGGCTGTGCGGTTTGAGGCGCCATGTAACGGATTGCGCGGCCTCTCCCGCCAGAGGGCATGGGTGTGTGTTCTGTTCTTAGCATAATTTAGTTTAAGTAGTGTGAAGTCTAGGGACCGATGACCTCAGCAGTTTGGTCACTTAGGAATTCACACACATTTGAACATTTGAACAGACGGCTACCCATAAATGTGCGCCAGGCGCTCTCTTACGCCATTACAATCTCAGACCAGATGCAGTATCTTTGACTCTGCGATCACGCACAGTCAGCTATCCGCTTTATACAGCCAGACAAGAGACATACATAGTTTATAGTATTATTATCACATTCGGGTGCTTCATACAAGTGTGCCCCTGTAGACTCCTTTCAACTTCTACAACAGTTTGTGGTGAAATTGGCCGCCCGCCTCTCTCAGAAGGAATTCCCAAATCGCCAGTTAATTCGAACTTCCGATACACGCTCTTCAACCTCGGTGGGGAAAGAGGATCTCTCCGAATTCCTTTAATGTGCCGATACTCACGAAGAACGGCAGCCCTATTTCTGTTGTTTCGATAAAACGGCTTTACGAGTAAATCCTATTCAGCTGTACTGTACCGATCTTTCTCTTCCTTACAGCCACTGTCATACATTTGTCCACGTCCGGTGCAGAGAGTGCTTTCATTCGTACACCAAGTGGAAATATTGTCCAAGTCTTTCTGCACTTCTTTACGACGTCCAGTAAAAGTATTTCCCTGCATACAATTCGATAGGCAAGGAACAAAATTACAGTGCTGCTGATCACTGTTGACAGCCAGCGTCGGATCACCGAAATTAAGCGCTGCCGGGCTTGGCTAGAACTTGGATGCGTGACCGTCTGGGTCTGCCAACGCTGTTGGCGAGTGGGATGCACTTCTGAGACTAATTGAGGAGCTATCTGCTTGAGAAGTAGCTGCTCCGGTCACGAAAACTGGCCTGGAAAGTGGTGTGCCCGAGAAGTAGCTGCTCCGGTCATGAGAAGTGGCCTGGAAAGTGGTGTGCTGAACCACCTACCACTCCATATCCACATCCTGTGACGCCTATCGGCTGAGGATGACACGGCGGTCGATCGGTGCCGTTGGACCTTCCAAGGCCTATTCTGAGGCCTGCTCTGAAGGAGTGTAGTTTTTAGATCACTATTGATAAATCGTTCATAGGTATAGAAAATAGTACATGTCCTATTACGCTTCCTAGGGTTACGCCCGATGTTACTTTCGTTTGTGCAGAACGTTCTCCTTGGAATAAACGTACTGGATTCTACTACTTAGTTATTTCTCAAGCCAGTCACGTACTTCCAAAATTCTCTCTATGATCGCATCTTGACTAGTAGTCGATGATGTGCTGAAGTGTCTAACGTCTCATAACCACCATATTTTGTTTGCAAGATAACGCGCATGAATAAAACAAGCTGTGCTTCACACAATTAGGTTTGTTTAATCCGTGCTGATCATATGAAAGACGTTTGATTTACTACAGGAACGTCATAATTTTTTGAGTTTTCAGCATAGTCTAGTATCTTGCGACAGATAGAAGGAAGCGCTTTTTAGTTTAGTTTTTTTTTTTTTTAATCTCATAGACGCACCCGCACAATACGTCTTCAATTATTTGTTGGATATATTCGAATCTCTGTGTTCCCGTACGGTTTTTGATCCTCTACACCTCCCTATACTACCAAGGATGTTATTTCGTGATGTCTTTCCACATGTTCTGTCATCGTGTCCCTTCTTCTTATCAGTGTTCCCGTAAGTTCCTTGATTCTGCGGGAAATCTGCACTTTCATAATCTTATCAGTCTAGCTAATTTTCAATATTCTTCTGTAGCACCACGTGTCAGACGTTTCGATTCCCTTCCGTTCCGATTTTCCCAGAATCCATAATTCATTATCATACAATGCTGTGCACCAAACGTACAGTCTCAGAAATTTCTTTCTCAAATTAAGGCCTATGTTCGATACCAGCAGACTTCTCTTCGCCAGGAATACCCTGTTTGCCTCTGTTAAACTGTTTTCTATGTCCTTCTTGCTTCGTCTGTCATGTGCTATTGTGCCTCCATGGCAGAAAAATTCCTTAACATTGTATGCTTCATGGTCACCAGTTTTGATATTAAACTTCTCGCTCCTCTCATTTCTGCTATTTCTCGTTACTTGTCTCTTTCTTCTGTTTACTCTCGATATATATTCTATGCCAATCAGACTAGTCATTCGATTCAGTAGGTTCTGCAGTTCTTCTTCATTTTCACTCAAGATATCAAAGTCGTCAGCGAATATCATCTTTGAGATACTTCCACCGTGAATTCTAATCCGCTCTTGGACCTTTGTTCGCTTCTTCGCTGTGTAGATATAACCGTAGGGACGAAAAATTGCAGCTCTGTCTTACACGCTTTTAAATCTGAGCACTACGTCCTTGATCTTCCAATGTAATTTTTCCCTCTCCGGAATACATATACGTATTTCCCTGCAGTTTACTCCTATTTTTCTCAGAATTTTGAATGTCTTATATTATTTTCAAGGTTGACAAATTCTATGATCATGTCTTGATTTTTCTTCAGGCTAGCTTCCATTATCAAGCGCTACGTCTGGACTGCCTCTTTCCATTCTTCTGTGTATTATTCTTCTTAACAGCTTGTTAACCTGTGTATGTGATAGTTCTCACACTTATATCCACTTTATTTCTTCGGAATTGTGTGAATGATATTTTGTTGGTTGTCACTTCCCCCAATGACTTTAGAAGTTCGGAAAGAATGTTATCCCTTCTAAATTATTTAATCTCAAGCCTTCCAAAGCTCTTTTAAAATCTTACTCTAATACTGGAGCCCCCGTGTCTTCCGTATCGACTCTAATTTCTTATTCTACCATATCATCAGACTTCTTATAGAAACCTTCAACGTACGCTTTCCACTTATCAGCTCCCTCCTCTGCGTTTAGCATTGGAATTCTAATTGCGCTGTTACTGTTTCCGACCTTATTTATAATTTCACCGAAAGTGGTTTTGACTATCTGTATGCTGTGTCAGACTTCGGACAATCATTCCTTTTTCGATATCTTGGCACTTTTCCTGCACCCATTCCGCTTTGTCTTTCGTGAACTTCTTATTTATTTGGTTGCTAAGTGATTTCTATTGCAGTATTCCTGTCTTTCACTGAACTTTTTGTGCTTTCTTCTTTCGTCGGTCAATTAAAATATTTCTTCTTTTACCAAAGGTATCTTCACAGTTACCTTCCTTGTGCCTGCATTTTTAAAAACTTCTTTGGTTATCTTTTAAAGACGTCCACTCCTCTTCAACTGAACTGCATGCTGTGGTTTCGCTTACTGTAGTAACCACATCCCTAGAGAGCTTCAGATGCCTCTCATCTTCCTTTGGCACTTCAGTATCCCATTTCATTTCACACTGACTCTTCCGGACGATTCTCGAAACTACAGTCCACTCTTCATCGTCAGTATATTGTGATGTGAGCCTACATATACAACTGAACATGCTTTACAATCGAGTATCTGATTTTCGTATTTTTTTCTGACCATGATGTAATCCGTCTGGAATATTCACCTTGTCGCCGGACCTCATCCAGCTATACCTAACCCTCTTGTGATTCGTGAATGAAGCATTCGCTATTACTTACTGAAATTTACTGCAGAGCTCAATTGGTCTTTCTCCTCTGTCATTCCTACTACCAAGTCCACATTTTCTCGTAAGCCCTTCTTATATTCCTTCCCCTACTAACGCGTACTAATAACCCACGGTTACTACATTATCATCTCCTTTCACAAACTGAATTACCCACTGAATAACTTCGTTTACTTTGTGAGCCGTGTGCGGCTCTCGTTCTTCCCGTTCATAACTTTGCGTCTTGTAATAGCGGTAGTGACGTCTCGTTTCCTTCTTGTGTTAATGGCGCCAGTGAGTTTCCTAGTATTGTTTGTCCGCGAGTGGCAGCAGCAGTGGTTATCGATAGCCAGTACTGTGGTACTATCTTTGGTGCGACCGCTGGCATTTCTGGGTCGTCGTGTGTGTCACGCAGTTCGGCTTCGGACGGAGCAGCGAGGAGGTCCACAGCGCGAGGACAGGCCAGGACCACTGGCAGTGTGTAGGCACTGTTGGATCAAGGGGCTGTAGCCGACGACCAGTCCCAGGATATTTGAAGTTGAATGAACCGTATCCAGTAGTGAAACCTCCACTGTTTGCGATCTCGCTGTTGTTTGCGTGTTGCTGGTCCCAGCGTCGGTGAGACCATCCGCAACAAGTGGAGTCTGTTAGGTTGGCTGAAGCTACTAGCGCCACTGTTTGATATTAGTTTGAATTTTGATGTGCCTAGTGGCCGCTAAGGCGCCAGTTACCTACCCTGAAGGTTAGAGTAATTTTCGGCGGTGTACTTTTCCTCGTCTTGCCGATGCTGTCCGGCATGGCGTGTAATTTGACAGTTTCCTTGATTGGGGTATGGTTAATTGTTTTTCTTGTATACCTTGGTTATAGTGATTCCTTCTGCCTTTTGGTGTTTTAAACACCGGATTCTGGAGACGCCGTGCTGTCTGTCACCTCGCCCTCGCCTGAATTATTCCATCGTTGTACTGGCTATCTGGCGTTAGGTGGATTTAGTAAGAGGGTTGATCGGCGTTTAAACAGTCTCTTGTTTAAGTTATCCTCCTTAATTGAACATTACTCTTGGCTGCCAGTCTCACCGCGTGCACAGCTGTAGTGACCGTCCTCATGTCGATCCGGGGTGCACTGTCTGTGGACCACTCCGTCTTCCTTGATCAAGTTGTCATAATTGTTTAAAATTAACCTTAATGTTTAAACGTGTAATTACCTTCCTCACTTGTGATGAACCATGGACACCCCCCCCCCCCCCCCATGAACCATGGACCTTGCCGTTGGTGGGGAGGCTTGCGTGCCTCAGCGATACAGATGGCCGTACCGTACGTGCAACCACAACGGAGGGGTATCTGTTGAGAGGCCAGACAAACACGTGGTTCCTGAAGAGGGGCAGCAGCCTTTTCAGTAGTTGCAGGGGCAACAGTCTGGATGATTGACTGATCTGGCCTTGTAACATTAACCAAAACGGCCTTGCTGTGCTGGTACTGCGAACGGCTGAAAGCAAGGGGAAACTACAGCCGTAATTTTTCCCGAGGACATGCAGCTTTACTGTATGATTAAATGATGATGGCATCCTCTTGGGTAAAATATTCCGGAGGTAATATAGTCCCCCATTCGGATCTCCGGGCGGGGACTACTCAAGAGGACGTCGTTATCAGGAGAAAGAAAACTGGCGTTCTACGGATCGGAGCGTGGAATGTCAGATCCCTTAATCGGGCAGGTAGGTTAGAAAATTTAAAAAGGGAATTGGAAAGGTTAAAGTTAGATGTAGTGGGAATTAGTGAATTTCGGTGGCAGGAGGAACAAGACTTTTGGTCAGGTGATTACAGGGTTATAAATACAAAATCAAATAGGGATAATGCAGGAGTAGGTTTAATAATGAATAAAAAAATAGGAGTGCGGGTTAGCTACTACAAACAGCATAGTGAACGCATTATTGTGGCCAAGATAGACACAAAGCCCATGCCTACTACAGTAGTACAAGTTTATGTGCCAACTAGCTCTGCAGATGATGAAGAAACTGATGAAATGTATGACGAGATAAAAGAAATTATTCAGTTAGTGAAGGGAGACGAAAATTTAATAGTCATGGGTGACTGGAATCCGTCAGTAGGAAAAGGGAGAGAAGGAAACATAGTAGGTGAATATGGATTGGGGGGGAAGAAATGAAAGAGGAAGCCGCCTTGTAGAATTTTGCACAGATCATAGCTTAATCATAGCTAACACTTGGTTCAAGAATCATAAAAGAAGGTTGTATACCTGGAAGAACCCTGGAGATACTAAAAGGTATCAGATAGATTATATAATGGTAAGACAGAGATTTAGGAACCAGGTTTTAAATTGTAAGGCATTTCCAGGGGCAGATGTGGATTCTGACCACAATATATTGGTTATGAACTGCAGATTGAAACTGAAGAAACTGCAAAAAGGTGGGAATTTAAGGAGATGGGACCTGGATAAACTGAAAGAACCAGAGGTTGTACAGAGTTTCAGGGAGAGCATAAGTTAACAATTGACAGGAATGGGGGAAAGAAATACAGTAGAAGCAGATTGGGTAGCTCTGAGGGATGAAGTAGTGAAGGCAGCAGACCATCAAGTAGGTAAAAAGACGAGGGCTAATAGAAATCCTTGGGTAACAGAAGAAATATTGAATTTAATTGAAGAAAGGAGAAAATATAAAAATGCAGTAAATGAAGCAGGCAAAAGGAATACAAACGTCTCAAAAATGAGATCGACAGGAAGTGCAAAATGGCTAAGCAGGGATGGCTAGAGGACAAATGTAAGGATGTAGAGGCTTGTCTCACTAGGTGTAAGATAGATACTGCCTACAGGAAAATTAAAGAGACCTTTGGAGAGAAGAGAACCACTTGTATGAATATCAAGAGCTCAGATGGCAACCGAGTTCTGAGCAAAGAAGGGAAGGCAGGAAGGTATAAGGAGTATACAGAGGGTTAATACAAGGGCGATGTACTTGAGGACAATATTATGGAAATGGAAGAGGATGTAGATGAAGACGAAATGGGAGATAAGATACTGCGTGAAGAGTTTGACAGATCACTGAAAGACCTGAGTCGAAACAAGGCCCCGGGAGTAGACAACATTCCATTAGAACTACTGATGGCCTTGGGAGAGCCAGTCATGACAAAACTCTACCAATGGAATGGAAAAACTGGTAGAAGCGGACCTCGGGGAAGATCAGTTTAGATTCCGTAGAAATGTTGGAACACGTGAGGCAATACTAACCTTACGACTTATCTTAGAAGAAAAATTAAGAAAAGGCAAACCTACGTTTCTAGCATTTGTAGACTTAGAGAAAGCTTTTCACAGTGTTAACTGGAATACTCTCTTTCTAATTCTGAAGGTGGCAGGGGTAAAATACAGGGAGCGAAAGGCTATTTACAATTTGTACAGAAACCAGATGGCAGTTATAAGAGTCGAGGGGCGTGAAAGGGAAGCAGTGGTCGGGAAAGGAGTGATACAGGGTTGTAGCCTCTCCCCGATGTTATTCAATCTGTATATTGAGCAAGCAGTAAAGGAAACAAAAGAAAAATCCGGAGTAGGTATTAAAATTCATGGAGAAGAAGTAAAAACTTCGAGGTTCGCCGATGACATTGTAATTCTGTCAGAGACAGCAAAGGACTTGGAAAAGCAGTTGAACGGAATGGATAGTGTCTTGAAAGGAGGATATAAGATGAAAATCAACAAAAGCAAAATGAGGATAATGGAATGTAGTCAAATTAAATCGGGTGATGCTGAGGGAATTAGATAAGGAAATGAGACACTTAAAGTAGTAAAGGAGTTTTGCTATTTAGAGAGTAAAATAACTGATGATGGTCGAAGTAGAGAAGATATAAAATGTAGACTGGCAATGGCAAGGAAATCGTTTCTGAAGAAGAGAAATTTGTTAACATCGAGTATAGATTTAAGTGTCAGGAAGTCGTTTGTGAAAGTATTTGTATGGAGTGTAGCCATGCATGGAAGTGAAACATGGACGATAACTAGTTAGGACAAGAAGAGAATAGAAGCTTTCGAAATGTGGTGCTACAGAAGAATGCTGAAGATAAGGTGGGTAGATCACGTAAGTAATGAGGAGGTATTGAATAGGATTGGGGAGAAGAGAAGTTTGTGGCACAACTTGACTAGAAGAAGGGATCGGTTGGTAGGACATGTTTTGAGGCATCAAAGGATCACAAATTTAGCATTGTAGGGCAGCGTGGAGGGTAAAAATCGTAGAGGGAGACCAAGAGATCAATACACTAAGCAGATTCAGAAGGATGTAGGTTGCAGTAGGTACTGGGAGGTGAAGAAGCTTGCACAGGATTGAGTAGCATGGAGAGCTGCATCATACCTGTCTCAGGACTGAAGACCACAACAACAACAACACTTGTTATTCAGGCCTTCAGCTGTTAATTTTTTGTAACTTTGCTTTTTCCCTTCAAACAACAAATAATTTTCAATTCTGTCTTGATAAAGCCTTCAGCCGTCACTATAGCTTGTTACAGTTTGTTAAGATTGTTTAAAAAAGGTTTTAGTATTTTTAACGTGTAATTTCGTCCTCACTTGTAATTCTGGCCTTCATCTGTTGAGTATTCTGAAATTGCTTTTGGCCTTCAGCCGACGGATAATTTTGAATTTTTTCTTAATCAAGCCTTCAGCCGTTGATTGTAACAGTGCTTGTGGCCTTCAGCCAACAAATAATTTGCAATTCTTTCTTAATGAGGCCTTCAGCCGTTACTATAGCTCGTTACTGTTTTTTGATTGTTTAAGAAGAAAATATCTTAGTATTTCTTAACATGTAACTGTTTCCCTCACTTGTAATTCAGTCCTTCAGCTGTTGAGTATTTTGAAGTTGCTTGTGGTCTTCAGCCGACAGATAATTTTGGAATATTTCTTAGTAAGGCCTTCAGCCATCAGTGTAGTAATTTCCTTTAAAGTGATTCATGAAAATTACTTCCTCAAATAAAGTGTGTGTGTTTAGTGTATCCAACGGTAACTGATTATGGCCCAATCCACAATCGTTGCCTTATCCTACCTCTGCCTGACTACCAGGTCACACTTTGTCTCTTCATCTCCTTCTAGCAAAGTCGGCATATATACCTGAACAACTGTTGGTGGCGTTGGTTTATTGACGAATCTGATGATAACAACCCTATCTCTTGTAACGGATCATTTCCGGGCCCCGACCGTCGGAGAATTCTGGTCGTTATTATCGACGAAAGCGTCGGTTTTCCGACCTCCGGGGTAGGGAAGTTTCTCACACCTAGAGCGAAGTGGGCGGTCTTTTCTACATCTGGCTGACGAGTGGCACCCGGCGCGACCGGGAGGTTGGTAAAGGCGAGTGTTTCCCACGGAGTGGTCTGCGTTTCCTGGTATCCTTAGGGAGAAAATTTCTGAAAGTGTCAGTAGGCAGCAATACTTTACAGTTGGCCTACAGCGTTAGCAGGAAGTGGCAAGTCACAGTGCCTACTTCTTGCTCTGGAGGCTGATTGGCCGAAACGTCTTTATGTGAAGAGAATGTCGTGGAGCTGTGAGCAATTTGCGAAGTCCAGGACTCGGTCTGTGACCCTGGCGGGGTGCGGGAGGCAGGTTTGGGTCCTCCAGGGCGGAGGTGGTGTGGTGACGTACTTCGAAAGCCTGTTGTCAGGGGTCAATAAGATTTTTTCCTGTATGGAAGATACAGAAAGTGTTTGGAAGTGTATTCCCTTTGGCGAGCGTGGGAAACGTCGTAGTTTATTACCCACTGTCGATGTGGGTGTTGCTGTTTGGCGTACTCTGTTTAGGAAGAGCAGGCGTAACAGTGCCCGGAGCAAGTGGCAGGTTGGAGACATCATTTAACGGACAAATCGTACTTGACAAGGGTTATCAGAAGAAGAATAAATTGAGTTTTACTCCAATAGAAATAGCAGGGACGTGTCGCATTGGTCCACATTAAATCACTATGTCCTTCCTTCCTGTCGATAACGAATGCTGTTGCCGTTATACCATTTTCTGTTACTGTTGGATCGACCGCTGTGGCCGAGCGGTTCTCGGTGCTTCAGTCAGGAACAGCGCTGCTGCTACGGTCGCAGGTTCGGATCCTGCCTCGGGCATGGATGTGTGTGATGTCCTTAGTTTAGCTACGTTTAAATAGTTCTAAGCCTAGGGGACTGATGACCTCCGATGTTTAGTCCCATAGCGCTTCGAGCCATTTGAACCATTTTGTTACTGTTGGTATTACCCTGTGTTCCTCTGACCAGAAATCCTTATCCTCTTTCCTTGTCTCTTCACTGACCTCCCTTCATCTAGACTGAACCTTTGCATTTCCCTTTTAAAATAGCGACATTGATCTGTAATTCTGTCTCCGAGCTATTACCCCATTTGTAAACTAGAGTGATCCGATTTTTTTTTTTTTTTCATTTAAATGGAACCGAATGGATAGTGTCTTGAAAGGAGGATATAAGATGAACATCAACAAAAGCAAAACGAGGGTAATGGAATGTTGTCGAATTAAGTCGAGTGATGCTGAGGGAATTAGATTAGGAAATGAGACACTTAAAGTAGTAAAGGAGTTATGCTATTTAGGGAGTAAAATAACTGATGATGGTCGAAGTAGAGAGGATATAAAATGTAGACTGGCAATGGCAAGGAAAGCGCTTCTGAAGAAGAGGAATTTGTTAACATCGACTATAGATTCAAGTGTCAGGAAGTCGTTTCGAAAGTATTTTTATGTAGTGAAGTCATCTATGGAAGTGAAACATGGACGATAAATAGTTTGGACAAGAAGAGAATAGAAGCGTTCGAAATGTGGTGCTACAGAAGAATGCTGAAGATTAGATGGGTAGATCACATAACTAATGAGGAGGTATCGAATAGAACTGGGGAGAATGAAATTTGTGGCACAACTTGACCAGAAGAAGGGATAGGTTGGTAGGACATGTTCTGAGGCATCAAGGGATCACCAATTTAGTATTGGAGGGCAGCGTGGAGGGTAAAAATCGTAGAGGGAGACCAAGAGATGATTACACTAAGCAGATTCAGAAGGATGTAGGTTGCAGTAGGTACTGGGAGATCAAGAAGCTTGCACAGGATAGAGTAGCATGGAGAGCTGCATCAAACCAGTGTCAGGACTGAAGACCACAACAACATCAAATGGAACGATCCGGTGCGCAAATGATCCTCGATAAGTATGGGCAGGAAAGAAGTTAATGCCGTGGCGTATTCAATGAATAATCCAAGTGGAATACCGTCACGGTCTAGTACCTTGTTTGCTTTAAATTGTTTTAATTGTTTATCAATACCCGAGATGCTAATGTAGATATCACTCGTTTGAGAAACTGTTTGGCGGTCAAACATGATGGCAGTATACTCTATCCGGAAAGCGCACATAAATTTGCAGTTTAAAGTTTCATGCTTCTTTCTTCTGTTCCGACATCAGATGGATGAGCAAGAGATCGATTGGAAGGTTTAGATCCGTTTATTGACTTTATGGGTGACCAGAACTTCCTATGTTTTTCTGATAAACTATTGTAGGGTTCACGCATGGTCCTTCTTGTAGACGCGTGAGTCTCTGTTATCTGTTCTCCATCAGCGTCCCTGAAATCTCTTTTGTAGCGAGGTAGTTGTAGACTCTGTTTTCGCAACATGGTATGAATAACTGTTAACGGCACCAGGGTTAACTTGCCACACCGCGGTTTATAACGACTTTCAACCTTAACCACACTTTTTCTGCGTTTGCCTGATCTGCGCTAAATGTTCTCAGCTAGTTTTCTACGTGTGCTGAAAAGTATGGCCTCCAATTTTATTTCTGTTTTCAGTATCGGTTGAGGTACTACAGGCCATGCATATTAGACGATCGACTACCATGCTTACCTGACGCCAGTTGCTACCCTCCTCCGCTAGAGGGTTCGGAATCGTAGCATGTAACTTGGCGCTGTGTAACGTAATTATGTCATTGCGTGAGAAACAGCGTGCTCTAATCGAGTTTCCATCCACAGAAAACGTGTTTCGAATTGAAATCCATAGAAGAACGAAACCTGTGTACATTGATAATTGTATAGACATCAGTAGTGTGCGACATCTGCAAGAATTCGACGACCAGTGAGTGCTCACTGACATCGATGAGCATCCACACAGGCCCGACTTGGCGCCATTCGAGTTTCATCTGTTCCCAAAACTTAAAGAACACTGAGGGCTTCACTTGGGTTGTGACAAAGCGGTGCAAGCATTGGTGAGGTTGTGGCTCCGTCAACGCAGTCAGTTACTCTACAGTAACGAACTGGTCTCTCGTTGGGAGAAAGGTGTTCGTCGCCAGTGTGACTATGTTGACAAATACATATGTAGACAGGAATAATAAACACGTAGAACGTGAACAGTTTGTTTTATTAAAAAAGCTTTCAGAGTTTTAACATGAAATATTTGGAGGCATTACTTTCCAGTACACCCTCGAGCTTAAGTTGATAGGGACTATCAAGCATAATTCCTCGCCTATGTTACTTCCAGGCCTTTGTTTGACACTCGCCCAGAGAGCATGTCACTGAGATTGGATCTGTATTTCTTTCCCTTGTAGGTTGCCCGACTAGCTGATCAACGCAGTTACTCTGTTTCGTGGGAGATACATCTTTAATTTAACACTGACTGTGCACACACGATTCGTAAAAAAATTATCGACAAGAATTTGACTACCAAACAGATTTTACATTAACATAATCACATAACGTTTACTTACTACTACAGAGTATTTGTAGACATTTGTTAGGTAAGTAACTGCGAGAATCTAGTGTTCTGACTACAGCACATTCAGTACTTGCAGGTGACAAGAAGTCGTTCCACGATGTATTCATTAACTCACTCATTATCCGCAGATCTTCCTCTAGTAACTAAAGTAGCTGCTTCCGGACTGCGGTGTTCCAGATTTGATTTCAAGCCGGAAAGGAGATGTTTCCTTCGCTCGGGGGCTGTGAGTACGTGTTATCCCAATCACTTCATCTCATCTCCATCGACGTTCAAGTCATTCGTAGTCTTCTGCATTTCCCATTAAAGAGAGCTCTCGGTGCTGTGGAAAGAGTTTAGATAGACGTTAACAAAACATATTCAGCTTGTAGAAACTGAACACTGTATTAACATTAACATTTCACCATTCTGCTTAATACAATTCGGGCATTTGCCAATGATGAGAAACACAGTAAATTACATAGAAATCTACTACTTTAAAGAGACTGATTACTTCATATCATTAAATACATACTCCTTAATTTGTGTTTATCTTTTAATATTTACTGTATTACATTAGTATTTTAAAAAGACAACAGTAACACATGTGCAATGTAATGAGATTTACAATATACACTGTCTCTAGGACCCGCCAGGTTAGCCAGCCTGGATGTGGGTTTTAGGCGGTTTTCCTCACCCGACTAGGTCAATACCGGGCTGGTCCCCACGTCCCACCTCAGTTACACGACTGGCAGACATCTGAAAAACGATCGCACTATTTCACGGTTTGTACTAGATGCAGACAGCTGGGGGTACGGGGTGGCGACAGGAATGACATCCGGCACCCTCTGCAACCAACATTGCCAAAAATCCATAATAGCAACCCAGACGCGGTGGTAGCTGGAGCGGGATCCAGATACAACAACAACAACTGTCTCTAGGCATGTAGCTAACAGCAATTTTCATTCCTTGAATCCAAATAACTCGTTTGTAGGAGTATGGGATAATGAGCAATGTTTCTAATTTTCTTAATAATCGGTGGTGATACCAAAGCACTTCCTTTAAGTTAGATGTACGTTTCTGCAGCATATTTGCACCACAATACAAATAACCAAATTTGATCTGCTTATGTCATAACTACAGGGGTTGGACAAAAACACGGAAACACCGTGGGAAATGTATGTTTGAATGGTTGCTTTCCAAGCAAGCTGTGTAAGGTGGGTACGTAGTTTTGATTTTTGTAAGTTATCAATGTGCACGTCAGATAGAGGAAGTTTTGTTACTGTTGTACTAACTTCGGTCTTGTTGTGGCACAGACTTTGCCTCTGCGCATTCTCGTACATCTTTAGTTAAAGAGTGGTAGGTGATGGACGTATTCACTGGAGCGGTGTTGAATTGTGATTGTATCTGTTAGCTGAAGAAAGATTGCCGGCCGGGGTGGCCGAGCGGTTCTAGGCGCTACAGTCTGGAACCGCTCGACCGCTACTGTCGCAGGTTCGAATCCTGCCTCTGGCATGGATGTGTGTGATGCCCCTAGGTTAGTTACGTTTCAGTGGTTCTTAGTTCTAGGGGACGGATGACCTTAGAAGTTAAGTCCCATAGTGCTCAGAGCCAATTGAACCATTTTTTTAAAGAAAGATTTATTGTAAGGGAGAGCAAGGATGAATATGATGTACGTACCTGAGAGGCAAACAGAATATAAATTTTGAATTATGATATTTTTGTAAGAGAATAAGTTCGAGGTAAGGCTGCAGCACTACGCAGCTAGTTTGTCGGTATGATTATTGTCAGCTACTTAAATTCGTTCACTTGCTCAGAGGTTATACACTCCTGGAAATTGAAATAAGAACACCGTGAATTCATTGTCCCAGGAAGGGGAAACTTTATTGACACATTCCTGGGGTCAGATACATCACATGATCACACTGACAGAACCACAGGCACATAGACACAGGCAACAGAGCATGCACAATGTCGGCACTAGTACAGTGTATATCCACCTTTCGCAGCAATGCAGGCTGCTATTCTCCCATGGAGACGATCGTAGAGATGCTGGATGTAGTCCTGTGGAACGGCTTGCCATGCCATTTCCACCTGGCGCCTCAGTAGGACCAGCGTTCGTGCTGGACGTGCAGACCGCGTGAGACGACGCTTCATCCAGTCCCAAACATGCTCAATGGGGGACAGATCCGGAGATCTTGCTGGCCAGGGTAGTTGACTTACACCTTCTAGAGCACGTTGGGTGGCACGGGATACATGCGGACGTGCATTGTCCTGTTGGAACAGCAAGTTCCCTTGCCGGTCTAGGAATGGTAGAACGATGGGTTCGATGACGGTTTGGATGTACCGTGCACTATTCAGTGTCCCCTCGACGATCACCAGTGGTGTACGGCCAGTGTAGGAGATCGCTCCCCACACCAAGATGCCGGGTGTTGGCCCTGTGTGCCTCGGTCGTATGCAGTCCTGATTGTGGCGCTCACCTGCATGGCGCCAAACACGCATACGACCATCATTGGCACCAAGGCAGAAGCGACTCTCATCGCTGAAGACGACACGTCTCCATTCGTCCCTCCATTCACGCCTGTCGCGACACCACTGGAGGCGGGCTGCACGATGTTGGGGCGTGAGCGGAAGACGGCCTAACGGTGTGCGGGACCGTAGCCCAGCTTCATGGAGACGGTTGCGAATGGTCCTCGCCGATACCCCAGGAGCAACAGTGTCCCTAATTTGCTGGAAAGTGGCGGTGCGGTCCCCTACGGCACTGCGTAGGATCCTACGGTCTTGGCGTACATCCGTGCGTCGCTGCGGTCCGGTCCCAGGTCGACGGGCACGTGCACCTTCCGCCGACCACTGGCGACAACATCGATGTACTGTGGAGACCTCACGCCCCACGTGTTGAGCAATTCGGCGGTACGTCCACCCGGCCTCCCGCATGCCCACTATACGCCCTCGCTCAAAGTCCGTCAACTGCACATACGGTTCACGTCCACGCTGTCGCGGCATGCTACCAGTGTTAAAGACTGCGATGGAGCTCCGTATGCCACGGCAAACTGGCTGACACTGACGGCGGCGGTGCACAAATGCTGCACAGCTAGCGCCATTCGACGGCCAACACCGCGGTTCCTGGTGTGTCCGCTGTGCCGTGCGTGTGATCATTGCTTGTACAGCCCTCTCGCAGTGTCCGGAGCAAGTATGGTGGGTCTGACACACCGGTGTCAATGTGTTCTTTTTTCCATTTCCAGGAGTGTAGAAAGACCACCGCACTTCCCTGCGTCATGCGTTAACATAGAAACTGCTTAAGCTGTTTCCTTTTTATAGAAATTCTCTGCTAACGTTGTATCCTTTTGAAATTATTGTTTACTCTGTTAAGCATAGTACTGTTCAGATCAATGTTATGTGTCAAAATCACGCGAAGTTTGTCGTTTTGAATGCATACATCATTGGAATATCATATCATAGAAATAGTTACTATCCCCATTCCACTGTTTAAAGAAGGTTTATCATTACGCATTGCTACATTGTACCAAGTGTTATGCAACATTTAGAATATTCTTTTGTAATTTTATTTAAAAACAGAAATCTAGCTTAGCCGCTGCCTGCTTACTGTTTGCTGTTGTGCTTTCGAGAAATCTGTAGTAATATTGTAGAGACGTGAGGCAAGTTGAAATTTTGATTAGAGTCAGATAACTGTTTTACTTCACTTGCGTATGTAACATAAAGACAATTTATATTCAGACCAGTTACAGGTCAAATCAAATTAGGTTCTGTTTAGTCAAATGTTAGCATACGAGTTCCAGTTGGATAAAAGTTTGTGGTACATAGCTTTGCTAATATGTATACTTTTTCTAGAGTGGGAACTTAAAGCTGTTGTATATGACCACGAACGGCACCCGTGTAATGCTCTCAAAACGTTGCAAGTTTTAATCGTGGTCAGAAGAATGTTCTGTGTAGTTGTGAATGCATTATGTCGCAGCTAAGTGAATTCGAACTTGGGATGACTGTTGGTGGTCGTATAGTGGGTGTCGCCATAATTGCGATAGCCTAAATGTTTGGCGTTTCAAGAGGCACCTTACCGAAGGTACACTGTGTGATCAAAAGTATCTGGACACCTGGCTGAAAATGACTTACAAGTTCGTGGCGCCCTCCATCGGTAATACTGGAATTCAGTATGGTATTGGCCCACCCTTAGCCTTGATGACAGCTTCAGCTCTTGCAGGCATAGCTTCAATCACGTGCTGGAAGGTTTCGTGGGGAATGGTAGCCCATTCTTCACGGAGTGCTGCACTGAGAAGAGGTATTGATGTCGGTCAGTGAGGCCTGGCACCAAGTCGGCGTACCAAAACATACCAAAGGTGTTCTGTAGGATTCAGGTTAGGACTCTGTGCAGGCCAGTCCATTACAGGGATATTATTGTCGTGTAACCACTCCACCACAGGCCGTGCATTATGAACTGGTGCTCGATCGTGTTGAAAGATGCAATCACCATCTCCGAATTGCTCATCGACAGTGGGAAGCAAGAATGTGCTTAAAACATCAATGTAGGCCTTTGCTGTGATAGTGCCACGCAAAACAACAAGGGTTGGTAGCTCCCTCCATGAAAAAGACGACCACACCATAACACCATCGCCTCCGAATTTTACTGTTGGCACTACACATGCTGGCAGATGACGTTCACCGGGCATTCGTCATACCCACACCCTGACATCGGATCGCTACATTGTGTACCGTGATTCGTCGTTCCACACAACGTTTTTCCACTGTTCAATCGTCCAATGTTTACGCTCCTTACACCAAGCGAGGCGTCGTTTGCCATTTACCGGCGTGATGTGTGGTTTATGAGCAGCCGCTCGACTATGAAATCCTAGTTTTCTCACCTCTTGCGTAACTGTCATAGTACTTGCAGTGGATTCTGATGAATACCTGTGTGATGGTATGGATAGATGTCTGCCTATTACACATTACGACCCTCTTCAACTGTCTGCGGTCTGTCAATTAACAGACTAGGTCGGCCTGTACGCTTTTGAGCTGTACGTATCCCTTCACGTTTCCACTTCATTATCACATCGGAAACAATGGACCTAGGGATGTTTAGGAGTGTGGAAATCTCGCGTACAGGCGTATGACACAAGTGACATCCAATCAATCACCTGACCACGTTCAAAGTCCGTGAGTTCCGCAGAGCCGCCCCATTCTTCTCTCTCACGATGTCTAGTGACTACTGAGGTCGCTGATATGGAGCATCCGACAGAAGGTGGCAGCACAATGCACCTAATATGAAAAACGTAAGTTTCTGGGGGTGTCCTAATACTTTTGATCACATAGCGTATGTTCTGCATATAGGGTTGGCGCAAAAACAACACTTGCGGATGAAAGTGTCTGTTGAGTGATCAAGACGGACAGTCACTGAAGAAAGGACGAGAGGACGACAGTTGCAGAAGTCACCACAGTACTGAAAGTCGCACACCAGAGCCCTGTCAACACTAAAACAACACGAAAGGTGCTCTATAAGCAAGCAAACGCAGAGCGAGCTGTAGTTCCAAAATCACTCATCACTGATGTAAATGCCTGTGTAACAGAAAAACGTGGCCGTGAAGCCATAAAACCTGGACTACAGAGCAACGGCAGAATGACGTTTGGTCGGATGAGTCTTATTCCACACTGTTTCCAACTTCTGGCCGACTTCAGGCCCAAGAGCGAAATTTTGTGAACGTTTGGTGATGATTTGCGCAGCCATGTCGTATTATACTATAGGTCCTATGGATGCTCGGCAAGATCGCTTTACTGCTAAGGATAATGTGAGCATTTTTTCCCATCAGGTCCACCCATGGTACAGCGTGTATTCCCCGGAATTATGCATTTGATCTTTGTTTTAGAGGAAAAGTGGATTCAAACTTACGTAATTTTTCACATATGCTCTCTGCCTTACAAATCTCTTCCTATTATTTTCCTTATTATTTCACATATATGCAATGGAAAGTTTCTCATTAAAGGAAAAAGTGTAAATAATTACAACAACAAAAAATGGCTCAAATGGCTCAAATGGCTCTGAGCACTATGGGATTTAACTGCTGAGGTCATCAGTCCCCTAGAACTTAGAACTACTTAAACCTAACTAACCTAAGGACATCACACACATCCATGCCCGAGGCAGGATTCGAACCTGCGACCGTAGCGGTCGCGCGGTTCCAGACTGTAGCGCCTAGAACCGCTCGGCCACTCCGGCCGGCTAATTACAACACCTTTCAACTATGTACTACTCCAGAAAACATTGTTTAGTAAGCAGTATACCGTCTATCTTGAAACATCGGAGCACTGAAATGTGAGTGGGGTCGGTAATAGGCTTGACGGAAGCCGGCCTTCGAATGAATACAGAGAATTCCAGACCACTAACGAACACGTTTGTCCTTCCACAGGAATAAACGAAAATGTGCAATCTTGTCAACCCACAGAAAACCAAGTAACAGGCCGATTTTCTCGTCACAACACATACAGAGATTGAACAAAATTTTGTTCTAACGATGATTACTTGGAGGCGAACCGGTTTTCACCCAGCTAAATGAGTTAGGAGCGGTCTTGGACAGAGATCTGGTTATTGGATACGCTGTTTAGTGCTTGAGACTCGGGTATCAGCAGCACTAACACAAATTGAAACTTTATAAAGTTAACGTACTGCATCAAGCGACCAATCAGGATAGTGGTGCTCATCGTCAGTGCTACAACTTATTCAATAAATTTACCCATGTTTCATAAGAATAAAAGAGCATTTCAAAATCAACCACTGCGTGACATACAGACTGTTTCAGTCCTGATGTCAGACTACAATACCCGAAATGCTTAATCTACGTCTACATCATACACATAGCGCAGGCCACCGTAAGGTACACGGCGGAGGGTACCCTCCCTCTATAAGTCATTTCCTTTCCTGTTCCCTTCCCTCATAGAGCGAGGAAAAAATGACTGTCTGTGTTCCTTTGTGATTTTTTTTTTTTCCCTGAGTGGTCTGATGTGGTAAGGCGCGAATTCCTGTCTGTGGCAATCTCTTCATTTCAAAGTAGCACTTGCAGCCTGCGTCCTCAGTTATTTGCTGGGTGTATTCCAATCTCTATCTTCCTCTACAGTTAGTACCATCTACGGCTCCCTCTAGTGCCGTAAATCCCTTACATCTTAACACATGTCCTACCATGCCACCCGCCACCCCTTCTTCTTGTCAATGTTTCCCTTATATTCCGTTCCTCGTCGATTCTGCGGAGAACCTTTTCATAGGTTACGGTATCAGTCCACCTGATTTTCAGCATTCTTCTGTAGTACGATTCTTTTTTGTTGCGGTTTTCCCAAAGTCCATGTTTCACTATCGTACTATGCTGTGTCACCGACGTATATTCTCAAAAATTTATTCTTCAGATAGAGGCTCACGTTTTGTACCAGTAAACGAATCTTGGCCAGGAAAGACCGTTTGGCCAGTGCTAGTCTGCTTTTATGTGTCCTCCTCGCTCCGTTCATCATGGATTATTTTGCTGCCTATCCAGCATAATTCGTTAACTACGTCTACTTTGTGATCCAAATTGAGATGTTACGTTCCTGCTGCGTTCATTTCTGTTACTTCTCATTACTTTTGTGTTTCTTCCATTTACTCTCAGTCCACGTTTTGTACATTCTGTATTCATTAGACTGTTAATTCCGTCCAACAGATCGTGTCATGCTTATTCACTTACACTGAGAATAACCATCGAATCTTATCGTTGACGTCCTTACACCCTGAATTTCAATCCTTCTCTTGAACCTTTTTTATTTCCCTTATTGCCTCTTCAATGTACAGATTGAATAATAGGGTCTCAAGATTACACCCTTGCCTTTTTGAATGTGAGCACTTCTTTCTTCGTCTTCCAGTCTTACTGTGCCCTCTAGGTTCATGTAAATGATGCATATTACCCACCTTTCGCTATTGATTACCTTTATTTTTCTGAGAATTTCGCAAATATTGCACCATTTGCCATTGTCGTATGCTGTTTGCAGGTCGACAAATCTTATTAACGTGTCTTGATTTTTCTTGTGTTTGTTCCATTATCAACCGCAATATCAGTACTGTCTCTCTGGTGCCTTTACCATACCTAATGCTGAAGCTCTTCTGGCAAATTATCAATTTTCTTTTCCATTTTTCTGTATATTATTCTTGTCAGCGACCGGGCTACATAAGCTGTTACGCTGATTGTTCCATAGTTCTCGTACTTGCCGTTTCTTGCTATCTTCGGATTTTGGTACGTCGCCCTTCTCGTACGCTCTACACGCCAACGAGAACTATCGTTTAGTTGCCACTTCTCCCAATGACTTTAGAAATTCCGATGGAATACTATCTGTCCCTTTTGCGCTATATGACCTTAAGTCTTACAAAGATCTTTTAATTTCTGACTCGAATGTTGGATCCTCTGTCGCTTCCCTGTCGACTTCCGCTTCTTCCTCTATCACGTTTTCAGACAATTTCCCTCCATCGTCCCCTCCTCCCAAAGAGGCCTTCAAAGAACTCTTTCCACATATTGCCTCTCTCCTCAATGTTTAACAGTGGAACTCCCATTACACTCCTACTGTAATGTTACCACCATCGCTTTTAATATCACAGAACGCTATTTTGACATTCTAAACTATGAGTCGGTCTTTCCGACAATTATTTCTTTTTTCAGTTTCTGCCCATTCTTTATACAGTTATTTCACCCTAGCTTCCCTGCACCCCCTATTTATTTCATTCCTAAGCGATTTGTATTTCTGGATTCCTAATTATCCTTGAATGTTTTGGTACTTTTGTAAGTAGGATGTTTAGGTTTTTATATTGGTAACGCCACGTAGCGCTCTGTATGAAAATCGCTGGCTGTGCTGTGTGCAGTCTGTGGCTGGTTTGCATTGTTGTTCGCTATTGTAGTGTTGGGCAGTTGGCTGTGAACAGCGCGTAGCGTTGCGCAGTTGGAGGTGAGCCGCCAGCAGTGGTGGATGTGGGGAGAGAGATGGCAGAATTTTAAGAGCGGACGGTCTGGACGTGTGTCCGCCAGAAAGAGTAAATTTGTAATACTGGATATCATGAACTGATATATATGACTTTTGAACACTATTAAGGTAAATACATTGTTCGTTCTCTATCAAAATCTTTCATTTGCTAACTATGCCTATCAGTAGTTAGTGCCTTCAGTAGTTAGAATCTTTTATTCAGCTGACAGTATTGGCGCACACTGCATTGCAGTAGTTTGAGTAGCGAAGATTTTTGTGAGGTAAGTGATTCATGAAAGGTATAGGTTATTGTTAGTCAGGGCCATTCTTTTGTAGGGATTTTTGAAAGGCTGATTGCGCGCGCTAAAAATATTGTGTGTCATTTTAGTGATGATCAGAATAAGTAAAGAGAGAAATGTCTGAGTACGTTCAGTTTTGCTCAGCTGTTTGAAAATCAAATAACATAAGGGGTTTACCAGCACAGTAATTCACTAATTTTTCTAAGGGTAGGTTTCACTTCCTTCTTTCGTCTGACTTCGTACGAGCCCTAATTTCTCTTATTTTTGTCTCCCTTACGCGACATGTGCGTTGGCGGCAGTTAAATCGTTCTGTTCTCAGCTTCAAATATCGATTACACAAAGTTTTTCGATAGAGTTTCTCCAAAAGAACGTCGTCTTCGCTCCAGCGATTCTCATTTGAGTTCAGAAAGCAGCTCCGTAATACTTTAATGTTGTTCGATCCCCCAGTAACAAATCTTAGCAGCGTGCAGCTGAATTGCTTCGATGCCTTTCTTTAATTCGATCGTGGGGATCCCAAACATTCGAACAGTGGTCAAGAATGGGTCGCACTAGTTTTCAATATGCGATCTCCCTTATACAGAGTGTTACAAAAAGGTACGGCCAAACTTTCAGGAAAAATTCCTCACACAAAGAAAGAAAATATGTTATGTGGACATGTGTCCGGAAACGCTTACTTTCCATGTTAGAGCTCATTTTATTACTTCTCTTCAAATCACATTAATCATGGAATGGAAACACACAGCAACAGAACGTACCAGCGTGACTTCAAACACTTTGTTACAGGAAATGTTCAAAATGTCCTCCGTTAGCGAGGATACATGCATCCACCCTCCGTCGCATGGAATCCCTGATGCGCTGATGCAGCCCTGGAGAATGGCGTATTGTATCACAACCGTCCACAATACGAATACGAAGAGTCTCTACATTTGGTACCGGGGTAGCGTAGACAATAGCTTTCAAATGCCCCCATAAATGAAAGTCAAGAGGGTTGAGGTCAGGAGAGCGTGGAGGCCATGGAATTGGTCCGCCTCTACCAATCCATCGGTCACCGAATCTGTTGTCGAAAAGCGTACGAGTGAAATGTGGAGGAGCTCCATCGTGCATGAACCACATGTTGTGTCGTACTTGTAAAGGCACATGTTCTAGCAGCGCAGGTAGAGTATCCCGTATGAAATCATGATAACGTGCTCCTTTGAGCATAGGTGGAAGAAAATAAAATGAGCTCTAACATGGAAATCAAGCGTTTCCGGACACATGTCCACATAACATCTTTTCTTTATTTGTGTGTGAGGAATGTTTCCTGAAAGTTTGGCCGTACCTTTTTGTAACACCCTGTATATTGGCTACACTTACCTTAAGTTCTAGCACCGAGCGAGGTGGCGCAGTGGTTAGCACACTGGACTCGCATTCCGGAGGACGACGGTTCAATCCCGTCTCCGGCCATCCTGATTTAGGTTTTCCGTGATTTCCCTAAATCGTTTCAGGCGAATGCCGAGATGGTTCCTTTGAAAGGGCACGGCCGATTTTCTTCCCAATCCTTCCCCAACCCGAGCTTGCGCTCCGTCTCTAATGACCTCGTTGTCGACGGGACGTTAAACACTAACCACCACCCCTTAAGTTCTAGCAGTAAAATGATGTCGATCGTTCGCCTACCCTACTACCGTCCAGCTCATTCCAATTCAATCGTCTTTCAACTTTACTCCCAGATATTTAATCGAACTGATTGTGTCAAGCCGGCTGGGGTGGCCGAGCGGTTCTAGGCGTTACAGTCTGGAACCGCACGACCGCTACGGTCGCGGGTTAGAATCCTGCCCCGCGCATGGATATGTGTGGTGTCCTTAGGTTAGTTAGGTTTACGTAGTTCCAAGTTCTAGGGGGACTGATGACCTCAGAAGTTAAGTCCCATAGTGCTCAGAGACATATGAACCATTTTCATTGTGTCAAGCATCACACTACTAACGAGGTATTTGAACATTACGGAATTGTTTTTCCTTCTCATTTGCATTAACTTACTTTATTATATATTTAGAGAAAGCTTGCGTTCATCATACCAAGTATAAATTATGTCTATGCCATCTTGTACCCTCCTACAGTCACTCAAAGACGACACCTTCCCGTGCACCACAGCGTCGCTAGCAAATAGCCGCAGATTGCTGCTCATCCTTTCCGCCAGATAATTTATGTATATGGAGAATAAGAGAAGTCCTGTCACACTTTCCTAACGATACCATTGTCTCCAACGAACATCCGTCGTCAAGCAAAACATTCTGGGTTTTATTACTTAAGGAGGGACGTTCTTATAATGTCCGAAAATGCCAATATGTAATTTATTTTTTATTTATCAGTAGAACTCATGGACAATAAGTTCCCAAAACTTCAATGATGAAATCGCGTTCGCAGTGCCTAAAAATAATTAAATGTGTGACACGACTTTCCTGCCACACCCACTTTTTGGAGCAACACTTCAGCACTAGCTCCGTGAACAACGAATCCGTGGATTATTTTCCAGCAAACGAGCACGGGATACATCTAGAAGGCTTTGAATCCTGAACTTCTAAAAAATTGTGGCAGAATACAGAATCCAAATGAGTCTCCAAATTCACTCACATGGAAACGACGCCCTAAAACCACATTTTCGTCTATTACAGTTGAGGGAAACGTAGGGAGAATAAGGTATTAGAGAGAATGGGCTTTAAGATAGAAAATTTCTCTTAAGACATACTGAGAAAAATAGATTTACAGAGCCTATCTGCAGCTGAAAATAATGCAGAATGAAAATTTCTTGGAAGGAGCAGTTGAACAATTACAAAGATTTGTGATATACGTAAGGATGTTGGCAATGTGATATAAGGGAGTTTGGATCAGTCCGAACAGCGTGCAAAAGTAGTCAAAGTGGTTAAGGCGACAGCTCCAGATAAGCAGAAAATGAGGGTTCGATTCTGTTCCAGTGCAAATTTTCATATGTCACCAATGGTTTGTGTATAAATATCTAGTACCGCTGGTGTCAAGGAATTCACACTTAACGAATCCATTTCAAAATTCTTCGTACAACTGTGTATCTTCAACAGCGTCTTTTGTTTCAGACATGAATGTAATAAAACGAAATTATTGGAATGTAATGGGATTTATTCATACGAGACGTGGGCAGTCAGATTAGGAAGGAAGGCGGTAACAGTGATAGTTGAATTTTTCTGTTTGGTTGGAAAAAAACGGACACCGTTCGAAGTTGAGCATAAGAAAGCAGACTAGTAATAGGACAACAGTGATTGTAAAATATGTGTTCGAAACTCTTTTCTGAATGTATCTTACTGAGATTAGAATCTTCTGAAATATCTTGTTACATACGAATGTTGAATTTTAGGTGGATAGATCAAGTAACCAATGAAGAGTTACTGCATAGTTCGATTAAACGAAGGGGTAAATGAGATTATACGGGTTTAGAATAGTACAGAAAGACCAAGCTTGACTTAAGTAAGTTCGTTCAACTGATTACAGGCCATAGGATGCAATAGGCCTTAGGGTGCAATACCTGTGAAAAGCTGGTGGTTCATAGATAATATTTAATAGTATCATCAAACACCAAATCTCTACATCTGTCATTGCTCTTTTGAAATACATGCTATTCCCTATGTATGAAAGTAGAATGCACATCGAATAATAGTAGTACATCACCATCATCATCATCATCATCATCATCATCATCATCATCATCATTTAAGACTGATTATGCCTTTCAGTGTTCAGTCTGGAGCATAGTCCCGCTTATAAAATTCCTCCATGATCCCCTATTCAGTGCTGATGTTAAGTCTATTACTTCAAAATCATTCTTAACCGAATCCAGGTATCTTCTCCTTGGTCTACCCCGACTCCTCCTACCCTCTACTGCTGAACCCATGAGTCTCTTGGGTAACCTTGCTTCTCCCATGCGTGTAACATGATCCCACCATCTAAGCCTGTTCGCCCTGACTGCTACATCTATAGAGTTCATTCCCAGTTTTTCTTTGATTTCCTCATTGTGGACACCCTCCTGCCATTGTTCCCATCTACTAGTACCTGCAATCATCCTGGCTACTTTCATATCCGTAACCTCAACCTTATTGATAAGGTAACCTGAACCCACCCAGCTTTCGCTCCCATACAACAAAGTTGGTCGAAAGATTGAACGGTGCACAGATAACTTAGTCTTGGTACTGACTTCCTTCTTGCAGAAGAGAGTAGATCCTAGCTGAGCGCTCACAGCATTAGCTTTGCTACACCTAGCTTCCAGTTCTTTCACTATGTTGCCATCCTGTGAGAATATGCATCCTAAGTACTTGAAACCGTCCACCTGTTCTAACTTTGTTCCTCCTATTTCGTACTCAATCCGTTTATATCTCTTTCCCATTGCCATTACTTTCGTTTTGGAGATGTTAATCTTCATACCATAGTCTTTACATTTCTGATCTAGCTCTGAAATATTACTTTGCAATCTTTCAATCGAATCTGCCATTACAACTAAGTCATCTGCATATGCGAGACTGCTTATTTTGTGTTCACATATCTTAATCTCACCCAGCCAGTTTATTGTTTTCAACATATGATCCATAAATAATATGAACAACAGTGGAGACAGGTTGCAGTCTTGTCTTACCCCTGAAACTACTCTGAACCATGAACTCAATTTACCGTCAACTCTTAACTGCTGCCTGACTATCTATGTAAAGACCTTTATTTGCCTGCAAAAGTTTGCCTCCTATTCCATAATCTCGTAGAACAGACAATAACTTCCTTCTAGGAACCCGGTCATATGCCTTTTCTAGATCTATAAAGCATAGATACAATTCCCTGTTCCACTCGTAACACTTCTCCATTATTTGCCGTAAGCTAAAGATCTGGTCCTGACAACCTCTAGGAGGCTGTTGTGGCGTAACAAGCTAGCTACGCCACACTGAGAAGTAGCCGAAAGAGCACGCGTCAACTCACGCCGTCTTGCGTTAAGTCTGAAACAGGATACTTTATGAATGCTATAAAGAAAAGAACGGAGCTTCTCTTATACTTAACTTTAATTTCTTGTTGTACATTGCTCTTGATAATACAAGTGAGACTCTCTCCAGATATGGTTAATGGCGCCTTGCTAGGTCGTAGCCATGGACTTAGCTGAAGGCTATTCTAACGGTCTCTCGGCAAATGAGAGAAAGGCTTCGTACGTGTAGTCGCTAGCAATATCGTCCGTACAACTGGGGCGAGTGCTAGTAAGTCTCTCGAGACCTGCCGTGTGGTGGCGCTCGGTCTGCGATCACTCAGTGGCGACACGCGGGTCCGACATGTACTAATGGACCGCGGCCGATTTAAGCTACCACCTAGCAAGTGTGGTGTCTGGCGGTGACACCACAGAGGCCTAAACCCACACTGATTTTCATCCAATTTATCCTGAAATAATACTCGCACTTTCCTTTCAACAATAACCGAGAAGATTTTACCCACAACGCTGATTAAAGAGATATCTCTGTAGTTGTTACAATCTTTTCTGTTTCCATTTTTAAATATTGGTGTGATTACTGCTTTCGTCCAGTCTGATGGAACCTGTCCCGACTCCCACGCCATTTCAATTATCCTGTGTAGCCATTTAAGACCTGACATTCCACTGTATTTGATGAGTTCCGACTTAATTTCATCCACCCCAGCCGCTTTATTGCACTGCAATATATTAACCATTTTCTCCACTTTCTCAAATGTGATCCTATTTCCATCATCATTCCTATCCAATTGTACATCGAAATCTGAAACATTACTGATCGTATTTTCACCTACATTGAGCAACTCTTCAAAATATTCCCTCCATCTGCTCAAGGCATCAACAGGATTCACCAGCAGTTTTCCTGACCTGTCCATAATACTTGTCATTTCCTTCTTACCTCCCTTTCGAAGACTGCTAATTACACTCCAGAATGGTTTTCCAGCAGCTTGACTCAACCTGTTTCCAAAGTCTTCCCAAGATTTCTTCTTGGATGCTCCTATTATCTGTTTGGCTTTGTTTCTTTCTTCAACATACCTTTCTCTGTCTACCTGAGTTCTAGTATGTAGCCATTTTTGATACTCCATCTTTTTCCTTTTACAGGCTGCCTTGACTGTGTCATTCCACCAAGCTGTTTGCTTCATCCTACCTTTACACACTACTGTTCCAAGACATTCTTTAGCCACTTCTAGTACTGTGTCCCTGTACCTTGTTCATTCCTTTTCCAAAGACTGTAATTGCCTACCTTCAACTAACTGGTACCTTTCTGAGATCACTGTTATGTACTTGTACCTGATTTCCTCCTCCTGAAGTTTCTCCACTCTTATCCTCCTACATATGGACCTGACCTGCTGCACTTTCGGCCTCACAATCCCAATTTCACTGCAGATTAAATAATGATCAGTGTCATCAAAGAATCCCCTGCATACACGTGTGTCCCTCACATTCCTGATCTGTTATTATACAGTCAATGACAGATCTGGTTCCCCTGCCTTCCCAAGTATACCGGTGAATGTTCTTATGTTTAAAAAAGGAGTTTGTGATTACTAAGCCCATACTGGCACAGAAATCCAAGAGTTGTTTCCCATTCCTGTTGGCCTCCATATCCTCCCCAAATTTACCCATAACCTTTTCATACCCTTCTGTTCGATTTCCAATCCTGGCATTAAAATCACCCATGAGCAGAACACTGTCCTTGTCCTTTACACTAACAACTACATCACTGAGTGCGTCATAAAAACTATCCATCTTATCTTGATCTGTCCCTTCACAATGCGAATATACTGACACAATCCTAATTTTCTTGTTAGACACTGTCAAATCTATCCACATCAGTCGTTCGTTTACGTATCTTACTGCAGTTACGCTGAATTCCATTTCTTTCCTGATGTAAAGCCCTACACCCCATTGTGCTATTCCTGCTTTGACTCCTGACAGGTAAACCTTGTATTCTCCCACTTCCTCTTCTTTCTCACCCCTTACCCGAATGTCCCTAACAGCTAAAACGTCCAACCTCATCTTTCTTGCAGCCTCTGCCAACTCTACCTTCTTCCCAGAGTAGCCCCCATTGATATTAATAGCTCCCCATCTCATTACCATTCGTTTGCCGAGTCGTATCTTAGGAGTCCCTGGTTTGTCAATTGGAGGTGGGGCTCCGAGGCATTTTGCTCTGATTGTTGCCAGCATCATATTTAAAGTACCAGGGAAGCAGGTTGCTAGCCTTACTTGCCCCGGGTCCCATTGGGTTTTACCCCTAACGGTTGAGGGACTAACCGGTGGATTTGGTAGTCTTTGCCGTCTGAGCACAAAGGTGACCACGACTCAGAATATGTCCGAGATGCCCAGCCTTATTCCAAAGTAACTGGTATCCTGACTGTCAGGACCACTTACTTGGCCACTCATACGTTGCCCGTGGTTCATGAACTAGGACATGACTACAGGAACCCACACCATGAAACACAATAATAGTAGTACATCTACACCAATTTCAGGTCATTTCCAACTTTACCCACCATGTTGCCCACATACAGGGGTTGAAACCTGCAAACATGCCAGGGGCATTGACGTCATCCATGACCTTGAACAGATGACGTCTTGAATATGGAAGACGGCGGAAAGTTTAAAAATCTGAGATGGCGAATGACAGGAAATTCGGGAATAAAAGAAGGAAGATGGTGGAAAAATTAACAGCCAAAGTTAATAATGACAAGTAATTCAAAAATGCAAGATGACACAAAATTAAAGAAAAGAGGTCATAAATCCAACATGGCAGAACTAGCTTAGCTGTACTTTGTAACATTGTTCCCGCTCCTCTCCTCTCTCCCCCAAACAGGACTTTGTACTTGGAAAGTATACAGACGTTCTGATTTTTTTTTTTTGCCCCTTGTTTAGGAGTTCTTACCTAAAAAAATACATACAGGATGCAATTTCAAGTATTAACTCATCTAAACGGCCATTAAAATGAAACATGTTATCACAATGGCCATGCTCAACAGTATCTGAAGAATCAGAATTTTTATGCCGTAGTCAAAAATATTTATCGAAAAATTTCGTAAAGCAGCACTTTCGTCTGTGTGAAGTTCGATTTCTATACAGTAGATGTATGCAAGGCACAACACAGACTCAAATAAATTATTTTACATGTATAAATTGTTCTATGATGCTTTCCAAGTGTCACAACGTAGGAAGGCAGGCCTTGCGAAATTGAAGTCTCTGAGAGGTTTGCTTGTTCCGACAAGTTATGTCGTTCTAATATCTGATGCATTTGACTCTCAGCCCGGCTGAACATAATACGCAACCCGCATTGCAGAACACACATCTTACAACTACAAGAGCACTTGTCGACGAGAACTACCATTGTAAACAATGTTATTCCCACGTCTACATTCGTCAATAATTCGTCTGTAGACCAAATATCAAAGTCAGCCAAACATTACAGTAACCCAGTGCTAGGGTATTAGCTTCATCTTGTGGTTCAAAACGTTTGTCATGTTCTGCTGTCACACAATGGAAACTAAATGACGCTCCTGTTGAGTAGCATATTGAACAGTAGTAATACACGTTGGTATAGGTAAGAAACGAGGTTTGCTATGCCTTCAAAGTCAGGCAAACATCTTAGCCACTCCATGCTGTTAGCGTTATCTTGCAGTACAAAATGTTTGCCGTCTGCTGATAATGTTGAATCATGCTGCCACACAGAGGAAACCGCCGTCAGTGAAAGCAATTCACCACAAAAAGGAAAGGCGACCACAGACTTTTTGTCCTTGTACATTTGGAAACAAGGGCGAGATGTCAGACGGAAAGGACGGCCAGCAAATGTAGCACATGCCCATTAGTACTGGAATAGCGACGTATGTGGCCACAACTGGCAGTCTGGTACCATTAACTACAAAAAGTTATTTGTGAGATTTTACAATAGCCTACTATTGTTGATGCGTTGGAAAAAGGTGAAACGTGTCCGGTGGCAATAAAAATGTAAGCATTGTCATAGAAACAGTTCTATTAACCTCATCGTTTTAACAAATGTGTTCAGAAGATGGCGATACAAACGAAGGTGCAACTGACTCTGAACAGTCAAACATGGTATCATCCTCATGACTGCTATACTCGTCCGTTAAATTTTTATTATACGCCAATTTAAAAGTTGTCGATTCAACTGAATACCTAGGGATTACAATTATGAGTAACTTAAATCGGAACCATCACGAAGAAAAAGTTGTGTGGAAGTCGTAATAGAGTTTTAGTGGCAGAAAACTTGGTGCGACAAATCTACTAAATAGATTACGTTCACTATGCTTGTTCGTCCTCTTCTACAGTTCTCCTGCGCGGTTTTACCAAATACTGTTGAAGGAAGACATCTAATAGTTTTCTTTAAGGCAGCTCGTTTTTCATTACATCGTAACGGGGAAGAGAGTGTCGCCGACATGACAAGGGACTGAGGTGGCAATAAATAAAGCAAAGGCATTTATCGTTAGGCAACTTCTTTTCATGAAAATTAAATAACCGACATTCTTCGTCGAATGCGAAAATATTTAGTACACTCCCATCTGCATAAAAAGCAATGAATATCGAGTTAAAATAAATTCTCTCACGGAAATATTCATTTTTCCTTCGCGCTATTCGTGAATAGAACGGTAGAAAAATACTCTGAAACTGGTTCTAAGCACCTTCGTCTAAACACTTAATTGTGAATTACAGTGTAATGATGAATGTATTAATGCAGATAATAAATGAGATTGGCATTTTACTGCAAAATTTGAGATGCTAACGGCGTGTACTGCTCTAGCGCGTCTCACTTTATCTGTCGACTAATGCAGAGTTGACTAATGTTTATCGGTTGTGCGCAGGGATACACAGGCTGCAGTATGCGTCTTGGTAAATGAGTAAGTCAGAGCGATCAGGAGGAGGGAGTGGATACGGTAGAATGCCGTCCAAGGCACGCCCGTTATTAAAAGATGTTATCGGCATCCCGCGATGACGTGGGCATCCTTCTCATGACGATACCGTCGCCTGTTATTAATACGCATTTCACGCGCCGGCGACCGAATGAATTCTTCACAGACAGCCTCACAGAAAGCAGAACTGAGTAGCCATATAAACCGGCGGCACGGATTAACTAACTGTTTCTACAAGAAACGCTACACTGAGATGAAATAAGTCATGGGATAGCAATATGCACATACCGGGTGATCAAAAAGTCAGTATAAATTTGAAAACTGAATAGATCACGGAATAATGTAGATAGAGAGGTACAAATTGACACACATGCTTGGAATAACATGGGGTTTTATTAGAACCAAAACAATACAAAATTTAAAAAAATGTCCGACAGATGGCACTTCATCTGATCAGAATAGCAATAATTAGCATAACAAAGTAAGACAAAGCAAAGATGATGTTCTTTACAGGAAATGCTCAATATGTCCACCATCATTCCTCAACAATATCTGTAGTCGAGGGATAACGTTGTGAACAGCACTGTAAATCATGTCCGGAGTTATGGTGGGGCATTGGCGTCGGACGTTGTCTTTCAGCATCCCTAGAGATGTCGGTCGATCACGATACACTTGCGACTTCAGGTAACCCCAAAGCCAATAATCGCACGGAATGAGGTCTGGGGACATGGGAGGCCAAGCATGACGAAAGTGGCGGCTGAGCACACGATCATCACCAAACGATGCGCGCAAGAGATCTTTCACGCTTCTAGCAATATGGGGTGGAGCGCCATCCTGCATAAACATCGTACGTTCCAGCCGGTGTTTATCAGCCAGGCTGGGGATGATGCGATTCTATAACATATCGGCATACCTCCCACCCGTCACGGTAGCGGTTACAAAACCAGAATCACGCATTTCCTCGAAGAAAAAAGGCCCGATAACGGTAGATGTGGTAAATCCAACCCATACCGTGACTTTCCTGTGGTGCAGTGGAGTTTCCACGACAGTTCTAGGATTTTCGGTAGCCCAAATTCTGCAGTTGTGGGCGTTGACAGACCCTCGGAGCGTGAAATGAGCTTCGTCGGTCTACAACACTTTCCTCAACCAATCGTCATCTTCCGCCATCTTTTGAAACGCCCACACCGCAAATGCCCTCCGCTTCACTAAACCGCCAGGTAACAGTTCATGATGCCGATGGATTTTGTACCGATAGCATCGGAGGGTATGCCTAAGTGCCAACCAAACAGTAGTGTATGGAATGCCGTTGCGACGTGCGACTGCACGAGCGCTGACTTCCCCGTGCATAGACGAACCCGCTACAGTTTCCATTTCTTCCTGAACTGTCTCATCAGCATTACGCCTTGTGCTCGGTCGGCCACTACGGGGTCTATCGTCTAAACAACACGTGGCTTCGAACTTCGAAATCATTCTCGTCACAGCTGCATTTGTCAACGGACCTTTATCCGTTCGAATCCCCTTCCTATGGCGATAGGATCGTAACGCTGAACTAGCACATTCCCCATTCTGATAATACAGCTTCACTAAAAGCACCTTTTCAGGTGCTGCGACAGCTGGCGCATCTGATTCTCTTTCTCTCATTACAGCTCCTTTTATACACGATTGTCTTGCGCAGACACTGACGTTTTGCAGTCCAGCGCCATCTGTCAGACATCTTGTGAACTTTGTTTTTTTTTTTTTTTTTTTGTTCTAATAAAACCCCATATCATTCCAAGCATGTGTGTCAATTTTTACCTCTCTATCTACATCATTCCGTGGTTTATTAAGTTTTCAAATTTATGCTGACTTTTTGATCACCCGGTATATACCGACGGCGGTAGCATCGCGTACACAAGGTACAGAAGGGCAGTGAATCGGCGGAGTTGTCGTTAACACATAGGTGATTCATGTGACACGGTTTCCGACTGATTATGGCAGTAGGACGGCAATTAACAGACTATGAACGCGGAATGGTAGTTGCAGCTAGACACATGGGTCATTTCATTTCGGAACTCGTTAAGGAATTTAGTAATCCGAAATCCCCTGTGTAAAGAGTGTGCCGAGAATACCAAATTTCAGGCATTACCTCCCACCGCGGACAACGCAGTAGGTGACGGTCTCCACTTAACGACCGAGAGCAGCAGCGTTTACGTAGAGTTGACAGTGATGACAGACAAGCAACTATGCGTGAGATAACCGCTGAAATCAATGTGGACTTACGACGAACGTGTACGTTCAGACAGTGCGGCGAAATATGGCGTTAATGGGATAAGGCAGCAGGCGACCGACGCGAGTACCTTTGTTAACAGCACGACAGTGCCTGTAGAGCCTCTCCTGGGCAAGTGACTCGTATCGGTTGCACCCTAGACTGGAAAAGCGTGACCTGGTCAGATGAATCTCGATTTCAGTTGGCAAGAGCTGATGGTAGGATTCGACAGTGGCGCTAGCCCACGAAGTCATGGACTCAAGCCGTACTGTGCAAGCTACTGGTGGCTCCGTAATGTTGTGGGCTGTGTTAACATGGAATCGAACGGGTCTTGGTTATGTTTACCTACTTGGAGACCATTTGCATCCTTTCATGGACTTCATGTTCCCAGACAAAGGTGGACCTTTTATGGTTGACAGTACTCCATAACACCGGGCCGCAATTGTTCGCATTTGGTTTGAAGAGCATTTTGGGCAACTCGAGTGAAAGATTTCCTTACCCGAATCACCCGTCATGAATCCCATCGTACATTAACGGGACATAATCGAGAGTTCAGTCCGTGCACGAAATCCTGCACCGGCAACACCTTCGCAATTATTGACGGCTATGGGCGCAGCATGGCTCAATTTTGCTGCAAGGGATGTCCAACGACTTGTTCAGTCCATTGCACGTTGAGCTGTTGCACCACGCCGGTCAAATGGAGATCCGACAGGACATTAGACTGTATCTCATGAATTTTGTCAGCTCAGGGTATATGTTACAACCTTCTGTGCAATACGAATCTGCATAAAACTTTTATATTCACTAGTTTTCAAAACTTACGGGCGAAAGTAGCTTCTCATGATGCGTCACTGCAAAGTAGTGCAGCTCGGTGAAACTACGTAGAAAGAACTACTGCAGGTACACAAAGTACCTGAAAAAAATAGGTAATGAAATGACCAGAAATGACTTTCCTTGAAACGTCCCCTTAGAAAAATTATAAATGATTGTGCTGATAAAGCTCTTGCGTTATTTGATTTTCAAACAGCTGAGAAGAACTGAACGTACTCAGACGTTTCTCTCTTTACTTATTGAGATCAACACTACACTGACACGCAATATTTTTAGCGCAACGCAATCTGACTTTCAATAATAGGGATTGGCCCTGACTAACAATAACGTATACCTTTCATGAATCACTTACCTCACAAAAATCTTCGTTACTCGAACTATTTCAATACAGCGAGCGCCAATACTGCCAGCTAAATAAAAGATTCTAACTACTGAAGGCACTAACTACTGATAGGCATAGTTAGCAAATGAAAGATTTTGATGGAGAACGAACAATGTATTTACCTTCATAGTGTTCAAAAGTCATATATATCAGTTCATGATATCCAGTATTACAAATTTACTCTTTCTGGCGGACACACGTCCAGACCGTCCGCTCTTAAAATTCTGCCATCTCTCTCCTCACATCCACCACTGCTGGCGGCTCACCTCCAACTGCGCAACGCAACGTGCTGTTCACAGCCAACTGCCCAACACTACAATAGGGAACAACAATGCAAACCAGCCACAGACTGCACACAGCACAGCCAGTGATTTTCATACAGAGCGCTACGTGACGTTACCAACATAAAAACCTAAACAGCCTACTTACATCCTTTTCAAAGACAATAATTACACTGAAGTCACTGCGATTTCTGATGGCACCCTGGACATTACAAAATGCGGCGCACGGTTCGTAATAGGGTGTTCGATCACCATGGATAACAATGCGTGCTCTGCGAGGTGCTGTCACGCTAGCCACAGACTTCGTGGTCTTAGCGCACCGTTCCTATTGCCTGTATTTCGGCTAACCTGCTGTGTGTAGAATGCAAGGCACACATGTCGAATCAATGCGGCTCGCAAGACCGGTAATCAGTCTTCATTGTATCAAGGGATGTGCAGCGTGTGTCTGAGGACACGGCCGCGAGGCAGGAATGCCGCCGCCGGCGCGGGGGAGATCCTGAGCAAACGGGCGGCCGCGAGCTCCCACCACGGCAAATATTTGACGTTCTGAATGGCCCCGGCTAACAAACAGACCGGCGGCCGGCCACGGAGCCGTGTTCGCCGCGCGCTGCGGCTGTTCGGCTGGACACCACGCGCCTCCAGTATGGGAAACGAGGTTGTTTAGGACTGGCTGACTCCTGTTCCACACGGATCTGTGTTTGGCCCATCGTTCCCACGCATTAATAAGGCACAGGGGTGTTCCGCCGGCTTCGGTATACAAGATGAGTATTAATAAAACCGACAAACCGCAGGGACGCATTCCTGACTGGAAATGGGGGAAAAAAGGTCCTATGAACATGTGTCCGGAAATGCATCATTACCACCGTAGATGGCGCGGACGAATGAAAGTTCCTCTGGCCACGTGCCGTGTGTTTCTTCTGCATTGTGGGTTGTGTGATTGACGCAGCATACTGTAAGCAACAGAATAGTCCGATATTAATGTCGGGAACAAGCTGAGATGGTGTTTGTGTACGGCGAAGCAGATGGAAACGGTCGAGAAGCAGTAAGGCTACACCAAAACAAATACCCTCACAAACACCAACCACATCATACAACATTTAAAGCCCTTTTTGGACATTTGTGCTTTCATAGATCCTTTCAGGCAGATGAATTCGCCGGGAGGCGGAGGACTGTGCGTACACCACATTTAGAAGACCATGTTCTACAGGTTATGAGACGAACCCTAGTACAGGCCCCAGGCAAATGACTCGCCAACATGGTGTAAGCCAAAGTAAGATTATGTATATCATTATCACAACCGCTACTACCACCATCACATGCAATGTGTGCAAGGATTATCAGCAGCGGATTCCCTCTACGGGAAGGATTTTTTCGATGGGTTTTTCACCAGACAATCACAGTTACGATATTTCTGTCATCAGTCCCCTTCACTGACGAAGCATCCTTTACCACAACTAGCATCTTCAGTCTGCATAATCGACATCTGTGTGCTACATACAATCCTCAGGGAATTGTTGAGGAATCTCATCAGCACTGGTTCAGCATCAATGTGTGGTCAGGGATGGGGACGACATACTTGGACCGGTTGTTATTATGCAACGTCTCAATGGAGGAACGCACTTTCACTTCCTGCGGAATACTCTGCCTGGGATGCTTGAGAATATGCCTTCGGCAATACGATATGTTATGTGGTTTCGGTATGACAGAGTGAGAGATTGCCGGGCACTCTCGCTTCTGATTCGGTGTTATGCTGCTTCATGTTCTTAGGGAATATGATCTTTATTTCGATTTGACTTCATACATCATGATGAAATGGTGGGAAGTAATTAATGCTCTTTCTTGCATGCTCTAGGGAAGGAATAATGGTAAGCTTTACCTGTGTTCAAAGGAATAGGGTGCTGATTTAAGTGACTGCAGTAAAAGCGCACAGCGACGGTGGGCCGAGGAAAGCGCGTTTTTTCTGCGGAACCTGGGTGGAAACATTTCCGGACGGCCGAGTTCTGTGGTCTCACTGTGCAGGCACGTTGGTTGGCGCTGGTTGGGAGACAGCCACATCCAGGTAGACTGACTAGCGCCAAGAAGTCGCCGCTGCAATGGCCAGTGCACTGTAGACAGGCAATCAAGCAGAGGATGGCGCCTTGTTAGGTAGGAAGCCGACAAGACAACTGTGAGCGTTCTGCGAATTTCGGTGGGAGAGGTCACTGGCACCCAGACGTCCAGACTCTGTTATTTGTGAAAGCACGAGGCTTTTATAGAGTTTATGGCTGTTCTTTTATTCTTTGGGAACATCGAAATGGACACAACAGAGAAGATAACAAGCTTTTTAAGGAGGGCTGTGGTTCCATCCTGGTAATGTTGTTTGCAAAGGCATGGTGTAAACTTGTGGGAAAGACGCATCGAAGCTGAATCTTTCTTTTTCCAATTAAATTTAAAGTGTCTGATTGCTCAAATCAAGGGGCACTCTCCGAGCTTTGAATGCCGTGCTCCAGCTCGTGATTGGCTTGTGCAAAAGTGGGAGAAGTCTAAGATGTAAATGGGCTTTTGCTAACGAGCTGAGGAGGAAGCGGACAGAGAGAGAAGAGATCACTCTTGTACTGGCGCTTCGCTAGTAAAGAACTGCAGTTCTCTACCTAAACGGTGAGACTTGTGTCCTTTGTAAGTGTGGCACTTAGAGCCTGTGCCAGTCACCTTCCGAACCATCAGAGGTACAGCTTCTAGCATCACACACACAACGAGTGATGCATGGGTGTACTTATTTGTCTTGAGTCGTCCGTCTAAACATTTGACATACTCCGTCACGCATAGTCAAGGCACAGAGTCAAATTGGTTTGGCAGACCAGAAAACGGTTCCGCCTGCACACTGGACTCCACTGGGGTGTCTGAGGCTCATGGGAAAGTACCTGCACTCCGAATTAACCGAACGCGAGACAGCGTACTTGCATTTTTCGGGCGTGCGCCATAAATAACAGATTGCGGCCGTCAATGACTTCAGTCGCCGAACACATTGTGGTGTGTCGCCCTGACCAGCAGGAGGGTAAAGTATTCGCTGCTATGGCGTAGGGCACCAATATATGTTTTTCGGCACCCTGTTCTTTCGAACCATATTTTTCTTTTGTTGGAATAGTATAGATACTTGACGGTGGCGTAGTTTTTGTGCCATAACCCGGATTCATGTGCATGAAGTCAGGTAAAGCGATTAGTGTTCCAGTTAATGTGTGTCCATCCCCAGTTGATCACTTTGTCCACCATAGACCACATGTTAGTGAAAGCGTTTGTCAAATAAGAATGTTTGTGTGACATTTCTTTAGTCATTTTTGTTGTCTTGTGATGTTAAGGACGAATAAATCTATTGTCATTCAAATCACAACTTCTCCCAGAGTTCTGATTAACAGTACCTTCCCATTTTATGATTAAAGTCTAAATTTGAAACACAAGTAGAAGGCTTTCAAGAGCACCACCCCCCTTCTGCATATTTCAGTTCGCCAACATTTGAACATCTTCCCCGGACATTGCATAGGACATGAAGGCCCTGTAGCATGGCCTGCTGGATCATCGGAGTTAAAACCCCTAGATTTTTACCTCAGGGATCATCTGGTGTATGGTAAACGAGTTCCTGGTGTGCGGGTCCTTCAACAGCATGTTCACGATGCCCGTAACACTATTCGGAGATAGGCTGGAATGTGGGAAAGAGTGCGGCAGTCCGTGATGGGACGTATGAATTCTTGCGTTGCATCCCATGAACGCTACTTTGAACATCTGTTGTGACGTGGACGCGATGCAGCTCTGTACTCTGTTCCTGGACTATATGTTCTCGTTGCACGCACACCGACCATTTCCGGACGCATGTTCATAGAATCTTTTTCTCCACCACTTCCAGTCAGGAACCCATCCCTGCAGTTTGTCGGTTTTATTAATGTTCAGCCTGTATACAGGCTGATCCTGACCTTGAGACAAAATTCAGGGATACTTTCTCAGCATTTTGGTGTCAGGGACACGTGGTCTCCGTAGGCTCGTTACAAAACTGATGACATTTCGTTTGATTTCATACCCCATCTTATTTTTGTACTTACTTTGTACTGAAAATAGCTACGCAATACTGCAAATGTCAATCGTATGCCGCCGTGCGGAGTGGCTGCGCGGTTTGAGGCGCGTTGTTACGGATTGCGCGGCTTCCCCGCCAGAAATTCGAGTGCTCTCTGGGGCGTGTGTGTGTGTGTGTGTGTGTGTGTGTGTGTGTGTGTGTGTGTGTGTGTACAGTGTTTTAATTTGCTCAGACTCCATGAGCAGCCTGTAGGCTATCAACCTATGCTACTCTCGTCATCCTTTGGTCTCTGCTATCCATGACAGTCTCTCTGCCCTTGAGCGTGTCGCCTGGTCAGTCATCTTTCTTGGGTCCCAAGTCATGTGGGTATCCCAGGGAATGGACTAGCTGACCGTTTGGCTACAGAAGCAGATACTTTCACGATTCCAGCTGCGGATATGCAGATCTACGTCAAATCTCTCTTTGCCCAAAAGTGGAAGCCATCCCGAGCGCTACTGTTCATAGTACTCGTAATAAACCCCGCGCAATCAAGGAGTCTACTGCAGTTTGGCGTTCTTCCTTCAGCTCCTCTCGGAAGGAGTCCACTGTTTTATGCCGTTTACGCACTGGTCATACCCGGCTCACCCATAGTTTCCTCCTACCCAACGACACACCCCCACAGTGTGGTTGTGGAGCCAGACTGACGATATCTTACTGATGGAATGTCCCTTCTTTCGGCCCTTCGTGTTAACTCAAGTCTTCCCGATTCCTTAAATTTAATATTAGAAGACAATCCACGGATGGTTGAACTGGTCCTCAGTTTTCTCCATGAAAGTGGTTTTTATTTCCAGATATAAGGTTCTACGTAAGTCTTGGAGCAGGGGCAGACTGGTTGTGGTTGGGACTTCTATTACAGTCTTCTCGTTCTGTGACTCCATTACCGCCCCCCTTTTTTTCCAGTTTTTAGTTTTTGTCTCACCTCCTATGCCTTTACTGTGTGTGTTTAATGATCATTATTTTGAAATTTGACTCCACTGACTGGATCCGTCCACTTCTAGCAGACCCTCTTTCTTCTGTGACTCATTTCGGACTCGCGGCCGGTGTAGCCAAGCGGTTCTAGGCGCTACAGTCTGGAACCGCGCGACCGCTATGTCTCAGGTTCGAATCCTGCCTCGGGCATAGATGTATGTGATGATCTTAGGTTAGTTAGGTTTAAGTGGTTCTAAGTTCTAGGGGAGTGATGACCTGAGAAGCTAAGACCCATAGTACTCAGAGCCATTTTGAACCGCAGGCACAGTGTGTCTTGCTTGCAGACAAACTTGTTCCATTCACTAACGGTATTTGTCGTTAACAAAGTAATGCTCTTTACATCTATATCTCATTCTTACTCCACGGTGTGGTGCATGGGGGAGGGTACCTTCTACTATTACCAGTAATTCCCTTTCCTGTTCCATTCTCAGATGGAGAGACGGAACATCTGTTGTCTACATGTGTCGATACGAGAACTAATTTCTCTTATCTTGTCTACGTGGTCCTTACGCGAAAATATACGTCGGCGGCTGTAGACTCATTCTCCATCAGCTGCAAGTGATGGTTCTCAAAATCTCGTCCCACTTAATTTCACGAGGCATCTACGTAATTCTCGCACGTTGATCTAATTTTTCCTTTCTTTTCTTTTGTTCCTTTTTTTGCGTTATCAATCTTCTGACTGGTTTTATGTAGCCCGACACGAATTGTGATCTAATCTACTGGCGAGAATTATTGAAGGACGGCTCCAAACTGCTTCGTTGGCTTTCTTTAGTCCACCCGGCCTGGTGGTGATCCCAAACACTCGAGCAGTACTCAAAAATGGATCACACAAACGTACTACACGCGGTCCCCTTTACAGATACGCTACACTTTCCTAAAATTCCCCCAGTAAACAGAAGTTGCCTTTTCTACTCTCGTCCTTAAGTGCTCGTTCCATCTCGTATCAATTTGATTCACGTGACTGTGTCAAGCAGCATACCATTAATACTTTATTCGAGCATTACACGACTGTTTGTCCTACTCATGTCCTTTGAGATACATTTCTCTATATTTATAGAAAAGTGTGTTTTATCACACCAAACACTAATTCCCTCTGAATCCTGCATCCCTACGGTCACTCAGTGACGACACTTACCCATACCAGTAAATGGTTGCAGATTATTGCTAATTCTGTCCGTCAGGACAGAACAGCTGTCTTATCACACTTCGATGGGCACTCCTGACGGTACTCTTGTCTGTGATGAATACTCGCCGTTGAGGACAACATATATCTGGGCACTTGAGCTTAAAAAAATTGTATTTAAGCGTTTCGGGCTTCATACGCGTTCAGAAATTTTCGAGATATTCCATTCAATGGAAACTAAGTGACACAACTGAAAGGTGCGCCATACTGTTTTGCGAGTGCACCTACAGTGAAAATGAAAAGTGTGTATAGCACATCAAATTAAATGTTTGTAATGACATTCCACCGTTATAAATGTGTCATTGTTGGCCTGTTTGTAACGACTGCTTGGAACAGCAGGGGCGCAAGGTTTACAGACGAAATAAAAACTGCTATTCTCATGTGTACGCACTTTTTAACAAACTGAAAAAATTCTCTGACACTGTGCTGTTATCGATATTCTATGCAAAATTTGAGAAACTGGCCTCAACATCTTTAGATAGTTATTAATTTAATTTTTTTCGGACGAATTCTTTGACATTGTGAAATTATCGATATTCTACACAAGCAGTTGGGAAACGGGTCTCAACATCTTTAGATACTTATTAATTCAATTTTTTTCGAATGAACTAATTGTTATAATTCTTATTTTAACTTTAATTTAATAAAAATTTCAAAGTACCAGAATTACTTCACAGTTGGCAGTACCGCTTATCATCCGCCTCTCGCATTAATAATTTACGTTGCCTGTTAATGGCCGATTGTAATGTGCTGGCTGAGGTGCACCGTTCGCCTGTTTTGGCCCTCCGACTACAATTTAAGCAGTGAGCTCCAGATTTTGTAGAGTACTGTACACTAAGTTAGTGATTTGCACAAAGCGCCGTTATGTAGGGGGTAGCAGCGACCGAAAGCACACACAGTCGTACCGTTGTGTCGGCAATGGTCACTCCCCGGCCACCGAGAGACGTCACCTATTGACACGGGCTGATTGCTTCTGACGCACCTCTCAGTGTGCACTTCCCCGCTGCTGTTCGATACCGAATGAGACAATGTGATACTGTGCAAACCACTTCCCACAAGCACTGTTTCATTGTATATCAACGCACGGGAGCAGAGTCGATACGCTTGTACCAATCAGATCGACGTAAACTGAAGCGCTGTCGAAAGTCTTCTGTTCATTATATGCTTTTATTTCTTGGTCTCATGTACACACTAAAGTAAGCCATCATGGTAACTTAATTTACAACATTAGCCATATGTATAGCTACAGATATAGCCTTAGATGTAGATGCAGATATAGCCACATACACTGGTGGAAAAAAAAATCGCAAAATGAATGGTTCAAATGGTTCAAATGGCTCTGAGCACTATGGGACTTAACATTGTAACCTCCCCACAATAATATTGAATGATTTTACTTAATAGAAATGGAGCCAAATGTAACCTTCCCGCAAAAATATTAATGACAAAGACAATTAAACAAAATTTAGCAATCTGACTCAAGTATAAGTTCTCCACACAAAATGTAAGATAATCCCATGATAATGAAACTACAGTGATAATCAAAACTCAATTTAACCGAAATGTCGGTCTTTGGCCCTGTGCAAAAATCAGAATTAATTTCTTACCTTAGTATAACTGCATGTGAAATATCTGCTCTTATTCTGCGCCAGGAGGAGATGCATCGCAATAATTAAATTTTTTTGAAGTTAACTGAAATTTTTCTTTAAAGGAAATGGAAGGAATTCGAATCATTGTTTAGTTAAAAATTGCTTTGAAATCAGATTATTATTGGGGCGATTTGAAAATTAATTACATCGAATATAGATTAGATTATGTGATGAGCGCAAAGCTGCATGAATACTTATTTAATAAAATTATACCTCATCCTGAATCTCGACCATTGCTGTGCCGACGCCCGCAGACTGCTCTGGGCTACCACTACTCACAGACTCCTAGCACTACTGAGCACTGACTACTGCACACAGACTGACTGCTCGCTACTGCGAGTCGAGCGCAACTGCTCTGGTCAGAGATTCTACAATGTCTCAGCATCGCTGCCGCACAACATACGTGTTTCATAACCCTCCACTGGGGGGGGCAAAAATTTGGCAGCGATGGTGAGTCATTTGGACTTGCCATCGTAACAAATTTTTCCTTTAATTAATTAACATTTACAAAATATTTGGATGTAATACATGAATTAAATGTTGTGCGCATGCACCAATTACAAAACATTACAGACAAGACAAAATATAAGTACAAAACAAATCAGGAAAAATGTATATACAAATTATTTGACAGATAACAAAATGCACACGCACTGAAAAGTTCTTTAGCAGTTTCATAACAGGCAAAAAAAAAAATCATGTTGACAAGTGTCATGAGTGCACATGCACTGAAAATTTTTGAACATTTTCATAAGAAATAAACGCAAGTGTACAAAAAAATCATCAAATCACAAAAGTATATACAATATAAATGACAAGAGTGCACACATACTGCACTTCAGAACAAATCAAAAAAAGTCTTTAGTATTTTCACAATAAATAAACATAATAGCAAAAAATCGTGTCGACAGGTGACATAAGTGTACTCGCACTGGAGTTCAACAAATCGAGAAAAGATGTATAGGCCATGAACATACATGATGCTAGCTAAAAATGTTTTTCACTATTAGGATAGGAAAGGAAAGGATTGCATCATGGTTGTAGCACTTTAGTTTGCACATAGCTGCACTGAAAGTCCATATCTTTCCACAGAATCACAACTAAGTGATACAATCTGCAGTTCCGTTCCCAGAAGTATTTATCAGCGTATCAAGACAGTGAAACGTCGTAGTATTATTCCATGCTATCATTTGGCAGTACATCAGGTACACCAAACAGTGGGACCATAATAACGTCTTCTTCGCTTACGGTGGTGGACAGCATGTCGTGTCAACACCACGCTCTTAAGAGGCACACCAACGTAGAATTAGTGCAAAACCAAATATAGTGCTCCATGATTAGGAGGATGTATAGGACAAATGGATATTACAGTAATTCAGGGTAGTTAGCTCAGAAGTTGAAGGACATTAACTAACAGACAAGCCTTAATAGGTGATTACATAAGTAGTATGCGGCATACATAGCTCAGTTATTGAACATTTCTGTACCATGAATGTAATATTACAGAAAAATGTTCATTAATTAATTTACAGACAAGAGTGGCAATCAATGGCCATCAAGTATTGAGTATTACAAAACATTTTTCCTCATTCAAATGACATATTTACAAATAATTATTGGCACTCAGTGGCTAGCAATTATTGATTAGTACAAAACATTTATCATCATTCAGTATTATCATGAGAAGTCATCATTGAAAAATAGGAGCTCATTAATGGCATAATTACTAACAAAACATTTAGTTACATTAATTATTGGCACTCAGTGGCTAGCAATTATTGATTAGTACAAAACATTTATCATCATTCAGTATTATCGTGAGAAGTCATCATTGAAAAATAGGAGCTCATTAATGGCATAATTACTAACAAAACATTTAGTTACATTAATTATTGGCACTCAGTGGCCTATTATTAAAAACATGAAGTCAGAATTGAATACAGTAGCTAATTAATGACAATTAATACATAATTCATTAAGTGACACTAATTATTGGCACTCAGTGGCCATCAATTATCGAATTAACAAGTCATTATTAAAAATCAGTTAATTACAATCATAGCATTAAGAATCATGGGCATAATAAGTAGTCTCATTACAATAAGAAGTCATTATTCAAGTGACATACTATTCAGAGCTAATTAGTATTATGCAGAATTATCATAAACTAGTGACATTATTTGGGACTGGTAATACATTTTTTTTTTCTGTGCTAGCAATGCATTGCTTGGGTAATTATAAGGGAAAGCAAGAAGAAAAAAAGGAGAAAAAATTGATTCTAGGTTGTTCCTATAAATGAAAATGCGTAACGTCATTCGTCATGAGTCAGCTGTAGCAAGGTTATCACATTTATAAATGATAGACACAAATGGGTAAAAAAAAATAAATTGCAAGTACTAGAACAGGTATAATAAGTAACAAGTTTAGTAAGTATCATGAAAAGCTTCTCCTAGAAAAAATACAAAATGGATTATTGAGCTGAAAGAAGAAACGCAGACTATGCTGAAAAGTAGTGAACTTCGAATTAACAGGTAGTGAAATGTGTATAAAAAATGTGTGTTCCATAGCTGTCCTTTCCAAAACCTTCAGTCATCCTACTACGCAATATAACACCTGCTGTCAAAGCAAACTGCAACAAATACTTAAACAACTACATAGCATAAATACATAACTTCAACATTATCCTCATCTGTAAAGAAAAAAACTTCATTATTCATATCATCATAACTTCATCATTATCACCACCTGTAAACAAAAAATTCATTATCCATAGTACCATATTCTTCATCATTATTCATTATCAGCATTCATTATCATCTGCAAAAATCACTTCATTATTCATCACACAACTATTCCTAATCCCTAGCATATTTCATCACTTAAAACTAAAATGTGTAGTTCTGTCTGACAGCTTGTATCAATCGCCTTGTATTCTGAAAGAAAAAATTAGTTAAGACTGCTATTTTACGATGTGTATAATATATTCTGGTTAATGCTTGTTAATTCTGATCCATTTACTCGTCCTCATTAGCTTATTGCATCTTCTTTCGTTTATTCCGTAGGTGAAATTCCCACTTCTGTTTAATCCATTTCCTTTACGCATCATTTATTTCTGAAATTGATGAACAAAGATTAATGTCTTGCATTTAAATCATATACCCATTAAATAATGACTGGTTAATGGTGACACAATTAAGCATACAGCATAACATGACAGAAAAAACGTAATATGTCAAAAGCATAGACAGTGTTCAAAGGCAAAAAATGTACAGAGAATATCACAATGCAGCAGCAAAAAAAAAAAAGAAAATGTAAAACAGTCACGATGTTGAGATATCATAGGGCAAAAAGTCAAAGTCAAATGGTGTGTGTTATACCTTAACTAGTTCACAGTGCATACAAACAAAACATGAAAACAATCGTACATACATAAGAAAGACAAAATGTGATATTCGTTGTGCTCAGCTTGTTAATTAAAGACTTCAATGGAGAGAGAATTTGATAAAATTAATGCGTCATTACAGAGGATTACATAATTATTCATAAAATGCGTAAGTTCATCTGAAAAAATGCACGGTCTAGTGTGTAACGACAAGAAGAGCGACCTGCTAACCTTACCTTGCCGGGCACTTGCCAAGAAAAAATACGATAATCATCAATAGGTAGTCACATAAATGTAATTGCATAAGTGGTCACAAAATGTGTAAGTTCATCTGGAAAATATGCACGGTCTGTTGTGTAACGACAAGAAGAGCGATCTGCTAGCCTTACCTTGCCGGGCACTTGCCAAGAAAAAATACGATAATCATCAATAATTGTTCACATAAATATCTGAAAATGTATTACAGTGTGATAAATCATAAAGTATGTTCATTCATTAAACGGTTTAACATTGGAGATATGGTGATTGCCTTTCGATTTTCTGGTTCTCAAAGTTTCGACGTGTACAACATTAGGGTGAGGAATGCTGCGAATCCGATATGGACCTGCGTATAGAAGTTCAAATTTACTGCACTTACCTTTTAATTTACTGGATAAATAGTGTGTACGTACTAGTATCTTCTGTCCAATGTGAAAGTCTCGGCGTCTACAAACCTGTTTTTGCTGTCTTCTCCGGCGCTCTGCGGCACGTTTGATGTTGTTCAGCGCAATGTCAATTATTTCGTGGTGTCGTAATCGACGAGATGTAGGAAAATTTACTAACTCTTTGATTTTGTTTGGTGGTTCAACGTTTTTCAGTATAACAGACGGAGATAGCATAGTGGATTCATTTGGAATGGAATTAATTACATCTTGGAATGAGTGTATGTGTGTGTCCCAATTAACATGTCTTTTGTGGCAGTATATTCTACACAGTTTACCAATTTCTTTCATTAGTCGTTCACAAGGGTTCGAAGAAGCGTGGTACTTGGATATATAGATCGGAGAAATGTTTCTAGCTCGTAACATGCGTATCCATATAGCAGAACGAAATTGTGATCCATTGTCAGAAATTACTTTCATCACATGCCCTACATGAAATAAGAAATGCTTTACAAATGCTTTCGAAACAGTTTTGGCAGTAGCTTTACGTAACGGAGTGAAAGTAACAAATTTTGAAGTGAGTTCAACAGCGACAAAGATGTAGCAAAAACCTCTGTTAGTTCTCGGAATTGGACCAAAAATGTCTACTGCGGCCATATGTCTTAATTTAACAGGTATAATGGGATATAATGGAGGAATGTGTGAAGTGGTGTCTGACTTACCTTTCTGGCAAATTTTACATGACGCTAAAACTCGTCGTATACGTTTTTCCATGTTTGTAAAATAACAGTTCTGTCTCAGTATAAGAAAACATTTTCTTGCTCCGTAATGTGCGTAGCTTAAATGCGTGTACCAGATTAATTTGTTAACCAGTTCGTCAGGAATGCATAATAACCAATTGTTGCTGTCTGGATGAGAGCGGCGAAACAGAATGTCATTGCGTACAGTGTAGTGGTTTCTAATCGTAACATTATTCTTATCTTGCCAAAGGTGTTTAATTTCTTTCCACACATTGTCTTTGCTTTGCTCTCGTGCTATGTCCTGTAATGACGAGGAAATAAAATTTTCAAATCCAACTTGTTGAATGTACATGACGCTGAAATTTGCTTTGCAGAAGTTGGTTGCTACGTCTTGCTGATTGTTGCTGAGAGAACGAGAAAGTGCGTCTGCTATTACATTTTGTGTGCCGGGAATGTAAACAA